>NC_089492.1:250790694-251390694 GCF_036850765.1 Saccopteryx bilineata
CGTAGGTGAGACATAAAAGTGAAACTAAGACACATTGATAAGAGTGTGGTGGTTACAGGGGGAGAGGGGAGAGGGAGAGGGAAAGGGGGAGGGGGAGGGGCACAAAGAAAACTAGATAGAAGGTGACAGAGGACAATCTGACTTTGGGTGATGGGTATGCAACATAATTGAACGATAAGATAACCTGGACTTGTTATCTTTGAATATATGTATCCTGATTTATTGATGTCGCCCCATTAAAAAAATAAAATTATTAAAAAAAAAAAAAAGAAATTACATTTCCCTAACAATAATGATGTTGGTCCTTATTGGCCATTTAGATATCTTCTTTTAGTAGTACTTGTTCAATTCTTTTGTCACTTTTTAAATTAAAATTATTTTTTCCTTTTATCTTATTTGTAGAAATTCTTTGTAAACTCGAGATACAAGTCCTCTGTTAGATATATGTGTTGTGAATATCTTCTCTGGATTGTAGCCTTTCTTTTCACTTTTTACTAGTCTTTTTGATGAACTAAAGTTCTTAATGATGTTTAATTCATTTATTTTATTTTATAGTTAGTGTTTTTAGCCATCCCATTTAGATTTATGATTCATCTTAACTAATTCTTATGGATGGTATGAATTAGAAGTTAGGTTTCATTGTTTCTCAAATAGATATCTATTTTACCTAACACCATTGTTTAAAAAAATTCTTCTCCCACTTAATTGCAATTACATCTTCATTGTAAATCAGGTGACTGTATATGTGTGAATCAATTTCTGAACTCTCTCTTCTGTACCAATATTGGTCTGTATGTCTGTTGTCTTAGTTCAGACTGCCATAACAAATTACCGTAGACTGGGTGGTTTAAATAACAAACACTTGTTTCTCATAGTTCTAGAAATTGGACAGTCCAAGACATAATGCCTGAAGATCCAGGTGTGGTCCTGCTTCCTGGTTTACCGATGGTTATGTTCTCTTTGTAGCCTCACATGGTGGGGAGCAGAGAGAGAGAGCAAACTCTCCTATCTCTTTTTATAAAGGTACAAATCTCTCATGAACACTCCATCCTCAAGATGTACTTACCTCACAAGGCTCTACCTCCTAATATTGTACTATCACATGGTGATTAGAATTTCTTTCTTTTCTCTCTTTCTCTCTCCTTTCCTTCTTCCTTTCTCCCCTCCCTCCCTCCCTCCCTTCCTTCTTTTCTTGTTTAAATTTAAGTGAGAGAAGGGGAGATAGAGAGACAGACTCTCACATATGCCCTGACTGGGATCCAACCAGCAACCCCCATCTGGGGCCAATGCTCTGCTCATCTGGTGCCATGCTCACAACTGAGCTATTTTTAGCACCTGAGGCAGATCTATTGGAGCCATCTTCAGTACCCAGGGTGAATGTGCTTGAATCATTAGAGCCATGGCTGCAAGAGGGAAAAGAGAGGAAGAGAAAAGTAAGAGGGGGAGGGGAGGAGAAGCAGATGGTCGCTTCTTCTGTGTGCCTTGACCAGGAATTGAACCCGAGACTTTCACATGCCAGGCCAACACTCTACCACTGAGCCAACCAGCCAGGGCCAGGATTTCAACATATAAATTTTAGGGAGACACAAATATCTAATCTTTTGCCAATACCACAGTGTAATAATTATTGTACCTTTATAGTAAGTCTTCATAATTTGTTGTTCTTACTCAGGATTATCTTGGCCATCCTGAGTCCTTTGCATTTTCACATAAATTTTAGAATTAGCTTGTCAAAACTCAAATATAGGATTTTTGATTGGATTGCATATAATATATAGAAAAAATCATGGGGAATTGACACCTTAATAATATTGTTTTTTCCTTCATGACCATGGATTATCTCTCTTTTTATGAATGTCTTCTTTAATTTCTCTATACAATGTTTTATAATTTTCAGTATAGAGATCTTTCATATATCTTGTTAGATTCTTTTCTTAGGTATTGAATTTTTATGTTATTGTCAACAGTATAGCTTTATAACTTTTATTTTTTGTTTGTAGCTAGCATATAGAAATACAACTAACATTCATATATTAAACTTGTATCTAGCTACCTTGGTAAATTCAGTTATTCTGTAGATTTAAAAAACATTTTTATGTATATAATTATATGATCTGCAAATAATTCAACTTTTACTTCCTTTTCAATCCTCATACATTAAAAAATTTATTTTTCTTATTGCACCGACTAGGATCTCTAGTCTACCAAATAGACTACAGTGAACATTGATGCATCTTCCCAAATTCAGAGAAAATGTAAACTAGGTGTAAGTTTTGTGTAGTTAAATTTTATCAGATTTTTAAAGTTTTATTTTTTTCTTATTTTTCTGAAAATTTTAGCAGTTGACGTTTATCAAATGTTTTTGCTGCAGCTATTGAGATACTGTGTTAATGTGGTAACACAGTATCTCAGTAAATTAATTGATTTTTAAAATGTTAACCCATGCGTGTTTTCTGGAATAAATCTAACTTGGTCATGATATTTTACCCTTTTTATATATTATAGGGCTTAATTTGCTAATACTTTGTTTAGGATTTGGCATCTAAGTTCATGGGAGATATTGGCCTATAATTTTCTTTTCTTATAATGTCTTTGTTAGGTTTTGTAATTACGGTTTTGCTGCCCATATAAACAAGATGGGAGTGTTCACTCTTTCACTATAGTCTGAAAGAGGTTATTAATATTGGCATATTTCTTTCCTTAAATGCTAGGAATAATTTACCAGTGAAGCCATGTGTGTCCAGAGTTTTCTTTGTGGAAGAGGTTTTAATTTTAAATACAATTTCTGTAACAGACATAAGACCATTCAGATTTTTTCTTTATGTATTTTAAAGCTATGTTAATTAGGTGCATACAAATTCAAGATTGTTGACTATTCTTTTAAAATTAATACTTTAATCATTTTCAAATATCTTCCTTTGTATCTAGCAGTGCTTCTTGACTTAAAGTTACTTTTTTCCACATTAACAGCTGTGATAATTTTCTTTTGGTTAGGCTTTATTTTAAACCTTTATCTCTTCTAATTTTCTTTTTTCTGAATTTTTCTGAAGCCGGAAACGGAGAGAGACAGTCAGACAGACTCCCGCATGCGCCCAACCGGGATCCACCCGGCACGCCCACCAGGGGGCGACGCTCTGCCCAACAGGGGGCGATGCTCTGCCCCTCTGGGGCGTGCTCTGTTGCAACCAGAGCCACTCTAGCGCCTGGGGCAGAGGCCAAGGAGCCATCCCCAGCGCCCGGGCCATCTTTGCTCTAGTGGAGCCTCGGCTGCGGGAGGGGAAGAGAGAGACAGAGAGGAAGGAGAGAGGGAGGGGTGGAGATGCAGATGGGCGCTTCTCCTGTGTGCCCTGGCCGGGAATCGAACCCGGGACTTCTGCACGCCAGGCCGATGCTCTACCACTGAGCCAACCGGCCAGGGCCTCTTCTAATTTTTATAGAATGTCTCCTCTAAACAGCATATAATTGAATTTTGGGGTTTTTGTTGTTGTTGCTTTGTTTTGTTTTTAGGTGAGAGGTGGGGAGATAATGAAGCAGATTCCCACATGCACCCTGACCAGGATTCACCTGGCAACTCCATCTAGAGCTGATGATTGAGTACTGAACTATTTTTAGTGCCTGAGGCTGACACACTTGGACCAGCCAAGCAATCCTCAGTGCCCAGGACCACGCTTGAACCAATCGAGCTACTGGCTGCAGGAGGGAAAAAGGGAGAGAAGGGGGAGAGGGAGAGGGAGAAAAGCAGGTGGTCACTTCTCCCATGTGCCCTGACTGAGAATTGAACCTGGCACCTCCATATGCTGGGCCTACGCTCTATCCACTGAGCCACCGGCCAGGGCCTTGAATCTTGTTTTAATCTTTCTGACAATATTTATCTTTTCATCAGAATGTCCATATACATTTACATATTAATATATTTATATTTAAATCTGTCATCTTGGCCTTGGCCAGATAGCTCCATTTGTTAGAGCATCATCCCAATGCGCAGAGGTTGTCTGCTGGCTCTCTGAGGGGCACATACAGGAACAGATCAATGTTTCTGTCTCTCTCTCCCTTCCTTTCTCTAAAATCAATCAATAAAAATAATAATTTCCTCCCTTAAAAAATGTATCATCCTGTCATTTGTTTTCTGTTTGTCTCATTTAATCTTTAGTTCTTTATTTCTCCTTTCCTATAGTTATGATCATCTTTTCCTTTTGAATTAGTGAAATTTTAGTTACACCTCTTTTGGTATCATAGAAGGGGTTACTTTAGAACAGGGTTTCCTCAAACTCAGCACTATTGACATCTTGAAACAGACAAGTGTCATGGAGGCTGCCCTGTGCCTTATGTTTGTCAGCTAGTAGCAGTACCTGACTTACACCTAGTAGCAGTACCTTTCCTTCCCATGGTTGTGAAACTGCCAAATTCTCAAGATATTGCCTGATGTTTCCTGAGTTGGCCAAATCAAGCCTGGTGAGAACCACTGCTCTAGGTTAGTTCTGTCCAATAGAAATAAAATAAGCAATATATATGTAATTTAATTTTTCTAGTAGACACATTAACAAAGCAAAAAAAGAGGGGTAAAATTACTTTAATAATGTTTTTATTTGATCAAATGTAGCTAAGATATTACCATTTCAACATTTAATCAATGTAAAAAATGGTAAATGAGATATTTCACTTTTTTTTTTCATAATGTATCTTCCATATCATGTGTTTTTACTTTTACCAGTGCTTCTCATTTTGAACTGGCAACAACAAGCACTTAATAGCCACATATATCTAATATCTACCAAGTTGAACAATACTCTATAGATTGCACTATTTCTCCCTAACTTATTATAATGACATTTGGATTATCTGTGGTTCTGGCTGTTTGTTTTTTATCTTGATTATTAGTGTTATTTTTTTCTTTATATATATATATTATAATTTTTAATTATATGCAGACATTACATAAAATAGAACCATAGAGTATCCTGGTGATTTTTTTTTTTTACCCCAGAGATAGTTTATTCTTTCTCTAAGTAAATGGAGTAAGGTGAAGATCATGATAGAACATTCTGGAATGAGCTATGTTGGAGCTGAGTCAGTGTCATTAAAACCCAGTCCATCTCTGATTTGTCCCTGTTCTTTAGGGGTGGCTTTTCTGAGCTTTTCATTGAAAGCTTGGTAGGTCTGCAGTACTGACCTACTCTGGGAAAAGTCTGGAACACCAGTGGAGATTTATTCAAAGGTTTGCCTACTGTGACATATAAAACGATTTTATTCTATCTTTCAAGCCCAGATCCATCCTCCAGTGTGACCATCCCAGGCTTTTGGCTGAAAATTTTGTTAGTTTCATGTCACTTCTGCTCTGAAATTTCTATGGATGTTTCATTGGAAATAAAGTCTTGAACTTAATTTTTTTTTTGCTTCTCTCCTCATGTAGGTTTAAAATCTGGCAGATTTCTTGAGAGGAAAACCTCTTGTGTGTTTATCACAGATCCATCACTTTAGCAAGACTCTTTGTAGCCTAAGCACCATGAAATTTCACTCTGCCTCCCTGGCCCAGGCCACCAGCTTCCTGATCTACTCTGTCAGAAAATGTCTCGTGATAAACTGGCTGCACATTGGGGTGCTTCTAACTTCCAATTCATTATGCCAGCCAATGTGGCTGTCAAATGGTTTTCTGTTTCTTTTTCTCCCAAGGGAGTTCCTCTGACTAGGCTAAATTCAATTCCTCTTTCTATGCCTACAATCAGCAAGTATAATGAGGAAAGAAAACAGTTGGCTATTGTCAGCTTACCTGGAGAGCTCTTCCTTTTGAAATTTTAATTTATCTAATGAATGCTGATCTATTTTAAAAGATGATTTTTATAATTTCTCCAGTTTTTCTAGTTGTGGTAGGGGAACATTGGTCTAGCCTTCCCTATCCTATCCACAGGTGGAATTATCATTATGATTTATAGTGAGTTTTTTTGATTGCTAATTAAGTTGAACTGTTTTTATGTATTTATGGGCATTGGTGTTCTCTTTTTATAAAATGTATTAGTCTTTTGCCTTTTTTTTTTCAAATGGGTTATCTACTTTTTAATGATTTCTAGGAACTTTTCAATAGATTCTTCTAGAATGAGTTCTTTATGAGGATTTGTGTTGTAAATATATTTTGTTCCTCTGTGACTTTTAAAAAAACTTTTCTGTGGCCTGACCAGGCGGTGGCACAGTGGACAGAGCATCGGACTGGGATGTGGAAGACCCAGGTTCGAGACCCCGAGGTAGCCAGCTTGAGCGCGGGCTCATCTGGCTTGAGCAAAAAGCTCACCAGCTTGAGCCCCAGGTCGCTGGCTCAAGCAAGAGGTTACTCGGTCTGCTGAAGCCTCAGGGTCAAGGCACGTATGAGAGAGCAATCAATGAACAACTAAGGTGTTGCAATGAAAAACTGATGATTGATGCTTCTCATCTCCCTTCATTCCTGTCTGTCTATCCCTCTCTCTGACTCTCTGTCCCTATAAAAACAAAACAAAAAAAAACAACAAACTTTTCTGTGGATATGTAATATATTCTAATAAAAATGGTTTGTTTTGTTGTTTTTATTTTGTATTTTTTCTGAAGCTAGAAACATGGAGAGACAGTCAGACTCCCGCATGCGCCCGACCGGGATCCACCCGGCACGCCCACCATGGGGCGACGCTCTGCCCACCAGGAGCGATGCCCTGCCCCTCCGAGGCATCGCTCTGCCCGGACCAGAGCCACTCTAGAGCCTGGGGCAGAGGCCAAGGAGCCATCCCCAGCGCCCAGGCCATCTTTGCTCCAGTGGAGCCTCGGCTGCGGCTGCGGGAGGGGAAGAGAGACAGAGAGGAAGGAGAGGGGGAGGGGTGAAGAAGCAGATGGGCGCCTCTCCTGTGTGCCCTGGCCGGGAATCAAACCAGGACTTCTACACGCCAGGCCGACGCTCTACCACTGAGCCAACCGGCCAGGGCTCTAATAAAAATGTTTTTTAATTAAACTTTTTATTTTGTAGTTGTACAAAATATTTAGACATGGTAAGATTGATATACCTGTAGACTATCTAAAACCACCACTATAAATTTGGGAGTATATTTGACACTTTTTATGCATTGCCTCAGACTTCTCACTAGTCTTTCTAGGCCTCAGCTGCTTGCTTTGCCCCAGCCACTGCTCCATGACCAGTTCTACAGACTCCAGTGGATGCAACTGGTTTCATAACTGAATCTTGAAATATCTGACTCCTCCCACAAATTCCAGGCTCAGATGAAGGATTATGCCGCAGAGTATGAGATCTTGATTATCCAGAAAGTATAGGAGAGGCCAGGTGATTGGAAAGTATAATTCTTCGAGGGGCAAACTTTGACAATAGAGGACAGGACACAGGATGTCTAGCCAGTAAATTCTTTCTTCATCCTTTCCAGTAGACTTTCTGAGGCATGGTGTTTCTGTATAATTTGTCTGGAGATATCCTGTTTAGGTAAGTTTCTAGCTGTGTAACTTTGAGAAATAATGTACCACATGGTATTTGCTACCCGCTTTTCCCTACCTCTCTTTTTTCCTCTTCCTTTTATGATAGCACCTCAGCTTTGCCTTAGGATTTGTTTTCTCAAGAATAGAGCTGAGCCTGACCAGGCGGTGGGGCAGTGGATAGAGCGTCGGACTGGGATGCAGAGGACCCAAGTTCGAGACCCCGAGGTCGCCAGCTTGAACGTGGGTTCATCTAGTTTGAGCAAAAAGCTCACCAACTTGGACTCAAGGTCACTGGCTCAAGCAAGGTGTTACTCGGTCTGCTGAAGGCCCATGGTCAAGGCACATATGAGAAAGCAATCAATGTATGAGAAAGCAATCAATGAACAAGTATGGTCTTGCAACAAAAAACTGATGATTGATGCTTCTCATCTCTCTCCATTCCTGACTGTCTGTCCCTGTCTATCCCTCTATCTGACTCTCTCTCTGTCTCTGAAAAAAAATAATAATAATAATAGAGCTGAGTTCAGAATGGGAACAGCTAAATTTGGAATTATTACAATTTAATGCTTAGTCTTTTTCTTTCTCAAATTCAAATTCTTTTTTTTTTTTTTTTTGGTCAAGTTAGAATGTGGTGAGAATAAGATATTTATCACATTTATGTTTATTGATTTCCTATTACATAAACTGCCCTTGTGGAATTTATGATCTATTTAGGGGAGATAAGATAATCTGTAATTTCATAAGATATACAATTTGTTAAATGATTCAGAATAAAATATAAAAAATAAAGTGCCATAAATTTAGAGATAGGGAGTGTTCAATGTCTAAATAATAAAAAATATATATGCTAATTGGAAGCTTATCATTAAAACTGACAGTTGTAACCACACAATTGTTTAGAACTTAGACTAAAGATTTTGGGAAGAGGAGTATTTTATCATTGACATAATTTCAAAGTGGGGGTGCATGATGACAGTAAAAAGCAGATGTACTTTTAGTCAGTTTTATTACTGTTTTTAATTTTCTACATTTGGTACCCCTTTATTGCCTTCATTCAGAGCAGGCCCCTCCCACAATCCCATTGTTAGTACACTACTAACTCTAACTTGGTTTTCCTCATAATAGGCACTCAATAAAAATTAGTAGAATGAATATTTACATTGCCTTATTTTATTTTGACAATAATTGTAGGTACTATTTTTAGCCCCATTTTTAAAATGAAAAAATTGGAGAGATAAAGTAAATAACTTGCCAAAGTTCACGAAGCTTGTAAGATTTCAGAGCCCAGCTTCTAATTTCAGTCTGCTTTTCTCTAAAGCTCAACTGCTTCTCCTCTATACTATAAATGGTTTCCACTGAGACAAGGGTGATTATTGTAAATAAGATTATATTTGTGACTGTAAACTGGTACAAACTGGGAAAATGTCAGTTATATTATTATTATTAATAATGATGATAACAAGATTATACAGACCACTTATTAAACACCTTTATATATCAGGCATCACGAGAGGCATTTTCTTTTTTATTAATAGACTGTCATTTAGGACAGTTTTAGATATACAGAAAAATTGGACAGACAGTACAGAGAATTCTCATATATCTCCTCATCCACATAGTTTCCCCTTTTATTAGCACCTTATGTTAATAATATAGTATATTGTTATAAATAATGACTGAGTAGATATATTATTATTAACTAAAGCCCATAATTTATACACATTTTCTTAGTTTTTACCTGATATCTTTACTCTATTCCAGGGTCCCATGTTACTTTGTCTTGTCTCCTTAGGTTCTTAACTGTGACATCTTCTCAGACCTTCTTTGTTTTGAAATCCTTGACAGTTTTGTGGAGTACTTGTCTGATGTATTGTAGGATGCCCCTTTAATGGAATTTGTCTGGTGTTTTTCTCATGATTAAACTGGAAGTTATGGTTAATTTATTAATTCTTTAAAAGACTATTTCTTTAGAGAAATTTTAGGTGCATAGTCTAATTGAGAGAAAGGTTTAGAGATTTCCCATTTATCCTCCACTCTTACACATGCAGTCTCCCCGATATCAATATCCCTCTTTGGAGTGGTACATTTGTTACAAATGATGAACTGACATTGACACATCATAATCACCCCAAATTCATAGTCTACCTTAACGGTTAACTCTTGTTCTTGTACATTCTGTGGGTTTGGACAAATATATAATGATATGTATCCATCATTATAGTGTCATACAGAGTATTTTCACTGCCTTAAAAATCCTCTGTGCTCTGTTTATTTGTCCTTCCAAACACCTAATCCTTGGCAACCTCTGGTGGTTTTACTGTTTTCATAGTTTTGCCTTTCCCAGAATGTTATATAGTTGGAATAATGCCATATGTAGCCTTTCAGATTGGCTTCTTTGCTTAGTAACATGCATTTAAGATGCCTCTATGTTTTTTTATGGCGTGATAGCACATTTCTTTCCTTGTCTGTATGTACCAGAGCTTATTTATTTATTTACCTACTAAAGTATATCTTGGTTGCCTCCAAGTTTCAGCAATTATGAACAAAGGTGCTGTAAACATCCACGTGCAAGTTTTTGAGTGGACGTAATTTTTCAACTCCTTCAGGCAAATACCAAGGAACACAATTGCTGGATCAAATAGTAAGAGTATGTTTAGTTTTGCAAGGAACTGCCAAACTTCTAAAGTGGCTGTACCATTTTGCATTTCCACTAGCAGTGAACAAGTCCCCTTGTTTATCTACATCCTTGCCCAAATTTGGTGTTGTCAGTATTCTAGATTTTAGCCATTCTCATGTAATGGTATGAGTTTGGGGTTTTTGAGGAACATTACAAATGTAAAGTGCCATTTTCATTATATCACATCAAGGTTACAGACACATGACTAACATGACTTATGACTGTTGTTGTTGACCTTGATCACCTGACTAAAGTAGTGTCAGTCAGGCTTCTTCACTGTGAAGCTATTCTTTTTCTCCCCTTTCTGTATTGTACTCAGTGAAAGAAAGTCACTATGCACAGCCCACATAAAAGAAGTGGGAACTTAGGATCTCCTTTCTTTAGGTTGGGATATCTACATTATTTATTTGGAATTCTTTTACATGGAATATTTATCCATTTCCCTCTATTTATTAATGTATTCATTCATTTATTTACATCAGTATAGACTCATGGATATTTATTTTATACAATACATTGGGGTATAATCTGGTGCTCCTTTTATTTTATTGCTCAAATTGTTTCAACTTTGGCCGTTGGGAATTCTTTCAATTGGCTCCCATACACCTCTTACATATCTTGCCAATGTGTGTGTGTGTGTGTGTGTGTGTGTGTGTGTGTGTGTGTGTGTTTTACAGTTCCTTACTTTCTGATACTATGAAATGATTCAGGCTCATCTTGTATATTTTTTACCCCTGTCTTAGGATCATCCATCTTTCCAAGGAACCCTGGTTTATTTTCACAGAAAATGACATTAGAAGCTAAGATCTAGATGTTAAGTGTGCTCATTGTGTTTAGGATATCATTTCTTCTAAGCTCTCTCAGTTGACAGAACAAAGAAATATGTGAGCATATTCTAACCCAATTAATGTATATATACATCTTTATACATATTTCTAGATATAATCATCTGTATTTCTATAAATTAAACATGAATTCTTTTTTTTGTGTGTGTGTGTATTTTTCTGAAGTTAGAAGCGGGGAGGCCGTCAGACAGACTCCACATGTGCCTGACCAGGATCCACCGGCATGCCCACCAGGGGGCGATGCTCTGCCCATCTGGGGCATTGCTCTGTTGTGGCTGGAGCCATTCTAGCACCTGAGGCCAATGCCGTGGAGCCATCCTCAGCGCCCAGGCCAACTTTGCTCCAACGGAGCCTTGGCTGCTGGAGGGGAAGAGAGAGATAGAGAGGAAGCAGAGGGGGAAGGGTGAAGAAGCAGATGGACGCTTCTCCTGTGTGCCCTGGCCAGGAATCAAACCTGGGACTTCCACACACAGGCCAATACTCTACCACTGAGACAGCGGGCCAGGGCTTAAACATACATTCTTTATTTTCTTTATTTTTTTTTTTTGTATTTTTCCGAAGTTGGAAATGGTGAGGCAGTCAGACAGACTCATGCATGCGCCTGACAGGGGTCCACCGGGCATGCCCACCAGGGGCCGATGCTCTGCCCATCTGGAGCGTTGCTCTGCTGCGACCAGAGCTATTCCAGCGCCTGAGGCAGAGGCCACAGAGCCATCCCCAGCACCCGGGGCCAATTTTGCTCCAGTGAAACCTCCGGCTGGGCTACGGGAGGGGAAGAGAGAGACAGAGAGGAAGGAGAGGGGGAGGGGTAGAGAAGCAGATGGGCGCTTCTCCTGTGTGCCCTAGCTGGGAATTGAACCTGGGATTCCTGCCCACCAGGCCGATGCTCTACCACTGAGCCAACCAGCCAGGGCTAAACATACATTTTTACTGATGCTTCCAACTCTAAGCCATTACAACCTCATTCTAGCCTGTTGGCCTGACTTGTCTGTAAATTCCCACCCATGAGAGGATTTATGTATATAATCTTTTTTAATCCTGTAAAATATCCATTCATAGTGAGGCTCAGCGATGATACATTTTCTTCAATGACACAGAGATTAAGAGGGGGAGCTAAGACTTCCTCTGAGAGAAAAAAAAAAGACAATGCATGGAAATGAAAAGGCATATGGTTTGTGCACTAGACTATTCCAGTGAATCAGTAAAGTGGATTAAAGCTACAATATATTGGTATAGCCATATATTAAACATGAATGAATTTGAAATCATGTCAAATTTTTCAATGTTATGTGTACCCTTGGGGAGCAAACTATTATATTGAAGATCTGTTATTAATTATATATCACCTCATAAGTCAACTTTAAATTTGTGTTATATCTTCTAAAAGAGACATAACCTGCTCTTGTCATATGATTATTTTGTGTTCTATATTTAAATAAATTGATTAAAGGATAATAAATAGGAGAGGAATACAGATTAGATAGGGAAATTTTACCTCTAGTCAATTTTTTTCCTGACTCACTTAAAAAATCCGAAACAATAACCATGCCTACCCCAAAATATGCCTCATTTTGAAATCTTTATCTTTGACAGCTCATTGAAGAATGGGTTCTGAACAGTATGGTGATTACCAGAGGAAAGGTGGGTGGAAAAAGTAGAAGAGGGTCAAGGGGGGATAAATGGTGATGGAAGGAGACTTGACTTGGGGTGGTGAACACACAATACAATGCACAGATGATGTGTTATAGAATTGTACACCAGAATTTTATTAACCAATATCACCCCCAAAAGTTCAATTAAAATAAGTAAATTTGTATTAATATTTAATAAATAAGTTATTTGTTTATTTAAATAATTAAGAGCTTAGAAAACTGTGTGTATATTATATATCAATCTCCTCATGCAAATTCATATTTGCTTATTAAAGTTACTGATAAAACCTGCAACACCAAAAAATCAATTCAACTTTTGTGTAACTATTTCCCAAATTTATTTGTCCATAAAATACTTTCTTCATGTAAGGGCAATTAACATCCCCTATATCTATATTGGAAACTCAATTATTTATTCATTTCATAAGAGAAGGCACTTGGTTTATATTTTCTGTTTTCAGAATCTTAAACAGAGCCTGGCACATGGTAGGTACTTAAGATTTATCAAATAAGGGGCTAAGCAAATATTTATTAAGGATCTATTATATGCCAGTCACAGAAATACAATAGTAAAAAAATGAATATGGTTCTTGCTCTATGTAACTTATAGCTTACTGAAGAAGATTGAAAATAAGCAAGTAAAAAATTAAAATTTTAAGACAAGTTATTATGAAAATAAACACAATATTGAGATTGAGAATAAAAGAGGTGACAGGAATGGTACTTTAGAAGATAAGCAGCTAGCTCTTTAAAGCATTTACCCAAACAATAGTTTGGAAAATAGTTTGGCTCAATAGTTAAGCAAAATCTGAATATTCTAACATCAACTTTCATTCAGAATGAAGCATGGTATGCTCAAAAGGATTTAAATTAAGATAGTTTTTAAAAGGACTATTTACATAGATGTGAATGAGAATCTCAAGGGAATCTTAAGGGAAGAAGAGAATCTCAAAAATCAAAGACAGCCAAAGTCATTAGATCCCTTAGACCTGAAAGACAGGGGAGTGAGTGAGAGTGAAGTATTGGGGGTTGAATGAAAAAAATATATAAATATATATATGATATATATATTTATTTTAAGAATATAGGTCATAGGTAGACACTATAAACAACAGCTATATAAATAGGCTAAAACTGTGATTTCAAGTAGCAAAAACCAAATTTGTCTTCTTGACTTGTTTCAGCACCTATCACAGTCGTTAAATGTAGTGGCACTCAAATATGAGTTGATTATATAAATGGAATCTAACAGGCATTACTTTTTTGAACAGTAGAATCTTATATGTTTAAACAAAGATAACATTTCTTTTAAAGAGTTATGATTCTTCTAAAATTTTGCATATAAAGTAGTTACTGTAGTTAAAAAGTCAGAGTAGCTTTAATAAGACTCTTTCAAATTTAGAACTATGTCCTATTTGGCAGTTATATATTTCAAATGAAGAAAACTATTCTCTCATGGGACTAGTGAAGAAACCAGAGAGATCAGCAATAAACTAAACAGAGGTTTAAAAGGATACTGGCACAAAGGTGTAAAATGGGTCTTCTTTTTATATATTTTTAAGTGTGTGAGCAGTGAATTAAAGAGCCTTAGAAAAATGTATTTTTGCCATTTAGAGAAATTTACCATAAATTTGCATATATTATCACATTATTTTATTCTATGTGAAAAAAGATAGATTAGCATTGTCTCTTTGCCTGGCCTGTGGTGCACAGTGGATAGAGCATTGACCTGAACACTGAGGTCACTGATTTGAAACCCCAGGCTCGCCTTGTCAAGGCACATGAGAGAAGCAATCAATGAACAACTAAAGTAAAGCAACTACAAGTTGAGGCTTCTTGTCCTCTCTCCTTCTCTCTCTAAAATCAATAAATCAAATCTCTTTTTTAAAAAAAAATATTG
Organism: Saccopteryx bilineata; assembly: GCF_036850765.1. Classification (NCBI taxonomy): domain Eukaryota; kingdom Metazoa; phylum Chordata; class Mammalia; order Chiroptera; family Emballonuridae; genus Saccopteryx; species Saccopteryx bilineata. The sequence continues at coordinate 250,805,209 of NC_089492.1, forward strand.
TCTTTATTATTATTATTTATTGACTGATAGAGAAGAAGGGGAAGAGAGAGAGAGGGAAAGGGAGACAGAGAGAGAGATACATCAATTTGTTGTTACACTTATTTTTTAGTTCATTGGTTGAGTCTTACATGTACCCTAATCAGGGATGGAACCTGCAACCTGATGTATCAGGATGATGCTCTTAAACAACGGAGCTAACTGGCTAGGGCCTAGCATTGCCTTTTTAAAAGAACCAACTGACTTTAAATAATTAAAAATATCTGGATATTTTTCAAAAAAAATTTGTTTAGATCATAGAAATTAAATCACATTTGAAAACATGTTACTCATGAAAAAATTTAATAGAGCATTATAAGCACTAAATACTGGATTTACTACTTAGTATCCTGTATATGTATAAAATTATTTAATGTTTATACCAATAAGCAATTAAATGATTATACTGCAACATTATAGTCCAAATCATATTTTTTCCAGAATCAATTCATCTAGGTACTTTGAGTAGGATTAACTCAGTGTCCCAGAGATGGGTATAACTCCATTTTGGACAAAGCCACAGTAATTACTTCACAGATTGGTATATCAGCTAATTAGAACCAATGAGGCTCAATGATAGAGGAGGTAAGAAATCATCAGATTCATAATATATTATATTATATTTTGGTGATGCAATCAGTAGGATTTGCTAATAGTTTAGATGCTGTAAGAGGAAGAGAAGAGTTAAAGCTCATTAACCTGAGCATTTCTTTGATGGTGGGCCATTTGCTGAGATTGGAAACACAGAGGAGAAGAAATAAGTTTTATGGCCTGACTTGTGGTGGCACAGTGGATAAAATATCGACCTGGGACACTGAGGTCTCAGGTTCAAACCCCGAGGTGGTCCACTTGAGAGTGGGCTCATCCAGCTTGATCACAGGCTCACCAGCTTGAGTGTGGGATCATAGACATAACCCCATGGTCTCTGGCTTGAACCCAAAGGTTGGGGGTTTAAAGACCAAGGTCACTGGCTTGAGCAAGAGGTCATTGGCTCGGTTGGAGCCTCATGGTCAAGGCACATATGAGAAGCAATCAATGATCAACTAAAGTGTTACAACTATGAGTTGATACTTCTCCTCTCTCTCCCTTCCTGTCTGTCTCACTAAAAACAAACAAACAAAAACAAATTTAATAGAATAAAAGCTAAGGTTTTAGTATTGGAAATAATAAATTTGACATGCCTATTATACACATAATAACGGATGTCAAGTAAACAGTTGTACAGATGAATTTAAGAGAAATTTAGAAATCCTTAGGGTAGATTCTTAGTAGTAGAGTTGCTGGATCAAAGGTCACTGCATTTTAACAGAGTTGTGCTGGAGCCAGCTCCCACTGGCTCATGAGAGCAGTTTGTTAAAATTTCTGAGCCAGTTGTTTAAAATAGACACTTTAAAAATTAAGTTATACAGACTTACAATTAAATACATTACATTTTTAAAAAATGATAATGGAGGTAGTGTCGAGGAAGACCTAGTAGAGTGAGGACATCCACCATTGTTCAGCAGTAATGAACTTACTTTCCTCTTCTCCAACACTGTCAGTACAGGTTACATGGGGAGCAGTAATGAAGCACTCCTATCATTCCCAAACAGGGTGGTATCAATTGAAGCACTAATAAGGAGCTAGAATTCCCATCCCTGCCCAGCAGTAATGAATATCTCCCACTCTGCACATCAGCAAAGTTTAAATCAGAAACCTGGAATTCTACTCCTACTTGGCAGTAATGAGTTGATGTGCCCCTTACTCCCCTGCCATGGCAATAACTGAGAAAACTGGCTAAAACAGATAAGATCCAGAGTCTCATAACACAAAACACAAAATGCCCAAGTGTTAGTCAAAAACTATACATCTTTTCCAGAATGAGGAAAATATCAAGCCAAATTATATATATATATATTAAAAAACACACACACACAGCCAATAGCTGTCTACCTTATATTACAGAGATGTTAAGCATATTTGACAAAGATTTTAAAGCAATCATCATAAAATACTTCAATGAGAAATTGCAAAATGCTTGAAACAAATGAATAAATAGAAAGTCTTGGCAAGAATTAGAAAATGTAAATATGAACCAAATGGAAATTTTAGAATTGAAAAATATAATGACCAAAATGAAAACTCAATGGATGGACTAAACAGCAGAATAGAGGGATCATAGAGAAGAATTAGTTAACTACAAGATAGAACAATAGAAATGACTTAATCTGAACCATGAAGAAAAAAGATTTAAAAAAGTGAACAGATCCTCAGGAACCTGTGGACTACAACAAAAGATCTGATATTTATGTCATCTGAGTCCTAGAAGAATAGAAAAAGGGGATGGCTGAAAACATACTTGAAGAATAATGGCTAAAAATTTTCCAAATAATGCAAAAGACATGACCCTGCTTATTGAAGAATCAGAGTGAACCCCAGAAAGAATAAACCCAAAGAAATCCAAATCAAACATTATAGTCACACTTTTGAAAATGAAAGACAAATTTAAAAATTTGAAATCAGGGAGAGAGAAACACACCTTATCTATTAGAGAAAATTCAAATGACTATGGCTTTCTGATAAAAATCCATGGAGTCCAGACAGGAGTGCCACAAAACTCTCCAAATGCTGAAAGAACGTAACTTTGAATCCAGAATCTTTTTTTTTTTTTTTTTAATTTTTCTGAAGCTGGAAACGAGGAGAGACAGTCAGACAGACTCCCGCATGCGCCCGACCGGGATCCACCCCGCACGCCCACCAGGGGCAACGCTCTGCCCACCAGGGGGCGATGCTCTGCCCCTCTGGGGGGTCGCTCTGTCGCCTGGGGCAGAGGCCAAGGAGCCATCCCCAGCGCCCGGGTCATCTTTGCTCCAATGGAGCCTTGGCTGCAGGAGGGGAAGAGAGAGAGACAGAGAGGAAGGAGGGGGGGATGGAGAAGCAAATGGGCGCTTCTCCTATGTGCCCTGGCCGGGAATAGAACCCGGGTGCCCCGCACGCCAGGCCGATGCTCTACCACTGAGCCAACCGGCCAGGGCCTGAATCCAGAATCTTATATCCAGCCAAAATATCCTTCAAAAATGAAGGGAAAATCAAACATTCTCAGATGAAGGGAAAATAAATTTGTCACTACAGACCTATATTAAATGAATGATTGAAAAAATTTCTATAAATAGAAAGGAAGTAACTAAAAGAAGCAACCTTGGAGCAGCAAAAATAATAAAAGAATATAATAAGTAAAAATATGATTAAAAAGAATAGATTTTCCTTTTTTTTGAAGTTTCTAGTATGTTTGACAGCTGAGGCAAAATTGTAACACTGATATGGTGGTAAATGTAAATAAAGAAAATATTTAAGACAACCATATTACAGAGGGGGAAATGTAAAGGAACAGAAAGAAAGGTAAGGATTCTATACTCCCCTTCAAACAAATAAAATGACAGCAGTAGACTGTGATAAGTTTCATATATATGACCTGATATGATCTGATACCTAGAGCAATCCCTAAAAAATCTGTACAAAGAGATGCACTCAAAAACACTATGAATACTAAGTGAATTTTTAAAAAATTCAAGTAACCTACAGGAAGACAGGAAACCTTAGAACAGAGACCTTAGAAACAGAAAGAATAAATGAAAAATAAAAAATAAAATGGCAACATAATCTATAACTAATCAATAAATATTTTAAATGTAAATGGTCTAAATATCAATTAATAGAAATTGGCAGAGTGAATTAAAAACATGACTCAGGCCCTGACCAGCTTGCTCAGTGGTCAGAGCATCAGCCCAAAGTATGGATGTCCCAGGTTCAATTCCTGGTCAGAGCACACAGGAAAAGTAACCATCTTCTTCTATCCTCTTTCCTCTCCCCCTTCTCTCCATCTTCTCCTCCCACAGCCAGTGGCTTGATCGGTTTGAGAGTTGGCCCCAGGCACTGAGAATAGCTCATTGGTCCAAGTGTCCACATCAGGTGCTAAAAATATTGATAGCTTGGTTGATTTGAGCATCAGCCCCACACAGGGGTTGCTGGGTGGATCCCGGTTGGGGTGCATGTGGGAGTCTGTCTCACCATCTCTCCTCCTCTCACCTAAAAAATTGGAAAATAAAAGAATTTTTAAAAAACAGAAAACATTGCCCAACTATATTCTATCTGAAAGAAACTTCTTTAAATATGGTGCATTGGCCTGATCTGTGATGGCGCAGTGGATAAAGCAACGACCTGGATGCTGAGGTCGCCGGTTCAAAACCCTGGACTTGCCTGGTCAAGGCACATATGGGAGTTGATGCTTCCAGCTCCTCCCCCCTTCTTTCTCTGTCTCTCTCTCTCCCTCTCTCTCTCCTCTCTAAAAATGAATAAATAAAATAAAATAAAATAAAAAATTAAATATGGTGCGTTGACAGTAAAAGAATAGAGAAAGATACAAACATTAATTAAAAGAAAGTAGTAATGGTTAAATTACCATAACATTAGAATAAGTATACTTCAGAGCAAAGGAAATTATCAGAAACAGTAAAATACATTATACAATGGTCAACTTACCAAGAAGACATAGACATATCATACTAAATATATAAGCACCAAATAACAGATCTGCAAAACAAGTGAAGTAAAAAATAATAAAACTGAAAGAATAGACAAATCTACAATTATAGTTGAAGACTTTGACAACAATCTGTCAACAGATATATTGGATAACAGTTTAAATATAGAAGCTAAAGTTATTAAAAGAAAATTAAGTATACTTCATAATCATGAATTAGGCAAAATTTTTGCAGACAAGACCCAGATAAACATAACAGAAAAAAATTGATAAAATGGACTTCATCAGAGTTTTAATATTTTACTTAATGACTCATTAGGTAATGGACATTTGAATTGTATCTTTTTTTTAGCCATTATGAAGTATGCTACTATGAACATGTATACAAGTTTTTAGTGTATGCTTAAGAGTAGAATTTTTAGACCACATGGTATTTCTATGTTTAACAATTTGAGAAACTACCAAACTGTTTTTTCTCAAGTGGCTCTACTATTTAATATTCTTACCAGCAGTGAATGAGGATTTCAATTTCTCCACATCCTTGTCAACACTTTTAGTCTTTTCTATTATAGCCATCTTACTGAATATGAAGTGGTATCTTCTTGTGGATTTGATTTGCTAATGATATTGAGCATCTTTTCATATGATGATTAATCTTTTTTTTTTTTTTTTTTTTTTTTTCATTTTTCTGAAGCTGGAAACAGGGAAAGACAGTCAGACAGACTCCCGCATGCGCCCGACCGGGATCCACCCGGCCCGCCCACCAGGGGCGGTGCTCTGCCCCCCAGGGGGCGATGCTCTGCCCATCCTGGGCGTCGCCATATTGCGACCAGAGCCACTCTAGCGCCTGAGGCAGAGGCCACAGAGCCATGCCCAGCGCCCGGGCCATCTCTGCTCCAATGGAGCCTTGGCTGCGGGAGGGGAAGAGAGAGACAGAGAGGAAAGCGCGGAGGGGTGGAGAAGCAAATGGGCGCTTCTCCTGTGTGCCCTGGCCGGGAATCGAACCCGGGTCCTGCGCACGCTAGGCCGACGCTCTACCGCTGAGCCAACCGGCCAGGGCCGATTAATCTTTATATATAATTTTTTATACATATATTCAAATTCTTATGCTCTTTTTTTTTTTAGTGAGCAAGAGAGAGACAGACAGGAAGGGGAGAGATCAAAAGCATCAATTTGTAGTTGCAGCACTTTAGTTGTTCATTGATTGCTTCCTCATCTGTGCCTTGATGGGGGATTCCAGCTGAGCCAGTGACCCTTTGCTCAAGCCAGTGACCTTGGATTTCAAGCTAGTGACTAAAGGGTCATGTCTATGATCCCATGCTCAAGGCAGCAACCCCTCAAGCAAGCTGGTGACTTTAAGGTTTCAAATCTGGGTCATCAGCATACAGGTTGATTCTGTATTCACTGTGCCACAACCTGGTCAGGCTCTTATGCTCACTTTTGAATTAGGTCTTTGTTTTATTATCCAGTAGTAAGAATTCCTTTTATATTTGGGATTCAAGTCCCTTATCAAATATGACTTACTTAAAATTTATTTTAAATTAATTTTTGTGTGTGGTATAAGGTAAGGTCAAGATTCTTTTTTTTTTTTCCATATAAATATCTTGTTGGTTCAGCATCATTTGTTAAAAATATTAAACTTACTCCCTTGAATTACCTTATATATGTTGAAAATCAATTGGCCATAATTGCATAGAATTATTTCTGGAAATCCTATTATACTCGATTGATTTATATATCTGTCCTTATGCCAATATCATACTTTTTTGATAAGTGAATTAAATGATTATTCTTTTTATTGTAAAATATATATAATATAACATAAAATTTACCATTTAAATAAATAACTGTCCTTATTCCAGTACCACACTGTTGGGTTTTTTGTTTGTTTGTTTGTTTTTATTAATTTTAACTTATGTGTTTACATAGATTCAAGTGTCCCACTGAATACATCCCCCCACCCCAGTGTTCCCCTCAACATTCCCCTTGCTTCCCTCCCCCCAAAACCCTCCCCCCTTCCCTCCAGGATTTGCTTTTCTGCTCTCTATAACACTGTGCTATGTATATATAATTTCACCAATCTCTCTTCTCTGATCCCATAGTACCACACTGTTTTAATTACCTAGCTTTGTAGCTCTCTTTTTTAAAGGTTGTTTTGGTTATTCAGGATCCGCTGAGATTCCATATAGATTTTAGTATGAAGTTTTATATTTCTGTAATGCTCTTCCTCAAAGAAAAACTCACAAACAAAACAAATGATTGTTGGGATTTTGATAAGGATTGCAATAAATCGGTAGACCAGTTTGGTAGTATTATCATCTTAACAATGTTAAGTCTTCCAATAAATGAACATGGGATGTCTTTCCATTTATTTATATCTTCCTTTAATTTTTTCCTTTTAAGTTTCTTTTAATAATTTTTTGTAGTTTTCATTGTACAAGACTTTCATCTATTTGGTTAAATTTATTTCTAATTATTATATATACAGTTGTCCCTTGCCATATCATGGTTCACTTTTTGCGGTCTCACTGTCTCGCAGATTTTAAAATTTTATGTATCTAGTTTTGTATTGCGGATTTTTCACTATATTGCAGGATTTTGCGGTATATAGGTATTTTTATATATTTATTCTTTTTTTTTTTTTTTTCATTTTTCTGAAGCTGGAAACAGGGAGAGACAGTCAGACAGACTCCCGCATGCGCCCGACCGGGATCCATCCGGTACGCCCACCAGGGGCGACGCTCTGCCCACCAGGGGGCGATGCTCTGCCCATCCTGGGCGTCGCCATATTGCGACTAGAGCCACTCTAGCGCCTGGGGCAGAGGCCAAGGAGCCATCCCCAGCGCCCGGGCCATCTTTGCTCCAATGGAGCCTCGGCTGCGGGAGGGGAAGAGAGAGACAGAGAGGAAAGTGCGGCGGAGGGGTGGAGAAGCAAATGGGTGCTTCTCCTGTGTGCCCTGGCCGGGAATCGAACCCGGGTCCTCCGCACGCTAGGCCGACGCTCTACCGCTGAGCCAACCGGCCAGGGCTATATTTATTCTTTTAATAATTTTGCAGCAAAATAAGTGTGGGAAAGGTTTATAAGAGTGTGAGGAGGGTTTATAAAGCCTTAAAATATATATAAATAATAAAATAAATATAAGGTCGCTACTTCACGGATTTTCTCCTATCGTGGGGGGTTTGAACCTAACCCCGCATGATAGACGAGGGACCACTGTATATTTTTATGCTATTGTCAGTGGAATTTTTATCTTAATTTCAATTTCAGATTGCTAGTGTATAGAAATGCAACTGGTTATTGTGTGTTGATTTTGTATTCTGCAACTTTTGCTGAATCCATTTATTAGCTCTAAAGTTATGTGTAGAATTTTTAAGGTTTTCCACATACCATCTGTGGACAGAGATAATTTTATTTTTTTTTCCAAATTGGATTTCTTTTATTAGTGAAGTATTATAGTATATCTTGAAATCAGGCACTTTATTGTTCTCTTCAAAATTATTTTAACTTTTTAGGTACTTTTCATTTTAATGTAAATTTTAGAATCAGGATGTCACTTTCTACCAAAAAGTAGCTTCTAGGCATTTGAATGTGATTCTGTTAAACCTGTTAATGAATTTGAGGCCCTGGCCAGTTTGCTCAGTGGTAGAGCATCAGCCCAGTGTGTGGAGATCCCGGGTTCGATTCCCAGCCAGGGCACACAGAAGAAGTGCCCATCTTCTTCTCCACTCTTCTCCCTCTCCTTTCTCTCTCTCTCTCTCTATCTCTCTCTCTGTCTCTCTTCCCCTCTTGCAGTCAAGGCTCCATTATAGCAAAGTTGGCCCAGATGCTGAGGATGGCTGCATGGCCTCCACCTCAGGTGCTAGAATGGCTCTGGTTGCAATGGAGCAATGCCCCAGATGGGCCAAGCATCATCCCCTGGTGGGCATGCCGGGTGGATCCTGGTTGGGCGCATACAGGAGTCTGTCTCTCTGCCTCCCTGCTTCTCACTTCAGAAAAATACCCCCCCCAAAATGATAATAATAATAATAATAATAAATAAACCCATTAATTAATTTGAGAAGGTTAATGTTTTAGTGGTATTGGGCTTTCCAGTCTGTGAAATGAATATATTTCTCCATATATTCACAAATTTTATCAGCAATATTTGTGGTTTTCAATGTATAGGATCTGCACATGCTTTTTATTAAGTTTATCATTAAGTAACATGCTATTATGAAATAATTTTTTTCTAATATCTATACCTTTTATTTCTTTTTCTTACTTATTTTGTTGCCTAGGAGGGTCAATACAACTGAATAGAAATGGTGTGTGTGCACCTTGTCTTGTTCCTGAACTAAGTGAGAAAATATTCAGTCTAGCAATTAAGTATGAAGTTAGCTGTAATTTTGCACAAATTCCCTGTGGAGGTTAAAGAAGTTTCATTTTATTATGATTTTTAAATTTTTTAAAATTATACCTCGGTATTGAGTTGTGAAAATACTTTTTTCTACATCTATTGAGATAATCATGTGACTTTTCTCTTGAATTCTGGTAATGTAATGAATTAAAATGATTGGCCTTAATATTAAACTAACTTTGTACTTCTGGTCTAACTTTTACTTGGTCAAATTGTATCACATATTGCTGAATTCTACTTTGTTTAGAAATAGAGTATTCATGTTTATGAGGGATTTTCTATAATTTAATCTTTTTTGTATTACCTGTTTGGTTTTTTTTTTTCTTTTCCATTCATTCTTTTCTTTTTTTCTTTTTTTTTTTTTTAAGGAGAGGAGATAGTGAGACAGACTCCTGCATGCGTCCCACTGGGATCCACCCAGCAACCCTGTCTGGGGCCTAGGCTGGAATCAACAGAGCTATAGTATTTTTAGTGCCTAAGGTTGATGTGCTCCAACCAAGCGAGCCATCCTCAGCACCCAGGGCAATGCTTGAACCAATTGAGCCACTGGCTGCAGGAGGGGAAGAGGGAGAGAAGGGCAGAGAAGCAGATGGTTGCTTCTCTTGTGTGCCCTGACCGAGAATCAAACTTTGGGCGTCCACACACCAGGTCGACTCTCTATTCACTGAGCCAACCAGCCAGGGCCACAATACCTGGTTTTTGTATCAGGATAATGCTGATGTTATAAAATGAATTGTAAAGAATTTCTATTCCTTTATTTTCTGAGTTTGTGTAAGATCAGCTTTGGTTCTTCCTTAAAAGTTTGATGAACCACTGAAGTCATTTGTACCAGAAATTTCTTTTGCAGGAATTTTTTAAACCAATGATTTTCAACTGGTATACTGCAAGAATTTTTAAAACATGCAATGCCTTACTATTTAGTCAATGTCACTGACCTCTTTCCCCTTATACTGTCAAAAAAAAAAGGCAGCTAACACAATAGCCATCCCATATGAATGCCCTGTCTTGAACCATAAATATATAGGTTATATAATAGAGTTGTATATTATTGGTCACGTCGCATAAAAATGTTGCATCTGATTAAATAATTCTTGGTACCAGAGGTCCTTAAATATAATTTAGGCACCTGATTTTTTTAAAAGTCACTTTGGGACAAAAAGGGTAGGTAATTAATATTATTATTTTTTGTAAATCAATCACAATTATATCTATTTATTTTGTCAGGTCAGCAAAAAATATAATTCTAGTAATTAATTTATGTGTGCCAGGAGGTGAAAAAGGTTAAAAATAGTTGTTTTAAATTAAGAATTTATGGCCTGACCAGGTGGTGGCGCAGTGGATAGAGCGTCGGACTGGGATGCGGAAGGACCCAGGTTCGAGACCCCGAGATCACCAGCTTGAGTGCGGGCTCATCTGGCTTGAGCAAAGAGCTCACCAGCTTAGACCCAAGGTCGCTGGCTCCAGCAGGGGGTTACTCAGTCTGCTGAAGGCCCACGGTCAAGGCACATGTGAGAAAGCAATCAATGAACAACTAAGAAGTCGCAACGCGCAACGAGAAACTGATGATTGATGCTTCTCATCTCTCTCCGTTCCTGTCTGTCTGTCCCTGTCTATCTCTGCCTCTGTAAAAAAAAAAAAAAAAAAAAAAAAATTAAGAATTTATGTTTTTAAATAGTCATATGACCATTTAGCTAATCAGATTTGTATTTCTTCTTGATTCAGTTTGATTATGTGTTTGTTTTCTTTAAGAAAATATGTGTCGGCCTGACCTGTGGTGGTGCAGTGGATAAAGAGTCGACCTGGAAATGCTGAGGTCACTGGTTTGAAACCCTGGGCTTGCCTGGTCAAGGCACATGTGGGAGTTGATGCTTTCAGCTCCTCCCCACTTCTCTCTCTCTGTCTCTCCCTCTTCTCTCTAAAATGAATAAATAAATAAAAATAAATAAATAAAATTTAAAGAAATAAATAAAAAAAGAAAATATGTGTCCTCTTCATTAAGGCTGTTAAATTTATTGACAAATTTTAAAATAATATTTCCTTTTCCTTTACATATCTAATGATTAATTTTTGTAATAATTATTTTTCAGTTAATCTAGCTAAAAGATTAAAAATATGTTTAACTTTTAAAAGAACCAGTTTTTGGTATCTTCTAACAAGATCATTCATCTACCTAATCACATATTATTATTTTACCCAAGAAATTTACCATTGATTTGTTAATTTTGTCCAATATACAGTCTATATTAAAATTTTTCTAGTTGCCCACAAATGTTCTTTAATGCTGTCTTTTATTTAATCAAGGATCCAAGCTAAGACCATGTGTTTTATTGCTGCCACATATCATCTTTTAGTAATTTGTAATCTATAGAAGTTAACCCTGCTTTTTTTCTTTGATAATACTAGTATTTTAAAAGTCTAGCCAACTGCCTCATAAATGTCTCATAATTTGTATCTCTCTGATTACCTTTTCAAAATTAGACTGAGGTTAAATGTTCTTGGCAAGAAATTTTCTAAGTAATATTGTGTACTTCCAACTGGATCACATCAGAAGGTGCATAATGTCAATCATTCTATTATAGTCATGCTAAATTTAATCACTTGATTAAAGTGCTATCCAGAATATCGCTCCATTGCAATAATTAATATAAGTAGTAATCTTAAGGATGATACTTTGATATCATTTAAATATCCTGTTACCCACAAACTTTCATACAATGATTTCTAACTTAAGTATTATACTGGTGGTTACAAAATAGGATTTCTTAATTTGCTCATTCTACTTTCCTTTTTCATTCAACACATTTTTATTGGGTGTCTACCATATATTAGGCACCATACTAGAAATTAGGAATAGTGAGGTGACCAAAATGAATACATTTCCCTATTCTTGTGGAGGGAAACAAATAAGGAAACAACCTCTTCTCAGAACTCCAAGAAGGAGCGATGCAAATTAAAATATCTAAAGAACAAGTTGTACATGTAGTCATCATCTTTGTATCAAGTAACAGACAGTAGACACACATCTGGCTGGTTTTACTTGTTTGTTTTTGCCTCTCCATTTTAAAAAGAATGATATACACTTCATATACCATAAAATTCACTCCTTTAATAAGGTATAAAATTCAGTGGTTTTTTTAGTATATTTACAAAGTTGTGCAGTAATCACCACTGTCGAGTTCAAGAACATTTTCATCACCTCTAAAAGGAACTTTCGGCCCTGGCCGGTTGGCTCAGTGGTAGAGCGTCGGCCTGGCGTGCAGGGGTCCCAGGTTCGATTCCCGGCCAGGGCACACAGGAGAAGCGCCCATCTGCTTCTCCACCCCTCCCCCTCTCCTTCCTCTCTGTCTCTCTCTTCCCCTCCCCCACCGAGGCTCCATTGGAGCAAGGGTGGCCCGGGCACTGGGGATGGCTCCTTGGCCTCTGCCCCAGGCGCTAGAGTGGCTCTGGTCGCAACAGAGCGACGCCCCAGAGGGGCAGAGCATCGTCCCCTGGTGGGCAGAGCGTTGCCCCCCCCCCGTGGGCGTGCCGGGTGGATCCCGGTCGGGAGCATGCGGGAGTCTGTCTGTCTCTCCCCGTCTCCAGCTTCAGAAAAATTAAAAAATTTAAAAATTAATAAATAAATAAATAAATAAAAGGAACTTTGTACCCATTATCAGTCATTTCCCATTTTCTGCTCCAATAGCTGCTGACAACATTTAATCTAGTTTCTGTTTTTAAAGCCTATTCTAGACATTTTAAATAAATGGACTCATGCAATGTGTTGTCTTTTGTGTCCAGCTTCTTATATTGATACCTAGCATAATGTTTTCATGGCTCATTTAGGTTGCATCATGTATCAGTATTTCATTCCATTTTACAACTAAAAATATTTCATTGTACTTATATCTCATATTTTATTTGTTCATTCATCACTTTATATCAGTTTATAAAGTACTTCTTAACTTCTTAAATGACTTCACAGTTCTCTATTGTGTAAATGTACAACAGTTTATTCTAACCATTCCTCATGGATGAACATTCAGGAATTTTAGAATATCTTGTTGTTACAAATAACGTTTATTTATAGTGCTATTACAAATACTTACACATAATGAAATACTTGTGTACCTATGTTTCCTATTTGGAAAGTAGTTTCAGGTGAAATTCTTATCATTATAATTGTAGGGTTAAAACATGAATGCATATGTAGTTTTGTTATGTGTTGCCAAATTCACTTCTCAGAGGTTGTACCATTATTTTATTTCCAACAGCAATGAATAGAGTACTTGTTTCCACATAGTCTTCCCAACAGAGTACACTGTACATTGTTTTACTGAATTTATTTATTTTTACCAAACTTAGCATTGAGATTTTTTTTTTACTTTGTGTTTATCTAATTTTGAATTAACTTGAACAGTTTTTGAATGATTAAAGAGCATTCTAGACTATCCAGCCACATCTGACCTGGCACAGATGAGAAAAACCCTCTAGCCAACCTTAAAACTATATTAAAAAATAAATCTTGGCCCTGGCCGGTTGGCTCAGCCGTAGAGCATCGGCCTGGCGTGCGGGGGACCCGGGTTCGATTCCCGTCCAGGGCACATAGGAGAAGCACCCATTTGCTTCTCCACCCCCAACCCCTCCTTCCTCTCTGTCTCTCTCTTCCCCTCCCGCAGCCGAGGCTCCATTGGAGCAAAGATGGCCCGGGTGCTGGGGATGGCTCCTTGGCCTCTGCCCCAGGCGCTAGAGTGGCTCTGGTTGCGGCAGAGCGACCTCCCGGAGGGGCAGAGCATCGCCCCCTGGTGGGCAGAGTGTCGCCCCTGGTGGGCGTGCCAGGTGGATCCTGGTCGGGCGCATGCGGGAGTCTGTCTGACTGTCTCTCCGCATTTCCAGCTTCAGAAAAATACAAAAAAAAAAAAAAAAAAAAATCTTGTGTTAAGCCACTAAGTTTTTAGGTGGTTGGTTGTGCAACAAAAGTTAACTCATATAATCCAATTGGTTAACACAAATCATCTGACTGAGCTTAAATATAAGAGTCTGGATAGTAAGTCTGACTTTTGTGGGCAGAATGGCAAATTTACCTGGCAAATAACATAGATACAAGGAGCAGAGAGTAATTGTTTTTATAATTCAATCTGCCACAATATTTTTCATTTTTCCTCTCTTTATCAAGTTTAGCATTGAAAATTTTCCCTCTTTTATGATGTTCCGGAATAATTTAAGTATCATTGGAATTGTGATTGAGAGGTAAGTAAAATTTACCTGTCAAACCATGCTTTTTATTGAGAGACAGTTCTTTCATAATTTTCTCTATTTCTTCTACAGAAATTGATCTATTTAAGCTTTTTATATATACTGGGGTCATATAAGTAAATTTTATTTCACTAGAAATTATACATTTTCTATAGAGTTATGCAGAATGGTCTCTCCTACTTGGTTCTAGGATTCTCTATATCAATGTTTATTTCCTATTTCCATTTCTTATTTTGCATATGTGTGCTTTCTCCCACTTGATTAGGTAAACTAATGGTTTTTCTATTTTATTGATTTTCTCCAAAGAAACAGAAATTTTAATTTATTTGTTATATAGTTTCCCTGTACTCTACCTCAATAGTGTCTGCATTTATATTTATTATGTATTCCTTTTGCTTTCATTTGAGTTTTCTTTTTCTACTTGAGTTGAAAAATTAAGTCATATATTTTTATTCTTTTATTTTCCTCTGGTCACTACTATTATGTCACTTAGATTCTGACAACTAGACATTATTTTACTTATTTTCAATACAAAACACTTCACGAATTTGCATGTCATCTTTGCACAGAGGCCATGCTAATCTTCTCTGTATTATTCCAATTTTAGTATTATGCTGCCAAAATGAGCACTAGACATTATTGTTTTCCAAGAAATTCTGGAATTTTCATTTGTATTTTCCTTTTCAGCCAAGAGTTATTTGCTAGAGGGTTTTAAAAATTGTAGTTGTAAGAAGCTTTCTGGGTTTTTTTTTTTACTTTATTATTGATTTCTAGTGTTCTTAAAAATGGAATAAAAGAATGTTATTAGTAATAAATATATGGTATTTGTTGAGATTTTTGTTGACTCAATATGTGACTTACTTTCATAAATGCTCATGTGCACTTGAGAAGCAGGTATATTTTCTACTATCAGAGTGTGAATTTTGATATATGCATTAGAGCTACATATTTATTATATTGTTTTAGGACTTTTTTATTCTTACATCTTTTGTTTAAATTGCCATGTCTTGAATTAAGAATCATATGTTATAGATTCATACAATTAGTGTGTTTCTATTTTTTTTTCTTTCACCTCTTTTAAGTACAAATTTATGAAGGTAAATTATTTATGAAGTTGTGGTATTAGTTGGTTCATATAATTCCTAATTTTTATACTTCATTGTTGCTTTAAGCATAGGAAGTATCCTTCTTTGCTTCATTTAATGTTTTTGGCATGAATTCTACTTTGATATTAGAATCATATACCTTGCTTTCTTGTTGTTTGTATTTGCCTGGTATTTCTGTCCATCCTTTTATTTTTAAGCTTTCTGGCTCACTGTATTTTAGATATGTCTCTTAAATAAAGCATATATTGACCTTTGTTTTACCCTGAAATTGAAAATCTTTCTTTATTTAGGTGAATTAAGTCCATTTATATTTATTATTTATTTATTTAATTTTGATCCCTTGGAGAATCATTTTTTACTTTTTATTTAATTTATTGGAGTGGCATTGGTCAATAAAATTATATAGGCTTCAGGTGTACAATTCTATAATCCATCATCTGTGTATTATATTATGTGTTCACCACCCCAAGTCAAGACTGCTTCCATCACCATTTATCCTCACTTTATCCTCCTCTATCTTCCCCCACCCCTTTTTCTCTCTGGCAGTCACCATACTGTTGTATGTCTCCAGGAATTTTTTGTTTGATTGTTTTGCTTAGTCCTTATCCTTTTTCACCAGCTCCACAATCCCACTTATATTTATTGATATGACGTATGTATTTTATCTCAACTGAAATAATACAAAGTATATTTCCTGACCACAGTTGAAATAGCCCATAGGTCAGAAAAGAAGTCACAAAGGAAATTAGAAATATGTTTAATTGACTGAAAAAAACGCAACATATCAGAATTTGTGGCATTCGGGGAAATTTGAGAAACTGTTTCTTTTAGAAACAAGGAATGTCTTGAATCAATAATCTAAGCTTCCACTTTAGGAAATAGAGGAAAACTAAACCAAAAGGAAGCATAAAGAAGAAAATAAGAATGTTAAGAGCAGAAATCAGTGAAATTGAAAATAGAGAAACTAAAAATAATGAAGCCAAAGCTGGTTCTTTGAAAAGTTCAGCATAGTTGATATATTCAATTGATCAAAATACATAAATGAAAGGGAGAGCAGATAGTAATTGCCAATACTGGAATGTAAGAGGCAACATAACTACATATGCTACAGACATAAAAAAATACAAGACGATATTACAACCAATTTATTTTCAACAGGTTTAACAACAAAAATAAAATTCACATATTCTTTAAAAGATATAAACCACCAAAGCTTACTAAATAAGAACTAGACTGCCTAATAGTCCTATATCTGTTTTTATATTTGAATTTATAGGTAAAACTTTCCCACGAAGAAGTCTCCAGGCCTAGAAGTCTTCACTGGTGAATTCTACCAAACATTTAAGAAAGCTATAATGCCACTTGACCAGGTGGTGGCGCAGTGGATAGAACGTTGTCCTGGGACACTGAGGACCCAGATCAGTTTCAAGAACCCGAGCTCTCCAGCTTGAGCACAGGCTCACCAGTTTGAGCACAGGGTCACAGGCTTGAACGTGGGATCATAGACATGACCCCATGGTTACTGCCTTGAGCAAGGGGACACTGGCTCAACGGAGCCAACCCCCATGCCGGTCAAGGCACATATGAAAAAGCAATCAATGAAAAACTAAGGTGCTGCAACTATGAGTTGATGCTTCTCATCTCTCTCCTTTCTTGTCTGTTTCTGTCTGTCCTTTTCTATCTCTCTCTCTCTCTCTAAAAAAAATAAATTTAATTAAATTTAAAAAAGAAAGAAAAAGTTATAATACCAGTTCTATATAAATTCTTTCAGAAAACAAATAAAGAGGGAGCACTTCCCAATTCATTTTATGAGGTCAGCATTACTCCAGTACTAAAACCAGAAAATGATGTATGTTAGTCCATTTGTGCTACTATAATATAACAAAGTATCACAGACTGGTTGACTTATAAACAACAAAAATTTATTTTTTACAGCTCTGGAGACTGGGAAGTCCAAGATCAAGTCTCTGGCAGATTTATTGTCTGGTGAAGGCCCACCGTGAGGTTCACTGTGAAAGGGGTTAGAGAGCTCTGTGGGGGTCTCTTTAATCAGAGCCCTAATCCCATGCATGAGAGTGGTTTAGGCCCCTTCTCCTAATACCATCACATTGAGTATTAGGTTTCAACATATGAATATTAGAAAGACACAAATATTCCACCTATAGCAAGATATTAAGAGGAAAAAAACTATAAACCAATATAAATCATGAATATACACACTAAAATCTTTAACAAAAAATAGCATATCAAATCCAGCAACATGTAGGAAGTATAATACATCATAACCAAGTGGGGTCTTTCTTAGGAATGCAAAGTTGTTTCAATATTTGAAAATCAGTGTAATTCACCCCCTTAACAGACTAAAAAATATCACCTCAATAAAAGCAGAAAAAAACATTTGACAAATTCCGTATCTGTATTATTTTTTGAAAAAAAATATAAACAAATAAGTATAGAAAGAAACTTCCTTAACCTGATAAAGGGGATCTATGAAAAATCTAGATCTAGCATCGTGGTAAAAGATTGAGTGCTTTCCTCCTAAGATCAGGAATAAGACAAGGATGTTCACTCTCATTACTTTTTTTCAACTTAGTATTGGAGGTCATAGCCAGTTCAGGAAGACAAGAAAAAGAAATAAAAGACATAGATTTGAAAGAAAAAATAAGCCTGTTTGTATTTATAAACAACAAAGTTATGTTGAAAATACAAAAACATCTACAAACAACAACAAAAAAACCCTAAAATAATTAGTGAGTTTAATTAGTCAGTTTGCAGGATATAAAGCCAGTTTACAAAAGTCATTTTATTTCTATGTGCTAGCAATAAACAATTGTTAACTGAAATGAAAACAGCATAAAAATGTGAAATACTTAGGTACAAGTCTAGTATGCAAGATCCGAATACTGAAAGTGGCAAAATAATAATAAATGAAATTTTAAACCTAAATAAGTAGAGAGATAGTCATGGTCAAAAGATTCAAAAAATGGTTGAGATGTCAATTCTCCCCAAATTGACTTACTAATTCAAAATAATTCCAATCATTTTTGAGAATTTGACATGTTAATTCTAACATTTGAAAATTAATGCAAAAATGAAAGGACCTGAAATAGTAAAATTAAATTTGAAAATAATAGTTGGAGAAGTCATACTACTTGATTTTAACTTATTATAAAGCTATAGTAAAATAAAAGAAAGAAAATGACTATGGCAGTCAAGAAAAAGCTATAGTAATCAAGACAGTGTAAGATTTACATAATGATAGACATATAGATCAATGGTATGAAATTAAAAGTCAGAATTAGACCTATATATATATGGTCAATTGATTTTTTTAAACAAACATGTTAAGATAATTCAGTGGTTAAGGATAGTATTTTCAACAAATAATCCTGGAACAAGTGAATATATAATACATACACAGGGGGAAAAAAAAAAGTCAACCCTTATCTCACACCATATATAAAAATTTGTTTGAAATGTAAATTAGGTCATAGACCTAAATGTAAGATTATAAACTATAAAACTTGTAGGAGAAAAACTTTATTTCCCTGGTTTAGGCAATGATTTCTTGGATCACACAAAGCATGAAGAAGCAGAGAAAATGCCTAACCAGGCGGTGGCGCAGTGGATACAGTGTTGGACTGGGATGCGGAGGACCCAGGTTCGAGACCCCGAGGTCACCAGCTTGAACGTGGGCTCATCTGGTTTGAGCAAAGCTCACCAGCTCGGACCCAAGGTTGCTGGCTCAAGAAAGGGGTTACTCGGTCTGCTGAAGGCCCATGGTCAAGGCACATAGGAGAAAGCAATCAATGAACAACTAAGGTGTCGTAATGAAAAACTGATGATTGATGCTTCTCATCTTTCTCTGTTCCTGTCTGTCCCTATCTATCCCTCTCTATGGATCTCTCTCTGTCTCTGTAAAACAACAACAACAAAAAAAAAAGAAGAAGGAGGAGGCCTCTGTCAGTCTTCCTTGTCACAATTCCCCTAAACAGTGATTTTTAATGGGTATGCTGCAAGAATTTTTAAAACATGCAATATCTATTCAGTCAGGGGCACTGACCTCTTTTCCCTTAGAATATCAAACAGAAAAATGACAACAGACAACACAATAGTCATCCCTTGTGGATGCCCTGTCTTGAACTATAAATACATATATAGATCATATAATAGAGTTGTATCTTATTGGTCACATCGCCCAATCAGGTTGTGCCTAGTTGGTTAATTCTTGGTAACAGAAATCCTTATACTGTATACAAGTATAGGCACCTGATTTTTTAAAAGTCACTTTGTTATTTATTTGTTTATTTATTTTCTTGGAGGGTTGAATCTTTTATTTTGTTATATTTTTAATTGAATTTATTGGGGTGACACTGGATAACATAATTATACACGTTTCAGGTGCCTAACTCTACAACACATCTCTGTACTCCATATTGTTTGTTCACCCACCCAAGTCATGTCTTTGCCTATCACTATTTATCACACCTACACCCTATTATTGTTTTTATAAATCAATTAAAATTATACTTATTTTTTCAGTAATTAGTTTATGTGTGCCATGAGATGAACAAGGTTGAAAATCATTGGCCCAGCCTAAGCATTGTCTTTTGTCTTCCCTTTTAAGTCTCTTTAAAACTAAAACTTGCCTGACCAGGCGGTGGTGCAGTGGCTAGAGCATCAGCCTGGGATGCAGAGGACCCAGGTTCAAAACCCTGAGGTTGCTTGTTTGAGCACAAGCTCATCCAGCTTGAGTGCGGGTCATTGGCTTGAGCATGGGCTAATAGATATGACCCCATGGTCGCTGGCTTGAGCCCAAAGGTCACTGGCTTTAGTCCAAGGTCACTGACTTGAGCAAGGGGTCACTGGTTCTGCTGTAGCCCCTGGTCAAGGCACATATGAGAAAAGAATAAACAACTAAGGAGCTGCAATGAAGAACTGGTGCTTCTCATTTCTCTTCCTTCCTGTCTGTCCCTATCTGTCTCTCTCACTAAAAAAATAAAATAACTAAAACTAAAACTTAAGTGCTATGGAATGAATTGTGTCCTCCCACACCCCTCAAATAATGTTGCAATGTGATTTTATTTGGAAATTATTCTTAGCAGATGATGAAGTTAAGGTAAGGTTATTAAGTTGGGCCTCAATTCATTGTAACTGGTGTCCTTATAAAAGGAGAATTGAGGACACAGAGGCAAAAACACACACACATATAGAGCAGAGATAATGTGAAGACACAGGAGGAATATCATCTGCAAGCTATGGAACACCTGAGGTGTTCATAGGTGAAAGGTCATTGGCTTGAGCATGGGAAGAGTCTCACTCAGCCCTCAGAAGAAACCAACTGATTTCAGGCTTCTAGCATTTAGAAGTGTGAGAACAAATGTCTGTTGTTTAAGCCACCTAGTTGTGGTACTTTGCTATGGCAGCCTCAGGAAGCTAACAAGATAGGGATCAGTGAATGCTCCCCAGAGCATCTGGCATTAGCACTCACTTTCCCTCATTTTTTATCTCTGTAGATATCTCTTACTTTCTCACCAGAGCAACGCTGCATTCCAAAGTATGTTTTATTTTATTTTTATTTTTTCCTTTATTATTATTACTTTTTTTAATTAAGTGAGAGGCTGGAAGGCAGAGAGACAGCCTCCCGCATGTGCCGTATCTGGGACCCACTTGGCAAGACACTTACTTACTGGGCGATGCTCTGCCTATCTAAGGCTGTTGCTCTGTTGCTTGGCAACTGAGCTATTTTAGTACCTGAAGAAAGGCCTTGATGCCATCCACCCTCAGCACTGGGAACCAACTTGCTCAAATGAGCCAAGGCTGCAAGAGGTGGGTAAGAGAGAAGAGAAAGAGAGAGGAGGGAGGGATGGAGAAGC
Organism: Saccopteryx bilineata; assembly: GCF_036850765.1. Classification (NCBI taxonomy): domain Eukaryota; kingdom Metazoa; phylum Chordata; class Mammalia; order Chiroptera; family Emballonuridae; genus Saccopteryx; species Saccopteryx bilineata. The sequence goes on from NC_089492.1 coordinate 250,826,375, forward strand.
ACATGGTTGCTTCTGCAATGTGCCCTGACCAGAATTGAACCTGAAACTTCCACATGCTAGGCCATCACTCTACTGCTGAACCAATCAGCCAGGGCCTCCAAAGTATGTTTTTAAAAGTATCTTATTTGTTTCGTTTTCAAAAGATTTTTTTAAAAAGGAAATCTAGTCTTCAATTTGCTGTTAATGTAAGTCTACTTGCCTCTTCTAGAGTGACTTTTTTGATAATGGTGTTTCATTTCTCTCAGGTACTTATTACTTTCCAAGTCTAATTTATTATTTTTATTATTATGCCTTCATTATGCCTCATATTCTATTATACTCTGTTTATGGTATTTTTCTCATTAAATTGCTAGTTTCTTGAAAGTTGAGAGGGTGTCTTACTCACCTTTTAATACTCAGCATATAGAAAAATACCTCACATTTAATAGGTATTTAATAAGTGTGATTATTATTTTTTAAGTTATAGTCTTCCCCCCTCCCCCTTTTTTTGTATTTTTTGAAGTTAGAAGGGGGCGGGGAGGCAGTCGGACTCCCGCATGTGCCCGACCAGGATCCACCGGGCATGCCCACCAGGGGGCGTTGCTTCGCTGCAGCTGGAGCCATTGTAGTGCCTGAGACGGAGGCCATGGAGCCATCCTCAGCACCCGGGCCAACTTTGCTCCAGTGGAGCCTTGGCTGCTAGAGAGGAAGAGAGAGATAGAGAGAAAGGAGAGGGAGAAGGGTGGAGAAGCAGATGGGTGCTTCTCCTGTGTGCCCTGGCCAGGAATTGAACCCAGGACTTCCACACGCCAGGCTGACGCTCCATCGCTGAGCCAGCCAACCAGGGCTAATAAGTGTGATTATTAAACTGAATGTATCTGTATATTGGTCACATGCATAAGTATATGAGTTACATGAAGTGATGGCTTTAATTCTTAAATCACAGTTTTTATTCTTAACCACAGATGTCTGTTACTCAAGGTTATGGTCACTTAGGAGGGATTTTTTTTCTTTCTATTAATATTACTAAAAGTCTTAGGTGTATGGCCTTCCAAGTCTCCCAGAATATGAAATAACTTACTAATAAATATTATTCCTAATTATTAGAATCCTATAACATAAATAGTATTGTCTCCATTTTACAAATGAGTAAAGAGGATTAGAAAGATTAAGTGCGTATTTCAAGGTGAGATACATAGTAAGTACAGTACCAGGGTTAGAATTAGTTTATTTGGCTGTAAAACTAGTCATTCACTATCTTACACTGACTTTCTATAGATCCCATCATGTACTAATTGTGAAACTTCTAGCTATTTTTCTATCCCCACTTGAATCATATTTTCTTATTTCAAAATAATGAAAGCTACCTTTCAAAATTCCTGCATTTGCATGCTTTTTATATTTTATACCCATGTAGTCACTTTCTATTGTTCAACTGATATAATAGTATCTATTAGCTATAAACAACCTCAGAGCATACATGCTAGAAAAACAGTTAATTATTTAAAGGTGGCTTTTCCTTTTTCTTCTCAGTAAGGGAAGTTTTCCACTGTACTATATTTAAATCCATTCATAAGCCTCCTAATAAGACTTTCCCTAATAAGGCTGCTTTTTGGGTGCAATCTGTACCACATACTACCATGCACTTGCTCATGCCTTGCTGCATTCCAGCTGTTATGTGTATGCCATATGTAAACTTTATTTACCCAAATAGTTTTTGGTAATTTTCTGTTTCTTTGTATTCCTCATAATAATAGATGCCATTTATTAAAGGCTTACTAAGTACCAGGAAATTTATACACATTTCATTTTTTATTTACAATAACATGGCAAATTAGGTATTATTACCCTTATTTACAGATGTGGGAAGTCTCAGATATAATTAGTGTCAAGGTTGTAAACCTGTTAATTGACTATAATGATGGGTCCTTAATGTGAGATTGCTGAGTTGACTGATTTGTGGCAATTTCCCTGAAAGAGCTTTCCATGTGGCCATAATGAAGCTAAAAAAAAAAAAAAAAAAAAAAAAAGACATGGATTTCTATCCTTATGCTATAAATGACCAGCCTGTGACCATGAGCAAGTTACATAGCATCATTAAATCTGAGTTTCCCAATTTGTAAAATGAGAGAATAAAGCCCAATCCACAAGGGGGCTATGGATATTAAATTAGGTAATACAGATAAAAAATAATAAATATAGATTTATTAACTTACTTGATTTTATTTCTTCTCTCTCTCCTTTTACTAAGTATAAGCTTAATTAATATATGTATAAATTAAGAAGTATCAAAAGAAAGACATTTATTAGAGTATATTCTATTTTTCTTTGTATATTTACAAATGAATAGCCTACTAGATGATGACAAAATTCAATATAATTCAGCACCTTTTGTATGCTAACATACTCATGAGTACATTAAAAAACCTTCAGAGAATCTTCTCATTAATTACCATCACACTTTCTGAATAAAGACCTACTTGTTTTTTAGGATGTTCATAGCCCTTTGCCAAATATTTAGGATTTTATTTCCTACAATATTAGATAAGAAATCAGTAATCTTTTCATCTAATGGAAAGAGATTTTTATATTTTGCTCTTACCACTCTTTTCCCCAAAATTAATAGGAGTTTTGTGCAAGACAATTTTTCTGTTGGTTGATTTAATATTATTGTTGTTCTGTAACTTGAATTTTATGTTTTGATCTGATTTCTCTTCAGGCTGTTCTATTCATGAATAAAGCGAAACCTCTCAATGGCCATACAGAGCTCTATAGTTTAAATATAGTCCTATATATTTAAACTCAAAACAATGATATAAAATATTACTATACTTTAGAAATGTTAATCTTACATTGATCCTAAATATAATCTATTCATTCAAAATAAGTGTTACTAAAAATTCCCAGATCTTCATCCTGGTCATTCCAGACAGAACATTTTCCTTAGAAAGCACTGATTTTAAAGTTCTTTTATGTTGGTAAGCCACAAACTTTATTTGCTGATCTTAGGTTATGGTTGATGATCTTTCATTAGGGTCAGATGAATTAAAGGCACTTTGGAGTACTTTTGGGGGTGGGATTTGAAAATTAGAATGTTAATAAGTTGGTGTTGTGTGTTTTATAGATATTAGTCATATTTTGAATAACTGCACTTTTAATCTTTAACACATAACACATAAGCCTTTTTAAAGAAATTGAAAGCAATCATTTATTTCCTGCTAACTTCTTATATACGGTTCTTTTATATTGCTACATTAATATTTTCCACATGACATCTGTGATGTCCCTCTGAATGCAAAATATCTGTATTCCTTCTTTAAACTCTCTTGTATAAAGTTATTTGCTTTTCCAGTAGGTACACGGTGTATTTAAAAAGCTGTAGGAAATTTATACTAGCTCAGAGCCATTTTGATTACTCTTAAGCAAATCAGCCAGCATTTGGTCAGTTCTGTGTTCTCTCTCATGTGCCCCTACTCAGGCTTCACGTTAAACAGTCCCTTCGCCTAGTCCAGACATCCAACTGTATCAATTCACCATTTTAGAATGGTGAACTTACTATTTTGGGGCAGAATGTGTATCTGTTGTATTTAAATAAAACATATATATGTAATTTAAAAATATGCCTACAAATAGTAAGTGGTTATTCTCTAACCTTGTGTTTTAAAAGCATTATCCAAGTGAAATGATAAAACACTTCACTGGAAACTGCAAAATTATCCATACCAAGAAATTAATTTGTTTATATTTCCCACGATGATGTAATAAAAAATATTTGGTAGGGGCCATATTTGCCCTGCTTTTGAACTCTTGGGCAAATATCTTTTACTGCTCTTGTTTTGTCCTTGCTTTTGGATTATTTAGCAAATTGCCCATCATGTGATTCATATGAAATTAACCTGCAGGCATGGCTATCCAAAACATTCAAAATATCCATTCTTCCCTCTTGTCGCTGTCACAATTCCATAAATATTTCAAGTATTTCAAATTTGATTATGTTGATTGTGAATGTTAGTGGCCTTCATATATATTTACCTTATGACAAGAATTGGAAACAAAACTTAGGTAGAACTAGGACCTGCATCAGTGTTTCCAGTTCTAAGATTTTAATTTATTATCCTTTCTTAGATCATTAATGAAAATGACCACACCCATATCTAAAAAATTATCAGCTTATATTTATGTATCAGACCATAATTTAACATCTTAAAAATTGTAATGTTAAGTGAACTGGTAGTATTTGCTCAAAATATCTATTTGCTCAGTACTAAACTTCAGTAAGAAAGTTTAGAACAGAACATCTAAACATACATACATATACAGGACAACAGAGTATTATTTTTACTACCTGTCTAATACCAACAATATGTTTATAGATAAACATAAAAAGGTTTGCTCCTTATGTCAAATGTGAAAAAAATAATAAATACTATAATTAAAATAGATAATTTATCAGTCAAAGTAATTTACTTTTAAAAATTGCTTTAGATTTGATATCATAGTTCTCTCCATATTTTTTGTCCACATTTTGACTTTTTATTGGTTAAAATAATTAGCCTTATCTTAATATAGCAAATTAAAATATATTAACTTATTTTCTAAAGACCTGAGATTAAATTTAAGATTTTCTAAATCTTGATTGTATACTGGAACTCTTAGCATATATTGAAATATTAAATACATTTTAAGATTCCAACTAATTTATATTCAAGACATAAATATAAACTTGCAACAACCTAACATCTGCACTTATTTCACTTTATTTTAAATAAAATACAGGCTGAATGGTTACACCCATAGGCCTATGAGCAATTAAAGTTAATGGGAATAATAATTACTTTTAGCATCACAAAATATGATTTTTTAAAAGTTGAAGTAATCTTTGTGGATAGAGAAATAGATGGCTGAGGAAGCAGGAATAAAGGAAAATTGGAAGCCTCTTTCTCATGCTATTTTTATTTATTACTTAAAATGTGGAAGCAAAAAAATAAAATAAATAAAAAATAAAACAGGCACAGCCAAAAATATAGGTGAGTGTAGTGGAATATATTTTTAAGAGATTATTTTAACTATATTTTACTTAACATTGAAGAAGAGATTCTGGAATGATCAATTGCCTTTATATTTCATGATGATTACTATATAACATTATCTTTCACAGTTGAAAATCTTACCACGATATACATTATAGCTTATTTGAATATTGAGATAGGGAATACTGTATGTATAATCATCAAATGCTACCCAATTTAATAAATTGATCCCATTTATTCTTCTAATATATGACGTTTTAAAATTTTCATCTTGAATCATCACCACACTATAATACTGATTTACAAAACAATTATTCTAGGTCTTTCAAATGTTAATGTTCATTCAAGTCTGTTCTACACTTTGACAAAAGAAGAAATGCGTATTTTTTTTTAATGGCCTATGTAAAGTAAGTTAGGTCTGAAGTTCTTGAATTCGCAGAATGGGCATCAAAATGCTGCTGCACAATTGAGGACAGTCTATTCTTAGCAAAAATATCTGAAAGAGAAAACTGTGAAACAAAACCTATTTGGGCCAAGTGACTTTTACAAATAGTTTCAAAACATAAGATTAGGATGTATTGTTACATTAACTGTATACAGAATAGTTAAATTATAGAGTAATTAGTCCTAAAGACCATTAAGTTATATTTTACTTTAGGAAATCCTGCTTCCAAAGCATAAAAAATAAAGCAGACTTTATTTAACTCAGGCAGACTTCTTTAATCAGCAAGTTGTGCAAACTGTACACTTAGAAGAAACAGAGGAGTGGGCCGTATTTTAATATGGTTGTGATAATCTGGTTGCATTTCTAAATTAAAATTTTAACATTAAAAGATGTCAGTTTTATATGTGAACTTTCCCTATTCACATAACTAATCTGAAAAACTAAGGCATATAACTAAAAGAGAATTTGTCAGCATGATGCTGCTTTATATAGTCAAGATAAAGTATCAATTTTTTTCTAAGTAACTACTGTAGAAACTTTTTTCTCCAAACATTTCAATGGAGATGTTTCTATAGCTTTTCACCTATTAATTCCATAAACTGTCTCATTATATAAAAATAAAATGACAATTAACATCACTTCTGTTATACCAATTTGAATGCATTTCAGGTCCTGCTAAATTTCTTCTTTCATAGTATTGGTTATATGTAGGATTTCTTTTTAGTACTCAAAAGAAAGGACGGGAGGCTGGATAAGGATTCATGGTTTTTTAACTTCCTCCCTCAAAGAGCTGATGGTTTTGGCTAACTGGTGTTTTTGGGGGGGGGAGGAGTGAGAAAAGAGAAAAAGGCTGTATATAGAATTATTGAATAGGCCTACACTAAAATTCTTCCTTGACCAATGAGGATGGGGGTGGGGAGAAAGAGATGAAGTGGAATAGCTGAAGTGCAATAATATCTGTATATATATTTTAAATGTACAAACTCTTCTCCCGTACCACCTCCTCGTATGTGCTGGTACCTCTGGATGGTTCGGAGGCCATTTTAGAACCTTAGGAAGCAAAATATGAGCTACACTTGTGCTTTTTTGCAGGTGCTGTGGTGGCAAGAATAATCTTTGCTCGCTTGCCGGGTGTGTTATCATGATGTTATTCAATGTCTCTGAGAATTAAAGAAAGTACAGAAATTCTAAACCCACATCCTAACACCTGAAGCTCGCACAATGTTTCTATAGCAGATGGCAAAACATTTCACTGGAACTTTAATTTACCAAGTCAATAACCAGATCAGGGGAGTTTTTATTCTTTTCATGTATCACTGAAGATCCATAACTTGATTTTTGGATCTATTCTGGGTTGATAAAAGAAGACCCCTTCTAGGTATTTTGCGCACTCCAGCCCCACACAAAGTCCCTGCGGGCCTGCAATTCTCCGTGTTTCGGTGTGAGGGTCTTTCGAAATGAACGTGCATTTTCAGTTGACAACAGCAACACCCTGGGGGATCTTTATGAATAGTCTTAGGGCTGACAAGCCTGAAAGGCATTTGCCTCCACACATTTGAACGCTAGGCTCGGACTGTCCTCAGCTGTCACAGGGGGAGGAGGAGGGAGTGCTGGCATGGGCAGACGGCATGGAGTTGTTCAAGCCGCCGCGCGGCGTCCCGCCGCCAGCTCACCTCTGCAGAGAGCTAGGCACTCACCGACCCGCCTGCTCTGCTCCCACAGCACCCTCTGGCCCCAGTCCTCAGGCGTAGGTCGCCGGAACCATCCAGTGGATGGCCGCCGTCTCCTCCGGGACAGCTGCCTGAGGGCCAAAGCTGGGGGACCCGGGCCTCCCCGGGAGCGGCTGCCCGGGCGCGGCGGCGGCGGCCGGGAGGCGCCGGGGCCCGCTCCTCCTCCCCGCCCCCCGCTCCCGCCTACTGCCCGCCGTTCCGCGCGCCCGCTCGCGCCAGCAGGCTGGCGCTGCAGCGCACCACTCACTCCGAGGGCGCCTCCAAGGTTACCCGCAGGGTGGGGGCGGGGGCAGGCTCCGGCCACCAGCCTCCTCCGCTGCGTTCCGACTGTCGCGGCCCTTCCGCTGCTCCACGGCGACGGGGTTCCAAACCCCAAAGCAGAAAGGCTCCAAAGTCCCGGGAGGAAAGTCGAGTTGGGAAGCAGACAGGCGGCAGGGGGCGGGGGGGGGGGGGGGGCGGCCTTAGTTGGGTGTGGGTGCCGGGAGAGCAGGGTCAGGCGAGGTCGCGGCAAGAGGGGCCGTGGCTTCGGCGGGCCCCCTGGGCCGCGAGGGCTGGGCAGGGGGCCGCGAGCAGAGCAGGGGCTGCGGGCAGCACCACTGTGCCCGAGGCGCCCCGGCCCCGCTGGGGGAAAGAGACAAGCGGGCGGCCAAACCTGCCGGGGAAACTAAATAAAAAGAGACTGTTATTTAAGGCGCGGAAATTTGAAATATTTGGACAGGAAGAGAAAAGAAAGAAACCTTAGCGAGGGAGGGAGCAAAAAAATTGCGAGCTAACGGTTTTGAAACTCCTCCACCCCCAACCCGGGCTTTTCTGCGCGCCCTGAGGGAGCTCTGGGCTCAAGCTTCCTTACTAGGGAGCCGGGAGCTGCAATTGGAGTTGGGACGGTTTCGAAGGGACACGAAGGATGTCTTCGCAGCCTCTCTAGAGAGGGACTGGGTTTGCTATGGGCAGAGCTTTACCCTCAGTCTCAGGCTGGAAGATTGTCTCCTGCCTCTTACTAGGTCCCTGCGTGGACCTGTTTGCGTGTGTGTGTGTGTGTGTGTGTGTGTGTGTGTCTGTGCGCGTGTGTGTGTGTGTGGGGGGGGGGGGGGGGTTGAACGGCCGTGTAAAATCAAAATAGTCTCTAGAGACCAAGAGAGGGACTCCTCCACTCACCGCCCTCGTAGCCGTTTGATGAAGGTCACTCTGGGCAGTTAGGAAGGCTGCGATTACGACCCTTTCTCGCTCCAGCGCTGTGATCTTGCAGCGCTTCTGGGCTATTCTAACCCGGGCTAAAGCCGAAAGCTCCTTTTTGGGAACTGAGATTTCGAAACCAGTCACCGGCCACGGTTCCCCCAACGTTCGTCTGATAAACACAATAAATGAAATTTATAATATTACCAATTGAATATCTTGCCAGGGACAGAATTCTTTTATTAATCACCCAGCGTTGTGTGTGTGTGTGTGTGTGTACTAGCTTATCACTCCATTACGAGATGCGTAATGTTTATCAGAAAACTATAGATTCACTACCAAAATATGGTTAAATGCAGTTTGCATAATGGCTGGAGAACCAGAACGTGGACTGAGGTACAGTTAATGCCCCTCACCCCCAAGTGTAAGTCAGCTTATACTAGGCAGTGCCTGAGTTTCCCGACCTGGATGCGGATACTGGAGAACTGAACTTAAGAGCGCATCTCTATTTAGCATCCTCCATCCTTTCTATAGGTTGGCCACTGGGGCTCTGATCACTTTATTAATTAGCCCTTGCCTCTCCACTCCGTCTTTTGCATAAACTCAGACCCTTCCCCACCTCAGTTAACTGCAAATTGGACCCCATTAAACTTAGCAACACCATTTCTTCCATACTACACATTTCGGCATATTCAAGAGTCTTACTGAATATTATAGTGGTTTTTGAGAAACCATATAATGGCTTTTTATATTTCCTAGAGGGGACCACATAACTCATTTCTAAAATACTTAGATTAGCAAAGCTATTTCCTGCGAAGAGCCAGAGAAATGTGGCGATGTTTAATGCCTAGCGAATTTTTGGCTGATGAAAAGATAAGAGCTCCCTCTCCCCTTGTTGTGCTCCAAGAAAAAAGCGACTGCAGAAGTACTTCTCTTTAGCTTTATGGGCGTCCTATAACTCTATATTTAAAATCTCTAAAGAGCAATTTTAATTCTGAGACTTGGTGGATACTGAAAGGCCATTAAACTCAACTTTAAATTCAGAAATGTTCATCTTTACAGTTGCGACTTGTGAGAGGGTTTTTTCCCTTTTTAGTAAAAGTCTTGTGTTTAGACAATATTCATCTTACTTAAGCTATGTGTTTTGTACATTGATTCTAGTTTTAAAATCCAAATATAACACTTTTCCCTTCAAAACCATCCCAATTTCTACTTTTTTCTAAATTTTAAATTAACTCATGTTTTAAATTCAGTTTCATGTTGCTATCAAATTTATTCAGTAACTTGTGGTTAAAGGTGGCAGATGTTGAAATCTTATTGCACTTAACTTAGAGTAGGTGAACTTTAGTGCCAAATGAAAAGGATTAATCTTACCCTCCTATATTCTTTTTATATTGTTATGGAAAACAAATTCTTAAAAACCACTTGGCTGCAACCATTTCAATCTTTGTTAAGGGAGGCATCAGAACACATCAGAACCATGTCCTTCAATAAACCTTGAAGTATTTTGTTCTTTTTGGAATGAGGGCAGTGAGCTTTTTGAAACAGGAAGAAAGTTTCACATAAAACATCTTTGTTCATGTGGGAAATGATGAATAAAGTGTTTATAAATTTATAAATGGTAACTGCATTGAAATCATTTAATTAAAATCTTTAAAATGACAGAATAGTAGATGCTGGAAAATACTCTTGGATAGTTGATATTTCTGTTTCATTCAAAAATTATTTTTAGCTAAACATATTTTAAAAAATATTTTATATGCCTTTACTAAAAAGGTTTGTGGGAGTCAAGTACTATATATAGGAATAGCCTATTTATTTATTATAAAAGTTTTTATATTTATTATACTGCAGCCCCTATATTACTTATGACCCTCACATATAATTTATATTTTTTATTATTGCCGAGCTTTCTATCTCCTAAAAATGGATATTTGCACAATACCTAAATATTTTGTAATTTTACACTTCTGTCATTTGAAGAGATAACTATACTATGTTGCACTTAGTATACTATGATATCACTTTTGGGAAATTTATTTACCAGTTGTTTCATTTGTGGTTTAAAAGAATCAACTACTGAGAAACACTTTTAAGGTGGCAGTCTCTTTTTAAAGTGTTTTTTTAGAGCTAATTGTTTTTAGATCGCTATTCTGAAACCTGTTTTTCAGCTATTCAAGTTAAATTTGAGAAAAATGGAAGATTGAACATTAGGATAAATTCACACTGAGGTAATTTCAGGTTTGATCTTTCAAAAATGTTGTTCTTATCCTATTTTAAAGCAGAAATTCTGGCACCAAGTACACTCTTTTGGGAGAGGCATCAGGAGAGGAAGGAAAGAATAACTGAACCCTTAAGAGAATATGTCTCATTTTCAATTGGTCTGCATTTTCTAATGTCAGGATGTAAAACGTCTGATCTTCTAGCAAGTGGTAAATTATATGGGGGTTATAGAGGAGTGGAAATGACATAAAAACACTGTCCTGTTTTGAAAAAGTGTTTTAATTAGGCAAAAGAAGCATCAGGACAAAGCTTTTTAAAAACGTCTCCAAGTTGGGTATTGAGACTGGCAAAGGGAGAAGCAAGGAAAAAGTCAAGGTAAGATAAAATAATAAGAAAGCCAAAGCTATTTGCAATTACATGTTAGAGCTCAGGATTTTGCAGGTGAAAACGATGTTGCTTAAATATATTCATAAACCTATAGTAATATTTCCATTTAGCAGTTTCAGAAGATTTAACAAGCTGCTTAAAATATGACAAAACTGAATTTTAACAAATTATTTTAAAATCAGAAAGGCAACCATTTAACTGACAAAAAAGACAGTGTGGGAGAGCCCTCCCCATATTCATTGTAGATTCTCAGCCCCTTCCGCCGGGTTCCCCTCCATCAGACTGACAACGTCGTTCCTCCCATAGAGCCTGGCCAAGTCGCAGGCGGTGTCCCCCTTATGATTCCGATGCCCCACTTTGCTGGCGGTGTGCTTCACAAGGAACTCCACTACCGGGAGGTGGCCTTCTTTGGCAGCCAAGTGCAAGGGCAGGTTTCCTTCATTATCCTCGATGTTAACATCAGCATGAAACTCCAGCAAAGTCTGTAAAGTGTCCAGGAACCCCGCTCTGGCAGCATCGTGAATGACAGCGAAACCAGTTCCGTCTTTCAAATTGGGATTAGCACCTCTAAGTAGTAGTCTCCTGGCAATCTCGGGATTTCCAAGTTTCATAACCTAGAAAAGACGAAGAAGAAAAAAGAATCCTTTAAGTGCTCCTACTATAAGAATATTTTTTTAAAACCACCTCTCTTATTTTTGTAACTATTTATTTTTGGTGAAAGAGTACTTGGGGAAGACCCATACGATGGAGTTTGAAGAACTCTGTTGCAGGAAGGAAAGTACTAGTAGGTAAAAGTAAAATAGAAGAAAACTTATAAAAATTGAGTTTCTATGATAGAATATCTTAAATGGGCCCCCAAATAAGGTAAGTTTATCAACAAAATAGAACAAGTCTAATTGTATAAAATTCACCCCCAACTCAGTCCTGTATTTCCCATTAAGTTATGTCATTTCATGATTTTATTAAAATAAATGGAATTTGAGATTTAAATTAAGTCTCCTTCTGTGTTTGTTCATATAAAATATACCTACAGTATTTACTCTGGAAAATCAAAGTGGGCAGAATTTATTTTCTAAATATCCACTGAAAAGAAATAAGGAGAGCGAGTTTCTTTAAACCCCCAAAGAAGTGTTTCTACAGATCAGACTCCATCACCTAAATGTAAAAATGATCTATTAAAAATCCAGACCTGATATTTTCTTAAGTGATTAATTTTCACAAGCTCTCTCCCAATAGATACAATGACAAATTTCCAAGTGGTCTTTAAATTTTTTTCTTTGCAAGTTATTACATATTGGCTACAAGGTGTATTCAGTGCTTAGAATCCTCCACTTGAAAATTTAAAATGTTACTGATTATTAAGGTGTTAAGTAAAAGTGTTCTACATGGTTTATGATGTTGATTTATCTAAAGCTATGTTCACGATACGCCATGTATTAGATAGGAAATGATTGTGTGGCAAGTGGATGAAACAGTCATCTTACTATATTATTTTCTGTTTCTGAAAGTTCTAACTAGCCTCTTGATTTTCAAGTAAGCAAAAGAAGAGAAAATAAGATATTTAATGTGTACTTTGGGACAGACAGCTTTATCTGTGGTTTGAGCCCATTAAATAATCAACTGGTAGTCCCATCTTATTTCCCTTTTGCAGTTATTGTCAGGCATTTAGGAATGGCTATCTGTAAACTACCAACACTTTAAAAACTAGAATGTTGTATTAAAATTTGCTGTCAACATACAAATAATTCACATGACAAAGACGTATCTGTTGTTGTTTGAATATATTTCACTCTAATAAGAGGTCTCTATTAGGCTCTCATAATTATAAGATATCTTGTAAAGCAGCATGCAGTTAAACAATATATATCATTTAGTTGTGAAAAAGTAGTCTCATTAACATGCCAGAAAATTTTAACATTTTAACTGCTTTCATTTATATTTACCTATTCTCATAATAATATAATTTTATAATAAATAGATTGCATAATAAACATTCAAATATTTGTGAAATTAAATATCCACTGGAAAATACAAAGTTGAGCTATCCCCTTTAAAACATGTGTTTTCAAAAATAACCACAAATTAAGCAATGTAATAAAATATATTCAGAATAAAAATATTTTATAAATGCAAACTATATAGATGGCCAAGATATTAAGCTTCTCTGTCGATAAAACCCTGCTGGCTTTTAGCCCTTCCTTTTGGTCAGTAGTAAAACTGATAGATAATTTATTTTATAAGAACTTCAATGAAATATGCATTTTGGTTATTAAAAATCAACACTATCTAATTTTTGCCACAACTGCTTCTGAAAATTTAGTCACATTTAAGAACCTAGACTGGGAAAAATAAGATGCAGACACCTTGGATCTTTGCAAAGCAAATATACGATTAAGGCCTTTGATATTGTCCTGATTGAAAAGCTTACTCTGGCAAGGGGGTGGGGAACTTTTACAATTGAATTAAATAAACAAATGTAGAAGAAAATTTGCCATCTTTCACAGAAAATAATGGTAATATTGGAAATTATTTGAAAAGAAAGTTCTTTCTTGAGTTATGACACAATTTCAGAGTCAGGATTATACATACTGAAAATAAGCTTTGAGACTCCTGTTTGTGTGTGTTTCATTATATGTACAAGGACTAAGCCACAAAAGTGGGTGTTAGTATCTTGATAAGTATGTTTAATATAAACAAGATTGCGGAATTGTATTTAAAATGTTTGTCAAAAAAAATTTTTTTTTCAGTTTTAACCTCCCAGTCTTCCTGTTCGTCAAAAGTTCTGTAAGATCTTATTCTGAACATGGGTTAAGTGGTTCATTGTTTGTGAGACTTATATAATCTTTTAGCTTTCAATAGGAAATTTTAAAATAAATTAAATTTGTGGCATTGCTACCATAACCAAACCTGTTAAAACTACTAAATAGAAAAAGAAAAAATCCTTTCCCCATTTAATCTACTTGAAATAACAAGATAAAATATTAATATCTATGCATAAGCTTCCACAATACTGAAAAATTTTGCAAGGTCAGTGTATTCTGATTTAAAATGTACAGATTGTATAAACTTCGTCAGTTAATAGTATATCTTCTGCCACTTAAATTTCTAATTCTTGTAACTAAAACAAAGCACCCTAAAAACCCTCTCTCCAATTTTCAAAGCTTCAAGTGTGGCATTTTTGCATAAGAATAGTTCATAAGAATATTATCTGAACTCTGATGAAGCAATTATTTGAGACCACTTTTCCATTTTTCTGTTCTAAGCCCTTCAACTAAATTACATGATAACGTTCAGAGGAGTAAAATTATTATCAGGTACAATACTTGGCAGCTGAACATGTTTCATTTGTTGCTTGTAAATCTAATTACTAAAAATTAGAACATATCACGGCATGACCACAGAGACAAAAACATGAGCTGAGCTCTGATTAGAAAATTCAACTTTTTATTCCTCCTCAATCTTGAATGGGTGGATGGTATTACATTAACTGTGAAATGTACATCCTGTGCCCATGCCCAGTCCACCCATTCCAAACGAGGAAAGGTCGTTTGTCAAAACTTGAAGCATTTGAAGGAAAAACACCCTCGCCAGTAGTCAAGAAAATTAACGTTAAAGTCAATTATTGGAGCAAAGTACGGAAACCACTAATAGCAGTGCATTTACTTCAAATAATAATCACAATAATGTGTTTACAGAGCTGTCTAACACCCCCCACACCCCCCAAAAAACAAAACTTGTCGCTTCTACGATTACTTTCAAATCCCCACCGTCACAAAAACATTCCAAAAATTAAGACCAAACCTGGAACTCACTTGATATCGAGGATGTTATTGGAGTTGACGAGTTTGTTCAAAGTACGTCATTTTGGGGAGTTGGATCCACTTAAAGATATAAAATATGGCAACCAACTAGGTTTAAAAACAGTGAAATTTTGTACCCCTGAAAGCTTAAAAGCTGTTATTCAAGAAACCCGGGTCACGTAGGCAACATTGTTGACCTGTTTTCCCCACCTCTGTGGATACCAACCTGCAGCGCAGTCCTTCCAAATCCATTTTGTGCATTGACGTTTACATTATTTTGCAACAAACTAGTAAGTTGCTCTAGGTCCCCCCTGGCAGCTGCGGACGCCAACTCGTTCCCCCAAGGTTCGGCCATTCTTTAGGGTCCTGACGATCGGGAAAAGATGAATTAGTTGTTTTTCTTTTTTCCCTTTCCTTTGGCCCTAACCAGGCTGCATGATGGCATCGGAGACTGACAGAAAGACTGGGATGGTTAATCTGGAGTACAGCTTGGTAGTAAATACTAGTAAGATCTGCCTGCCAAAAGCCCGCCCCTCGATTCACACGTGATTATTCAGCAAAACTGAGCCATTGGAGAGGGGCTCTGCTCCTTGCTTTTTAGCTTAACCCCTATGAAGAATTCTGGTGATTCAACAGAGAGACACACAGACACATTTCTGGTAATTACTCTGGACATAAAATGTAGGCAGAGCTGTCACTACTACAACACTACAGATCTCTGCGAGGAACGTGTACGGAGGCTTAAGGGACTAGACCCGGGAGAAAATACCGCGGAAGAAAAGACATTTGAGGGTGAAGAAAAGGCATTAACCCACCCTTGTTCACGGTGGTGACTTGAGCCGTGCGAGCCAGAACTGCAGGGGCAGGTCCTCGGAGAGGCTCGGTCTCCATCCGTCACGCCCGAAGGGGTAGTAGTCCTGAGTCCTCTGCGGCAGCTAGAGCGCCGCTGTAGCTGGATGCTGACGTACTCCGGGGGGTTAAAGATGATCGCCAAAGGCAAACGGGAGTAGTAGTTCCGTGGCCCTGAAGTTACAGGTCGTAATGACTCCTCGGTAGCCTCGGCTTCACGGGAAGAGCCTTTATTCGAGTCCGGGCTGAGCTGCGGGCTAATGCCGCGCGGGCAGGCTCCGGAGTCCGCCCGCCAGGCCACTGCAGCCCCGCCGAGCCTCAGAGGCCGTGGGAGCAAGGCTCGGCGCGCGTCTTTGGAGACCGCCGGGCGCGCGGCGGGCCTCGGGCAAGCGGGTCATGGCCGGCCCCACCGGGTCCCACGACTCCCAGCAGCGTGAGAAAGGGCAGAGCGATGCGGGAAGCGTCTAAGTGGCCGGGGCTTCTGGAGCAGCGCGTGGCAGCATCGCGGCTGCACCAGGCAGCCCACCAGTAACTTCCCGCCTACGACCGAGCCAGTTCAGACTTCCTACTGTAGACGCTCATTGAGCTGCCGCTGCCGTCTTTTCCTTCCTTTCCCGGTTTTCTGAAGGTCTCCGGAGATCAGGAGGGTCGTGGGGAGCTCGGCCCAAGCCCCGAGTAGGGGCAGTCACCACAATCCCAGGACGTAGCCAGCCCCGCTACCCTTTCGGCGAGAGCCCAGCGACTTAGGCGACTGGTGCCACTTCGCCAGCCTCTCGCGGTCCCCCGGCCTCTGCCCTCAGCCTGTGCCGCCGACAGGGCAGCGGCCACCAGCCAGCTGTGCCCTGGAGCCGAACCGGGTAGCGCTGCTTCCTTTTGAGCCGTAGTGCTCCCAGTGACAGTTTCTTTTGTAGCTGGGTTCTCCAAAATCGCCGGTTCCTGCGCCCTGCACCCCTACAGATACTTGAGCGTTGTCCCCCTTTCTGCTCTTTTCCTTGCCTCCCTTCTTAGCTTCTTTTTTCACTCAAACAATTGCTGCTTCTGTTGCCGCTGCAGAGACGGTGCCGGTTTCTGCTCTCTTTTTTCCGACCTCATCAGCTTTTTTTGAAAAGAAAAAAATTGAGCGCTTTTTGAGTTGAAAAACCCGCCCCCATTTTAACGGCAGAGTTTTAAGGAGGCTCTGTGGAGTCGCAGCGCCGGGGGAGCGGGAAGGCCGGGCCCCGCCCACGCCCCGCCCCCGGCCGGGTGGCGCTCCCCCTCCCGCCTCACGCTCCGCCCCCGCCTGGCGCCCTTTCTCCCGCCTCCTGGCTCCCCGCCTCCCTCCCTCAGTCTCCTGCTTTGGCCCCTACCCGCCCGCCCCGCGGCCTCCTCCGGCTGGCGGGCGGGTTGGAGTGGCGACGCGAAACCCCGGGCAGCAGCGAGCCCGGCGGAGGCGGGCGTGAGGGGAAGAGGCTTGTTAATTAAGACGGCTGCGGAGAGCCGCAGGGCCTTAGAGGCTGGGCGCCTCTGGCTGCTGCAAGGCGGAGAGCCAGCCGGCCTCTGCGCTCCCCCGCTAGGCTCTCCAAGTTCCGGCAGCAAGGCCTGTGCTGCTGCCGCCTTCTCTGAGGCTCGTGCTATGTAAACTTGGCTTCCTCTCTGCCGCCCCGGCCTCGCACCTGCCAGATCAACCCAGGGCCACGATGGGCAGAGGTGGCCGTGGGGGTGGAGGAATAGACGCGGACTGACAGCAACAATAGTGCTCAGCAAAAGCAAAAGTCTTTTATAGAGTGATTTTTTAAGAATACTAAAGACATGGTATATAGGTAAGAAATCATGACGAACTCTGAAAACCTAATAATGTTCCAGGGACTTGAAACTGAAATATCCCATTTCTTCGGAGGAAGGGAGAGAAGCAGTTAACTTTCAAGCAAAACTTGGGAAGCGTTTTCTAACAAGGTCGTCTCTTTATTGCCTAAGTTCTCACTTTGACTACATGGATGGGTTTTTTGGGAGGAGGGGAAGGGGTGTCCAAATGTAAATCGTTTATTTCAATCGTCCAGGCACCAGTTATCTCTACTACTTTCAAACCTCCTTTTTTTTTTTTAGCTGTATAAGATTAATTAACTACAGCTTTCCGTATTTTTTTGTTGTTATTATTAAAAATATCCAACACGGTTACATGAGCACCCAGTGGTCAAAATGAAACCAAGCAAAAAATGACAAGTGGTCTAATTAGTACCGGTGTCTAGCAAGTATATCCTCAAGCAACATCTGTACCCAGCTCCTTGAAGTATAAAGAGGATATTAGCAACAAAAACACACCAGAAACATCTGGATAATCATCTAGCAACAGACTGGCTGGTAGGTGGGGGCGGTGGAGGGGGGTGTCGTGTAAACTGGGAGGATTCCAGCAGTGTTTCCTTTTTTGTTTTTTGTTTTTTTTAATTTTTTAATTTTTTATTTTTATCTTATTTATTTATTCATTTTTAGAGAGGAGAGAGAGAGAGAGACAGAGAGGAGAGAGAGACAGGGGGGAGGAGCTGGAAGCATCAACTCCCATATGTGCCTTGACCAGGCAAGCCCAGGGTTTCCAACCAGCGACCTCAGCATTTCCAGGTCGACGCTTTATCCACTGCGCCACCACAGGTCAGGCCAGCAGTGTTTTCTTTAACTGAATTGTTGAGAAAAAAATAACCAGAGCTCTCTCTTTTCTTAGGTAACTAAACTTGAATGTGAACCAAGAGTGAACTATAACCACAAGAAATTAACTCTACTCTTTTCTTACACATATTTAGACATTTCAAATAGAACGTGAAGGGTTCCATTCTTAACCGCAAATAATATGAATAATACCATTAACTTTTGATTATTTTGCAACTTACTGTGTAATATTTTAGTACAGCTGGAGGATGTGATGATATAGCAGCACAGTTGACTGATAAGAGATTACTGGCATTAATCCAATTCATAAGAATTGCTTTCTAGCATTATGGTTTCCTGCTAAGAGAAGATAACTGTCAGAATGTTAAACAGTACTCGTTATTTAACTCGTAATAACATAGCTACACATGTGTTATAATTTTCATGAAATAAAATACTTTTGCTGAGTAATAGTAAATAAAATTTATGGCAATTTAAGATGCATACAGTGGATTAAGATTTTTGGAGGTACTAAGCACTGAAAAGATTTTGATGTCTTACCACCTCACCTTATATGTAAAAAAAAACCCAAAACATAATTAAGTATAAAGAAGTCCAATAAAGTTGTTTTCCCCCATGATGACTACTTCAATGTTTTTACTGAAATATTAAATCCTTTAAAGAAAGTACTTTTGTTTTTCTCTTCTGTTGTTGCTGGTGCCCTAAAGTATATGTTTAGTCTGCTTATTGTGTAAACTATAAGTGGCAGCACAGAGGTGTTAGTCTTAGTTCAGAGAGCATAAATAAGCACTACAAAGTAGCTTCATTGAAAATCTATTTATAGAGTGTCAGTTCACTGAAGGAGATTCAAAAGTGAGTATGTCTGCCCTCAATAAGCTTACATTCTAACGGGTGTAGAAGAAAAATTCACAATTAAGTATCTATTATATTGAAAGTGTGGTTTCTCTTCTAATATAGTAATGGCTTCTCTTTCAAACACAAAATGGAGGCCTTATAATTGGATATTACTAAATACTTAGTGTCATGGAAATCTTTTTTTTTCAGCAGTTCATACTTATTTGAAAGGGTTTATAGAAATATAATTTAATCAGACTTTCGTGACTTTCCCTCATTGACTTAAATGTGCACAATTTCTGAATTATTAGCTTATGGAAATATGTATATGGTGATTACAATTTCTTTATCTAATATATATATATATTATTGAGAGGCAAGGAGGCGGGGAGGCAGAGAGACAGACTCCCACATCTCCCCACCCCCCACCAGGATCCACCCAGCAAGCCCCCTACTGAGTGACGCTCTGCCCATCTGGGAGTATTGCTCAGTTGCTCTGCAACTGAGCTATTTTAGCACCTGAGGCAAGGCCATGGCGCCATCCTCAGTGCCCGAGACCAACTTGCTCAAACCAATTGAGCCATGGCTGCAGGAGGAAGAGAGAGAGAGAGAGAGAGAGAGATAGAAAGAGAGAGAGAGAGATAGAAAGAGAGAGAGAGAAGGGAGAGAGAGGTGGAGAAGCAGATAGTTGCTGTATGTGCCCTGACTGGGAATCAAACCTGGGACTTCCACAGGCCAGGTTGGTGCTCTACCTCTGAGCCAACGAGCTAGGAACTCTTTATCTAGTTTCAAAGTTGTTGTTTTTTTTTGTATTTATAAATCCAACAGAGGTGGAAAGTAGACTGGTACCCTCAGGGGACTTTTTAATCATTTCATAATTGTAGGTTTAGCATTTTATTTATATATTTTAAAAAATATACTTATTGAGCCTGACCAGGTGGTGGCACAGTGGATATAGCATTGGACTGGGATGCAGAGGACCCAGGTTCGAGACCCCGAGGTCGCCAGCTTGAGCACAGGCTCATCTGGTTTGAGCGAAGCTCACCAGCTTGGACCCAAGGTCGCTGGCTCAAGCAAGGGGTTACTCGGTCTGCTGAAGGCCCACCGTCAAGGCACAGATAAGAAAGCAATCAATGAACGACTAAGGTGTCGCAACGAAAAACTGATGATTGATGCTTCTCATCTCTCTCCGTTCCTGTCTGTCTATCCCTCTCTCAGACTCTCTGTCTCTGTAAAAAAAAAAAAAAAAAAAAAATTACTTATTGATTTGAGAGAGAGAGAAGAAGGAAGACAGAAATATTGATCTGTTTCTGTATGTGCCCTGACTGGGGATCGAACCAGCAACCTTTGCATACAGGGGCAATGCTCTAACCAATGAGCTATCCAACCAGGGTGGCATTTTATTTCTGAGATTCAGTGGGTTTTTTCATGTGGGTACTCACATTACTTATGAAAATCTTTTTGTAAAGTAAGAAAACATTGCCCAGTAAGCAATTGAGAAGCTTAAAATTACAGGGGTCCTCGGGTTATGTCACAGTTCCGTTCCTATGACAGCGGAACTCGAATTTTAGTGTAAGTTGAAACGCAACCTGTCACTTACCTATCCTAATACAATTGTAAAATCATAATCTAGAACATAAAAACACAACTGAGCCACAGAAAAAAAGGAAAAGGACATAAATATACTGTGCTGTAGTAACAGAAAAAAAATGACAAAAAATGAGTATAAAAAATTCCTTACCTTTATTCCTGTGGTTGGCTTGCACATTGGAAAGGGCATTGCAAGGTGGGAGAGTGATCTATTAGGAGGAAGAAGCTGGAGAGGCAGGATAACCTGCAGAAGGTGCTGGAGATACTGGGCCAGTTGAATCAAGATTGCCTAAGGACCATGCGGGAGACACTGGAGATGATTCTACCTGTACTACAGGTGTTTCATCTCAAGAAGCAGTTGATGTAGAGGGTACAGGATCTGTTGCAGGCCTCTCTACCATCTTAAAGAATTGATCCAGGCTAGTCTGGAAGGTTGATGATTTCTAACCAAACTATTTTGCCCACATAGTCCATAAGTACACTCCTAACGGTGTAAGCCGAAACACTCATGTCTCAATTATTATTTTTTTTTATGTGCCTTGACCGTGGGCCTTCAGCAGACCTAGTAAACCCTTGCTTGAGCCAGCGACGTTGGGCTCCATCTGGTGAGCTTTTGCTCAAACCAGATGAGCCCTCGCTCAAGCTGGCGACCTTGGGGTCTCGAACCTGGGTCTTCCGCATCCCAGTCCGACACTCTATCCACTGCGCCACCACCTGGTCAGGCTCATGTCTCAATTTTTTAAAGTTTTTATGGGAGTGAGTGTTGTAAACTTGAAACATCATATGTCAACACTGTTGTGACCCGAGGACTCCCGTATAGCAATAATTAATATTTGTATAGTGTTTCATAGTTTAAAAAATGTGATGCGCATATTATTTAGTCTTACAACTCTTTGGGGGAAATAATTATCTCCATTTTTCAGGTGAAAGAATTGAGGCTTATAGAAATTGTGACTTAAAGCCAGTAAGTTGTGGGCCCTGGCTGGTTGGCTCAGTGGTAGGGTGTCGGCCTGGCGTGCGGGAGTCCCGGGTTCAATTCCCGGCCAGCGCACACAGGAGAAGCGCCCATCTGCTTCTCCACCCCTCCCCCTCTCCTTCCTCTCTGTCTCTCTCTTCTCCTTCCACAGCCAACAGCCAAGGCTCCATTGGAGCAAAGTTGGCCCGGGTGCTGAGGATGGCTCTGTGGCCTCTGCCTCAGGCACTAGAATGGCTCTGGTTGCAGCAGAGCGATGCCCCAGATGGCCAGAGTATCACCCCCTGGTGGGCATGCCGGGTGGATCCTGGTTGGGTGCATGTGGGAGTCTGTCTGACTGCCTCCCCGTTTCCAACTTCAGAAAAATACAAAAAAAAAAAAAAGAAAAAGCCAGTAAGTTGGGGATATAGAATTTGAACTCAGGTTTTGAGACCTCTACATCTTTTTTGTTTTGTTTTGTTTTTTTGTTTGTTTGTTAGTTTTAAATAAATTTTTATTAATGTTAATGGGATGACATTAATAATTCAGGGTACATATATTCAAAGAAAACATGTCTAGGTTATCTTGTCATTAAATTATGTTGCATACCCCTCCCCCAGAGTCAGATTGTCCTCCGTCACCCTCTGTCTAGTTTTCTCTGTGCCCCTCCCCCTCCCCCTAACTCTCTCCCTCCCTCCCTCCTGCATCCTCCCTCCCCCCACCCCTGGTAACCACCACTCTCTTGTCCATGTCTCTTAGTCTCGTTTTTATGTTCCACCAATGTATGGAATCATGTAGTTCTTGTTTTTTTCTGATTTACTTATTTCACTCTGTATAATGTTATCAAGATCCCACCATTTTGCTGTAAATGATCTGATGTCATCATTTCTTATGGCTGAGTAGTATTCCATAGTGTATATGTGCCACATCTTCTTTATCCAGTCTTCTATTGAAGGGCTTTTTGGTTGTTTCCATGTCTTGGCCACTGTGAACAGTGCTGCAATGAACATGGGGCTACATGTGTCTTTACGTATCAATGATTCCGAGGTTTTGGGGTATATACCCAGTAGAGGGATTGCTGGGTCATAAGGTAGTTCTATTTGCAGTTTTTTGGAGACCTCTACATCTTATGCCTCTTTTATTACTTAAGAGTCCAGGATTAGGCACTAAATTACTAAAGAACATTAAGTCATTAGATGAAATATATTTGATTACTTAAATGTGGATGTAACACTGTAGTAGCATTTGTCTTCTCATGATTAATCAAATAGTAGTGTATTGTTAAAAAGCTTGATTAACTTAACCAAAGGATCAAGGTTAACACCACCAGTAATGTCACGTTGGTTACATGTGATGAAGATACATTGCCTTTGTGGTTTTCTTCCTCCAAATCCATAAACTTGGTATAATTAGAGAAAACATCCGAGAAACCCAAACTGGGGGACATTCTGTAAAGTTTCTAACCACTACTCTTCAAAAGTCAGGACTGAGGAAATACCATAGATTGGAGGAGGTTAATGAAACATGACAACTAAATGTAATGTATGGTATTCTGAATTGGACCTGGAACAGAAAAAGGATATTGATGTAAAAATCCAAATAGAATATCTAGAATATAATTAGTAGTATTATACCAATGTTAATTTCTTAGCTTAATAGCTGTACCATGGTTGTGTAAGTTAATATTAGAGGAAGCTGGATAAAAGGTAAACAGGAACATCCTGTAGTATTTTTGCAACTATTCCATAAATCTAAGATTATTTCAAATAAAAATTTATCCTAATAAGTACAAATAAACTTTACTATATATATTTGAAGGAGAAATGAAATAAAAGTTCTTTTTAAAAGGGTAATGATGCCTGACCAGGCGGTGGCGCAGTGGCGTCGGACTGGGATGTGGAGGACCCAGGTTCGAGACCTAGAGGTTGGCAGCTTGAGCGCGGGCTCATCTGGTTTGAGCAAGTCACCAGCTTGAGCCTAAGGTCGCTGGCTCCAGCAGGGGTCACTAGGGCTGCTGTAGCCCCCCCCACCCCCCACCCCCGTCAAGGCACATATGAGAAATCAATCAATGAACAACTAAGGAGCCGCAACGAAGAACTGATGTTTCTCATCTCTTTCCCTTTCTGTCTGTCTGATTCTCTCTGCCTCTGCCACAAAAATAAATAAATAAATAAATAAATAAATAAATAAATAAAAATTTAATGATAATTTCAAAGAATATGGAGATTTAAAAAAAGATCTATATAGTATTTGAATTAGGCTGGTGGGCTCCATGAATTAATACAGTAGAACAAGTATGAGAATGGATAGATTAAAATGATTTTTCTTTGTTCATGTTTATGTACAGAGAATCTCTCTGTGTATTTATTCTCTCAGTTTGTAACACTGAAATGAAATTGTTTCTCTTAAGGAAGGAATTCTGGAGAAATGAAAAGTGAAGTTTTTCTTACTACAGTATTTTTCTTTCATTCTTTTCCCTTTAGTAGACATTAACTTGGATATTAGCTATCCAACCATGAAGAGTTATGTCATAGGGAAGAATTAGTTTTATATGGAACTGTACAAACTTTGCAGCATGGAGGGTGAATTGCAGTGAGGCAATGGGAGGTGTAAAGAGCACTAGTTTTGACCTAGTCTTGAATACTAGGTCTGTCACTTTGTAGCATGAGTTTGGGAAAATTCCTAACCTCTCAGCAGTTTTTTATTCTGTAAAATAGTGGTTGTAAGAATTAAGTAAGTGTCAAAAAAAAAGATAATTAAATAAGTGACTACAGTACTTATACATTCTAGATATTCAATACAAATTAATTTTACTTTAATTTTTTTTTTTTTTTTACAGGAACAGAGAGAGTCAGAGAGATGGATAGACAGGCAGGAACGGAGAGAGATGAGAAGCATCAATCATCAGTTTTTCGTTACAACACCTTAGTTGTTCATTGATTGCTTTCTCAAATGTGCCTTGATCGCGGGCCTTCAGCAGATGGATTAACCGCTTGCTTGAGCCAGCGACCTTGGGTCCAAGCTGGTGAGCTTTTTGCTCAAGCCAGATGAGCCCGCACTCAAGCTGGCGACCTCGGGGTCTTGAACCTAGGTCCTTCTGCATCTCAGTCCGACGCTCTATCCACTGCGCCACCGCCTGGTCAGGCCAGATTAATTTAAAAATAGTAGTTATGTACCCAGAACTTTGCTATGTATGAACTATGCTGAATATAAAACTATGCGGGATGAAATGGCTTATAATCTCAAGGAATTTTCAACCTTTGGGGAGAGATTAAAACATGCATAGATGAAATTTAGCGATAATATTTACAGATTTTATCAGGGCATTAAATTGTGTTGTAAAGATAGTCCAAGTAGTGATTCGAAAGAAGAATCCTGTTGGCTTAAGTTTTATAAAGAGGTGGCCCTGAGAAAAGAATTTAGGAACTGGTATAGAGTAATAGCACCTAATACATTTGGAGACCTTTAAGGCTTCTGAAAAGTTTTCACAAGCATTATAATACTCAATATTCACAATTATCCTACGAGGAAAGTTTTATAGACCCTATTTTACAGATAAATACAGTCTTTTGAGACTCAGAGAAGTTTTTTTTTTTTTGAGAAGTTTTTTGTTAAGGGTCAGAGTTAGAACTCAAGCCCAGTAAATGCTGACTATGAAATATATGCTCATTTTGTAAAAATATTTTGTTTTCCGTTCATTTTTAAAATTGTTTTCTCATCATGTGAATAGTCATGTCAGAAACATAAGTCAGAGAGGCTAAGTAACCCATTCAAGTTCCCCAGCTAATACTTGGGAAAGCAATACTAGAACACTTATGCCCAAATCTCTAGGGCATATTCTTCTCATTTTCTGTATAACTACATTATTTTACTTTCCAGATGGGGAGAAGGGAGGCAGAAGAGGTACAACACTGGATCTGAGTGGGATGTTTTGTCATTACAGAGAAAAATCTCAACTTTTCAGGGTTGCATTAATTTTAGCCCTGTAACTAGAAACAATTATTTACCTGCCTTATGCTGCCAGTGACATATATGAATTGGACAACTGAATTGCCACATTTAAATTTCAATACTATGTTTCACCTCATGCACATTTAGCTATATTTTGGAATTACATCCTTAGGACTGGCAAACACTTCAATTCATGTGGCTATGATGAAGGGTTCTATTCCTTATCTAATTAATCCAGGTATAAATACAGATATTCACATATGTTGTAGGCCAGACTCTTTTTACTTAAAGAAAACACACAGAACAAACATAGGTCTTTAGTACAGCCTAGTGCCTCTGCTTTGTATTCACGGAATATAGAGACCCTCTCACACAGGCCTTGATTCTATATGGTGATTTCACTAATCTGTAGTTCAACTTTACAGCACAAAATCAGCAATCTTACTTCACACTTTCAGGATTTTACAGACTTTCCAAGGCAAGTAAATGCTTTATTAAGTTCGTAAGATGATATTTTCTCAAGTCAAGGTTGAACATATTCTTGTCACTCTTCCTCCCATTACACACTGTCACACTTCATTGTACATCGTCTTTGGCTATTCTTTGCTCAAAGCTTGTCAAAGCTGAAACTTTTAGTAATTCTTCACTTATGAAACTGCTTTAAATAGACCGGGTATATTAAAAGCTGGACTCAAGTTTTCCTCATTTGTAAGATGTTGTCTCTGACTTAAAAAATAATAGGTTTTTATTTCTCACAAGAAAATGCTCATCTTGGTCGATAGTTTTACGTTTCTCAGCTGCCATGTCTCCCCTGTGTCTACTGCGGCAGCCTGATTAGCTCCGTGTTTCTGAGGGTCTGAGGTTGCAGGAGTCAGGGAGATTGTGTAAACTGATTTAGACAGTGAGATTGAGCGTAAAAGACTGTATATGAAGTTAAATTTTGGTGAGACTTTGTTGGAGTAAATGTACATTTATGAAATGCTGTTTGTTAGACGGGTTGTCAGAGTGAGCTGAGTTAGGTTGTGAAGCTTGGTGTGTATGTGTGTGACTATGTGACCACGTAAAGCACAGAATCTGATCTCCGCCCCATCCAAGGGGAGGAGGTACCGCGAGGTCTTTGCTTCTCATTCCAAGCCGGAATAACCTGTTGCGGGACTCCCGCAGTTGTAGGGCGGCGTCCTCGCCAGCGGCGTGCAGTTCCCCACCCGATAGTGGCGCGCCCAGCGCTTGACAGAAGGGCAGTCACGTGGCAGCCGCAAAGCGGTGCTTTGCGACCTCGATGACAGGCAAAATGTGCGACAGCCGTGGTGCTGGCCAACCAGGGGCGGAGGCGGCGGCCAGGGAGGAAGAGGCGGAGGCGGAGGCGGCTGTGGCGATCGCCCGCCTGCTAGTTCGCTCGGTTTCCCCGCCCCCGCCGGTCTAGCCTCGGCTGAAGGGAGCTGGGTCCGTGCTGTCGCAACCTGACCTTATCGTGGCCGGTTACATTAAGACCGGACCCGCATCCAGAGCGACCTCCGTGTCGAGGTTTCTGCGGCGCGTGCTCCGCGGGGTGCAGGCGACCGGCCCAGGCTCCTGAAGGTTACCGAGTGCATGAGCTCCTAGCCTCCCGCGCTGCCCCGCCCGCCGGCTCGCCGGCCCGCCCGCCGGCTCGTCCGCCCGCCCCTCGGCGCCCGGCGGCGGCGGCGGCGGCGACGGCCGCAGGAGGCGCCGTCTCCCTCCCAGGTGCGTGCTTCGCTCCCGGAGCCGCGGAACTCGGCGGCCGCCATGGCGTCCAACATGGACCGAGAGATGATCCTGGCTGATTTTCAGGTGAAGTATCTGGCCCTGGCTCCTCCCACCTCCAACCTCGTGGGTTCCCGGTGCCAGAAGGGTGGTGTCTTCTCAGTGTTTGTTTGAGCACTGCAGTGGTTTGGGCTTTTATACGTTACGTGGCGTGTGTGTGTGTGTGTGTGTCTGTCTGTGGTGAGCCATGAGGGAACGTGTAATTAATGTGCTATGTTGGGTGTGTATAGGATATGTAATGTACAGCATGAATGGGATTAGTAGGATGAAGGGGTATTGTGGTAGGTAGGGTTATGTGTGCGGACTGTGTAGTGTTGCCTGTATTATATGGTGAATGTGTAGAATTTCAGAGTATTAAGTGTGGAGTGTTTTGGGTCAGGAGTTTAGGTTGCTCCGTGAGGAGAGAGTGTTGTATGGAGTGTGGAGGGTGTGGTGTTGTGGGCGTGTTGTATTTAGGAGAGTGAAAAAGGGTGGTGAGGAGGAGGGGGTGAGGGTAGTGGGGCATCCTGGTTAGTTTGAGGAAGAAATAAACACTGAAGACATTGATGCTTTATTGGAATCTTCTGAGGGTAGGAAGGTAAGGAGGAGGCAAATAGATTATATATATCACAGTATCTTTGCAATGTATTTACAAGCTTAATAAATTACCAATTGCTATTTGCAGATTCCCCTTTTCTACAGATTTGAACTGCTTGGTTGGTGTTCTCTCTCCAGGAATTATGTAAAGGATATGCAAAAGTTATCTCCTCACTGAGCTAAACAGTGACATTGGTATATCTTAGGGAGGCATTTTGAAAGTAGAGCTGTATACATTATGAAGACTAATACCCTGTGAACACCACCATTGTCTTTTGATGTTTAGTCGAAATATCATAGTGAGATCTTTTTAACCATTCATTTTGGTATTAACTTAGAACTTGTTATGTACAGGCAGACTTTTTCCTCTTTTTTTTAAAATTAACACTGTCACCACTGCACAGGGTCTAACATTGCAGGCAATATTTTTTCTTACTGAGATTTTGGTGGACTTTTTTTCTCTTTCTCTGATTTTTTTAAGCCCCCTGCTTTTTACACCTCAGTATTTTGATGGCTATTTCCAGAGTGTGCTCTTTTGATTATCCAGATGTATCTGACATATTAGGGATATACACATTATCTGCATTTAATTATGCTGTAATTTCCAAACTCAGATAGAAGTAATTCTGAAATTAAAAGTTGACCACAATAGTTTGGTGTTTTGTAGGATTAGGAATGGCTTGAAATTTTCTTGCCTGCCTTAATCTTTTCATCTTCTTTTTATTCTCTAATTCAGTCATTTATCTAACGTGGAGTGTAGCTGCTTGAAAAAGGTTTCTATATTTTCAGGAGTAGTTTTATCCTATTATACTATTGTTATGTTTGGGTAGGAAGGGCTTTAGACAGCAACAGAAAGTGTAGTTTACCTCATTTAAAAGCTCTAAGGTAATGATAACTTCGTTCTGCTTTCAGCGAACTTTTTATTTCTCTAATAACTTATGATTGCTTGCTCTGTTTTTATTTTTATTTAAAATTTTTTCTTCCTCCCTCCTTCTTTTGTTTGCTGTCTTCTTACTTGTGACAATTATGCTTATTGTGAGCCTTATATTGGCCAAGGACAGGAAATTTAGGATTTTTGTACTTAGAGGCAAAGTAAGATTTTCTGATGAGCATTTGGGACAAGCATTTTGGTCATATCAGTACATTCTAATAAGTTTTTCTCTTCAAACCAGTGGCAATGCTGTGAACAATTATTTACAAAATGGGAAAAAAGCTTAAGCATCTAAAGTGAACAATTGTTTGCTAAATTGTCTGAGTTTCACATTGTTAAATAGGTAAGCAAACATTATTGGTAGAATAGAAAGTTACTTAGTTTAGGAACCTTGTTTTCTTCTTACAAATGATGATTCCTGATCAATTTGGTCTTGTGGACTTATTTTTAAAATTGACTAGTCTTTTTATTTTTAAATATTCAAGATTTTTTGTAGGATTAATTTTTATAAATTAGCATTTATCCAGTTATCAGAGACCAGGTAATTTGTGTTAAGGATTACAGCTCAAGATGGAAGTGAATACTTGGATGATACTGGTTTCTTCTATAACTGGGCAGATCAGTTTTCCCTCTCAAAAGTGAACATAGCAAAACTATATTCTATTTATTTCATATGATTGTGAAAATTAAAAATAGATTTGAGAACTCAGTTTTGCTTTTGTAGATAGGGACATAATTTTTAAGTATGATTAGATTTTAAAAATAAATAACTTTTAGATTTCTGATTGTTGCTGGATAGTGGGTTCTTATAAATTCAATGTCTAAATATGGTAAAGGTTTTGAGAAAGATTTTTGTATTGTCTTTAAGTATTTCAGCTCAACAGAGAAAGTATCTTCTGAAATCAGTAGAGGAATGGATAACAATTATATGAGGTTAAGAAAACATAATTTGACTATGTTCATGTTTGGGTAAGGAAATTGATTTGCTTGGTTATGGAAGAAACCCATATCATTCAAGTATCCAGATTCCAAGTCTTGAGTTATAATTATATACACATATATTTATATATATACACACATATATAAATAAATAAAACCTGGTTTCATATAACTGGATAAATAGTAGATAGAAGATTATAGCTGAGACTTAATGGAATAGGTTTGGGATTTTGTAGGTGAATAACTCATTACAAAGCAAATATATTCCCAGTTGTCCTATAAAAGATTTTTTCCCTCAAATCAAATCAGCTCCCAGTTAAAACAAAATTTAAATTGTGGTGAAATACCCATAACATAAAACTTTCCATTTTAACCATTTTAAATGTCCTGTTCAGTGACCTTAAGTACATTCACTTTTTGTGACCATTACCATCTTCTATCTCTAGAACTTATCTTTTTTTCTCTATAGTTGGTTCTCTTTATAGACTCTGAATGTAGGAACAGAGAACTTTTTATCTTGCAAAACTGTAATTCTGTACCTACTAAACAGTAATTTCCCATTCTTTCTCTCTCCAGCCCCTGGCAACCATTCTGTTTTCTGTCTCTATGAATGTGAATAGTCTAGGTAACTCATATAAATGGAATGAATCATAATTATTTATTCTTTTGTGACCGCCTTTTTCCACTTAGCATAAAATCTCCAATGTTCATCTGTGTTGTAGCATGTGTCAGAATTTCCCTTTTAAAGCTGAATAAAAATATATTTTGTGTATGTACCACATTTTATTTATCTATCTGCTGATGGACACTTTTTTTCATGTTTTGGCTGTTGTGAATCATTGATGCCGCTGTGAACATGTACAAATATCTGTTCCAGTCTCTGCTTTCAATTCTTTAGGGTGTACACTCAGAAGTGGAATTACAGGATCATATGGTATTTTTATTTTTTATTTTTATTTTAGGGAACTGCCATACTGTTTTCCATAGTGGCTGAACCACCAAAATTTTGAATGGGGAGAATGACAGCACCCTGTTTAATCAGTTATTTGTAAATTCAACTCTGAGCAAATGAATTTAGAATTTGGGATAGTTTAACAATAATCAGCTTTAGTGTAAATAGTGTTAGCATAGTATGCTGTTAGAATGAGTAGAGTAGTACACCTGCAGTTTGGCCAGAGCCAGGTGGGAGTGTAAAGGAATTTCCTGGGTTTAGAAAACAATCAGTCATTGGTGAATCATGAGATTTTTTCTTTAATGTCTTTTTGTAACAAAGAGATGCATTCAAGTGAAAGTTCCAAATCTTGTTCTTTTTGTAATTGAGAATTCTTTTAACTTTAGGTTAAGGCATAGAGCAAAAATAATTTGATCAAACAAACTTTTGAGACTGTATTTGGTTTGCTTACAGATTTGAAAATACTTAAACAATTGCAGTTGCTGTCATGTTATTTCAGTAATATTAGTTACCTCTTACTTTGGGTCCAGATAAACCCAAACTGAGTCGCGTCCCCCTTAATCATTCTTTCTTTTTCTTTTTTTAAGTGAGAGGAGGGAAGATAGATTCCTGCATGCACCCTGACCGGGATCCACCCGGCAACCCCCATCTAGGGCCATGGTTGGACCAGCTGAGCCATCCTCAGTGCCCTGGTCTGATGCTGGAACCGGTCGAGCCACTGGCTGTAAGAGGGGAAGAGAGAGAGAAGAGGGAAAGGGAGGGGAAGAGGAGCAGATGGCCGCTTCTTACAATGTCTGTGCCCTGACTGGGGATTGAACCCAGGATGTCTGCATGCCAGGCCAATGCTCTATCCCTTTCCACTGAGCTAACTGGCCAGGGCCTTTAATTTAATTTTTCAATTAACGTCATGCTAATTTCTTTTTCCTCTAAGACAGTATTTTCATAACAGTTTTTCTGTGGGAACAAAAAGAGTGGTGTAGCTGTTTAGATTAATCTCACATGTTAGTCTCATTTTTTAGTTTATGTTTCTTTATTACTGATAATATAAAGACAGATCATAACACTACTGAAGCAAAGGAAAAACAAGAATAACTCATTAGTAATATTTTCTTTCAGACTTTTTCAGGAACAAAACCTTATCTGCCTTGCTAAAAAATACTCTTTCTGAACCTAGTTCCAGTGGTCACAGATTAAGAGCCCTTTTATTTTTTTTCTAATTTGGCATTGATTTTTATGTTATTTTCAGTTATGTTTCAGTTATGTTCAGTTATGTCAACAGAATTATGCCTTTGTTTTCTTCTGGTTTTTCCAGCTGGTAATACTTTTGTTGCCTAAATTGCTGTATACATTTTCATATATTGGATTATCACTGTGGGACTTTTAAGTTTTCATGGGCCTATCAACTCCTTTTTGAAACATACACTCTTCCATTACACTACTGGTAACTAACTTGTAAATGATTTCTGCTCCTTCATAATATTTTTTCTTCTAAATAAATCTGTGATTCCCTCTTCTTTCTTTTTAGTTTGATACAAAGATATCTCCTACAAAAGAGGATGCCAGACTATGTGAGTGGAAATAATACTGATCCAAACAAATAGATATCTTCTGTGATGTTATGGCTTAGGGACCAAACTAAGTATTCATGGAACATCATATATATTTACTGGGAGAATACCTTGTGCAAGACATTGAGAACTGTGGCCAAAAGTAGTCTTATTTCCATCCTTTCTTTCCTTTCTTCACTATCCACTTCTCTTTATTGGAGGGACAGATCATGTTGTTTGAGGGTTTGGATTGTTGGTCACTGGAAAATAGTGTGGTATGTAGAAAAAGTTTAGTAGTTAGTGGTTAAGAACATGGACTTTGAGGTCAGTTCACTTGGGTTTAAATCATAGCTCTGCCACTTACTCTTCTTGTGATCTTTGACCAGTCACTTCATAACTCTTTGCCTCAGTTTCCCCATAGGAAAGATGAGTTAATCCATGTAAAGTAATTAGAATAGGTGTCTGATGTAGAAAGTGTTCAATACATTTATCTGATATTTTCATTTTTACAGTTCATCTTAGCCAAAGTCTGAAAAATGATATGTTGTTTTCATTTTTTGACAATTTTAAGGTACATACTTTTTCTCTGCTGGGGAATTCAGAGATCATCTATTTATAGCTTTTCGTTTTTCCTTTTGTGCAAGTTGAGAACCCAGAAAAAGGAAGTGGCTTGTCCAAGGTCATGGGAAACAAAGATTTTATCCAGGTGTATATAAAAGTGTTCATTTCTAGGTTAATTTGTTAGCTTGGAGATTTAGAGGAAGATAAGATCCATTTTTCAGAAATTTCTCCAGAGAATAAAACTTACATATAAAATAAATTAACAATGCCTGGTGTATAGCAGACATGCTATAAGGAAGGAAGGGAGAAAGGGAGGGAGGGAAGGCGGACAGATAGAGGGGCACAGGGATAGAAGAAGGAAGGAAGGAAGGAAGGGGCTGGCACTGGCACTATATCTGGTCCTTCCTCTCCTACCATTCATTCCAGTCTAGTGCCTTGTTTCTAAGCGCATGGGTAGTTGGAATCTTCAGATTTTTTTGAGCATGGTTGAGTTGATGCCTGTTGTTTGCCAAACTGGTCTTATGGACTTTGTAGATCAAGGATCAGGAAATTATAACCTATAAGCTAGCTGCCTGTTTTAGTACATTAAGGTTTACTGGAACACAGCTGCATCTGTTCTTACCTATTTCCTATGACTGCTGTCTTGCTTCAGTGACAGAGGTGAGTAGTTGAGACAGACTTTATAGCCCACAAGCCTAAAATATCCACTGTCTGGGCCTTTAAGATAAAGTTATCCCCCACCCACACCCTCAATGAGACAAACTCTTTTCCCTAGGATTTAGTAACTGCAAAAATACCTCACAGGCTATTGTATGGTTATGTATGATATAATACCATAAACATTATATGGTTACACCTCCATAACAGGCAGTTGTTAGAACATTGCACTTAGGCAGACTAGAGCTCTAGTTTTTTTCTAGCTTTTTGCTTTGCTTTTTGTTTTGGCTGTGGTTCTTTGAGAAAGAACCACAGGCAAAACTTACCCTTTCTAGGATTCAGTTATTCAGTCTATAAAACTGAGGTCCTCTATCTACCCCCAAACAGAAGACTGTACTAGATCAGGTATTCAAATAGAGTCTGGACAATCACTCGGCAGCAGAAGGTTTGAGGATATTCATTTTTTTTCCTTTTGTAATTTATTTTATTGGGATACCATTGGTTAATAGGATCATATAGGTTTCAAGTGTACTATATTAAGGTTTATTGGAACACAGCTGTCTTACAATGATACATGATCTGAATATTGCATGGTGTGGCCATCACCCAAAGTCAAACCATCTTCCATCACCATATATTTGGCCCCCTTTACTCCCTACCCCCACCGCTTTTGCTCTGGTAACCACCATGCTATTGTCTATGTCAGTGAGTCTCAGTTTTATATCCCACATATGAGTGAAATAATATACATAGTTCTTAGCTTCTTCTGACTGACTTATTTTTGCTTAGCATAATAGTCTCAAAATCCATCCATGTTTTGTAAATGGCAGTATTTCATCTTCTCTTTTGGCTGAGTGGTATTCCATTGTATATGTGTGCCAAATCTTTATCCAGTCCCTTTTTGAATGACATTTTGATTGTCTCAATGTCTTGGCCATGCAGTGAATAATCCTGCAATGAGCATGGGGGTGCGTATGAGGGACATTCATTTATAATTTAGGTAATTGATCTAGATTAGGGGTCAGCAAACTACATCCTGAGGGCCGTTTTTGTCAATAAAGTCTTATTGGAAGACAGTTATACTTATTTGTTTATATATTGTCTTTACCTTTAGGAGCAGAGTTTAGTAGTTGATTTCATAGCCTACAAAGCTTAAAATATTTATCCTGCTCCTTATAGGAACATTTGCTAACCTCTGATTGAGATTCGTGGTTTTCAACTGTGGGTGATTCCTGTTCCCCAAGGGATATTAGGCACTGTCTAGAGACATTTTTTTTTTGCCATTACAACTGGGGGGTTGCTACTAGCATGTACTAGGTAAAGGCTGCTCAACATGCTATAATGCACAAGACATCCTCCTAAACTGAAGAATTGTCCACCCTTAATTTCAATAGTGCTGAAAAGCCTGGATTTAAATCTGTGGTTCTGAAGCTTCAGCTTGCATAAGAATAAATTGGACTTGCTTGACTTCTGGTAGCACAGTGGATGGAATGTTGACCTGAAATGTTGAGGTCATTGATTTGAAACCCTGGGCTTGCCTGGTAGGGATACATATGGGAGTTGATGCTTCCTGCTCCTCCCTTTCTCTCCCCCTCCCAAATGAATAAATAAAATCTTAAAAAAGAAAAGAATAACCTGGACCTGTTCAACTACTGTTGGCTGGACCCCCCACCCCAGAGTTTCTGATTTAATGGATCTTTAGTGGAGCCTGCAAATTTGCATTTCTTTTAGGGCTCAGATTATGCTGATGCTGCTGATCCAAGGACAACTTGTGAACAACTGATGTAGATGACTTTTGACATCCATACCTATGATTCTTTGATTTTGTGATAATAAGTACTGTTCCATTTTATGACTCAGGAAAATTAAATATTTCAGTATATGCTTGATGCTCGCAATAAAATGTGCTGTTTCATGACTCTGTTTTTGAGCTTTTTTGTCATGTCCCTTTGGACAACTTCTGTTTATCTTTTAAAATTCATCCCTTACCTTTGCTTGTAACGTCTCTGCCCATTGTCTCTTATGCACTTTATCTTCTTTTGAGTCTTATGTCACACTGTCAATAATCCCTTTACAAGTTTCTTTACCCTACTGTCAACTCTTTGAGTGAACAACTGCCTGTGTCTTAACTATCTGTTCCTCTAGTATCTATTAAGGGGTACTCACTGAATTTTTTGAAGGAATATTATGAATATTGGTGGGTATGCTACAAATAAGTAGATTAGAATTATAAATTTTTATGTATTTTTAAGCATCTATCCTTTGCTGATGTGATTTTGGTTTTATTTTGTTTTTGTTTTTTATTATTATTTTTAAATTTTTATTGATTTCAGTGGGAGAGAAAGGAAGAGAGAGAGAGGAGAACATAGAGCTGTTCCTCTAGGTGCCCTGACCAAGGATTGAACCACAACCTTGGTGTTTTCGGGACGACACTCTTAACCAACTGTGCTAACCGGCCAGGGCTGAACTTTTTTTTTTAAAGTCAATTTTAGTTGTATTACGTGGCATCTAGATAAAGTGAGGTAGAAATACAATTGAGCGTTCTAATTTTAGGTTTAATGGGGGAGGAAAAATAACATTAGCATCTAGCTATTGACTGCTTTGTATGTGCCAGCAACTGTACTAGGCTCTCAACATCTAAATTCTATAGTGATCTTTTGTTGGGATCCAGTGATATGGTTCTCCATGGTTTCTGTGTGTCTTTTGAGCAGAGACACTGACTGCTTTTTGTTTCTGTGTTTTCAAGGATGTTCATATAGTGAGCAGCTTTGGATGATAGAGATAGTGTCTCCCTTTGGAGTAAAGGGCAGGAATGCATAGTATTCACTTTTATTATTACTTTTTTTTTTTTAAGAGTTTAAAATGAAAATGAGTTTTTTAGTGAAGTGATAGGAGAAAGAAGGGTACTCCACAGGCAGAGTGTCCCATAGCATCCATTTAAAAATATTTGGGTTCTCCAGGCCCTGTGTTCCTCTTCTGTAATGCAGTCCACTGCATGTGCAGGTGTCTGTTGGCCTACTTTTGTGTTGCCCTGTGGGAAATGGGGCTGGGCAACTGCATGAGAGAATGCTGGTACTCTCACTACAGAGATTGCCATGAGTCATAAAGTTGATTTTCTCTAACCCAGGAGTCTAGGTCTTTTGCCAGTACCTATGAAACTGCAGGCTAACTTGTTAGCTTGCAAGTATAGTAAAATCTTAGATCTTTCACTACTGCCCTTAACTTGGCAACAAGGATGGAATGTTGACAAACATGACTTTTTGAAAGAAGGTTGAAGGTTTAATGGTCAGATTAACAGGATTTGGGGAGAGTCCATGGGAATTGGTAGCATGTTGACCAAATTATTGACTAAATTGTTGAGTGGCTCTCTACTTTATTGCCTGTTAATGAGGAGGAATTAAGAAGGTGGTTGCAAATTGAGTTCTAAGAAGTAGTTTTAGAAACAGTAGCCAGAACATTCCTCTGGTTGTTTTCTACTCTCAACTCTCACTTAATCCCTTAGGTAGGGGGGATTAATTTTTTTTTCTTAGATTTTATTCATTGATTTTATGGGAGTAGGGGTACGAGAAGTATCAGCTCATAGTCGCTTCACTTTAGTTGTTCATTGCTTGCTTGTTGTATGTGCCTTGACCAGGCAAGCCCAGAGTTTCAAACCAGTGACCTCAGCATTCCAGGTTGATGCTCTATCCACTGTGCCACCACAGGCCAGGCCAGGGGATTTTTTTCACCTCTCTTATTTGTCAGGCTCAGGTTCAGACTCCACCCATTTTAACAACGGGTACTAAGATTTGTCCTGGCTGGACAGAAAGTTCTGCCTCTATTCAGACAACACTTACAGACATTTGTACACCTATACTTATATGTGAAAGGAGGCAAATTTTCAGCCCCTGGGGTCAAAAAGCAAAGTTGTTAGGCCTTTCACTGCTTTGTCTGAGATGAAATGACAGGGGTACCTAATGTTTTGTGGCTCAGCCTCTTCTTTAGAGGGAGCTTAGTTCCCAACTTCACTGTTTGAAGCAAAGCCACTGACTCAGTAGAGTCCTCAATTCATAGAGGTTTCCCTAAACCTGAGCCTGGTGCTTCAGTGGTTCAGCTATGCTGGAACTGATTTTATCTCATCTTCTGGGACAGTTCAGCCTTAGCACGAGCTATGCAGACTGATAATGGATGTGGTTGCTCTGTTCAGTGGACAGAAGTCAAGGCTGTTCTTACAGCTCTGGCCAGTACTCTCCTTCATGAAACTGTATTTCTTCTAACCCTTGTTCTGTTGCCAATGGTCTATTTGGTCTGCCATTTATAAATTGTAGACTGGTAGGTTGAACACAGCTAGCTGTGAACAATGGAAACAAATTATAGTTGCTGATCAAACTGCCTGGATCACTCATGTAGATGCCCACAGTAAGGTCCTGTTCTCTCATGAAGTCCCCTGAAATCAAGCTTCTGATTGAGCCTGCACTGCTCAGAGCCATCATTGTTGCCTGGATCTATTATTGTATCAGATGTGACAGCATATTAACTACCATAAACTGCATGCAAATGAAAGGATTTTATGTTTTTGATGCAGACAGTACTACTGCATGCCAGACTTGTGACTCCTGCCAAAAGTTGACCGGTTTGTCACATTATGAGAGATGCCACCTTGCATGGGATTTTGGTCCCTGCCTGCTTTTAGCAAATTGAATATGTTGGATCTCTGCCCTCCCTCTCAGAGGTATCAGTGGTGCCTCACTTCTGTTGATACTTTTTCTGGTTATGGTTTTACTGTTCTAGTCCAGTTAGGTTACTGGCCACAACATTGTGGTCCTTGAAACTAGTATGTGTTAGGCTTTCAGGTTTTCTGGACCATTTGCAGATGATAGTGTACTTTTTACAGCAAAAGCTTCTCAATAGTGAGCTGATTGTCAAGATTAAGGGATTTTCCATGTTCCCCGCCATCCATAGGTATCTGGTATATGGATGAGTGATGAATGTTAGAATAGCTTCCTCCTTAGTAAGTCAGTTTGGTCACTGAATACAGCTGTCCCCAGAAAGGAATCATCTCCTCTTGATCACTTGATCACTTCCTGGATAAAGAAGGGATAGGAGGTTATGTAGCCTTATTTTGAAAATTCAAGATTTCATCCCGACCGTTGCTGGGAATGATACTTTTTTCCCTTTCCTAGCCGCAACTCAATGCCAATCTGTTGTTATATCTTCTATTTGACAGCTCTCCAAAAGGTGGCCTAGGAGGTTCAAACTTAATTCTGCTTCAGCCACCTAGCTTTCTTTTGTTGGGTTGACACGGTCCTATTATAAGGATAAATCACTACTCAGTTGAGTACACTGTTTGCAGAGTCCACTGTGGTGGCCCTTGTGGGTCTGTGGGGACTATAAATAGGTTTCTATAAAATTCCTTTGACCCTCTTGTGAATGACATTTCCAAATAAAAAGCCTGAGTGTGAGTAGGAGATGATGATTGGGAAAAGGATGAAGTTGTAACTACTGGATGGGGAATGGTTTTGTGGTAGTGGAGAGAAAGCAACAATCTCATCATCTGGGGAGGGAATACCTTATAACTGAGAAAGTTTGGGGAAGGGAAAGACATTAATGTTTTTTGTCTTTCAGAACTACACTTGAAGTCTAATCAGTTTGTACTGTTTAATTTGTGATAGCTATTGTTATTCCCATTTTAAAGATGAAAAACTGAATGTGTAAAGAAGTTAAGTACAATAATTTCCTGACCAGGCGGTGGCGCAGTGGGTAGAGCGTCGGCCTGGGATGCAAAGGACCCGGGTTCAAAACCCTGAGGTCACTGGCTTGAACACAGGCTCATCTGGCTTGATCACTGGCTCACCAGCTTGAGCGTGGGTTGCTGGCTTGAGCATGGGATCATAGACATAACCCTATAGTCATTTACTTGAGCCCAAAGGTTGCTGGCTTGAAGCCCAAGGTCTCTGGCTTGAGCCCAAGGTCACTGGCTTGAGCAAGGGGTCACTCGTTCTGCTGTAGCCACCTCCCCCCATCAAGGC
This sequence comes from Saccopteryx bilineata, assembly GCF_036850765.1. Lineage (NCBI taxonomy): Eukaryota > Metazoa > Chordata > Mammalia > Chiroptera > Emballonuridae > Saccopteryx > Saccopteryx bilineata. The sequence goes on from NC_089492.1 coordinate 250,865,908, forward strand.
ACATACGAGAAAGCAATCAATGAACAACTAAGGTGCTACAACAAAAAATTTATGCTTGTCATCTCTTTCTCTTCCTGTCTATCTCTCTGTCTCTGTCTCACTCAAAAAAAAAAGTTCAGTAGTTATCTAATGTCAGATAGTTAGAACTAGGCTGGGTTTGGCACTCATATCTGCTGTACTCCATAGTTAAGTCTACAATCTTAAATATCCATATTTCTCAAATAAGTATGCTAGGGAGTACTTAAAGCTACCTGATAAGTAGCACATCTTTTTGTAGCACCCATTTAAAAGAAATTTAAAAAGAATTATTGGTTTTTAAAAATTTTATCAGCCCTGGCCAGTTGGCTCAGTGGTGGAGCGTCGGCCTGGCGTGCGGAAGTCCCGGGTTCGATTCCCGGCCAGGGCACACAGGAGAGGCGCTCATCTGCTTCTCCACCCCTCCCCCTCTCCTTCCTCTCTGTCTCTCTCTTCCCCTACCACGGCGAGGCTCCATTGGAGCGAGGATGGCCCGGGCGCTGGGGATGGCTCCTTGGCCTCTGCCCCGGGCGCTAGAGTGGCTCTGGTCGCAACGGAGCTGCGCCCCGGAGGGGCAGAGCATCGCCCCCTGGTGGGCAGAGCGTTGCCCCCTGGTGGGCGTGCCAGTGTGGATCCTGGTCGGGCGCATGCGGGAGTCTGTCTGACTGTCTCTCCCCGTTTCCAGCTTCGGAAAAATGCAAAAAAAAAAAAAAAAAAACTATCATGAAATAAATTAAATTTTGCACGAATTTTAAATAAAAGATGAAATTTCAAAAAATTATAGGGATGTGGCTTACATTACTTTGGTTCATTCTCCTTCTTCCATGAAGAAACATGTTTCCCTTTCTCCATCATTATGACTGGAGTAGTTGAGAAAAATAGTAAGTGCTGCATTATACAACGTTGGCTATTAAAATACAAATCAGAGCTGCATCAGTTTTTTATTTTTTTTATTCCTTCGTTTTGTTAAAGCTTTGTGAAACACAAAAAGAAAAAAAAGTTTTTCTGATGTCCTTGGATTTACCAAGGCTACTAGAGGAATCAAAAGAAGAAAAGAAAACGAACCCTGGCTGGTTGGCTCAGTAGTAGAGCATTGGCCTGGTGTGTGGAAGTCCCGGGTTTGATTCCCAGTCAGGGCACACAGGAGAAGCGACCATCTGCTTCTCCCCCCCCTCCCCCCATCTCTTTCTCTCTCTTCCCCTTCCTCTCCTGCAGCCATGCCTCTGTTGGTTCGAGCACATCAGCTCCAGGCACTGGGCACTGAGAATGGCTCTGTGGAGCCTTTACCTCAGGCATTGAAAATAGCTCAGTTGCGAGCATGGTCCCAGATGGGCAGAGCATCGGCCCTAAATGGGGGATGCTGGGCGGATTCCAGTCAGAGCACATGCGGGAATCTATCTCCCCTCCTCTCACTTAGAAAAGAAGAAAAAAGAAGAAAAAACTGGGATTCATTGATTTATGAAGCAATGATTGCTATTGGGATTTAATACTTCAGCAAGAGATTATCCTGTCACTGGTATTATTATTATTATTATTATTATTATTTGTATTTTTCTGAAGCTAGAAACCGGGAGAGACAGTCAGACAGACTCCCACATGTGCCCGACGGGGATCCACCCGGCACGCCCACCAGGGGGCGATGCTCTGCCCCTCCGGGGCATCGTTCTGTTGCGACCAGAGCCACTCTAGTGCCTGGGGCAGAGGCCAAGGAGCCATCCCCAGTGCCTGGGCCATCTTTGCTCCAGTGGAGTCTCGGCTGCGGGAGGGGAAGAGAGATACAGAGAGGAAAGAGAGGGGGAGGGGTGGAGAAGCAGATGGGCGCTTCTCCTGTGTGTCCTGGCCGGGAATCGAACCCGGGACTTCTGCACACCAGGCCGACGCTCTACCACTGAGCCAACCAGCCAGGGCTGGTATTATTATTATTATTATTATTATTATTTTTGAATTCAATATTCCTTTAATGCATGTGTCCCCAGTGACAGACAAAAACCTGAACTGGTATAAAGGCAGAGGAAATTCCTAGTATCTCATGATGTTATTTATTTATTTATTTTTTAATATTAATATTTTTTTTATTAAATTTAATGCAGTGACATTGATAAATCAGGGTACATATGTTGAGAGAAAATATCTCTAGATTATTTTGACATTTGATTGTGCTGTATACCCCTCCCCCAAAGTTAAATTGTCTTCTGTCACCTTCTATCTGGTTTTCTTTGTGCCCCTCCCCTCCCCTAACCCCTCTCTCCTTCTTCACCCCCTCCCCCCTCCCCCAACCCCCCCCCCCCGCCCCTGTTGCCATCACATTCTTGTTCATGTCTCTGAGTCTCATTTTTATGTCCCTTCTATGTATGGATTCATCTCAGTTTTTTTTCTGATTTACTTATTTCACTCCGTATAATGTTATCAAGGTCCATCCATGCTATTGTAAATGATCCGATGTCATCATTTCTTATGGCTGAGTAGTATTCCATAGTATATATGTACCAAAGTTTTTTAATCCACTCGTCCTCTGACGGACACTTGGGCTGTTTCCAGATCTTCGCTATTGTGAACAATGCTGCCACAAACATGCGGGTGCATTTCTCCTTTTCGAGCCGTTCTATGGTGTCCTTGGGGTATATTCCTAAAAGTGGGATAGCTGGGTCAAAAGGCGGTTCGATTTTCAGTTTTTTGAGGAATCTCCATACTGTTTTCCACAGTGGCTGCACCAGTCTGCATTCCCACCAGCAGTGCAGGAGGGTCCCCTTTTCTCCACATCCTCGCCAGCACTTATTCTGTGTTGTTTTGTTGATAAGCGCCATTCTGACTGGTGTAAGGTGATATCTCATTGTGGTTTTAATTTGCATTCTCTAATGATTAGTGATGTTGAGCATTTTTTCATATGCCTGTTGGCCATCTGTATGTCCTCTTTGGAGAAGTGTCTATTCATCTCTTTTGCCCATTTTTGGATTGGGTTGTTTGTCTTCCTGGTGTTGAGTTTTACAAGTTCTTTATAAATTTTGGTTATTAACCCCTTATCAGACGTATTGTCAAATATGTTCTCCCATTGTGTAGTTTGTCTTTTTATTCTGTTCTTGTCTTTAGCTGTGCAAAAGCTTTTTAGTTTGATATAGTCCCATTTGTTTATCCTGTCTTTTATTTCACTTCCCCGTGGAGATAAATCAGCAAATATATTGCTCCGAGAGATGTCGGAGAGCTTACTGCCTATGTTTTCTTCTAAGATGCTTATGGTTTCACGGCCTACATTCAAGTCTTTTATCCATTTTGAGTTTATTTTTGTGAGTGGTGTAAGCTGGTGATCTAGTTTCATTTTTTTGCAGGTAGCTGTCCAATTTTCCCAACACCATTTGTTAAAGAGGCTGTCTTTACTCCATTGTATTTCCTTACCTCCTTTGTCAAATATCAGTTGTCCATAGAACTGTGGGTTTATTTCTGGGTTCTCTGTTCTATTCCATTGATCTATATGCCTGTTCTTATGCCAGTACCAGGCTGTTTTGAGTACAATGGCCTTGTAGTATAACTTGATATCAGGAAGTGTGATACCTCCCACTTTATTCTTCTTTTTTAAGATTGCTGAGGCTATTCGTGTCCTTTTTTGGTTCCATATAAATTTTTGGAATATGTGTTCTATATCTTTGAAGTATGTCATTGGTATTTTAATTGGTATTGCATTGAATTTATAAATTGCTTTGGGTAATATAGACATTTTAATGATGTTTATTCTTCCTAACCATGAGCACGGTATATGCTTCCACTTGTTAGTATCTTCATTGATTTCTTTTATCAATGTTTTGTAATTTTCCGAGTACAAGTCTTTAGTCTCCTTGGTTAAGTTTACTCCTAGGTACTCTATTTTTTTGGTTGTAATTGTGAAGGGGATTGTTTCCTTAATTTCTCTTTCTGACTGTTCATTGTTGGTGTATAAAAATGCTTCTGATTTCTGAGTATTGATTTTATATCCTGCCACTTTGCTGAATTCATTTATCAGGTCCAGTAGTTTTTTGACTGAGACTTTAGGGTTTTCTATATACAATATCATATCATCTGCAAATAATGATAGTTTTACTTCTTCTTTTCCAACTTGAATGCCTTTTATTTCTTCTTCTTGTCTGATTGCTGTGGCTAGGACTTCCAGGACTATGTTAAATAAGAGTGGTGAAAGGGGGCACCCCTGCCTTGTTCCTGATCTTAAGGGTATTGCTTTTAATTTTTGCCCATTGAGTATGATGTTGGCTGTGGGTTTCTCATAGATGGCTTTTATCATGTTGAGGTATGTTCCCTGTATTCCCACTTTGCTGAGAGTTTTGATCATGAATGGGTGCTGGATTTTATCAAATGCTTTTTCTGCATCTATTGAAATTATCATATGGTTTTTCTCCTTCTTTTTGTTTATGTGATGAATCACATTGATTGATTTACGAATATTGTACCAGCCTTGCCTCCCCAGAATAAATCCCACTTGATCATGGTGTATGATTTTTTCCATATATTGTTGGATCCGGTTTGCTAATATTTTGTTGAGGATTTTAGCATCTATATTCATCAGAGATATTGGCCTATAATTTTCTTTCTTTGTGTGGTCTTTACCTGGTTTTGGAATCAGAATTATGCTCGCCTCATAAAAGGAGTTTGGAAGTCTTCCTTCCTCTTGAATTTTTTGAAATAGTTTGAGAAGGATAGGAGTTAGTTCTTCTTTGAATATTTGGTAGAATTCCGTTGTGAAGCCATCGGGCCCCGGACTTTTCTTTGTTGGGAGTTTTTTGATAACTGTTTCGATCTCCTTTGGTGTAATTGGTCTGTTTAAGTTTTCTGATTCTTCCAGATTGATTTTTGGAAGATTGTACGTTTCAAGGAATTTGTCCATTTCATCTAGGTTGTCTAGTTTTTTGGCATACAGTTCTTCATAGTATTTTCTTACAATATTTTGTATTTCTGTTGTGTCAGTTGTTATTTCTCCTCTCTCATTTCTAATTTTATTTATTTGAGTCCTCTCTCTTTTTTTCTTGGTGAGTCTCGTTCCAGGTTCATCAATCTTGTTGACCTTTTCAAAGAACCAGCTCCTAGTTTCATTGATCCTCTGTATTGTTTCTTTAGCCTCTATGTCATTTATTTCTGCTCTGATCTTTATTATTTCCTTCCTTCTACTACATTTGGGCTTTACTTGCTGTTCTTTTTCTAATTCTTTTAGATGCAGGGTTAAGTTGTTTATTTGAGCTTTTTCTAGCTTCTGAAAGTGTGCCTGTAGTGCTATGAACTTCCCTCTCAGCACTGCTTTCGCTGTGTCCCATAAATTTTGAGTTGTTGTATGCTCATTGTCATTCGTTTCTAGGAATTTCTTTATTTCTTCTTTGATCTCATTCTTAATCCATTCATTATTTAACACCCTGCTATTTAGTTTCCATGTGTTTGAGAATGTTTGAGCTTTTCTGCTGTGATTCATTTCTAGTTTCATGCCGTTGTGATCGGAGAAAGTGCTTGATATGATTTCAGTCTTCTTAAATTTGTTGAGAGCACTTTTGTGCCCTAACATGTGGTCTATCCTAGAGAATGTACCATGAGCACTTGAAAAGAATGTATATTCTGCTGCTTTAGGGTGAAAGGTTCTGAAGATATCTATTAAATCGAGTTGATCTAGTGTTTCCAATAAGTCTGCTGTTTCTTTGTTAATTTTCTTTCTTGAGGATCTATCTAGTGATGTTAGTGGGGTATTGAAATCCCCTACTATTATAGTATTGCTGTTGATCTCTCCCTTTAAATCCATCAAAGTCTGTTTTATATATTTGGGTGCTCCTATATTAGGTGCATAGCTATTTATAATAGTTATATCTTCCTGTTGGATTACTCCCTTTATCATTATGTAGTGGCCTTCTTTATCTCTTACTATATCCTTTGTTTTAAAGTCCAATTTGTCTGATATAAGTATTGCTACCCCAGCTTTTTTTTCATTTCCGTTTGCATGAAACATTTTTTTCCATCCTTTTACCTTCAATCTGTGTGTGTCTTTTGTTCTAAGGTGTGTCTCTTGTAGACAACATATGTATGGGTCCTGTTTTCTTATCCATGCAGCTACCCTATGTCTTTTGATTGGATCATTTAATCCATTTACATTTAAGGTTATTATTGATATGTAGTTGTTTATTGCCATTTTCTTCTTTAAAGGTGTATTCCTTTTTCTTTTTTTTTTTCTGTATTCTTTTCCCACTTTATCTGTTTACACCAGGCCCCTTAATATTTCCTGCAGCATTGGTTTGGTTGTAATGAATTCCTTGAGTTGTTTTTTGTCTGGGAAGCTTTTTATTTCTCCTTCAATTTTAAACGATAGCCTTGCTGGATAAAGTAGTCTTGGTTGTAGGTTCTTGTTCTGCATTACTTTGAATATTTCTTGCCATTCCCTTCTGGCCTCAAGTGTTTCTGTTGAGAAGTCAGATGTCATCCTTATGGGGGCTCCTTTGTGGGTGATAACTTTTTTTTCTCTTGCAGCTTTTAATATTTTCACTTTATCGCTTAGCTTTGGGATTTTAATTATGATGTGTCTTGGTGTAGGTTTCTTTGGGTTTCTCTTTAATGGAGTCCTCTGTGCTTCTTGGATTTGTGAGAGTTTCTCTTGCATTAATTTAGGGAAGTTTTCAGCTATGATATGATTGAACAAAGTCTCTATCCCTTGTTCTTTTTCTTCTTCTTCAGGAACCCCTATGATGCGGATGTTATTTCTCTTCATGTTGTCACAGAGCTCTCTTAAGAGTTTCCTCTGACTTTTTGAGTCTTTTTTCTCTTTTCTTCTCTGCTTTCATGCCTTCATTCCAGTTGTCTTCTAACTCGCTGATTCGATCCTCTGCTCTATCTATCCTGTTTTTAATTCCTTCCATTGTGGTCTTTATTTCTGATATTGTATTTGTAGTCTCCAACTGATTCTTTTTTATACTTGCTATTTCTTTATTTAGGTTTTCAAACTCCCCCTCCATTGTTGTTCTAAGATCCCTAAGCATCCTTACAATCATTATTTTGAACTCCGCATCTGGAAGTTTGATTATTTCCATATCACTCAGTTCATCTCTCGAAAGTGTCTCTTGTGGTTTCATTTGGATTGCACTCCTTTGTTTTCTCATCTTCTTCTTTTTTTTTTATTTGTAGAGTTGATTGAGTCTAGGCTTGGTGTTGTCTGCCTCCAGTTTTCAGTTGTGTTATTTTTAGGTCTTCGTGGGTTGGTATCAGCTATTATTTGTGGTATTATTTTTTTAATGTCACTTTTACATTTATCAGTATCAATAAAGCATTTTGTTATTATCAATCTAAATTTATGATAAGTAATTTTGTTCATTTCTCTGGGAATACTGTCATTTTTGGGTATATTACTAAGGTCCTAGTAGTAGGATTTAAAAGTAATGATGTGGCAAAATAGTAGTATTGATTCCAGCTAAGACAAGCTGGCCCCAAGTTCTCATACACATGGACTTTATTTTAAAAGATTTTATTTACTTATTTTAGAGAGAGAGCAAGAAAGAGGCGAGAAGGAGCGGGAAACATCAACTCATAGTAGATGCTTCTTGTATGTGTCTTAATCAGGCAAGCCCAGGGTGTCGAATCTGCAATCTCAGCATTCTAGGTTGACACTTTATCCACTGTACCACCACAGGTCAGGCAGGACTTTGTTTTTTAATCAATCTTTTTATTTATTGATTGATTTTTTTTAGAAAGAGAGAAGGAGAATGGTGGAGGAGAGAGAGAGGAAGGGTGAGGGGGGGAGAGAAAGAGAAGCATCAATTTGTTGCTCCACATACTTATGCAGTCATTGGTTAATTCTTATATTGAACCCTGACCAGGGACCAAACCCACCACTGTGGCATATTGGGTTGATGCTCTAACCAGCTGAGCTCCCCAGCCATGACCCACATTGACTTTGTTTTAAACTACCTTGTATTTTAGCCTGGCCACATGTTGGTGCAGATGATAGAGCATCGGATTGGGACATGGAGGACCCAGGTTTTTTTTTTTTTGTATTTTTCTGAAGCTGGAAACGGGGAGAGACAGTCAGACAGACTCCCGCATGCGCCCGACCGGGATCCACCCGGCACGCCCACCAGGGGCGATGCTCTGCCCACCAGGGGGCGATGCTCTGCCCCTCCGGGGCGTCGCTCTGTTGCGACCAGAGCCACTCTAGCACCTGGGGCAGAGGCCAAGGAGCCATCCCCAGCGCCCGGGCCATCTTTGCTCCCATGGAGCCTTGGCTGTGGGAGGGGAAGAGAGAGACAGAGAGGAAGTGGGGGGTGGAGAAGCAAATGGGCGCTTCTCCTATGTGCCTGGCCGGGAATCGAACCCGGGTCCCCCGCACGCCAGGCCGACGCTCTACCTCTGAGCCAACCGGCCAGGGCCAGGACCCAGGTTTGAAACCCGAGGTTGCCGGCTTGAGCAAGGGCTCATCTGGTTTGAGCAAGGCTCACCAGGTTGAGCCCAACGTTGCTGGCTTGAGCAAGGGGTCACTGGCTCGGCTGGAGCCCCCCCCCTTCAAGGCACATATGAGAAAGCAATCAATGAATAACTAAGGAGCTGCAACGAATTGATGCTTCTCATTTCTCTCCCTTACTGTCTGTCCCTCTCTCTGTCTGTCTCTGTCACCAAAAAAAAATTTTTTTTTAAACTACATTGTATTTTAGAAAACATTACTTAGTGATTACTATGGTATAATATAGTAAGAAATATTTTGCCAAAGTTGACTGGATTTTTATTGAAATCAAATCATTTTTTTTAGATGTGATAATGAATTGGCTTATGTTTTTAAAAACAGTGCTATCTTCTAGCAGTATATACTGAAATATTTATGGATGAAATGATATATCTCAAATTTACTTCAGAACAATCTGGGAAGGGTTTGAGGGGTTGAGGGCATGAAACCAAGATTGACTATAACTTGGTAATTGTTGAATGGGATCTTGTGTTCATGGCTGTTCATTTTACTGTTTACTCTTGTATATGCTTGAAAATTTCCATAATAAATAAAATGATGTTTTTCCAAAATAAAAATGACTTAGGGAAAATTCTAACCTTTAGTATAATAACTCCATGTCCTAATGGACTGTGTAGGATTAGAGGAGTGATGGTGAGACTATCACAATGAAGTTGTAACAGCAACTTCAATTTTCTATAGAAAAATCCTTGCTCTGGCTAAATTGAAAATAGTTTACTGAATGTTAGTATTTGTAAAAATCCTTGCCCTGGCTGGATAGTTCAGAGCATTGTCCTGAAGTGCAGAGTTTGCTGGTTCGATCCCTAGTTGGAGCACATACAGGAACAGATTGATGTTTCTCTCTCTCTCTTGCACATTCTATTACTGTTAATGCAGTCACCTTACAATTTTGTCATATATTTAAGGGATAGTGACATAAAATACTACCTGAGAAGGTAAGCCATGTCTCCCTCTCCTTAATTTAATCATTTGAAATTCTCAAGCTAATTGAAGTACTTTTCATATATCTTTGTTAACTTCCATACTTCTACCTGTTCTTAATCATCTGTTTAGGAATTTGCTCCACATCAAATTTTTCTTGGCTTGTGCATCTTCCTTTCTATCAATTCCCTCTTCTCAAACTATTTCTAGTTTAAAACCTTACCAAGCTCTTCTCTGAATTTAAATCACCCTTCATTGATCCCTACGCCCTATTATGAATGCTTCCTTAATCCCCCTGGCATGTCTTGTAAGTGTTAATGAATCTTAAGGATCTGTCCTTGTTTCCCTTTCCATTTCATCTTACTTCATTACATTTGGTTTCTTTGGATGATTATCTCTTTTTTTTGTTTTGTTTTAACTATTTGTTGCATATGTGCCATTGACTACCAGAGCAGCAGCCTTATTCCTAACTTCTCCTAACCCCATATTCAATTGCTTATATAGGATGGAAGTTTAGTTCATTGGCATGGCTTAACAGAGCTCTTTGTATTTGACTGATGTAATATATACTTTCCCTTATCTGGCCTTAATGTAGCCTATACTTTTCTTGTTCTATAGTGATACTTTGATGCTTGTATTTTTCTTAAGCTTGTATCATGTCATGTCTCTTTGCCTTTGCTAGTTCTTCTATTACCTGCCTCTATGTTTTCTGTTTATCCTTTAAGACTCTGTGTAGGCATTGTCTACTATGAAGGCTTCTATGATACTCCCTCCTTTGTATTTATAATTCTTATACATACACATGTCATTGTATCTATCACATTACTTTGTAAATATTTGTTTACTTGTCTTTCTTACTAATTTGTGAGTTCCTTATAGTCTGGAACTAGATACAGGTATTATTCATCTTAGTATTCCTAATGCCTCACATGCTCCTGGCACATAATGTATTCTCATTGAATATTAAATGGAACTGAACTAGATAGTTTTGAGTTTATTGAAATAAGGATATGATTGAGTTTTTGAATCCTGATTTTTATCATCAGAATATAAGCTAGATTAGCTGTGTCATTTGTGTATGTAAATGAATATGTCTGTTAGTTAACACTCTCTGAGTGTTTGAATTGTTCTATGGCCTGACCTGTGTTGGCACAGGGGATAGAGCCTTGACCTGGAATGCTGAGGTCGCCAGTTCCAAACCCTGGGCTTACCCAGTCAAGGCACATATGGGAGTAGATGCTTCCTGTTCTTCCCCCTGCCCTTCTCTCTCTCTCTTTTTCTCTCTCCCCCTACCTCTCTAAAATGAATTAAAAAAAGGATTGTGTTGTATTTATCTCTGTATGCTAGCACCTAACACAGTGCCTGCCAGATGTCAGGCTACCAGTGTTTATTGAACTGAAGCAAATTTAATTGAAATTAGATGCAGGTATTCATGCTTCAAAGATACAATATGGCTAGTAGCATTCATCTTTACTGCTATATCTTTAAGAATAAATCGGAGAAATTTTGTCATTTGCCTTATTGAAATCCAGAATAGAAAATATTTGTTGTGTTCCTGATATGCAAGTCAAATTATCAAAAACTGCTTTGGCATCATTTATTCATAATGATCACTCACTTCCCCTTCTAAGGATTTATAGATCAACATCTCTAAGGATTTGTTCTAAAAATTTGCAATAATTGATAGCAAAATAATAGGCATATAATTGTCTTAATTTTTCTATTTTTTTCCTCTTTTGAAGTGTTCCTAGCATTCTTCTTATTTGAAAATAAAATCCCAGACATGTCCAGTTGGGTTTAGATCTAATTGGAAAGATTTTTCAATACCTTTGCAGGTTCTTATGCAAGAGAGAAATTTACAGATCCAGGAGGTTTAGTGAGCATGAAGTATTGATACAAAGAAAGCCTCAGACAGGCATATCATACTCAGAGTTCTGAAAACCAAAGATAAAAGTCTTAAAAATATCTAGAGAGAAAAAAAAGTCATCCCATGAAAAGAGCAATGAGAAGAATGATATAGTTATATAATCAGAAAGAGTGGAATGCAAGAGACAATGGAATGATTTTTAAGTGCAAAAAGAAAAAATTATCAAACTAGAATTTTATATCTAGTACAATTATCCTTCTAAAGTGAAAGTGAAGACATTTAAGAATATAAAACCTGAGAGAATTTGTTGCCAGTAGACCTAACCATTATAAGAAATGCTAGAGGGCCAGACTTGTGGTCGCACAGTGGATACAGCATTGACCAGCAGTGCTGAGGCCATTGGTTCGAAATCCTAGGTTTACTCAGTAAAGGGGTGTATGAGAAGCAGCTACTGTGAGTTGATGCTTCCTTCTCCTTCCCATTTTATCTCTCTATCCTCTCTCTAAAATCAATAAGTAAAATCTTAAAAAAGAAAAAGAAAAAAAAGAAATACTAAAGGAAGTTCTTTAGGCTGAATAGAAACGATATCAGATGGAAATGTGGATTTTTGGAAGAAGTGAAGGGCACTGAAAATGGCATATATATGGTTAATTATAAAAAATGATATCTCTTTATATAATTAAAAAACAATTGACTAACAAAAATAACAATGGAGTTTTATATTTTATGTAGAAGTAAAATACATGACAGTAGTTGAAAGAAAAGACGTAAGTAGACTATCTTGTAAGGTTCTTACATTATATAGGATGTGGTAATGTAATAGTATTAACTCAAGAGAGACTGATAAGTTACAGATGTATATCATAATTTATAGAACAACCAGTAATAAACAGAAGAACTATAGTCAAAAAGCCAATAGAGGAAGGCCTTGGCCAGATAGCTTGGTTGGTTAGAACATTGTCCGGAAGCGCAGAGGTTGCTGGCTTGATTCTCGGTTGGGGCACATACAGGAATAGATCAGTGTTCCTGTCTGTCACTCTTTCCCTTCCTCTCTCTAAAATAAATAAAATAAACTTTAGGGGGAAAAAGCCAATAGAGGAGATAAAATGGAATGATAAAAATAGGCTCAATTTTAAAGAATGCAGATAAGGAAGAAAACTGAAGGAAAACTATTGGGACAGATAACAAACAAAAAAGATGGTGACTTAAACTCAATTCTATCAATTGTTATATTAAATGTAAATAGACTGACCTGTAATAAAAATGTAGAGACTGTCAGATTAGATAAAAAAGAAAAACTGATCTATTGTTTTCAAGACAGGCATTTGAAATATAAAGATTTCCCAGTTAGGTTAGAAATAAAAAGATAAAGAAAGCTATACCATGTGGACACCAATGAACAAAGCTGATATGATTAATTAATATTAGGCCAAGGAGACTTTAAGATAAAGCAGTATTACTAGAAATAAAGATGCCTGGTCCACTGTTCTGCTTTCTTAATCTGGGTAAATCATGTAACCTTTTGTTTTCTTATCTATAAATAGCAGTTAATATTTGAGCCCTTATGCTAAGCACTTTATTCGCATTATCATCAGTCCTTTGCATATCCTTGCAAGATGATTGTTATTCCCACTGTTTGGGTGAAAATACTGAGGCTCAGAGAAGTTAATAACTTTCCTAAGGTCACAGGGCTGGTAAATGTTGGAGCTTGGATTTGAAGCCAGTTCTCCTTTGATTCAGACTTGACTTTTTTTCATTGTACATTGTTCCCTGCCAACATATCTTCCTGGAAAGGATTGTACCAGCTTTATTATCAACACACCTATTTGGAAGAGCTGTCCTGAGGTCACCTACCTAGTTCATCATGCCCTTTTGGAATCCATTCCTCTTCAAGAATAGCTATATTCAAATGTTATCAATAGGTTGATTGGAAAATTTTAGTGTTGACATCATTATTTTACTATTCATCAGTGCATTTCAAAGATGCTTCTCTCCTGAAATACTTTGTTAACTACAGCCCCCACATTCCCCTAAGTCAGTGTTAATTTGTTTACATTTTAATTAAGCTAAATGAAAGAGATAAAGTGTTTTAGATAATTAGTGTCCACTTGGAGAAAAAATATTGGCATTTAAAGCCTACTGCGAATTCTTTATATAATTTGCATAATGCATGTTATTTGCCTCTTAGAGTTGTAGACTAAATTAATGGTATTTGTTTAGACTTCTTTATCATATTTGTAGTTTCTGGTCAGAATAATACTATAAATTGTAATTTATAGTAATGCTATAAGAAAGCTAAGAATGATTTGTTTGTGCTCATTAAAGAATTAAAAAATCTCTGGACGGACTTTGTTGCCTGAAGTATTGTGATACTTGAGAGCAGGAGCTTTACCTTTTACCCACAGTATTCCAGGCATTGCCTGGTTCATGCTAGGCACTCAGTTAAATACTTTCTGGTAATTGCTTTATTATTATTTTTTCCAATTATTGTCACCTAAAAGTCTTCTGTAAAAATTAGTGTCGAATGAAGTTCTCATAGAGATGTGTTAAATGTTTGCTCCCTCTTGTGGAAATAAATAAGATTGTAAGCTTTTATAATGAATCTGTTCTCTAGATTTGTTATTAAAAGAGTACTAGTAAAATTGACCAAACTTTTCCTCTTTTTGGAAGGATAGTAATCCATGCAGTATTATCGAGTTAATAAATTTTTTAGTTCACATACACTCATAAAACACAGAATTCATGCTCATGTATCGCATTTTTAATGTCCAGGATAAAATTTGAATACTCGTAGGTCACAACTTAATAGCATTTTTGGACATATTCTTTCTGCTTTTCTGCATATAAATTGCATGATTCATGAAATAACTGTTTTCTGTTTTAGTTCTAAAACAAGATTAGATATTTTTGGATATATGTAAGAGTATTAGTGAGAATATTATTTCCTAATGGTGTTAAGCATTCCTTTTTTTAAATCAAACTAAAAATAAGTTTGCCTTCACAATTTTTTAAAATCAGAACACCTGACTAAACTTTCTTTTACAAGTGCATAATAGTTTTTTTTTTGTTTATGTTTTTGTGACTGAGACAGTGAGAGGGACAGATAGGGACAGACAGGAAGGGAGAGAGATGAGAAGTATCAATTTTTTGTTGCAGCACCTTACTTGTTCATTGATTGCTTTCTCATATGTTCCTTGACAGGTGTAGGCAGGGGGCTGCAGCAGACCGAGTAACCCCTTGCTAAAGCCAGTGACCTTGGACTCAAGCTGGTGAGCTTTGCTCAAACCAGATGAGCCTGTGCTCAAGCTGGCGACCTCGGGGTCTCGAACCTGGGTCTTGCGCGTCCCAGTCCGATGCTCTGTCCACTGCACCATCACCTGGTCAGGCCAATAGTTTTATTCTAAGGTTTGTTTTTTAAAAGATTTTTATTGATTTTTAGAGGGGGATGAGAGAGAGAGAAAAAGAGAGAGAGAGGTGGGGTGAGCGGAGTTGTGGCAAGCATCAACTTGTAGTGGTTGCTTCTCAGGTGCCTTGACCAGGCAAGCTTGGGATTTCAAACTGGTGACCCAGTATTCCAGGTCAACTCTTTATCCACTGTGCCACCACAGATCAGACAATAGTTTTATTCCAAAGAATTAACTGAGACTATAAGCAGCTGGGCCTTGTGAATGCTTTGACATATAGAAAAATATTTTTAATACATGTATATATTCTTGACATTTTTTTCTATATACTTAGAAAATTTCATATTACTTTCTTTGACCCCTTCAACTTCTGTCATTAATAGAAGTTGAATTTCATTTTGAGACTGTTTTTGGAATAAAAAACAGTACTTCCACCATTTCAGAAGAATTGGACTTTATGTGTCAAAGGCAAATATGTAGCATGCCATGAATGTGCACTGTAGTGTGGTTATTGGACTCTCAATATGGCTCACTCACTGGACAGATGACTTGCTCCTGAAATCAGTCTCACTGTGAGCATGGTCCAGATTCTCATCTAAGCAGAATAACAACTTATCTGTCATTAACTAAAGCAAACGAAGAACAAAAAAAACCTTTGTGCTGGTATAATTACACAGCAGAGCACACAAATCATAAAAGTATAGTTTTGTGAACTTTCACAAAACGAAAACATTGAAGAAACCAGTACAGGGGGGACTCAAGTTACAACAGTCTCAACATACAACATTTTGAGTTCATGACACTTATTGCCATAAAAATTTAAAAAAATTGAGACATGAGTGTTTCAGCTTACGCCATTAGTGTCATACTTTTTTTTACACTCATTTTTTCTGTTACAGTACAGCGTATAGTACAGTATATTTATGTCCTTTTCCTTTTTCTGTGGCTTAGTTGTGTTTTTATGTTCTAGATTATGATTTTACAACTGTTAGGATAGGTAAGTGACTTAGGCTAGGGTGTGTTTCAACTTACACCAAAATTCAGGCTACGTCACTGTCGTGGGAACGTAACTGTGTCGTAACCCAAGGACCCCTATACTCAGGTCAAGAAAAGAGAATATAAGTAAAACTCTAGAAGCCGCCTTCTAGCCATTTGCCCATGATCTGGGTTAACCCAGTACTTTGAATCTAACATTATTATATGTATATTAATTTTGACTTTTTAAACTTTATATGCATGAAACCATACAATAGGTTTTATTCTTACTGTGATAAAACACATATAACAAATTTATATTTTAACCTTTTTTAAAAATTAAAAAACATTTATTGATTTGAGAGAGAGGGAAACATCATTTTGTTGTTCTACTTATTTATACATTCATTGGTTGATTCTTATATGTTCCCTTAACAGGGTCGAACCCACAAGCTTTGTGTATCTGGGTCAGGACCCATTTTTAACCATTATGAAGTGTAAATTCAGTGGCATTAAGTACACTTACGTTGTGCACCATCATCATTATCTATCTCCAGAATTTTGTCATCTTTCCAAGCTGAAATCTATACCCACTAGCAACCACCATACCACTTTTTGTCTCTTTGGATTTAATTTTTCTACGTTTATCATCTAAGGGGAATCATACAATATTTTTCCTTTGTGTCTGGCTTATTTCACTTAGCATAATGACCTCAAGGTTCATGTATGTTATGGTATGTTTCAGAATTTCTTTTTAAGATTGGATAATATTCTGTCATGTACATACCACATTTTGTTCATTCATTGATCTGTCAATGGACATTTGTGTTGTTTCCACCTTTTGGGTATTGTCAATGATGGTGCTGTGACTATGAGTGTACAGATATCTGTTGAAGTCCCTGCTTTCAGTTCTTTTGTGTATATAAATAGAAGTAGAATTGCTGGATCAAATGGTAATTCTATGTTTAATTTTTTGAGGCTACAGTAGGCTTTTGTCATATATTTGTTTTATATTTTGTGACCTTACAGATTCTCTTATCACTCTAGAAGGTTTTTCTTTTTAAAAAGTTCAGAGGGTTTCTATATACAGTCATTTCTCTGTGATAAAAGAAATACCTATACTTTCCAGTTTTTATGACCTTTTTCTTTTTCTAGCTTTGTTGCATTGGCTAGGACCTTCTGAACAGAGTTGACTAGTGGTGACAACAAACATTCTTGCCTTGTTCTCAATCTTAGGGAGAAAGTATTCAGTCTTTCACTATTGAGTATGATGTTATTATAGATTTTTCATAGATTTCTTTCATCAAGTTGAGGAAATTTTCTCTATTTCTGGTTTGCTAAAATTTTTTATCATGCATGAATGGGTGTTAAATTTTGTCTGTTAGCTTTTTTTTTTTAGTGAGATAATTATATTGATGCCATTGTTTTGTTAATAGGGTGAATTAAACTGATTTCTTCACATTAAACTTAGTCTTTGCTTTGTTGGAAGAAACCCCACTTGGTCATCATGTGTTATCCTTTTTATATATTCTTGGATTTGATATTGTTAAGGATTTTTGCATCTATGTTTATGAGGAAATCAATCCAGAACTGGAAAATTGAGGACCTAGTTCCTACTCCATGTCAGTGAGGAGATCCAGCAGATCAGTGACAATGTGTATGAGCTACAATAGCTCCTTGGGCCATATCCTAACTTTTTTGGTGCAGTAATGCCTGCTGCTTCTCTTCTGCCTTCTAAATTTTGCACAGATTTTTCTTATGGTCATTCCTGACCTGAAAATACTCAGGGAAGACATTTTCAGAAATTTAGTTTTAGTTAAGTCTGACACCAGCAGATATCATCTTGGCCATACCTTGTACTATATACCTCTCAGTTTTCCTCTTGTTGGTATAGGGAATAGAGTAAACAAGCTTACTTAACTCAGTCTGTCTTGTAATATATTATACCAGTTAATGCATAATGTAGAATTTTATGAGTATGCTTCCATTTACCCCTTTCCATCCTTTGTTTTGTTCTTTTCATTTAGTTTACTTCTACATGTGTTCTAAACCTCATAATTAATCACTATTATTTTTGTTTTAAAGAGTTTACTCTTTTAAAAAATTAAAGAAGCAAGAAAAAATAAAAAGGCATGTGTTTACCATTTTTGGCATTCTGTAGATTCCTGGTCAGCAAACTGCGGCTTGTGAGCCACGTGCGGCTCTTTGGCCCCTTGAGTGGGGCTCTTCCACAAAATACCACGTGTGGCCGCTACCTTGATAAGGAATGTACCTACCTATATAGTTTAAAAATTTGGCTATGAAAAGAAATTTCAGTCGTCGTACTGTTGATATTTGGCTTTGTTGACTAATGAGTTTGCCGACCATTGGTGTAGATCAGGGGTCCCCAAACTACGGCCCGCGGGCCGCATGCAGCCCCCTGAGGCCATTTATCCGGCCCCTGCTGCACTTCCGGAAGGGACACCTCTTTTTTTTTTTTTCCTTTTCTGCATTTTTCTGAAGCTGGAAACGGGGAGGCAGTCAGACAGACTCCCACATGTGCCCGACCCGGATCCACCTGGCATGCCCACCAGGGGACGATGCTCTGCCCATCTGGGGCGTTGCTCTGTCGTGACCAGAGCCATTCTAGTGCCTGAGGCGGAGGCCACGGAGCCATCCTCAGCACCCGGGCCATCTTTTGCTCCAATGGAGCCTTGGCTGCGGGAGGGGAAGAGAGAGACAGAGAGGAAGGAGAGGGGGAGGGTTGGAGAAGCAGATGGGCGCTTCTCCTGTGTGCCCTGGCCGGGAATCGAACCGGGGACTTCCACAAACCAGGCTGATGCTCTACCACTGAGCCAACCGGCCAAGGCCAAGGGACACCTCTTTCATTGGTGGTCAGTGAGAGGAGCATAGTTCCCATTGAAATACTGGTCAGTTTGTTGATTTAAATTTACTTGTTGTGTTCCCGTTTTGTTTTTTACTTTAAAATAAGATATGTACAGTGTGCATAAGGATTTGATCATAGTTTTTTTTTTTTATAGTCCGGCCCTCCAACGGTCTGAGGGACAGTGAACTGGCCCCCTGTGTAAAAAGTTTGGGGACCCCTGGTATAGATGATCATTTCCTTTCAGCCTGAAAAACTTTTTATTATCTCTTATATGCCAGAAAGATCTGTTGGTGAGAAATTTTCTCAGCTTTTATTTGAAATTGCCTTTTGATTATTTATGGGTTTTTTTTTCCTGGTGAGAGAAGGGGAGATAGGCAGATTCCTGCATGGGATTTGGCCGGGATCTACCCGGCAACCCCAGCTGGGGCCAATGATCCAATACTGAGCTATTTTTAGCACATGAGGCTGATGTGCTCCAGCAGAGCTATCCTCAGTGCCTGGGGCCATGCTCAAATCAGTTGAGCCACTGGCTGTGGGAGGGGAAGAGAGAGAGAAAGGGGAGAGGGAGGTGGGAAGAAGTAGATGGTTACTTCTGTGTGCTCTGACCTGGAATTGAACCTGGGATGTCCATACACTGGGCCAATGCTTTTTTCATTGAGCTACCAGCCATGGTCTTTTTTTTTTTTTTAATTAAGAAGTTTGATGCAGCCTGACCAGGCGGTTCAGTGAATAGAGCGTTGGACTGGGATGAGGAGGACCCAGGTTCGAGACCCCGAGGTTGCTAGCTTGAGTGTGGGCTCATCCGGTTTGAGCAAAAGCTCACCAGCTTGGACCCAAGGTCGCTGGCTCAAGCAAGGGTTTACTTGGCCTGCTGTAGCCCCACAGTCAAGGCACATATGAGAAAGCAGTCAATGAACAACTAAGGTGTCGCAAAGAAAAACTAATGATTGATGCTTCTCATCTCTCTCCGTCACTGTCTGTCTGTCCCTATCTATCCCTCTCTTCTGACTCTCTGTCTCTGTAAAAATTAAAAAAAAAAAAAGAAGTTTGATGCATTGGTAAACTTAACTGTGTTGGGTATTTAAAAACATTTTGGCTAAGTATTGATATATTAAAATCATTTGGGATGTCAAGTCTCTGCTACTTTACATTTTTATTTCCATTTTTCTTTTGATAAGTAAAAGTCAATTTATTTTGCTGTTTAGAACTACAAAAATTTTATATGAAATTCACATTTAGTGAAATGCACTTTAAGTGAACAAGTTGATGATTTTTAATAACTCTATATACCCCCTTAATCATCATTGTAGTAAAAATATAGCATATTTCCTTTTTATATATATATATTTTTCTGAAGTGAGAAGTGAGGAGGCAGAGAGACTCCCGCATGCGACCGACCAGGATTCACCTGGCAAGCCCAGTAGGGTGTGATACTCTGCCCATCTGGGGCATTGCTCTGTTGCAACTGGAGCCATTCTAGTGCCTGAGACGGAGGCCATGGAGCCATCCTCAGCGCCCAAGTGAACTTTGCTCCAGTGGAGCCTTGGGTGCAGGAGGGGAAGAGAGAGAGAGAGAGAGAGAGAGAGAGAAAGGAGAGGGGGAAGGGTGGAGAAGCAGATGGGCACTTCTCCTGTGTGCCCTGGCTGGGAATCGAACCCAGGACTTCCACATGCCGGGCCGATGCTCTACCACTGAGCCAAGTGGCCAGGGCCTAGAATATTTCCAGTTTTTTAGAAAGATTTTCTCATGTTGTATTCCATTCAATCCCCACGCCTTGTAGGAAACCACTATTCTGATTTCTGTCTTGGTAAATTAGTTTTGCCTTTTATTGGACTTCATATAAATGAAATCATGCAGCTTGCAGTCATTTGCATCTTGCATAATGCTTTTGTGCCTTATCCATATATGAGTGTATATGTAGCCTTTCAAATTGCTGAGTAGTATTTCATTATCCCAAGAAGGATATAGAACATTTTCATTGCTCCAGAAATGTTCCCTGAAGGTCTTTTCCAGTTAGTCCTCATGCCTTATAGGAAACCTGATTTCTATCACTGTGGATTAGGTTTGCCTGTTATTTGGCTTCATATAAATGATACCATAAAGCATGCAATGGTTTAAGTCAGATTTCTTTCAACCTGATGCTTTTGAGGGTCATCAGATATGTGTACTATGAATATTTCTCCCAGTCTGTGTCTTGTATTTTTGTTTTACCTTAGGGTCTGGCGTGTTTGTTATCTGAGGTCTTGACCCTTGTCTGGACCTGAAATATAATTTTTGTCTTGTAAGACTGCCAAAAACTATGCTCTTTTCTTTATATGGTTTTTACTAAGATTTCTAACTTTCTAACCTGTAGATGCCTAAAACTTATTAAATGTTACTTGGCAGAAAATTGGCATTATGTTTGAGGCTCCCAAAATTTCATGAATAATATGAGGAAAATATATAATAGTGTATTGCAAAATGGTATTTCAGACAGAATTATAAGAGAACAGAAAGGGAAGAACTGCATTTTTTAAGGCCTTTATACATGAGGGACTTTTAAACCTTAAAGGTGGAATATTTAAGTTGTTTTTTGGCATTTTCTCTTACATCTCAAATGGAATCTGATGAAATGCTAACTAAAATCTCTCAGATTTTTTGTTCTGATTTTCTAATT
Organism: Saccopteryx bilineata; assembly: GCF_036850765.1. NCBI lineage: Eukaryota > Metazoa > Chordata > Mammalia > Chiroptera > Emballonuridae > Saccopteryx > Saccopteryx bilineata. Next base: position 250,887,076 of record NC_089492.1, read on the forward strand.
ACAAGTAGTTTTGGAAAAACAGTTTGCCAATGGGATAAGAATTGATGGTAGATAATTAGAGTAGCATTGATTTACTCTGTTTATCATATGCTTATTTAGGAGGAAATATGCTTATATTAAAAAATGCTTTGTTTGGCCTATAATTATTTTTTAGAGTGAGAGAGAGACAGAGAGATAGATAGATAGGAGCAGAGAGAGATGAGAAGTATCAGCTCATAGTTGTGGCACTCTTAGTTGTTCATTGATTGCTTCTCATATGTGCCTTGACTGGGCGGCTCTAATTGAGCCAGTGACCCCTTGCTCAAGCCAGCAACCTTTGGCTCAAACCAGCTACCTTGGGGTCATGTCTGTGATTCCACTCTCAAGCTGGTGTGCCCGTATTCAAGCCGGTGACCTCATAGTTTCGAACCTGAGTCCTCAGCGTCCCAGGTCAATACTCTGTCCCAAGGGTCGGGAACCTTTTTGGCTGAGAGAGCCATGAATGCCACATATCATATTTTAAAATGTAATTCCGTGAGAGCCATACAATGACCCGTGTACATTACGCATTATCCAATAAAAATTTGGTGGTGTCCCAGAGGACAGCTGTGATTGGCTCCAGCCACCTGCAACCATGAACATGAGTGGTAGGAAATAAATGGATTGTTATACATGAGAATGTTTTATATTTTTAACGTTATTTAAAAAAAAAATTTTTTTTTTTTTGTATTTTTCTGAAGCTGGAAACAGAAGCAGTCAGACAGACTGCCGGGATCCACCCGGCATGCCCACCAAGGGGCGATGCTCTGCCCATCTGGGGCATCGCTCTGTCGCTACCAGAGCCACTCTAGCAGCTGGGGCAGAGGCCAAGGAGCCATCCCCAGCACCCGGGCCATCTTTGCTCCAATGGAGCCTTGGCTGTGGGAGAGGAAGAGAGAGACAGAGAGGAAGGAGAGGGGGAGGGGTGGAGAAGCAGATGGGTGCCTCTCCTGTGTGCCCTGGCTGGGAATCGAACCCGGGACTTCTGCATGCCAGGCCGACGCTCTACCACTAAGCCAACTGGCCAGGGCCAACGTTATTTTTTTAATTAAAGATTTGTCTGCGAGCCAGATGCAGCCATCAAACGGCTAGCGAGCCATAGGTTCCTGAAACCTGCTCTTTCCATTGTGCCACCATCTGGTCAGGCTATTTTTGAAACTTACTTATATGCCTACGGTAACATAAGCAATTACCTTTTTGGTGTGTTTGAAAGTGAATGGAGAGAAGATCTAACTTTAAAGTTCTTCTAAGACTGAATCATAGTTAATGCCAAGTTCTGATATTTCTGAGAAATGTGGTTTAAATTATTAGAGAGTGTGGCTTACTTATCAGGAATCCATAGTCTGGTTTTTTGCCTTGCAGACTTAAATATTTGATTTTTATCTATTATTCATCATTGTTAATGTTCTGGGAATTGAATCAGAATAACAGATTCACAAGAGACTGGTTTGTTAACTAGAATATCAATTTACAATAGGATAGATATTTTTTACATTGACCACAATACTTGTAATATTATTCAGAACATCCTCTTCCTGGTTTAGGATACCTGAGATATCAGTTTAGTCATCAGAACATGGGTTGATAAGCATGAAAACAGAACAAAGTAACTGGATTGGTTTGTGGGATGGTTTATCCAGGCTGTGGTAAGGAATTATTCCTGCTCTATTTCTTTTGTTTGGATACCCTCCGTTTAATTAATATCATTTTTTAGTATCTTTAGATACATCTTTATAGTAAGTTTTTTCTTTAATGTTTACTGTATTGATTTGAGAGAGAGAGGAAAGGAGAGAGGGAGAGAGAGACAGGAACATCGATTTGCTCCTGTGTGTGTCCTGACTGGGGATCAAACCGGCAACCTCCACGCTCTGGGGGGATGTTTAACCGACTGAGCTGCCTGGCCAGGGCTGTGGTAACTTTTTTGATCATTAATGAACAATTTCTTTCTGATTATTTTTCCTATATTAAAAGTACCCTTCTGCTCAAAACTTAAGGCATATATTAATATTATTAGTTTGATATTTTATCTCCTGTTGCTTACAGTTTGCTCCTAATGAAATTGAGGAACAACCCAAGTCTTTCTAAGACTGTGCTACAGATGTTCTTCTTTTTTTGATGTTTATACCTTGATGTAATTTGTAGTGGAAAGATTGTGCACTTTGGTGTTTTGGCTCAAGATTCAAATTCTGTTACAGCCGCCAAGTATCTGAGCAACTTGGACATGTTGCTTGATCTCTAAGCTTGTTTCTTTATCAGGGATACTTTATCTTGTAAGGATGATAAGAGGATTATGAATTAATGCCTAAAGCTTATAAACAGTATGTAAGAACTGTATTTGTATCTAATTCATCCAGCCATTCATCCTTTCAACATGTTTTCATTGAATGATCGACTATGTGTCAGGCAATCTGCTGTGCACTGGGATTATAACACAGACCATGGTTGTCAGTGATTTTTGAGTTTATGGCATTTACAGACTAGTGGGGGAATAGAGGCACATATCAAGCCAGTTATAATACTATAAGTGCTATTATAGTTGATAGAAGCATATTTATAAGTATTTTTAGAGGTGCCTTAAAAATTCATTGTCAAAATATTTAAGGCTTTTTAAAGCTTTAGTCCCCCAGCTTACTAGTTGTACTTGATTAATTTCTGTGAATTGACTGAGTAACTTAAATGCAGGAAATATTTCTGTGAAAGATAGCTCATCAGAATTTAATTCTGGTATGGCTTCAACATTTTAAGTTATTTTATTTTAAAGAAAAACTTAATGTTTTAAAAACTTTTAAAGAAAAGTTATTTAGAAACAAACTGGGTTAGTGACTGATAATATTTCCTATCAAAATTTGACAAAATGCGTGGCACTTGCAGTATGGTACTGTTTGACATTTACACAAACTTGTGAGTAGATTGCATCAATGTAGATCATATGTCTGCTTATTTTGGGAATTGGTAGAGACATGATTTGTTTTTCTTAATACACATTGCCAATGGAAGTATCTGTATAGGTTGTTAAAACCAGACTAATGATGTTAGAAAAAATGATAACAGCACAGTCATGCTTGGTAAAATTTAAAGTAGTATAATTCAGTAGTCCTTTTTACCACCAGTTAGTTATACTAGAGATAGTTACAAGTGATGAGCTACAAAGATGAACATGATGCCCTGTCCTGTTGGCTCAGTGGTAGAGCGTTGGCCTGGCGTGCAGGAGTCCTGGGTTTGATTCCCGGCCAGGGCACACAAGAGAAGCGCCCATCTGCTTCTCCACCCCTCCCCCTCTCCTTCCTCTCTGTTTCTCTCTTCCCTTCCCGCAGCCGAGGCTCCATGGGAGCAAAGATGGCCCGGGCGCTGAGGATGGCTCTGTGGCCTCTGCCTCAGACACTAGGATGGCTCTAGATGCAACAGAGCGATGCCCAGATGGGCAGAGCATTGCCCCTTAGTGGGCATGCCGGGTGGATCCTGGTTGGGCGCATGCGGGAGTCTGTCTGACTGCCTGCCCGTTTCCAGCTTCGGAAAAATGCAAAACAAAACAAACAAACAAAAAAATGAACATGACACCATTTATATCTTTGAAGAGATAATAGTAATATAGTAGATTATTAGGATATAGTACACTAATTATTATAATGTATGTATATGTATGTGTGTATATTTTAGGGTTTGTTGAGATACACACACACACAACGTCCTGAGAAAACAGGTAAATAATTTTTTCACTGGTTAGAGTTTAGTGATAGTTAGGGAAGGAAAGGTTTTTTAGAATGATGTGTGTTGAGTAGTAGAAAAGTCATTAATGGCACTTTAAATATAGCAAGTTATTTAAACAAAAGATGGGGTTAGTTTGAAAATGTATTAGATACTAACAAATATTATTTAGTTGTACAGTTAGGATAAAAAGGTGACCAAGTTTCTGCATTTCAAGGTACCAGAATTAAATAGAGATGAAAGAGATTTGTAAACAAATAATTATAATATAGTCTGATAAATGCTTGGGTTTTATTTGGGAGTAGTAGGGAGAAGGACCTGGATCATCAGAAATTACTGCCAAAGTTTAATTTAGTTACAGTTGATTATAACTTTTTTACCATACATTTTGATTTATAAATTTGTTTCAGACAGAAGAGTAAATCTGGTTATTGTTACTGTATGTTTGAGAATCCTTAAAAATTTTATTGTTGAATACTATAAAAATATTTACATGGTTACAAAGTGAAATTTATAAGTCAAAGTATATTCAAAGCAGTCTAGCTTCTTTTCCCTTTTGCACCTTTCCTTTTTTAATGTTAAAAATTATTTCTTTTGCCACTTTAAAAATAATAGAAGTGAATATTTTTATATTCTTACCAATCTTAAATGATAGCACGGTACACAAATTTTTCTATAACCTTTTTTATTTGCTCAAAGATATATTCTGGAGGTCTCTTAATTGTAATTAAAACACATTTATTTATTGATTTTAGCAAGAGAGGAAGGGTGGGGGGAGAGAGAGACAGAAACATAGATCTGTTCCTGTATGTGCCCTGACTGGGGATCGAACTAGCAACCTCCGTGCTTCATGATGATGCTCTAACCAACCCTGCTATCTGGCCAGGGCTAGAGGTCTCTCAGTTATAATATATAGAACAATGCACATTCTTTTTTTTTTTTTTTTTTTTTTGCGAGAGAGAGAAAGGATGGGAGAGAGATGAGAAACTTCAACTCATATTTGCAGCACTTTAGTTGTTCATTGATTGCTTTCTCATATGTGGCTTGACCAGGGGGCTCCAGCTGAGCCAGTGACCCCCTTGCTCAAGCCAGCGACCTTGAGCTCAAGCCAGCGATGTCTATGATCCCATACTCAAGCTAACGACCCTGAACTCAAGCTGCTGAACCCTTGCTCAACCTGGCAACCTTGGGATTTTGAACCTTGGTCCTCAGTGTCTCAGGTCAACACTCTATCCACTGTGCTACCACCTGGTCAGGTTGCTCATTTTTACTTGCTTATTTATTTATTTATTTATTTATATTTTTCTGAAGTGAGAAACGGGGAGGCAGAGAGACAGATTCCTGCATGCGTCTGACCAGGATACACCTGTAATGCCCACTAGGGGGTGATGCTCTGCCCATCTGGGGCGTTGCTCTGTTGCTCCTAGCATCTGAGGCGAGGCCTTGAAGCCATCCTCAGTGCCTGGGTCAACTATTGCTCCATTGGAGCCTTGGCTGCGGGAGGGAAAAAGAGAAAGGAGAGGGGGAAGGGTGGAAAAGCAGATGGACGCTTCTCCTGTGTGCCCTGGCCTGGAATCAAACCCAGGACTTCCACACACCAGGCTGACGCTCGACCACTGATCCAACCTGCCAGAGCTGCTCATTTTTATAATTGCAAAATACTGTTCAAGTGTTTTTTAAAATGGAAATCCCAGATATAGTATTTAACTCCAAACTAATGCTATGGCTAAGCAGCAGACCACTCTAACTCATTGTCTTCAAAGAACAATTCACTCTTATTTAGGCATTTGCCATGAGTTGACTATCTAGGCTGACTGATGGCTGGCTGTACTTCAAGGTACAAGTCTAGTTGGGCTTGGCTCCAGAGCATCTTGGGCTCAGATATGTTCCAAGCATATTCGTTCTGAGATCCTCTTAAGGGATTGCAGGTAACCCAGGAAATACCTGGTTTCACATATGTAATAACAGATGTAAGAGGGCAATCAGAAATTCATGATATCTCTGGAGGCCTAGGCACAGAGTAGTCATAAGACACATCTAGTCATATTCCAAGTCTTATATACAAATTCCAAAGTTTTCTTAGTGGTTTTCCTTGGTCTACTTATAAAAAATTTTAATCCTTTTCCAATGTTTCATATCTCCCTTCCCTGCTTTAAATCTCAATTTATCACTTTTAAATCCATATGTATATATTTAAACTATCTTGTTTACTGTCTGTATCTTCCCTTACAATGCATATATAACAAGAGCAGAATTTTCTATATTTTTATTCATTGTATTCCCAGCACCTAGGACATAGTTGATACTCAGTCATATTTGTTGAACGAATAAGAGAAGGCATGAAGTGAAATAGGATTGGGGAGACTTATCACTCATTTTATTTTCCCTCCAGTACCCTTCTTTTTTTTATTGTCAAGGCATACATTTATGAAATATAATGCTCAGTTCTTAAGAGTATAGTTTGAAAGATTCAACAAAAGTATACTCATGAAACCATAACTTTAATTAAAATATAGAACACTCCTGTCTCCCTAAAAAATTTCCTCATGTCCCTTTCCTGTCAGTTTTCCTACCTACAGAAGCCATTCTCTTTTCTGTCACTATAGATTAGTTTAATCTCATCTTGAATATCATTTATATGGCATTTATAGCATATAGTTTTTTGTATTTCCTACTTGCACCCAACGTAATGTTTTTGAGATTTATTCTTGTTGATGCATTTATTAGAAATTAATTCTTTATAAAATAAACTTAATGAAGTATATGAAGGACCTATACACTGAAAAATATGACATTATTCAAAGAAATTGAAGAAGACAGGGGAATGGGAAGACATTTCTTATTCATGTATTGGAAGAATCAGCATTAAAATGGCCATATTACCCAAAGCAATATATACAGATTTAATGTAATTTCCATCAAAATCCTAATGACATTTTTAAAGAAATTGAACAAGAAATCATCAGATTTATATGGAACCACAAAAGACCCTGTATAGCCAAAGGAATTATGAGAAGAAAAAAGAACAAAACTGGCAATATCATATTGCCTCACTTCAAATTATACTATATAAAGCAACAATGATCAAAACAGCATGATATTGGCAGAAATCTTGAACTATTGACAGACTAGTAAAACAGAATTGAGAGTTCAGAAATAAACCCAGATGTATACAGGCAAATATTTTTGTTTCTACTGCATTTATTACTAATACAAAAATTTTTTTAAAAAGAAGAAAAATCATTTTCAGCTCTTTGGCAGCTCTCATCTCTCCCTCTTGCCCACACAATTCCTGACCCGTTTCTTCAGGGCCAGTTCAAAACTGAGCCTGTTCACTGCCGTTTCCACAGAAAACAACCAGTGCCAGGGATGTAGGGGAAGAAGGTTGGGAGAGGACAAGAGTACTCTCCAGGTTCCACCCAAAGATAGGCCAGGTAGAGCTTCACAGAATTCACAAGGAAGGGTTGATGGCCTCACAATGACATAGTCTGACTAAAATGGGCTGTAGGGGAGATAGCAGAGGTTTTACAAGACTTCTCATGGGCCCCTGTCAAACCCAGAAAAACTGATACCAAAAAAATGGGGAGGGCAGGGAGGCAGTCTTGTGGGAAGTGTCAAAATTCTCCCATGTTGGGTAGTGGGGAAATTCTAGAGGGCACCAAGAACCTCACTAGTTTTGGCAGAAATACTCTAGTGTTGGGAAGCCACAAAAATGCCATGAACACTGAGGAAGGCCCCAAGGGGATACACGTTTCACAAAGCACAGTGATCACAGACCATGGCTGTGGGGTGGTAAAATTAGGAAATCCAAAAGCAGGAAGAATGGCCTTTTCAGGAGTGACTCTGTCCTAGTCATCCAAATTTGACCCCAGGTCAAAAAGCTTAGTGAGTTTAACAGAGCATTGCCACCATTGGAGTTAGGGGGTATCACATACAAAGGACTTAAAACAAGCAGTCAGAAAAAGGGAATGTAGGAAACTGCTCCAGGTCCCAGGAATAGAGGGCAGTACTGGGTACTAGGTGGACAGATCGCAACAAACAGCACCAAATAAGTTTTCTGTTTAGCAGTCAGCTGATGAGGGGGAAGAGGATCCAGGAGCACTTGAGGGAGCAAAGATGGGGTCCTGAAGGCGAGTCTCTGGAGGCTGATCAGAAGAAAGAATGCATACCTTGCACCAGTGATGAAACACAACTCTGGACCCTAAATGGAGGTGGTGGATGGAGTGGGCATCACTGACTGAGGGTGGTAGGGGGACACAGCCTCACAGTAGCCATCATGGGACCATGGGGAAATATATGGCTGCTAGGTCACAGAGGGTTCCTTCCAGCCTAGAAGGAAAGGTACAGTCTCACAGAGGAGGTTCTTTAATGCCTCGGTGGTAGAAGGCACAAAGGTCCTCATATTGACAGTGGCCCTATTTGGCAAAGTGTTGGCAGATAGGGTGTTCAGATTTGTCATCCATAACCTGGGGTTCATCCTTGGGTGGGCAGCTATTCTTTTTTGTTGTTGTTGTTGTTTTGTTTAATAAATAAATTTTTATTAATTTTAATGGGGTGACATCAATAAATCAGGGTACATATATTCAAAGAAAACACGTCCAGGTTATCTTGTCATTCAATTCTGTTGCATACCCATCACCCAAAGTCAGATTGTCCTCCGTCACCTTCTATCTAGTTTTCTTTGTGCCCCTCCCCCTCCCCTCCTCTATACCTCCTCCCCTCCCCCCGTAACCACCACACTATTGTCCATGTCTCTTAGTCTTGTTTTTATGTCCCACCAATGTGTGAAATCCTGCAGTTCTTGTTTTTTTCTGATTTACTTATTTCACTCCGTATAATGTTATCAAGATCCCACCATTTTGTTGTAAGTGATCTGATGTCATCATTTCTTATGGCTGAATAGTATACCATGGTGTATATGTGCCACATCTTATTTATCCAGTCTTCTATTTTTTTTTTTTACAGTGATTAAAGCCTATAAAAGAGTAGTGTCCTTAACATGTTCACCAAGTCCAAGTTGGCCCCAACACCATGCCAAGTCCCTGAAAAATGCAACCCAACCCCAGTTCAGTCTGTTAGGAGTTGTGCCAAGGAGCAGGAGTCCAGGAAAAGTTCACATCCAGGAAAAGTCCGCATGGCACTGGAATTGTCACAATTCTATACTTTGCAGCTCACGTCCAAGTCCCAATGACCGCTGCTTCTAGCTGGTAATGATTCAGGTAGACTGGAAAAGCCATCTGCAGCATTTGTGGAGATGGAGTTTCTGTTCTCCTCTGCCTGGAGAGATGAGACCAGGTTGCTTTTCCCTGGAGCTCTGCGACTGTAGCTTGGTAAAAAGAACCTTGGGATACACTAAGCTGGGTCGCAAAGGTAGATTCATAATAGAAGTTGGCAAAAGGGAGAAAGAGAGCTCTAAATTAGGAGTAGGTCCCAGCCTGAAATATGAGTGGGGCATTGAGGTAGGAGGAATAAAGGAAACACTATATATTAAACAAAGCAGCAGAAAATAGGACTATCAACACCCACAACAGAGATCTTTGAGGGAAGAATAAAAAACCTGACTATTCAGGCAAGACATAGTTAAGTGGCCCTTGTGCAAATGAGATCAGTTTACCTGCTTCTTGGAAGAAATACCCTAGGCTCGTCCACAGTGTCGTAAATGGGGCCGACGGCCTGGGGCCCCTTCAGCCTTCAGTGGCAAACCCCAGCATTCTGGGCAAGGTTAGGTCATAGGTGGCTGGAGCAGGGCTGGAAGAGACTGAACCCTCCCTTAGAGGAGCGAGGGGGAAGCCCACCTTCCAGTGTCCCTGTTTCCTCACAGCAGAGGCATGTAAGTCTAGCAGGCTTTAGCTCAATGACCTTCCTTTCCACTATTGAAGCAGGACCCAGATGGCATCCTATGAGACCCCTTTGGGGCATTGGAGCCTTTAAGGGCGTATCCTAAAAGCTGGTAGTTCCCCTGATCTCTATTGGGCTTTTTCTGCCTCTTGGTATCTTTAAAGCCATGCTCAGAAGATCTCGCTAAGGGGTTTGAGGATCCCCATCCACCTATATAAATCTTTTCCATATATCTGGAGCTATTTGGAAAAAGACAAAACAATGTTATTAACTGGATCAAATAAAGAAGGTAGTAGTTTGCAGGAGAAAAAGATTTGGCGTCTCTTGTTAATCAGCATTCAAAAGAAATTAAAAGTTTTTTAAGTAAAAAGCATGATATGGTAGACCCGTAGGAGTTCCAGGATATGACTCCTCCCTTTTAAATTTTTTTAAATTGACCTTAAAATATTTGCTGGGTACACTTTAATAATACCTTGACTTTAAAGATTGTAAGAAATACCCATAATTTGAAAGGTTTGACAAAATACAGTAAATGCTTTTGCTACATATGCAGGAGCATTGTCAGTTTAACCAGTTTAGGAAATTCAAAAATAGAACAATGCATACAGACAATGAGCTATAACATGCTTAGCAGCCTCTCTTCTTCTGACAGAGGTTACTATAAATCCAGAATGTGTATCCACTGTAACGTGGACATAGGACTGTTTGCCAAATGAAGGTATATGAGTAACATCCATTTGCCAAAGTTGTCCTGGTAGGGGTCCTTGAGGGTTACTCCAAATGGACAGATTGTAGTATAGGACCCCTTGGGCAGGATTTCCCAATCTGCTGTGCTGCTTCCCGAGAAAGTTGAAACTACTTACACAGGGCTTCAGCATTCTGGTGATGAATAGTAAGTCTGAATTGCTCGATCTGTCATGGTTGCTCCAAATAATTTTCTTTTGGGTACCTTGATCAACAAGGGCATTCCCTTGTGCTAAAGCTTCAGGGAGCATGGAGTGAGCTCGAGTATGTCCTATAAAACATGGAGCTCTATGTTGACATACAAGTCTTTGAAAAAGGAGGAAGTGCTGAAATAGTTCATCAGCATTTGTCCCTAAGACAGCAGTCTTTATAGTGGAACCACCATAAGTAAATATTTGCTGTCTGTATATAGATTAAAGGGGGAATATGGCAAATGCTGAAAAGCCATGATAATGGCATATAATTCTAGTCTTTGAGCTGATTTTATGTTGACAGTTTCAGTATAAAGTTGTCCATTGATTTGCAAGAACGATTTGCCATTTAGTGGAAGTTTCCCAGAGCCATTGTTGTTGATCCTTTGAAAAAAGGAACAACAATAATTTTGAGGCTCAAAACCGATAAGCTGTAAGGGTCGCCTATACCCCTTGATAATCCAGGAGGCAACAAGATCAAAATATGGAAGTGTATTCCATGGGCTACTAGATGGTTCAATGTGCCCAAGCTGTAGCTGCTTTTGTACCAATTGAGCAGCTGCCCTAAGTTTCTCCTGAGAAAGGGGCCATTGGTCTACCCATACAGGATTATCTGATTTCCAAGTAATTGGGTCTGCACAATGCATTATTGAGGTAGCAGGAGCTACCAAGGCCCCTATGCTAAATTTTGATATCCTAATCCACACCTTCTGGTATTGGGTGCACATCTATGGGGGTGAGAATTCCTCGCTGTTCTTTCCCTAGTCCCTTGGTGGGCAAAAATCCCCGATGCAGCATCTGAGTACTGACTAAACCATTAGGACTGACAAGCAACGCTCCCATATTTTTCAAAACATCTCTACCCCACAAATTAACTGGCCATCCAGGGGTCACATAAGGCTTAAAAAATCCAGAATGACCTTCTTAATCTTCCCATTGCCAGGGGCTTCGTTGAGCATTTTTTCATATGCCTATTGGCCATCTGTATGTCCTCTTTGGAGAAGTGTCTATTCATTTCTTTTGCCCATTTCTGGATTGGATTGTTTGTCTTCCTGGTATTAAGTTTTACAAGTTCTTTATAAATTTTGGTTATTAACCCCTTATCAGACGCATTGTCAAATATATTCTCCCATTGTGTAGTTTGTCTTTTTATTCTGTTCTTATTGTCTTTAGCTGTGCAGAAGCTTTTTAGTTTGATAAAGTCCTCTATTTGTTTATCCTGTCTTTTATTTCACTTGCCTGTGGAGACAAATAGGCAAATATATTGCTGCGAGAGATGTCAGAGAGCTTACTGCCTATGTTTTCTTCTAAGATGCTTATGGTTTTATGGCTTACATTTAAGTCTTTTATCCATTTTGAGTTTATTTTTGTGAATGGTGTAAGTTGGTGGTCTAGTTTCATTTTTTTGCAGGTAGGTGTCCAGTTTTCCCAACACCATTTGTTGAAGAGGCTGTCTTTACTCCAATGTATGCTCTTACCTCCTTTGTCAAATATCAGTTGTCCGTAAAAGTGTGGGTTTATTACTGGGTTCTCAATTCTGTTCCATTGATCTATATGCCTGTTCTTATGCCAGTACCAGGCTGTTTTGAGTACAGTGGCCTTATAATATAACTTGATATCTGGAAGTGTGATACCTCCCACTTTATTCTTCTTCCTTTTCAAGATTGCTGAGGCTATTTGTGTTCTCTTTTGGTTCTATATAAATTTTTGGAATATGTGTTCTATATCTTATAAGTAAGTCATTGGCATTTTAATCGGTATTGCATTGAATTTATAAATTGCTTTGGGTAATATAGACATTTTAATGATGTTTATTCTTCCTAACCATGAGCACGGTATATACCTCCACTTGTTTGTATCTTCCCTGATTTATTTTATCAATGTTTTATAATTTTCTGAGTACAAGTCTTTAATCTCCCTGTTTCAATTTATTCCTAGGTACTTTATTTTTTTGGTTGCAATGGTAAAGGGGATTGATTCCTTAATTTCTCTTTCTGACAGTTCATTGTTAGTGTATAAAAATGCCTCTGATTTCTGTGTATTGATTTTATATCCTGCCACCTTGCTGAATTCATTTATCAGGTCTAGTAGTTTTTTGACTGCGACTTTAGGGTTTCCTATATACAATATCATATATCTGCAAATAATGAAGAAAATACTTCTTCTTTTCCAATTTGGATGCCTTTTATTTCTTTTTCTTGTGTGATTGCTGTGGCTAGGACTACCAGAACTACGTTGAATAAAAGTGGTGAAAGGGAGCACCCCTGCCTTGTTCCTGATCTTAAGGGGATTGCTTTTAATTTTTGCCCATTGAGTATGATATTGGCTGTGGGTTTGTCATAGATGGCCTTTATCATGTTGAGGTATGTTCCCTGTATTCCCACTTTGCTGAGAGTTTTGATCTTAAATGGGTGCTGGATTTTATCAAATGCTTTTTCTGCATCTATTGAAATTATCATGTGGTTTTTCTCCTTTCTTTTGTTTATGTGATGAATCATATTGATTGATTTTGAATATTGTACCAGCGTTGCCTCCCAAGAGTAAATCCCACTTGATCATGATGTATGATTTTTTTCATATATTGCTGGATCTGGTTTGGTAATATTTTGTTGAGGATTTTTGCATCTAAATCCATCAGGGATATTGGCCTATAATTTTCTTTTTTTGTGTTGTCTTTACCTGGTTTTAGAATCAGAATTATGCTTGCCTCATAAAAGGAGCTTGGAAGTCTTCCTTCCTCTTGAATTTTTTGAAATAGCTTGAGAAGGATAGGAGTTAGTTCTTCTTTGAATATTTGGTAGAATTCACTTGTGAAGCCATCAGGCCCAAGACTTTCCTTTTTTGGGAGTTTTTTGATAACTGTTCAATCTCATTTGTTGTAATTGGTCTGTTTAGGTTTTCTGATTCTTCCCGATTAATTTTTGGAAGATTATATGTTTCAAGGAATTTGTTCATTTCCTCTAGGTTGTCTAGTTTTTTGATGTACTGCATAGTATTTTCTTACAATACTTTGTATTTCTGTTGTGTCAGTTCTTATTTCTCCACACTCGTTTCTAATTTTATTTATTTGAGTCCTCTTTCCTTTTTTCTTGGTGAGTCTGGTTAAAGGTTCATCGATCTTATTTACCTTTTCAGAGAACCAGCTCCTGGTTTCCTTGATCCTCTGTATTGTTTCTTTAGCCTCTATGTCATTTATTTCTGCTCTGATCTTTATTATTTCCTTCCTTCTACTAGCTCTGGGCTTTACTTGTTATTTTTTTTCTATTTCTTTTAGATGTAGGGTCAAGTTGTTTATTTGAGCTTTTTCTAGTTTCTTGAGGTATGCCTGTAATGCTATACACTTCCCTCTCAGGACTGCTTTTGCTGTGTCCCATAAATTTTGATTTGATGTATGCTCATTATCATTTGTTTCTAGGAATTTTTAAATTTCTTCTTTGATCTCATTGTTTACCATTTGTTATTTAATAACATGCTATTTAGTTTCCAAGTGTTTGAGTATTTTTCAGTTTTTCTGTTGTGGTTGATTTGTAGTTTAATGCCATTGTGATCAGAGAAAGTGCTTGATATGATTTTAATCTTCTAAAATTTGTTGAGACTGCTTTTGTGCCCTAACATGTGGTCTATTCTAGAGAATGTACCCTGAGCGCTTGAAAAGAATGTATATTTTGCTGTTTTAGGGTGAAAGGTTCTGAACATATCTATTGAGTTGATCTAATATGTCCTTTAAGTGTGCTGTTTCTTTGTTAATTTTCTTTCTTGAGGATCTATTTAATGATATTAATGGGGTATTGAAATCCCCTACTATTATAGTATTGCTGTTGATATCACCCTTTAAATCCATCAAAGTCTGCTTTATATATTTAGGTGCTCCTATATTAGGTGCATAGATATTTATAACGGTTATATCTTCCTTTTGGATTGCTCCCTTTATCATTATGTAGTGACCTTCTTTATCTCTAACTATAGTCTTTGTTCTAAAGTCCATTTTGTTTGATATAAGTATTGCTACCCCAGCTTTTTTTTCATTTCCATTTGCGTGAAATATATTTTTTTATCCTTGTACCTTAAGTCTCTGTGCATCTTTTGATTTAAGGTGTTTCTCTTGTAGACAGCATATGTATGGGACCTGTTTTCTTATCCACACAGCTACCCTATGTCTTTTGATAGGATCATTTAATCCATTTACATTTAAGGTTATTATTGATATATAGTTGTTTATTGCCATTTTATTCTTTAAAACTCTATTCCTCTTTTGCTATATTCTTTTTCTCCTTTGATCTGTTTACAACAGGTCCCTTAGCATTTCTTGCAGCATTGGTTGGTTGTAGTGAATTACTTGAGTTTTTTTTTTTTTCTGTAAAGCTTTTTATTTCTCCATCAATTTTAAATGATAACCTTGCTGAATAAAGTAGTGTTGGGTGTAGGCTCTTGTTCTGCATTACTTTGAATATTTCTTGCCATTCCTTTCTGGTCTCAAGTGTTTCTGTTGAGAAGTCAGAAGTCATCCTTCTGGGGGCTACTTTGTAGGTGATAGTCTTTTTTTGTCTAGCAGCTTTTAATATTTTCTCTTTATCAGTTAGCTTTGGTGTTTTAATTATGATGTGTCTTGGTGTTGATTTATTTGGGTTTCTCCTTAATGGAGTTCTCTGTGCTTCCTGAACATGTGAGATGTTTTCCTGCCTTAATTGAGGGAAGTTTTCAGCTATGATATGCTTCAACAAAGTCTCTATCCCTTGTTCTTTCTCTTCTTCTTCAGGAACCCCTATGATGTGGATGTTATTTCTCTTCATGTTGTCATAGAGCTCTCTTTGAGTTTCCTCAGACTTTTGAGTCTCTCTTCTTTTTTCTGCTCTTCTTCCGTGCCTTTATTTATCGTGTCCTCTAACTCGCTGGTTCGATTCTCCGCTTCATCCATCCTGCTTTTAATTCCTTCCATTGTGTTCTTTATTTCAGATATTGTATTTGTCATTTCTGACTGATCCTTTTTTATTATTTCAATGTCCTTTTTTATATTTGCTATCTCTTTATTTAGGTGTTCGTAATGACCATCTATTGTTTTTCTAATATCTTTGAGCATCCTAACAATCGTTATTTTAAACTCTGCATCTGGTAATTTGGTTATATCTGATTCATTTAGGTCCTTTTCTGGGTATTTCTCTTGGTTCATTTGCGTTGCATTTCTCTGTCTTCGCATTTTCTCTGTAGAGGAAGGTTTTGTCCACTGGAGTCCATTGGGTATGGCCTCTGTTCCCTAGGTATGGTCTGTCTGGAGGCCCGCTACCCTCTCTTTTGTTGCTGCCTAGGGCTTTTGGGTTTGGGCATTGCCAGTGCCTGCCCACTGGGACTGTTGCTGTGGTTTCCACCTCTCCTTCACGGGAGTGGCTGTGATTACGTGCTCGGGTGCACAAGCTTTGTTGGTCTTGGCCTTTGCCTTGTCCCCATGGGTGGCGTTATGCTCGGCCCTGAGGGCAGTGGCGAGCACCTTTGCTTAGCTGCTGATCTCTGCCTGTTTCCAGGCTTTCGCCCTGCCTTTGCAGGAAGAGCCTGCTCGTGGAACGGCTGCTTGCCTTGGCTCTACCGGCCAGGCAGGACTGCGTGCCCACGCTCAGCTAAGTAGTGGAACTCCGCCTGCTCTGGGCTTTTGGCTCCATCTCTGCGGGAGGAGCCAGCTCCCAAGTCAGGCCACAAGCCTCCGTTCCATGGGCAGGGCAAGGCAAGGCTGTGCTCCTGCGCCCTTGCTCAATGGCTGCCTCCACCCCTTCCGGGGTTCCTGCCCTTCACCCGCAGGCTGATTTACAGGCTGCCAGCAGCTGGGATTGACCGCTTTTGCATGCCTACTCCTCCCCAGCCGGGTAAGACTGAGCTCACACATCAGCCCAGTGCCAGCCAGCAGGCTTCCGCTTCTGCCAATGAACTGCTCCTCTTGGTCCCATCGCAACCCACCCTCTGGCGAGCCCTCTGCCATGTGGGGTGCGGGTGCTACAGCTCAGACCCTAACACTCACTACTGTAGACCCGAAAGCTTCCTCCTTCTAAGCAACTCTGCTCTGAGTGCTGTGGGAGACCTTGTTTGGCTGGTGTCCTGCTTCCCTTTGCTCGTATTGCTGTTTCCGGGGGAAATATTCACTTCAGATTTGGGGAGTGACTCGTCCCGGGGGTTAGAGTGGCTGTCTCACAAAATGTTTCTCCCTGTGCCTCCTAGATTACACTCTCTTCCTGCCACTCTGGTCCTCTCCTCTCTCCCCATCCCTTGGAACCCCGGGTGAGTGGTTGTGAGAGAGATGTTCTGTGTGGTCCCTTTAAGAAGAATCCTGGGTCTGAGAAATCAGACTCTTTCTCACAAACAGTATCCTACTTGTTTCCAGCTAAATACTGTCCTTATGTCTCTTCTGGGCTCTGGGGCTGCAGGCTGGGGCTTTGTTCCTGGGACTCAGAACCCTCCCCTCTCTGCTAAACTAACTTCCTGCCACGTGAGTCTCTCCCTGCTGCCGTTCGCTCCGGGGAGCTGGGCAGCCCTCTCCACGTTTCCGCTTTTCCTACCAGTCTCGGTGTGGCTTCTTCAGTGTTCTTTGGTTGAAGAGTCCTCTTAGTTTAGTCCAAAGTTGTTTTTTCCAGATGATAGTTCTTAAAATTATTTTGTAATCCACTTTGGTTCTGTGAGGTGGATATTGGTACGTCCGCCTAGTCCAGCGCCATCCTGTCTTCGGGGCAGCTATTCTTAACAAGTGACCAGCTTTTGAGCCTTTGAGCATGGCTTTGTTCTTTGTTAAGCCCTCCCCTGCTGGGACTGCCGTGGCCTGGTCTGGGAAAAGGAGGCTAGCAATTGACTTCCCACCAACCTCAACCATATAGGCCAGAGCTGGGGCCCAAGCCTCCTTTAGATTTGGCCTCTGCCCTAGGGAGGAGGTGTGAGACTCGGTGGTGGTGGATTCATCAGTGCCCTTGATCCTAGAGATCCTCTGTGAAGAGATTCTTTTGTGGTATTATTTTGTGTCTGACTTCTTTTGCTCAACATCATATTTGTGAGATTCATCCAGGTTGCCTGTAGCAGGAGTTGATTCATTTTTATTGCAGTGTAGTATTGCATGCACACACAACAGTCTACTAAGGGTGGACATGTGGGTGAATTCCAGTTTGGGGCTGACTTGGGGTTACTGCGCTTTCCATTAGCTATAGGGGGAGGGCTCAGAACTAACAGGCTGGTCCAATAGGACCCCCGTCCTCTTCATCTCTATTTCTTCCCACTTGGCAGTTGGGGCTGCAGGGCGGTAACTGCTGCTGATTCTGCTCTTGTTTTAGCACAGTGATTGTGGCAATGTCTGCAATGGGATTTAGAGGACAGTGAGGCAGCTGGGCAAATAATTTTTGAGAAGGGCACTAAAAACATACATATAATAGAGAAAAGAAAGCCTGTTCAGTAAATGGTGTTGGGAAAATTTAAAAGCCAAGTGCAAAAGAATGAAACTAGAGTGCTACTTGTCTAATACATAAAAAATTAACTCAAAATGGATCAAAGACCTGAATATAAGACCAGCAACAATAATTACATAGAAGAAAACGTAGGTACTAAACTTATGGACCTTGGTCTTAGAAAGGATTTTATGAATTTTACCTCAAAGGCAAGGGAGGGATGTAAAGGCAAAAACAAATGAATGGAACTATATTAAACTAAAAAGCTTCTGCACAACTAAAGAAACTGCCAACAAAAGAAAAAAGCAATTGACCAAATGAGAGAAGATAATGACAAGAGCTCTGACAAGGGGTTAATATCCAAATTATATAAAGAACTCTTATAACTCAACAACAACTGAACAATCCAATTAAAAAAGTGAGCAGAGGACCTGACCAAACACTTCTTTCAAGAAGGTATACAAATGGCCAACAGATACATGAAAAGATACTCAACTTCACTAGCCATTAGGGAAAAGCAAATCAAAATACATGTCAGCAGAAGAAAGGAAACAGGAAAAGTTAGAGCAGAACTAAATGAAATAAGAGAACAAGAACACTATAGAAAAAATTAATAGAACAAAAAGTTGGTTCTTTGAAAAATAAATACAAGTGACAACCCCCTGGCTCGGCTCATTATGGAAAAAAGAGAAGTGATTCATAAACAAAATCCAAAATGAAAGAGGAGAAATTTCCACAGACATCATAGCTATACAAAGCATCATACTAGAATACAATGAAAGATTATATGCCACAAAATTCAATAACACGGACAAAATGTCTAGGTTCCTAGAACTATACAATCTTTCTAGACTGAGTCATGAATAACAACAATAGACCCATAAGCAGGGAGGAAATAGAAACAACTATCAAAAATTAAAGAATAAAAGTATAGGACTGGATGGCTACCCTAGGATATTCTACATTCAAAAAAAATTTGGTACCTATTCTTTTATACTTTTCCAAAAAATTGAAGAAGCCATACTCCCTAACACATTTTATGAGGCCAACATAACCTTGATACCAAAACCTGGCAAGGACAACACAAGAAAACTATAGATCAGTCTCTTTATGAATACAAATGCAAAATTCCTAAACAAAATAATAACAAATGGAATAGAACAATACATTAAAAACTTAATACATCACGATCAAGTGGGATTCATTCCAGAAAAACGGGGATGATAGTTCAACATTCAAAATCAATCAATGTAATATATCCCATCAACAAAACAAAAGACAAAAATCATATGATTCTATCAATAGATGCAGAAAAGGCATTTGATAAGATACAACATCCATTTATGTTTAAAACACTCAATAAAAATGGGACTAGAAAGAAAGTACCTCAACATAATAAAGGCCATATATGACAAACTGTCAGCCAATGTCATACTAAATGGTGAAAAATGAAGGCTATTCCTCTTAAATCAGAAACAAAACAAGACTGTCCACTCTCTCTACTCTTATTTGACACAGTACTGGAAATCCTAGCCAGAATAATCAGCCAAGAGAAAAAAATAAAAGGCATCCATTTGGTAAAGAAGAAGTAAAGGTATCATTTTTTGCAGGTTACATACATGGTCCTGTATATAGAAAATCCCAAATACTCCACTGAAAAACTTAGAAACAATAAACCAATATAGTCAAGTCACAGGATACAAAATTAGTATATAAAAGTTTATAGCTTTTTTATACACCAATAATGAAACTTCAGAATGGAACTTAAAAAACACCTCCCAAAACAACTCCTTTCACAGTTGTACAAAATAATAAATAAAATATCGAGGAATAAGGCCCTGGCCGATTGGCTCAGTGGTAGAGCGTCGGCCTGGCGTGCACGAGTCCCGGGTTCAATTCTCGGCCAGGGCACATAGGAGAAGCGCCCATCTGCTTCTCCACTCCTCCCCCTCTCCTTCCTCTTTGTCTCTCTCTTCCCTTCCCGCAGCCGAGGCTCCATTGGAGCAAAGTTGGCCCAGGCACTGAGGATGGCTCTATGGCCTCTGCCTCAGGTGCTAGAATGGCTCTGGTTGCAACAGAGCAACGCCCCAGATGGGCAGAGCATCACCCCCTGGTGGGCATGCTGTGGATCCCCGTCGGGCGTATGCGGGAGTCTGTCTGACTGCCTCCCCGTTTCCAACTTCAGAAAAATACAAAAAAAAAAATATCTAGGAATAAAGTTAATAAAGGATGTGAAGGAACTATATACTGAAAACTACGAAGTATTATTGGAAGAAACTGAAAAAGTGAAATGGGAAAATATTCTATATTCATGGATTGTAAGAATGAACATAGTTTAAATGATCATGTTAACCAAAGGAATATACAAATGAAATGCAATCCCCATTAAAATGTCAGTCACTTTTTAAAGAAATAGAGCAAAAAAAAAATCACCAGTTTTGTATGGAATCATAAAAAACCCTGAATAGCCAAAGCAATCCTGAGAAAAATGGATGAAGCTGGAGATATCACACTACCTGACTTTAGATTATTCTACCAAACCACAATAATCAAAACAACATGATATGGCGAAGAAACAGACATACAGACCAATGGAACAGAATTGAGAGCCCAGAAATAAAACTTTATGTATATATATGGACAAGAAAAGAGCAGAAAACATACAGTGGAGAAAAGAAAGCCTCTTTAAGAATTGTGCTGGGGAAATTAGAAAGCCACATGCTGAAGAATGAAACTTGACTAGTTTGTCCCCATCCACAAAAATTAATTCAAAATGAATTAAAGACCTAAATATAGGATGTGAAGCAATACATTACATAGAAGAAAACGTAGGAACTAAATTTGTGGACCTTGGCCATCGAGAACATTTTATGAATTTCAAAAGCAAGGGGAGTAAAGGCAAAAATACATAAATGGGGAGAGGAGCAAAGAGGGACAAATATGCAGTGATGGAAAATGATTTGACTTTGGGTGAAGGACACATAACACAATCAACAAATGCTATAGAAATGTTTGCCTGAAAACTATGTACTTGTATTGATCAACGTCACCCTGTTAAATTTAATTTTGTAAAGGAAACAAAAAGAAAAAAGGAAATATGATAATAGTTGAAGATTTCCCTAACCTTGGGGAAGGAAACATGTCATCCATGTTTAGGAATCTCAGAAAGTTCTAAATAAAATAATTCAAAGAGAACCACACAAAGACCACAGTATAATTAAGTTGTCAAAGTTAAAGACAAGGAGAGAATCTTAAGAAGCAGCAAGGGAAAAAAAGTTGATATGTAGAGGAAATAAATCCCCATAGGACTATAAGCAGATTTTTTTAGCAGACACTTTGCAGGCCAGAAGAAAGTTGCAAGATATATTCAAAGGGCTGGAAGAAAAACAAATAAACAAACAAAAAACCTGCCATTCAGGAATACTCTAGTACAGTGGTTCTCAACCTGTGGGTGTATAATAAATATGTATTTTCCGATGGCTTTAGGCGACCCCTGTGTTTTGGTCATAAAAAGGTATTTTGTATGATTTCAGCCTTTTAAAATTCACTGAAATTTGCTTTTATTTGGAGATTTTAATCTTTTATACCTAAAATAATCACTGTTAAGGAAGCATTTCTTTCTGCTGTTTTGCTATTTTGTATGTTTCATGCCCACTACCCCAATTTCTTCATTATTGCCTTCTTTTGTATTTAATTGACTTTCTTGGTATTGTACGGCTTTGATGTTCCCCCCACTTTTTTCTGTATATTTTTTATTTTCTTAGCGGTTACTCTAGGGACTAAATTGACTTATAGCAATTTATTTTGAATTAATACCAGTTTAACTTCAATAGTATACAAAAACTATGTTTCTATACAGCTCCATCTCTCTCTTTGTTATCACAACTTGCATCTTTATAGATTATGTTCCCGTTAACGTAAATCTATAATTATTGTTTTATGCGTTTATGTGTTAAATCATATTGAAAAAAAGTGAATTTACAACCCTAAGTATAGTAATGTTAGCATTTGTATTTATCCTTATGATTGTTCTTAATTTCTTTTTATGGCTTCCTCTTGCTGTTTATTGTCTTTTCATTTCCCCAGAGGGACTTGTTTTATCATTTCTTGTAGCATAGGTCTCATAGTGACAGCCACCTTCAGCTTTTATATTGGAAAGTCTTTATATCTCCTTCAGTTTTGAATGATAGTTTTTGGCTTATACCTTTTTTCCTTTTAGCACTTTAAATACGTAATCCTATTGCCTTCTGACCTTTATAACTTCTGATGAGAAATTAGGTGTTAATCTTATTGAGGAACCCTTGCACATGAAATACTTTTCTCTTGCTACTTTCATGATTCTCTTTGGCTGTTGATAGGTTGATTAAAATGTGTTTTGGAATAAGTGAATGGGAGTATATCAAACTAAAAAGCTTCTGCACAACAAAGAAACTGACAACAAAACAAATAGCCAACTAAATGGAAGATGATATTTGCAAACAACAGCTCTGATAAGGGATTAATATCTAAAATATATAAAGAGCTCACAAAGCTCAGCAACAAACAAGCAAACAATCCAATTAAAAAATGGGAGAGGAGCTGAACAGATACTTCTCCCAAGAGGACATACAAATGGCCAACAGATATATGAAAAGATGCTCATCCTCACTAGCTATTTGAAAAATGCAAATCAAAACCACAATGAGATACCACCTCACACCTGTTAGATTGGCTATTATCAATAAGACAGGTAATAACAAGTGTTGGAGAGGCTGTGGGGGAAAAGGAACCTTCACTCACTGCTGGCAGGAATGCAAATTAGTACTATCAGAAAGTATGGAAGAAAGTGTGGTGATTCCTCAAAAATTAGGACTAGAACTGCCATATGATCCAGGAATCCCTCTACTGGGTATCTACCCCCAAAATTGAAAAGCATTGGTACCTAAAGACACATGCACCCCCATATTCATCGGAGCATTATTCACAGTGGCCAAGACATGGAAACAACCAGAAAACCCTTCAATAGAAGATTGGATAAAGAAAATGTGGTACATAATATACTATGAAATACTACTCAGCCATAAGAAAGGATGACATATTGCCATTTATGACAACATGGATGGACCCTGAGAACATTATACGGAGTGAAATAAGTAAATCAAAAGAAGCTAAGAAATATATCATTTTACACATAGATGGAACATAAAACTGAGACTCGCCTGACCTGTGGTGGTGCAATGGATAAAGCGCCTACCTGGAAATGCTGAGATCGCCAGTTTGAAACCCTGAGCCTGCCTGGTTAAGGCACATATGGGAGTTGATACTTTCTGCTCCCCCTCTTCTCTCTCTCTATCCCTCTTTCTCTCTTCTCTAAAACAAATAAATAAAAAAATAAAGAAAAGAATTCTTACCACAATTAAAATTAAAGAAAAAAACAATTACAAAAAACCTGAGACTCATTGACATAGATAAAAGTAAAGTGGTTACCAGGGGGAGAGGTATGTGAGGGAAGGAGTGGGGGAAGGGTGTAAAGAGGGACAAATAATATGGTGACAGAAAATGATTTGACTTTGGGTGATGGGTATACAGCATAATGAAGTTCAAATGCTATAGAAATGTTTACCTGAAACTCGTACTCTTACTGATCAAATTCACCCTGTTAAATTTAATTTTTTAAATAAAATAAATAAAAAGAAAAAGATAAAGCTTAACAAACAAAAAAAATTTGTTTTGATATGGATGTTTGCATTTATTCTACTTGGAACCTTTTGAACTTCTTGAATATGTAGTTTCTTTTATCAAACTTGGGTTGTTTTCATTTATTATCTCTTCAACTATTCTTTCTGACCTTTTCTTCCCTCCCTCCCTTCCTTCCTTCCTTCCCAGAGAGAGGGATAGATAGGGACAGACAGACAGGAACGGAGTGAGATGAGAAGCGTCAATCATCAGATTTTTTTTTTTTTTTTACTTTTTTTTTTTTCATTTTTCTGAAGCTGGAAACGGGGAGGCAGTCAGACAGACTCCCGCATGCGCCCGGCCGGGATCCATCCAGCATGCCCACCAGGGGGCAATGCCCTGCCCCTCCGGGGCGTCGCTCTGTTGTAACCAGAGCCATTCCAGCGCCCGAGGCAGAGGCCACAGAGCCATCCCCAGCGCCTGGGCCATCTTTGCTTCAGTGGAGCCTCGCTGCGGGAGGGGAAGAGAGAGACAGAGAGGAAGGAGAGGGGGAGGGGTGGAGAAGCAAACGGGCGCCTCTCCTGTGTGCCCTGGCCGGGAATCGAACCCGGGACTCCTGCACGCCAGGCCGACGCTCCACCGCTGAGCCAACCGGCCAGGGCCAATCATCAGATTTTTGTTGCAACACCTTAGTTGTTCATTGATTGCTTTCTCATATGTGCCTTGACCGCAGGCCTTCAGCAGACCGAGTAACTCCTTGCTCGAGCCAGCGACCTTGGGTCCAAGCTGTTGAGCTTTTTTTTTATGCCGCTCAAGCCAGATGAGCCCGTGCTCTAGCTGGCGACCTCGGGGTCTCAAACTTGGGTCCTTCCATATCCCAGTTCGACGCTCTATCCATTGTGCCACCACCTGGTCAGACCTGAAGTTTTCTTTCATCTTCCAAGACTCCCTGTTTTCCGTATGTTGGTACACTTGATGAGGTTTCACATAGTTCTTAAATTATATTTATTTTTCTTTGTGTTTCTCAGACTGAATAATTTGAGTTGAAACTTACAATATTTTTATTTTTATATTTCTTATATTTGTACCAACATAACGATAGGTATATGCGTTATGCTTATAGTTCTCACATGATAAAATTTAAACCATTTACAGATTGAAACAAAACCAATAAAACACAAATTAACCACATTAAGTTTATTTACTAGAACAAATTATGCTGTTTTGCTCAAATAAAATGATGTTTTGCCACAAAGTAAAAAATAATGAGTATATAATTTAATAGCAAAGAATGGTAGTTTCATATCTCATTCTGTTTTTTAAACTGTTTTTGAATGTTTTTACTTGAATAATAATGAGAACCCTTGTTCACATAGTATCTTGTTCAAACTGGTATTGATAAATGTAAGCCTTTTTCTCCTTCTTTCAAGGTAATCAAAAGAAAAGTTAACCAATCTTATGAATTGCTATTTTAAAAAGTTGTGAGTTGATCGACTGAAGAAATTAACAATTGCCTTTATTGCCTTCTTTAATCACTATTGAATCTTAACTAACTTCAGAATTTGGAAAAGAAGCATTCTTTACTGTTTATTTGCTATAATGCTTTTTGGTAATAAACTATTGAGTTACTCCGTGTAGGAGCCTGACAACACAATATTATTGACTGTTAGGTACAGATCTTTTTTAGTGAATATGAAATATTGTCAGGTACATCAGTGCAGCAACAGCACACCCTCACTGTTCTCATTCTCATGGACTCTGTTTTGCAGCTTTAACAGTTTTTTTTTCCAGATCAGATTTTAATTTTGAATACTTTTTTTTTAAAGATTTTATTTATTCATTTTATATAGAGGGTAGAGAGAGGGAGAGAGAAGGGAGGAAAAGTAGGGACCATCAACTCCCATATGTGCCTTGACTAGGCAAGCCCAGGGTATCGAACCAGCAACCTCAGTATTCCAGGTCGACGCTTTATCCACTGCGCCATCACAGATCAGGCTGATTTTGAATACTTAACACTATTGTTCTTATGATAAATACTGCCAATCTTTGCATCCATTCTCATTCTTCACTTGATTATAGACAAAACACAATCTTTTCAGGTGAAATAAAGTAACCAGGATCTGGTGGCATTTTCACCATTTGGAAGAATTAATGTATAATAAATTTTTGAAAACTCCCTCCCTGTATTGTCGTTTGGAAAATTAAAATTTCTTACTTTTAAAATTATGATTTTTTTCTGTCTGCCCATTGTTACTATTGTAACTCTGCAGTTAATTGTTCATTTCAGTTTTTTTTTTCTTTTTCTTTTTTTTTTTTTTGTATTTTTCTGAAGCTGGAAACAGGGAGAGACAGTCAGACAGACTCCCGCATGCACCCGACCTACCGGGATCTACCCGGCACGCCCACCATGGGCGACGCTCTGCCCACCAGGGGGCGTTGCTCTGCCGTGACCAGAGCCACTCTAGCACCTGGGGCAGAGGCCAAGGAGCCATCCCCAGCGCCCGGGCCATCTTTGCTCCAATGGAGCCTTGGCTGCGGGAGGGGAAGAGAGAGACAGAGAGGAAGGAGGGGGGGTTGGGGGGTGAAGAAGCAAATGGGCGCTTCTCCTATGTGCCCTGGCCGGGAATCGAACCCGGGTCCCCCGCACGCCAGGCCAACGCTCTACCGCTGAGCCAACCGGCCAGGGCCTCATTTCAGTTTTTATACTTTTTAGTTTCAGAATTTCTTTTTGGTTTCATTAAAATCTTTTTTTTCCCACTTTATTGAGATTTTCTATTTCTTGACACATGATGGTTTTTTTGAGCTCTTTGAGCATATTTGAGATAGTGATTGAAAGTCTTTGTCTAGGAAGTTTGATGTTCTTCTTCACAGACAGTTTGTTGATTTTTCCTTTGAATGAGCCATACTTCTTTTTGACATGCTTTACATTTTTTCTTCTAAAAGTGGACATTTAAATATTAACATAACTCTGGAAATGAGATTCTTCCCCTGCTCATGGTTTGTTTTGCTTTGCTTTCTATGGGTTGTAGTTTTTTATTTAGTAACTTTTTCTAAACTACCTTTGTAAATTTTTTTTTTGTAATGAGTGGTCTGTGTCTTAGTCTGCCTGAGCTATCATAACAAAAGATCATAGAACAAATTTATTTTCTTAACAGTTATCAGGATGAAAGTCTGAGGTCAAGGTGCCAGTATGTTTGGTTTCTGGTGAGAATTCTCTTTGTGACTTGCATATGGCCACTTTCTTCCTTTGTGCTCACATGGCAAGGAGTGATGCAGCGGGTGGGAGGGAGAGAGAATATGCATGCCAACATACACAATCTCTTCTGGTGACTCTTATAAGGGGCTACTAATCCAATTATGCCCCCACCTTCATGACCTCATCTAAACCTAATTACCTACCAACAACCCTATCTCCTAGTACCATCAAATTGGGGCTTGAGGCTTCAAAATATAAATTTTGATGAGAGTACAAAAATATTTAGCTCATAAAGTTTCTGAGATCTCTTTTTCTTCAGCTGTGGTCTGCTAGTGTTGAGAAATTTCCTTGAATACCTGGAATTAAAAATAATAGAGCCCTGGCCGGTTGGCTCAGCGGTAGAGCGTCGGCCTGGCGTGAAGGAGTCCTGGGTTCGATTCCCGGCCAGGGCACACAGGAGAGGCGCCCATCTGCTTCTCCACCCCTCCCCCTCTCCTTCCTCTCTGTCTCTCTCTTCCCCTCCCACAGCCAAGGCTCCACTGGAGCAAAGATGGCCCGGGCACTGAGGATGGCTCTGTGGCCTCTGCCTCAGGCGCTAGAATGGCTCTGGATGCAACAGAGCGACGCCCCAGAGAGGGCAGAGCATCGCCCCCTGGTGGGCATGCCAGGTGGATCCCGGTCGGGCGCATGCGGGAATCTGTCTGACTGCCTCCCCGTTTCCAGCTTGGGAAAAATGGAAAAAAAAAATAGAAATTAGAGGAAAGTAAAGAAAGAAAAATTTTTTCGAGTTTTTGTAGACTAGCTTTCTATTTTGGGGCACTTTAAAGGTTAGCCAGGCTGTTTATAACACCATCTTATCCTTCAATTCTGACTTGTATTGAGCCTAGAGTTGAGCCAGTTGTTTTGTCAGGTCTTTGCTGAGTAGGTGTTTTTTTTTTTTGCCTTGGACATACACATGGTTTTCTAAATTTCCAGTGTTTTTCTTTTTTTTCCCAAAGTGTTTTTTATTGCTTTTATTTACCAAAGAAACTTTCTTCCCAGTTTTCTTTCAGATTTTTGGCATGTGTATTGTTTGCCTCAACTGTAATATTTTACCAGATGGTAGTGGGTTTTTCATTTACCCTAAAATGTTTTTGAAGAGCCTGACCAGGCGGTGGCGCAGTGGATAGAGCGTCGGACTGGGATGCAGAGGACCTGGGTTCAGGACCCCGAGGTCGCCAGCTTGAGTGCGGGCTCATCTGGTTTGAGGAAAAGCCTACCAGATTGAACCCAAGGTCGCTGGCTCCAGCAAGGGGTTACTCGGTCTGATGAAGGCCCGTGGTCAAGGCACATATGAGAAAGCAATCAATGAACAACTAAGGTGTTGCAACGCGCAATGAAAAACTAATGATTGATGCTTCTCATCTCTCTCCGTTCCTGTCTGTCTGTCCCTGTCTATCCCTCTCTCTGACTCACTGTCTCTGTAAAAAAAAAAAAAAAAAAAAGTTTCTGAAGAATGCCCTCTGTATAGCTGCTTTTTTACCCTAAGAGAGTTCCAAGTTGATGAAACAAACTTGAGTTCCTGGAGTCCTTCAGTTAGCCCCACAAATGTCACAACAAACTAACAGTACAAGTTCTTTGAGAACAAAGTCTGTTCTCCTTAAGAACCAGGGACTATGGCTCTGGCCGGTTGGCTCAGTGGTAGAAGGTTGACCCGGTGTGTGGAAGTTCTGGGTTTGATTCCCAGTCAGGGCATCTGCTTCTCCACCCCTCCCTTCATCTGCCCCCCTCTCCCATCCTCTCCCCTCCTCTCCCGCAGCCATGGCTTTATTGACTCTAGCAATTGGCTCGAGCAGTTTGGCCTTGGGTGCTGAGAATAGCTCCATGACCTCGCCTTAGGACCTAAAAATGGTACCGGTTGCAACGTAGCAAGAGTCCCAGAGCAAGCCCTAGTGGGCTTGCCGGGTGAGTTCCGGTCCTGGCCCAAGTCTGTCTCTGCTTTCTCTCCTCTCACAAAAAAAAAAAAAAAGAGAACCAGGGACTAACGTTCAGCTGTTGCTGCTAATCCAAGAGGGGAAGGGGAAATGAAAAGAAGACAAACTTTCACAATGTTTTTTTTTTTTTTTTTTTTCTGGGGGTGGTGGTATTGAGGAAGCGTATTTTTGCTTACAGGTTCTGATATTTGCTGCTGTTGGGTTTTTGCTCTGGTCTCCCTGTAGTTTTTACCTCCACTTTCTTCTGTGCAATTTCTGCCCTTAGTTGTTCTTACCAGTTTTTATTTGTATAATTTAAGCCTTTGGATTATCCCTGTCTTTTCATTTAGATTAAAATGAGATTGCCTCTTTTAATGTTTAATTTGTCTTTTTTGTTTTTTTTATGGTGTTCAGGATACAAACTTCCACCCTAGACCCCTGGTAATCATTGATATGTTTCCTGTTGTTATAACATTACCTTTTTAGAATGTCATATAAATGGAATCATACAAGCCTTTGAGTTTGGCTTTCTCTTACTATAATACTTTTGAGATTTATCCACATCATTTTGGTATCAGTAATTTATTCATTTTTGTTCCAGAGTAGTTTTCTATTTTATGAATATACAGTTCCAGGACATTTGAGATGTCTTTTGTTTTTAGTGATTATAAACTAAGCCAGTGGTCAGCAAACTCCTCATTAGTTAGCAGAGCCAAATATCAACAGTACAACTATTGAAATTTCTTTTGAGAGACAAACTTTATAAACTATATAGGTAGATACATTGTTATCAACTTAATTAGGGTACTCCTAAGCTGGCCAAAGAGCCACATTCAAGGGGCCAAAGAACCGCATGTGGCTTGTGAGCTGCGGTTTGCTGACCACTGAACTAAGCTATCATAATTTTTTTTTTTTTTTTTTACAAAGACAGAGAGAGGGATAGACAGGGACAGACAGACAGGAAGGGAGAGATGAGAAGCATCAATCATTAGTTTTTCATTGTGCGTTGCAACACCTTAGTTGTTCATTGATTGCTTTCTCATATGTGTCTTGACCGCAGGCCTTCAGCAGATCGAGTAACCCCTTGCTGGAGCCAGTGACCTTGGGTCCAAGCTGGTGGGATTTTTGCTCAAACCAGATGAGCCCGTGCTCAAGCTGGCGACCTCGGGGTCTCGAACCTGGGTCCTCTGCATCCCAATCTGACGCTCTATCCACTGCGCCACCGCCTGGTCAGGCTATTATAAATTTTCATGTTAAGATAAGTTTTATTTCCTTCAGATAGGTACCTAGGAGTGGGATTGTTGTGTCACAACTTTCTAAGAAACTGCTAACATGTTTTCCAAAATGGCTACATCATTTTGCACCCTAATCCACAATGTATGTGATTTCCAGTTTTTCTGCATCCTTAACATTACTTGATATTGTCAGTGTTTTGAATTTTAGCCATTCTAATGTATGGAAGTGGTATCTTCCTGTGATTGTTTTGCATTTCTCTAATGAGTAATGATAATGAGTATTTTTTATTTTTTCATTTTCCTTTTTTTTTAAATCTTAGTGGGAGAAGGGGAGGCAGAGACAGACTTCTACATGCGCCCAAGCTGGGATCCACCTGGCAAGTCCACTAAGGGGTGATGCTCTGCCCATTTGTGACCGTTGGTTGCTTCATTGCAACTGGAGCCAGTTTCTAGCACCTGAGGCAGAGGCCATGGAGCCATTCTTAGTGCCTGGAGCCAACTCACTCCAATTTAGCCATGGGTGCAGGAGGAGTGAAATAGAGAGAGAGAGAGAGAGAGAGAGAGAGAGAGAGAGAGAAAGAGAAAGAGATAACTGAGGAGGAAGGGGAGAAGCAGATGGGCGCTTCTTCTGTGTGCCTTGACCAGGATTGGAACCTGGGACATCCATATGCTGGCTGATGCTCTACCAATAAATCAATGAGCCAGGGCCATTTTTCTTATTTTTTAATTTTTAAATTTTATTTAGAAAATTCATTTATTTTTGCTTTTACTTTCCTTGCCCTTAGGGTCAAATTCATAAATTGTTCTCTACGGCCAGGGTCCATGAGCTTAGTACCTATGTTTTCTTCTATGTAATTTATTGTTTTGGATCTTATATTTAGGTCTTTGATCCATTTTGAATTAATTTTTGTGCTGGAGGACAAACTGTAGTCAAATTTCAATCTTTTGCATGTGGCTTTCCAATTTTCCCATTTCTTTCTCTTTTTTTTTCTTACAGAGACAGAGTCAGAGAGAGGGATAGATATAGGGACAGACAGACAGGAATAGAGAGAGATGAGAAGCATCAATCATTAGTTTTTCGTTGCAACACCTTAGTTGTTCATTGATTGCTTTCTCATATGTGCCTTGACCAGGGGGCTACAGCAGACCAAGTAACCCCTTGCTCGAGCCAGCAACCTTGGGTCCAAGCTGGTGAGCTTTACTCAAACCAGATGAGCCCACACTCAAGCTGGCGACCTCAGGGTCTCGAACCTGGGTCCTCCACATCCCAGTCTGATGCTCCATCCACTGTGCCACCACCTGGTCAGGCACCAGCACCATTTCTTGAAGAAGCTTTCTTTTCTCCATTGTGTGTTTTTGGTTCCTTTGTCAAAGGTGATTTGTCCGCATATACATATGTGGTTTTATTTCTGGGCTCTCAGTTCTGTTCCATTGGTCTGTATGTCTTTTTCTGCCAGTAACATGCTGGTTTTTTTTTATTTTATTTTTTTATCGTGGCTCTAGTATAATTTGAAGTCAGGTAGTATGACACCTCTGGCTTCATTCTTTTTTCTCAGGATTGCTTTGACCTTCTGTGTTTTTTTATGGTTCCACATAAACTTGGTAATTTTTTTTTCTATTTCCTTAAAAAATGACATTGGGATTTTGATGGGGATTGCATTAAATTTGTATATTGCTTTGGGTAATATGGCCATTTTACTATGTTGATTCTTCCAATCCATGAACATGAATATTTTTCCATTTTATTGTGTTTTTTTCAATTTCTCTCACTAATGTTCTATAGTTTTTAATACATAGGTTCTTCCCAGACTTTTAAGTTTATTTCTAGATTTTTTTTATTGCAATTGTAAAAGGAATTGTTGGGTTTTTTTTAGTTTATTTTCCGAAGTTTTATGTTTGGCATATAGAAAAGCAATAGGCTTTTGTATATTGATTTTGTATCCTGTGACTTTACTGTATTGGTTTATTGTTTCTAATAGTTTTTTGGTGGAGTCTTTGTCGTTTTCTATATACAAGATCATGTCATCTTCATAAAGTGATGCCTTTACTTCTTCTTTCCAATACGGATGCCTTTTATTTTTTTCTCTTGCCTGATTGCTCTGGCTACAACTTTCAGAACTATGTTGACAAAGAGTGGAGAGAGTGGGAAGCCTTGTCTTGTTCCTGAATTTAGAGAGGAAAAGCCTTCATTTTTTTTTTTTTTTTTTTTTTTTTTACCATTTAATACGATATTAGCTGATAGTTTGTCATATATGGCCTTTGTTATGTTGAGATACTTTTCTTCTATAACCATTTTATTGAGTGTTTTAAACATAAAGGGATCTTTGTATCATATTGAATTCTTTTTCTGCATCTATTGATAGGATCATACGATTCTTTTTCTTTGTTTTGTTGAATTGTATAACGTTGATCGATTTCCATATGTTCAACCATCCTTGTACTCCTGGAATGAATCCTACCTGTTCGTGATGTATTCTTTTTTTGAAGTGTTGTTGTATTTGATTTGCTATTTGTTTAGGATTCTTATGTTTGTATTTATTAGAGATATTGATCTGTATAGTTTTATTTCTTTGTGTTTTTCTTGCCAGGTTTTGGTGTGAGGGTTATGTTGGCCTCATAAAATGTGTTGGGGAGTATTGTTTCTTCTTCTATTTTTTGGAAGACTTTTAGAAGAATAGGTACCAAACCTTTATGAATGTTTGGTAGAATTCACTAGTGCAGTCTTCTGGTACTGGACTTTTGTTTTTGGGGAGGTTTTTAATAATCATTTCTGTTTCCTCCCTGCTTATAGGTCTATTTAGGTTTTCTACTTTTTTGTGACTCAGTTTAGGAAGATTGTATAGTTCTAGGAATTTATCCATTTCCTTTAGGTTGTTGAATTTGGTGTCATATAATATTTCATAATGTTCTACTGTGATCCTTTATATATCTATGTCTGGTAATTTCTCCTCTTTCATTTTGGATTTTGTTTATATGAGTCCTTTCTCATTTTCCTTAGTGAGTCTAGCCAGTGGTTTGTCAATTTTGTTGATCTTTTCAAAGAACCAGCTCTTTGTTATATTAATTTTTTATAGTTTTTTTATTCTCTATTTCATTTAGTTCTGCTCTTTTACTACTGTATTTCCCCATATATAAGACACACCCTTTCCCAAAAAATTTGGGGTCTAAAAACTGGTTGTGTCTTATACAGTGGTTGTAGATTGTTTTACGTGCATTTCCCACTTTTTTGCACTTGTTTTTGTGCTTATTGTTGAAGATAGTGATTTGTCTTCAGACATAGGTGAGGACAAGCTAATGGATGGGAGTTTTGACAGTGATGAGGAGTTGTATGAATTTTATGATAAAACATAAGTTAAGTAATTTTATGTAATACATTTCTTTTTCAAATTTTGGGCCCCCAAATTAAGGTGCCTCTTATACATAGGCGCATCTTATACCTAGGGAAATATGGTATTTCCTTTCTTCTGCTGACTTTGGTTTGCCTTTGTTCTTCTTTTTCTAGTTTCCTAAGATGTGATGTTAGGTTGTTTATTTGGGATCTCTCTTGTTTTTTGATATAAGCCTGTTGTGATATAAACTTCCCTCTTATTACTGCTTTCATTGCATCCCAGAAATTTTGATATGTTGTGTTGTCATTTTCATTTGTCTGTATATATCTTTTGATATCTGCTTTTACTTCTTCTTTGATCTAGTGATTATTTAGAACTATGTTGTTGTTATAATTTCAATCCTTCTGAATTTGATGTTAGTTTTGTAGCCCAACATATGGTCTATCCTTGAGAATGTTCCATGCACACTGGAGAAAAATGTGTAATCTGACATTTTGAGATGAAATGTCGTATAAATGTCTTACTATGTCCATTTAGTCCAGAGTGTCGTTTAAGGCTGATATTTCTTTATTGATATTCTGTTCGGATGATCTATTTAAAGCTGTCAATGGTGTGTTGAAATCTCCAAGTATGATTGTTTTTTCTGCTTCTATTTTTAGATTGTTAATAGATGTCATATATTTTGATGCGCCCTGGTTTTGTTTATATACGTTAAGGAGTGTTATGTCTTCTTGCTACAATGTCCCCTGTGTCATTATGAAATGTCCATTTTTGTCTCTGGTTACCTTTGTTGTCTTGAAGTCAGCATTGTCAGGTATGAGTATGGCCACACCTGCTCTTCTTTGGATATTATTTGCTTGGAGAATAGTTTTCCAACCTTTCACTTTGAATCTACTTTTGTCCTTGCAGCTTAAATGTGTCTCTTGAAGGTAGTTTATTGTTGTCTTTTGCTTTTTGATTCAATCTGCTACTCTCTTCCTCTTTATTGGTGAGTTCAGTCGATTTACATTTATGGTACTTATTGACACTTGAGGATCTCCTATAGACATTCATTTATTTTATGTTTTGTTTTCTGGTAGCTCTGTGTCTTGTTTGGTTCTTTTCTTTTTTATTTTTGTCAGTTGATTTTGTTTGGTGGTGTTTCATACTTCTTTTCTCTGTTTCTTCTTTTTTTAAGCTGGTTGTTTCAGTAGTGGCTTTTTAGTGGGTGGTCACCATTAGGTTATTAAGTGAAAAATGTTTATATGTACAAGACATCTTTGTCTTGACTGCTTCTGCACTCCATCCTTTTTTGCTACTGCAGATATTTATCCTCTCCCCTTTTATATTATGTTGTCACAGATTATCCTTGTTTTTATTCTGACCTTGTTGGAACTTTTACTTATAGTTTTGATTTGTCTTTGTATCTGGTAGAATAATCCCCTTGAGTATTTTCTGCAGTGAGGGTTTTCTGGTGATGAATCCCCTTAGCTTCTGTATGTATGTGAAAGTTCTTATTTCTCCTACATATTTGAAAGATAACTTTTATAAATAAGTATTTTTGGCTGGTAAGTTTCTGTCTTTCAGTACTTTGAATGTGTGAATCCACTCTCTTCTGGCTTGTAGAGTGTCTGCTGAGAAGTCTGAGGATAACGTAATGGGCTTTCCTTTATATGTTATGTTCTTCTTTTCCGTAGATGCCTTGAGGATTCTTTGTCATTGATTTTGACAATTGTAGTTCAGTATGTCTTGGAGTAGGTCTGTTTGGGTTGAGGTAACTCAGTGTTCTGTTTACTTCTTGAGTTCGAGGCTCTAACTTTTCATAGGCTTGGGAAATTCTCATCAATTATTTGTTCGAAAAGGCTCCCCATTCTCTTCTCCCTCTTCTTCTGATATACCCATTATTATTATTTTTTTCCACAGAGACAGAGAGTCAGAGAGAGGGATAGATAGGGACAGACAGACAGGAACGGAGAGAGATGAGAAGCATCAATCATCAGTTTTTTCATTGTGGCACTTTAATTGTTCATTGATTGCTTTCTCATATGTGCCTTGACCATGGGCCTTCAGCAGACTGAGTAATCCCTTGCTCGAGCCAGTGACCTTGGGTCCAAGCTGGTGAGCTTTTGCTCAAATCAGATGAGCCCACGCTCAAGCTGGCGACCTCGGGGTCTCGAACCTGGGTCTTCCACATCCCAGTTCGGTGGTCCATCCACTGCCCCACTACCCAATCAGGCTGATATACCCATTATTCTTATATTGCTCTTTCTGATGGAGTCATATAATTCTTTTAAAGTTCTCTCATCTCTCAGTTCTTTTAATTTGTGAGTTTCTCTCCACTTCTCTCTGTAGCATCTCTAGTTGCCTGTCTTCGATGTCACTGATTCTTTCCTCTATTTGGCTTGTGCTTTTAGCTAAACTTGCTACCTCAGTCTTCAGTTTATGTATTGAGTCCTTCATCTCTTTTTAATGTTTCAATCTCCTTGGTGAGGTATTTGTTTTGTTGGTTAATTTTTTTCTGAGCTCATTAAGTTGCCTGTTGGTGTCTTCTTGCATCTCATTGAGTATTTTCAGAACTTTAATTTTGAATTCTCTATCATTTAACTCCAAGGTTTTCATGTGGTTGAACCGCACTAAATGTGGTTCAAATTCAGAGAATTTCTTTTTGAAGTATGTCTCAGTCTTGTGTAGCCATGGTATTTGATTTTTTTTCCTTGATGGCATTTGAGAGTGGTATTGTTAAGAACCTGAACAAAAATACAACTAAAAAAGATAAAAAATCAAAATGAAAAAAAAAACCCCACAATAAAAATAGAAAAATTAAAAAATATGACAGGAAGAAAAACCACAGAGCAAAGATCTAAAGCAAACAAAAAATAAAAGTAAAAAACAGAACACCCACAAAAAATGAAAATTATAAAAATTAAAGAAAAGGAAATCCCAAAATGAAAGAATAAGAAGAAAAAATGAAAAATAAAGTTTGGTTTATTTTTTATTTTTTTTAATTTTTCTGAAGTTGGAAATGGGGAGGCAGTCAGACAGACTCCCGCATGCGCCCAACCGGGATCCACCTGGCATGCCCGCCAGGGGGCGATGCTCTGCCCATCTGGGGCGTCACTCTGCTGCAACCAGAGCCATTCTAGTGCCTGAGGCTGGTTGGGCAGCCTCAGCGCCCGGGCCAACCCCACTCCAATGAAGCCTTGGCTGTGGAAGGGGAAGAGAGAGACAGGAAGGAGAGGGGGAGGGGCAGAGAAGCAGATGGGCGCCTCTACTGTGTGCCCTGGCCAGAAATCGAACCAGGGACTCCCACATACCAGGCCGACGCTCTACCACTGAGCCAACCAGCCAGAGCCTAAAGTTTGTTTTTGAGAGGTTTTTTCCAATAGGTGTCATTTTATTAAAACTTTTAGCTCTGTGAATTTCTTGAGCTATCCACTGTGACGTTGTTGTCACAATGATGTAGGTGGGGTTGTAGTCACATTGGTGGGTGGGGTGTGTTGTGGGGCCTTTTTGGCTTTGGCCTTATGGCTTTTGCTTTCTGGCTTCAGCTTTCTGGCTTTATGGGTCTAGCTATGAGTCTAGGCTTCTGGGGCGCTCCTTCCCACGTTTCAGTAGACCTGGGGACTGGACGTGGAGCACCTCTGTTCTTCAGGGGAGATAGTGGCTCTGGAGAGCTTGCTGTGGGGTTTGTCTTTGCCACTTTCTGTACTGCAAGGTGAGCAAGGTAGAATGTAGGAGGCTGGGGACAGCACTTTAGCTTTCTCTGTCTCTGCTGAGTACGAGAATACTCGCTTTGACCCCACGCTAGGGCTGCTTTGGTTTATCTGCCCCTCTGTCTCACTGCTCTTCCTGGCAGAAGGAGACCAATCACTATGATTTTCCCTCTCCATATCCCCAGACAAAATCCAGAGAGTTTGAGCTTTCCTCCTCTCCATAGTCCAGCAGAGAAAAAAAGGATTCCAGTCACTCCAGGTTTGTCTCCTCTCCTCTTCAAAGCCCACTGCGATTGCGTTTAATCTTCCGCTCCCCCTTTCACCCAGTCCCACCTTTAGTTCGTTTGGTGCATGGATATTTCAGGCAGGCCTGTGAGCCCACCTGGGGTTCCTTCACTGCATTATAGTTGTTCAATTTGTTGAAATTTCAAGGGGGAGTTTAGCAGTATCTCTCAATGCTGCCATTACTCTGACATCATCCAAAAATTTCTTTTGTCAGACATTTTCTCCTAGATCCTGCTGCTTTTTTAAAATTACCTAAGAAGCAACACTGATGTGTGAGCATTTTTTTCATGTGCTTTATTCTCATCTGTATGTCTTCTTTGGCAAAGTTATCTTAAGATCTTTTGCTGTTTATTTAAATTGAAATTTGAGAATTTTTTTCATGCTGGTTATTAGTCCTCTGTTAGACATGTTTTGCAGATATTTTCTCCTTCTCTGTGTTTTTTTATCGTCTTACCAGTGTCTTTCAAAGAGCAATTTTTAATTTTAATCAAGTTTATTTTGTCAATTTTTTGGATTGTTCTTTTGCTGTTGTATCTAAAGTTTACAAAATTTTCTCCTATCTTTTCTTCTCGAACAGCACAATAAATAGTATAAAAGTCAAGTAATTTAAAATTTGAGAACCCACATTGGAAAACAAAAAAATTAAATATTGTTTTATTTAAACTTGTATATTCAAGATGATCATTTCAATGTATCATATATTATATAGAAAAATTATTACTAGATACTTTATATCTTTATTTTTGTACAATGTTCTACCCTGGTATGTATTTAAGCCAACTCATTTCAGCACAGTTGATACACATTTTATGGTCTCACTAGCCCCATGTGTCTAGTGGCTATCATGTTAGCATCAATTGAGAAGTTTTATGTTTACTTTAGGTCTGTTATTTATTTTGAGTTAATTTTTATATAAGGTGCAAGGTATATGGATGTGGATTATTTGTACAAGGTGTAAGAGGTCAGATTTTTTTACATATGGTAGTCTGTCAGAAACTTTTTGCTAAAAATTTCTCTGGGCAGTTAGAGATCTAGAGATCATTCTGGACTCCAAAACACAACATTTAAACATATTTTCTTATACTGCTTTCTTTTATTGCACTGTAAATGTAAATTTACTCTTTAATTAGCAGTTTTTAAACTGTATGTGTAAAGTGCTCAGAAGTGCTAGGCATTAAGTATTTTGGCTTTATTAGCATACCTTATTCAGACTTAAGTTATTCATTATGTTATTTGCCTTTTTAAGATTAATTAACGTTCCATTCTCAAAATTATATATAAAATTCTTGTTTACTTTGTTTCCAGGCATGTACTGGCATTGAAAACATTGATGAAGCTATTACATTGCTTGAACAAAATAATTGGGACTTAGTGGTAAGTACTTTTTTATTTTTCCAACTTTATTGAGCTATAATTGATATAATGTCATGTAAGTTTAAGGTGTATAATGTGATGATTTGATACACAGATGTGTTGTGAAATAATTATAATAAAGTTAACACATTCATCACCTCACATGATTAGGTTTTTGTGTGGTGAGAACTTTTTTTTTTCTTTCCTTTTCCAAATGAGAGGAGGGGAGATAGAGGGACAGATTTCTGCATGTGCCTGACTGGGATCCACCCAGCAACCCCCATAGGGGGCTGATTGTCTGCCCATCTGGGGCCATGCTTGCAAGCGAGCTATTTTTAGTGCCTGAGGCAGAGGCTCCACAGAGTTGTCTTCAGCACCTGGGGCTGATGTGCTCCAGCTAACTGAGCCATGACTGCTGGAGGGGAAGAGAGAGAAGAGAAAGGGGAAGGGGAAGGGTGGAGAAGAAGATGGTTGCTTCTTCTGTATGCCCTGACTGGGACTTGAACCTGGGAAATACACACACCAGGCCAACGCTCTACACTGAGCCAATCGGCCACGGCATTGAGAACTTTTAAGATTTACTCTTACCAACTTTCAGGTATAAAATATTGTTAACTATAGCTACCATGTTTTACAGTATATCCTCAGAACTTACAACTGCAAGTTTATACTCTTTAACTATCTTCACTCATTCCCCCCCAATCCCTTGGCAACCACCAGTCTACTCTGTTTCTAAGTTTGGTTTTCTTTTTGTAGTCTACATTATAAGTGAGATCATATAATATTTGTCTTTCTGACTTATTTCAAGTACTTTTTTGTTTATCTGACCACTAATCAAGTTTTATGAATTCTTGAATGTCTTCATATTCTTATAGTTGATTCAGCATACTATAGCTCATCTATAACTTTAATTTGAATGAATAAAATTCAAATGTTATATCATTAATATAAAGTTCATATTTAGTTTAGTATTAAATTACTAAATTATGAATTCTTATGTAACTTAAATAATTTATAAACTTCTCTTACCTTACTGGCTATTTAGGTTCTTCTCCCTATAGTATTGTGGTGGAGATACTTGGAAGAGGAGAATAGTCAGACTTGTCTCAATAAGTGTATTTAATGTTTCCTTCTCACTTCCTGGGGCTTTCACTGATGATTACTCCTTCCCACAATTGTTAAAGAAGTGGCATTCTGCTGTGGTTTTCCTTATGAGCTTCAGGCAGTCTATTATAAAAGTGGTTTTGGTTTAGTTTTTTTTGGGGGGGGTGCTGGGGGAGGTGGCAGGCACTCAAAAGGCAAGGCCCAGTATAGCACTATACAGTCGCAAAATTATAATTCATTTACAATTGCAAAACAAACTAAAAAGTGTAAGACAATTAAGGAGCACTATTGATTGTATTGGGATGGCACAGATGTCTCGTATTGCCTTTGAAATCCTAAAGTCTAAAATTGTAA
Organism: Saccopteryx bilineata; assembly: GCF_036850765.1. Lineage (NCBI taxonomy): Eukaryota > Metazoa > Chordata > Mammalia > Chiroptera > Emballonuridae > Saccopteryx > Saccopteryx bilineata. The sequence goes on from NC_089492.1 coordinate 250,927,136, forward strand.
TTTAGAAGTGTTAAGTTTTAAAAATCAAAACTTGAGGTGTATACTCATAGCTGAGATTAGATTTATAGGTATTTTCAAGTCTTTATATAGACTTATATAATCAACTATTGGTTATCTGTGTGTTTTGGGTAGATTTACTACTATTAATTTTTTTACTCAAAATATTTATTTTCAGCTTGTAAAACTAATAATGCTCATTGTAATGAAATGAGAAGATAGAGAAATTTACAAAGAAGAAAGCAATCACTTTTAATCCCATCACTTAGAAGTAGTGATTGTTTAACATTTTTGGGTGTATTATTCCAGGGTGTTTTAATTAGGTGACTAAAAATTTTTTTTTCATCATAAATGAGATTGTTCTGTTTTCTGATCTTCATTTTTCAGGGTAAATGTGACTGTTCATCATTTTAAAAAATGTTTGTTTAATGTTTGCATGTTATTATCATGGTGTGGTTGTATCATATTAATTTTACCAATCAGTAGACATTTTGAATTTAGCAATACTTTGCTATCATATACATTACTGTAGAAAACATTTATGTACATACATCTTTACATACTGAACCTATTATTTTCCTAGATGATCTTGAATAAATTCAATTTAGAATTGAATTTCTGGCTGCTCTACTTTAAATTTCTATCAGCTATATACGTTTTGAGATTGCCTAGTTCATTAAAGCAGTGTTTCCTTATTATTATTTTTTTAATATTCTGGCACTTGTCAAAATTTACAAATATTTGTATAGCCTGCCTCCAGTATGCTTCTACCACTGTGCTGTAGTCTTAAGAAAGCCTGGTGTAGGAGAAAGGGCCAGCAACTTATTTGTAATGTGTCCATGGGTTTCTTGTCTTGAAGCTTCTTTTGCAATAAAGGGCATTGCTTTATTTAGTTTGTATATTTTTTGTATGATATTTTTTGGAGAGGCTGATGTAAAATTACTGGTTTGGTTAAAAATGCTACTGAGCCACATTTGCATGGTATGGATGAGAGGGATATGGGATGAAGTAAAGGTCGGCTGTGCACTGGTAGTAATATGAACTACACATCTTTGATGAGAGAATTACCATTTATGGGAGATGGATGTAAGTTCTTTCCTTATCTGCTTTATGTTCATTAGGTTTGAAGTGTAAACCATTTGTTGGTTCTGGATATTTTCTCAGTCCAGTCTGTCTATTTGCAGGTATTTCACAGATAGTGTTAAATAATTGAAGGGTACAAGTGCTCTCCAACTACTTCTGAGTTAATTGATTTTGGAAAATGTTATAATAGCACTTGGATTAAAACTAGTGGTGCTATATTTTTGCTGAATTGTAATCTTATACTGTATTGGACCCAAGCAAAAGCATCAGGCTATCTTTTACAACGTGTTAAAACTTAGGCTTTCTTTTGAAATATATGTCCTAGCTGGCTTTTCTCTATAAGTAATCCACTTTTATCCACAGTAAAGATTTGCTGTACCATGTAACTATCTTGCTCTATAAATTTTCTCATTTCTCTTGTTTTTATACCATACTTAACATTATGTTTTTTAAGAAATGAAACTTAAAATATTTTAAATAACCCATTACTAGTTCAAACTTCATTATAATCATGGAACTTATTGTATGGTGTTTTCTGTAGTTTGCCTGTGTGTTGTATTTTGTGTTTCTACATTGTGATGACCATTTCTCTGTATTATGGGCCTTGTGGAACAGTTCATGTAATTTGAGTTTTTAACCTAAGACATGTCTGTATTTTAAGTATCCTGTACATGTTAGTTACATCTCTTCTCCAGTGTTTTTGTACAGAAGTGTAGAGGAAAGTGAGTTAGGCACCACAATTTGAAATTGTAATGAATTTATAAACTTTAATAGCAAAAAACTCATTCTCTCAGTACTGAGTACTTATAGTGTAATTTATTCTAGATACAATGGGGCATAAAGAAATGTAACTGTCTGACTTTGAGAAATGTACTGAAAAATAAATAAAACATGTAGTACAATCAGAAATGGGAACAACTTCCTGAAAAAATAATTGCAAATATTTTTAGCTATTTTATGGATATAGACACACAAATAAAAAAGTATTCTATATTGAAAATATGGTTTCAGGAATTTTAGTCATTACTTTATCTGATTATGCACGTTATTTTCATTATATAATTATACACAAAGCAGTACTTCCAAACCCTATGTTTCAAGCACCCCACAATTAGACTCTACTTATTTTGAGGCAGCTGCAAGTTGGCTTATGTGTTTGCTAAAATTTTGAAGACAAAATAACATAAACTTGAATACTATTGGAAGGCATCTTGGGCTATTGTTTTACTTGACAGGAAGCCTGCAGTGCCCTACTGCCTCTGTCTGCTTCAGATTTCCATGTTGTCCTGAAGTTGCAGTTGATTCCTTCCTTGCAGATGAGTATTTTCAATTTATTTCCTAAAAGGTAAATATCTAAGGAAGAATCGTTAGTAATGAATTAGAGTTTTGGCCAAAGGACTGCCTTCATACATGGAGCATGCTGCATGATTCCTATAGTCATCTGGGGTCCAGATTGACCCACTGCTTATTTTCTGTTTTTAGTATAGAAGGATTTGGGTCAGTGGAGAGTAGAAGTCTATATGGTTTGTGTTAATTTTGAATATTCAAAATGTGAGACAGCTAACTATAGTGGTAAACCCATTGCATTAATCTTGAATCAGGAGCCTTGGCTTTTTTCAAATCTGTCATTATTTTATTGAGTATAGCCTAAATTACTTCTCTCTGAACTTCATATAAAATAAGGAGTTTGGACCAGATTATACTCCAGATCCCTTGATACATGAAATATATATATGAAGAATCTGTTTATGTCCTAATTTCTGTTAAGATTTTACAAAAAACAGTCAATTATGATAGTAGTATAAACAAACATTTTAATAGAACTTTATAAGTTTGAAACACTTGTACATGTATCATTTTATTTAACTCTTTTAACATCTTTATAATAATATAGATAATAGCAGAACAAGATGCTATGCTAGTTGTTTCACAGAATGTCTGTTTATATGAAATTCTTTCAATTAATTAAAATTTCCAATAAACTCTAGAGGGTCCAAGGAAAGATATCTGACATATACTTGGAAACCCAATGCTAAGAGAAATAAAGTAAAAGTAAACGTTAACCTAGCCATACTACATTTTAAGTACTCTGTGCTCACAGGAAATAACTTTTGAACTTTGTACTCAAATTCTGTTCTAGAGTGGTGCCTCTGCTGACATAGCTATTTTGTTGAAGAAAAACTCTATTCAGAAGACTTGTGTTTATCTTTGACTACGTGTTCCAACTTAAGGCAAAAATGAAACAAATCAGCCTACTTTTTGGATCTTTACTGAATTTTTAGTCTTCAAAGATACTATTGTATTAATAGAAGCTTATAATAAAGTCATAAACACTGAAGAGTCAAACCCAAGGAAAATTATCATGCATATATAATCTGTCTCATTTAAAGATTTATTTAGGTTTTTTAAGACATTTCCATTCCACTGATTTTCACTTATGAAGAAATGCATCTTAATGATTATCCTAAAATTCCTTAGAACATTTTCTTCCACTACCCTACTCAGGATGTGGCTATAGAGTTCCTCGAATGTGCACTGTTTTTCTACTTTATACAGTGTTATGAACACCTGCAGTTTTATGAATGAACTAGTTTAACCAGTGACATAATGAGTCTCTGTCATCCTCATAAAGCAGCCAAGCATTGAGCGCTGCCCTTCATCAATGGCTGTTAGACACTGGCTTATGTTTGCACGGATCCTTACTATGACAAAAGAGAAGTTACTGTGGAAGAAATATCTCATCATATCAATTTCTCCTCCTTTGATATAACCTTCTTTGTATTCCTTGTTTTTAAGGGATTGTAAGCCCTTTATTCTACAAAATTTCTCAATTTGTAATTTGACCAGCATCCCACCTCTACTGTATCTCCTTTTATTTAGAGTCTACTTTGTGCTAGTATCATGTCGAGTGACTTACCTATATTATTTCATTTATTCTTTACATCAGCCCCCAAAAGTGGATAGGTAGGCATTATTTTTATTTTATAGATGAGAAAGAGGTTGATTGATGTTAAGTAAACTGTGCATGCTCACACTGCTGATAAGAGGTGAAACTGATTTGGAACTCATCTGTCCATAAAATTTTTCATAGCTTTAAAACAATGGTTTAGGTTATTAGATTTTCTGTATTTAGTGTGTTATTCTCTGAACGTCTGTATTTTTCTTTAAATTTTATTTTAAAGTTTACATTCAATATTATATTAGTTTTAGGTGTACAGCATAGTAGTCAGACAGTCATACACTTTACGAAGTGATGCCCCTGATGTATCAAGTGCCCATCTGGCACTATACATAGTTATTACAGTATTATTGACTGTAGTCCCTATGCTGTACTTTATATTTATATCCCTCTTACTGCTTTGTTACTACCAATTTGTACTTTTTTATCCTTTCACCGTTTTCATCTAGTACCCCGGCCCCCCTCCCCTCGCAGCCATCAGTCTGTTCTCTGAACTTTTATATATTTTTTTCTATCACTCACAACTAATTTTACATTGTTAAGTGAAAGAGTTTTTGCTATAGTTACAGAGTAATACTTTAAGTATGCATATGTTTTGTTGTTAAATATACTCTAATATTCTAGAGTAAAGGAATTGTGCTTTGGCTCATGGTAGTTGCTTAATAATGCTTATTTGACTAATTGGTTTTATTACTATTTTAAATATTTTTTATCTCTATCATTTGGATATTTGAAAAGTCTTTGCTGTTAAGACTTTTTACTGTTATTGCTATTACTGTTCCTTATCTGGCAAACATAAGGTTTAAGAAAACAGGGTAACCCAGATACCCAAGGAATAGGATTGGGCTGATTTCTTTAAAATTAAATTGTCTCTACCTATTACAGCTTTTGGAGAAATATATATATATGTATGTATTTTTTTTTTTTTGGTATTTTTCTGAAGTTGGAAACAGGAAGGCAGTCAGACAGACTCCTGCATGTGCCTGACCAGGATCCACCTGGCATGCCCACCAGGGGGTGATGCTCTGCCCATCTGGAGCATTGCTCTGTTGCAACCAGAGCCATTCTAGCGCCTGAGGCAGAGGCCATAGAGCCATCCTCAGTGCCCGGGCCAACTTTGCTCCAATGGAGCCTTGATTGCGGGAAGGGAAGAGAGAGACAGAGAGGAAGGAGAGGGGGAGGGGTGGAGAAGCAGATGGGTGCTCTTCCTGAATGCCCTGGCTGGGAATTAAACCCGGGACTCCTGCACGCCAGGCCGACGCTCTACCACTGAGCCAACTGGCCAGGGCTTAGCTTTTGGAGAAATATTTTACACAAACAAATCCTTTCCTTTGCAGTTTTTTTTCTAAGATCCTCATAAAATTTCTCCCCATTTATTTCTGGCTGTGCCATTCTACCAGAAAGAAAACTCATCATATCCTAACCTATTTGAAATTTTTTATCAGTTCTGTCTCTCAGGAGAAAATTTAGTGTGATAAAAGACTATTGTTATCTAAAACATAGTTAAGTGGGTATCAAAGAATTGTTATGTCTATTTCAGAGGAAAACTTAAGTTTTTACAAACATAAAGTTCTCATTTTTCTACATCATGGTTGTTTACATGATCCTATCAGAACTGTTTAAGGTCCACATTTCCCCCCTGACTGCAACTTGATTTTTTGTTTACAGTATTTTTTCATTAGATTTTGCTTCATACATTGTGTTATTTTTCTTTAAAATATAATACAGTTCTATAATTATTATATTGATGAATCAAATATCTTTTCTTTTATAAAAACCTATGGTAGATAAAAGTTCAGAAGCTTTAAGACTTAGTAAAATTGTGTGGTGTCAATCATCTAGCAGAAATGGATGTTCCCATTGTTAAGTGAAATTTGGAAATGTGGTTGATATTTACTTTTGACTTCTAGTTCTGCTTTCTAACGTGTTTCTGAGCACATTAAACTATTTAAATTAAATTATAAAGAGTCAGTTCACTGATGTGAAACTGAGCTAAAGACTTTATGCTAATTCTGAAAGAAGTAATAATATATATTGCTTGAGACTTGAACCTTTAAAAGAAAATAAAAATTTTAATGGTTTTTTTATTTTTTTGAATTTTTAAATATAAATATATATTTTTAATTGATTTTAATTTATTGTGATTACATAGATTCTAGTGTTGCCCCAAATGCATCCTCCCCTCCCCCGTATTCCCCTCAACATCTCCCTTCCTCCATCCCCATGGTTTTGTTTTCAAAATTGTTCAGTTCAATAAGATGTAGTTTGATCTTGATACTTTATAAAGCATGTGAACCTGCAATTAGCTTGATTTTAAAAATGAGGTGTTTTTTCAACAAATTGCCTTGCTGTGTATGCTATTTAACTAATTTATTTCTATTACTGGAAGTGGTTTAAACAAAACATTGCAGTGATGGTAGTGGTTTAGCACACCTGTAAATGTGATGACTTGCAGTTCCTCCTGCTGGTTTCAAGGACCATCTGACATAAATCAATGTGTGCTTGGGAAAGAAAAAATAATATGGCAGTTTAAATTCCTGATTTTATAACTCTTTATATTTGTATGACAGTTAAAAATTTTTGCTACTTAATGATAAAATAATTTCTTTAAAATTTTAGTTGTACTTGTATCTTTAAGTAAATATAAATTAAAATGTTCACATACAAAATTTTATATATTCTAATTTCATTTTCATTCTTTTTTATTACAAAAAGTTTTTGGAGATGAGAATGCTTAAGATCTACTCTTAGCAATTTAATTCTCTTTTAATCTATTTTTGGAATTTGTTTGGCTATATTTTAATTTGCTGTTTTAGTAATTTTTTTAATGTTTTTGGTATACTCATTTGTATTTCTTTCCCTCTTGAGCATAGGTTTCCCTTAAACACACATACTTGCTTTATATCTTAAAAAAAAATCATAGTCAAACTTAAAGTCTTCACTATGGTAAATAGTGGTAAACATAGTTCCATAGTTCTTCAGACCCGAGATGCTCTAAGCCAGCAGTTCTCAACCTGTGGGTCGCGACCCCGGCGGGGGTCGAACGACCAAAACACAGGGGTCGCCTAAAGCCATCGGAAATACAAGGCGACCCCTGTGTTTTGGTTGTTTGACCCCCACCGGGGTCGCGACCCACAGGTTGAGAACCGCTGCTCTAAGCTCAACTATGCTTTGTCTACATTCACTTCAGTTACAGGAGACTGAACAGTGGTGTTCTTTGCCTCTTGCAGAATTTGGAGCATCTTCTTTAGCTTAATGTTGAAAACACTCTATCATTTAACCCTGCCTCTTCATTATGAATGAGCTTATGTAACTCAGAAGCAGGTATGACTTCATAAAGCCAAAATAGCCTGTAATCTCAAACATACTTGATGCATTTCTACTGCCAGGCTTTTGTTGTTTAGGTCTCCTATGGATTTTTTTCCCCTCGCTTTCTTTCTGTTGCCCATCCAGACTTTATCCTTATTTTAAGGCCTAACAGCCTCTTCTCTGAGTATATCTCTTGTGGTACTTTGCTAGATTGTTGGTTCCTCTTCCCTTTACTCCAACACCTGGGTGCATGCTCACACATAACACACATACACTCTTTCTCTTTTTTGCGCACACTTAAAAATGTAATAATTGTTTTTTCCTTTTCATTGAATGTATTGGGGTAACACTGGTAAACAAAAACTATACAGGTTTCAGGTGCACAGTTCTACAACACATTATCTATATACTGTATTAAGTTCACCTTCCTAAGTCAAGTGTCTGTTTATCACCATTTATCCACAGTATACCTTCCTCCACTGTGCCCCACTCCCCTGTAATAATTGTTGAAAGAATTAAAATGACTTCCAGCTAGGGTGTGTAAGGAAATGCTTTATGAATAAGCATACACTTTGATTCATAGATATAGTTGGGAAAATACATGAACTGATACCCTTAATAAATTTATTGCTAGCAGCTGTGTAGAAGATGTCTTTGAAGCTTATTTGAGTAGTTTTGATGTATTGCTATATTATTACCAACATGTTTGTATTTTGATATTTTTTAACCAAGAAGTTGTTTATTATTATTATTTTAGTAAGAGAGACAGAGAGAGGAACAGATAGGGACAGATATACAGGAAGGGAGAAAGATGAGAAGCATTAATTCTTTGTTGCGGCACCTTAGTTAGTCATTGATTGCTTTCTCATACGTGCCTTGACTGAGGGCCTCAGCCCAACCAGTTGACCCCTTGCTCAAGGCAGTGACCTTTGGGCTCGAACCAGTGATCCCTTGCTCAATCCAGCGACCTTTGGGCTCAAGCCAGTGACCATGGGGTCATGTCTATGATACCACACTCAAGCCAGCAACCCGGTGCTCAAGCTGGTAAGCCTGTGATCAAGCTGGATGAGCTGATGCTCAAGCCTGCAACCTTAGGGTCTTGAACCTTGGTCCTCTGTGTCCCAGGCCAACGCTCTGTCCACTGCACCATCACCACCACCTGCTCAGACCATTATTTTCTTAATTTCAGAACTAAAGTATAGTTCTAGAGAGAGACCAGTTGTCTCTATAGTTAGAGATCTGTATTGTAGTTGACATGGCAAGTCTAAGCATGCTCATAAATTCTAGGCTTGAATATTGGGATTTTTTTTTTTTAGTAATTCATGTAATGCAGAGAATGAGTAATTTTAAAATATGTAATGGCTGATAACGGTGTGTTTAGAACAGGAACATTTTGAAATGTTAAGGAATTGCAGAAGAATTACAAAATAGTGCAGAGTTCTTGATACCCTTCATCAAACTTCTAATGTTAATATCTTACATAACCACAGTACAATTGGTACAGTACTCAGTTCACAATTTTGGTACAATACTACTATAATACAAGTATTATTGTACTGTTGGCACAATACTATTAAACTATAGACCTTATTTGACTGTCACTAGATTTTCTATTGATAATACATTTTTGGTTCAAGATCCAATCTAAGATCTTTAGTGCTTTTAGTTTTCACATCTCCATCGCCTCCTTCAATCTGTGATAATTCCTCAGTTTTCTTTGTTTCATGACCATGAAACTTTTGGAGAATGTCAAATGGAGCTTGAGACTTGTTTGGAGGTTCTAGCAGGGGAGCGCAGCTCCTCATGTACCCTTGACTGAAGAACGGTCCTCTCCTCTAGCGGGGAAGGTCGTCCTCTTCGACCGAGTGCGCAGCTTCGGGAGGGATGCACATGGAGCGGTGGGGGAGGAAGGGGACACCCGCCTAGCCAGCCAGATCAGCCGAATCAACCCTGGGGATCAATGGGTGACAGATGTCGCAGCCAGATCGCTCTTACATCCTGGAGAATGTCATATACATAGTCTGTAGTAATCAGGTATTTTGTAGCATATCCCTGAGTTTGGATTTGTCTGATGTTTTTGCATGCATGATATACTGAGCTAAATCATTCTTGGTGAGAGTACTACAGGTGTGATTTTATGAGTACTCAGTGTAACAGGAGGTTCTTTATGTCAATAAGTCTTATTACTTGTGAGGTTACCTTTGCCACTTGGTAATGTTAATATCTTCCAGGTGTGTCCATTGTAAAGTTACTATTTTTCCCTTTGTAATCAGTAAGTACCAGTATCTTTTTTCCTCTTCTTTTTCCAAGTGAGAGGAGGGGATATTGACAGACTCCTGCATGTGCCCAACAGTATCCACCTCACTACCCTGGTCTGGGGCCAGTGCTCTGCCCACCTAGGGCCATGCTTGCAACTGAGCTATTTTTAGCACCTGAGGTGGAGGCTTCAAGGAGCCATCCTTAGTGCCTGGGGCCAATGCAGTCAAACCAGTTGAGCCATGTCTTTGAGAGAGAAAAGAGAGAGAAGGGGGAGGGGGAAGTGTGGATAAGCAGATGGCTGCTTTTTTTGTGTGCCCTGACTAGGAATTTAACCTGGGACATCCACATGCTGAGCTGATGTTCTACCACTGAGCAAACCTGCCAGGGCAATTAGTAAATATCTTAATGAAGAGATATGTTGAGATTCTGCAAATATCATGTTTTCTTCGGATAGTCATCTTTTAGAGCAATAAAATGTGAACAGGAAATAATTTTGTTTTTTTTCATGTTTTATTTCTTTGGGTAAATTTAAGTTTTTGTTATCATATTCCTTCTTCCTAAACCACTTCCTTTAACATTTCTTGTAGAGTAGGTTTGTTGGCAATAAATTCTCAGTTTTTTGTTTGAGAGTTTTTATTTCTTCATTTTTGAAAGAGACTTTCAATGGCTGTGGAATTCTGGGTCGATTTTGTTTTGTTTTCCTCCAGCACTTTAAAGATTCCACTCTGTTATCATAATCCCCCCCCCCCCCCCCCGCTGCCTTGAAGATTTTCTCTTTGTGTTCATTTTTTATCCATTTGAATATGATCTGCCTGGGAGAGAGAGAAAGAGAAATAGAGACAGAGATAGAATGTGTTCATGTGTGTATATGTGTGTCTAAAGCCCTGCTTTGTGTTCTTGGATCTGTGGTTTTGAAGATTTTTAAAAATTGAGACTAAATTCACATAACACACAGTTAACCATTTTAAAGTGTACAGTTCAGTGATATTTAGTTTATTTGCAGTGTTGTGCAGACCAGCATGTTTTTTTAGTTGGTTTTGAAAATTCTTGATTATTTTTTTCCTGCTATTTTCTATTTCTTCTGTGTTTCTGGCTATGCATACTATATTAAAGAGTTTTATTTTGTCCTACAGCATTTGACACTCTATTCCATTTTTCCCAAATGTTTTCTATAGACCTATCTTCAAGTTCTCAGATTCTTTCCTTGTGTCAGTTCTACCGATAAGCATGTTGAAGGCATTCTTCATCTGTTACTGTTTGTTATTTCTAGCATAATTCCTATCGCTCTGCTGAAATTAACCATTGTTCTTATGTGTTGTCCATGTTTTCTGCTAGAACCTTTAATATATTAATCGTAGTCATTTAAAATTGCTTGTCAAGTTTAACATCTTTATCCTACCTGAGTCTGTTTCTGGTAATTGCTTACAAATGTGTTTTATCTGGCCTTTTCATATGCTTTGCAATTTTTTTGTTATTGAAAGCTGGACATTTTATTTAGGATAGTAGAAACTAAGTTAAATAATTTTTATGTCTGGAAATAGGCATGCTTTAAAATAAAAGTATTTTATTTATTGATTTTTACAGAGAGAGGAGGAGGGGAACGAGAAGTAGTTGCTTTAATCGACTTGTCCATTGGTTGCTTGTTGTATGTGCCTTGACCAGGCAAGCCCAGGGTTTTGAAACAGTGACCTCAGTGCTCCAGGTCGGCCCTCTATTCTCTGCGCCTCTGGTGACAGGCGAGGTAGGCATGCTTTTATGCTAATACTTTAGTGCAGGTGTTTGAGTTGATCTGATTTTGAGTTGAGTTGGGTTGGGTTTGAATTTAAGCCTTTAGTTTCTTCTCTTGATACCTTGTATTTAGGGTGTTGACTAGTTTGCTAGATTTTTTTTCATCTTAAACAAAAAGTTTATTTAAACAAGTTGATTGACTTGAAGGGAAAGTTTCTAGGATTCATTTATTTTAGAGTAATTTATCCTTGCTTAAAGAAAGATCACCCTACATGTAACAGCTATACAGAAAAAGGTTATGCTTGTCTTTGGATTTTAATGTGTGTGTTTTTTTTAATTTTAAAAATATTTTTAGTTAAACAGTGAGAGGAGAATAACTCGTGGAATATAAAGATAAGAGCTGAATGAGCATGCTGTTAATGGAAAAAGGGGGTATTTTCACAGAACCAGTATTTTTCCCCATCCCATCTTCATTTGAGGCCTGTCAAAACACACCATTGACCATTTAGTTTAAAGAAAATGCAGGCCCTGGCTGGGTGGCTCAGTGGATTAAGCATGGACCCAGTGTGACAGAGTTTGTGGATTCAGCCCCTGGTCAGGGCATGTATAAGAAGCAATCAATGAGTACACAACTACATGAAACAAAAGAAACAATGAATTTATGCTTCTCTGTCTCTCTCTTTGTCTCTCTCTCAAATCACTGGAAACCCTTTTTTTTTTTTTTTTGTATTTTTCTGAAGTTGAAAATGAGGCAGTCAGACAGACTTCCGCATGCGCCCGACGGAGATCCACCCGGCATGCCCACCAGGGGGCGATGCTCTGCCCATCTGGGGCGTTGCTCTGTTGCAACCAGAGCCATTATTCTAGCGCCTGAGGCAGAAGCCATAGAGCCATCCTCAGTGCCCGGGCCAACTTTGCTCCAATGGAGGCTTGGCTGCGGGAGGGGAAGAGAGAGACAGAGAGGAAGGAGAGCAAGAGGGGGAGGGGGAGGGGGAGGGGGGAAGAAGCAGATGGGCGCTTCTCCTGTGTGCCCTGGCCGGGAATCGAACCTGGGTCTTCTGGATGCCAGGCTGATGCTCTACCACTGAGCCAACCGGCCAGGGCCCCCTCTTTTTTAAATTAAATAAGAGATAGGGAGGCAGAGACAGACTCGTACATGTGCCCCAATTGAGATCCACCTGGCAAGTCCTCTACCAGGTGATGCTCTGCCCATCTAGGTCACTGTTCTGTTGCTCAGCAACCGAGCTGTTTTAGTGCCTGAGGTTAGACCAAGGAGCCATCGTGCTCAAACCACTCGAGCCATGGCTGTGGCAAGGGAAGAGAGAGAGAGGTTACAGGGGGGAGGGACGGGGGAGAAGCAGATGGTTGCTTCTCCTGTGTGCCCTGACCAGGAATCGAACCCGGGATTTCCACATGTTGGGCTGATGCTCTACCACTGAGCCAACAGGCCAGGGCCAACATTTTTTTTTAATGCAAATGTGTGTATATATACATCCATTTCTTTAGGTACAATAAAGAAATGTAGTAGTCAGGATGTGGTAGAACCATACGGCAGTTTTCTAATTGGGAATGTCTTCTTGACCTGGAGGAACAGAGTTCTGGAGTAAAGTAGCAGGTTCCCTTTTTAGTAGACACCTCCTGTCTACTGCTGGAACACATCAATTGTATCTTCATTCTCCATTTCCAACTGTGCTGGTATGTTTGTTTCATTATTTGGCTGCCTGTCAAATTGGAATGTGATCTGCATCATGGAGGAACCCTGTTGTTCACAAATAGATTTCATTAGTTTACTAAGTGGTCTGTATCACAGAACCATCCTTCAAATTATAAGATCCTTATTCTCAGTCTTCACTCCTTCCTTGAGCTGTTCTTCAGTCATGGCGAGCCTAGGACTCTTCTCAACTGTTGCTTCAGGAAAGAGGTATCAGGTCTGCACCCATCAAGCACACAAGCAGTGTCAGGAGTGGCAGCAGTGGAGGACAGAGAAGGTGCACTAGAGATTTTTTTTTTTAAATGTTTGTTCCACCGTCAGCTTTTGATTTCTCCCTTTGAACTATGCTTCAGAGAGTGTGTCTTTTGCAAGGTACTTATTATTCTGCTAGCTATCCTGGCCATGGGGAGTTGAGGGCATTTTCTCTTCTGTTAATAATACTTAATCTTCTGCAGGCATTGAGTCCCTGGGTCTTGGGTTTGGTTTGGGACCTTCTCAAAGGTATTTTTCCAGCTATAATTCTGAGGCAACATGTTTTCCTGCCCCTCTTTCTGGGAAATAAAATTCACATTCCCACTGCTTACCTCTTATTCTGGTTGCCCTGGAAGATAGCATCAGTGCCTGAAGGTTTCAATGTTTGTTGCCCATCTCCCATTCAGTTAAGGCTTCTGAATTGTGAGGGAGGTGGAAGGGTCTTTGTAGAGTTTTGTGCCCCTCCAGGGTCTACTGCTTCTCCTCTTTTGTTCTGCACCTGAGAAGAAACTTTCTTAGGACTTTGCCAGTTGAATTTTTATATGTGCACTTGGTGGTTTTAATGGAGAAACCACCCATATATGCCTTAAGTCTCTTACCAGTGCACTGTTAGTCTCCACCAATTTGTCAGTGCACCCTATTTTAACTTACTTTAGTAGGCCAATGCTCACATCTTACTCTATCTCTCTGCATGCATTTTTCTTAGATATTTGCCTTGTAACTTTAGCATTCCAGTTGCTCCAGTAAGTCATGAACTTGGTGTTGTCTTTCTCTATTATAAGGTTGGAAGCAGTGCTCCATTGTCATTTTATTTTAAATGAGAGGAGGGGAGATAGACAGACTCCTATATGCACCGTGACCAGGATCCACCGGGCAACCTCTGTCTAGGGCTGGTGCTCAGATCAATCGAGCTATTTTTAGCACCTGAGGCTGCCGCTCAGACCAACCCAGCTGTCCTCAGTATGTGGGGCTGATGCTTGAACCATTCGAGCCACTGGCTGCGGAAGGGAAAGAGGAAGGGAGAGAGAAGCAGTTGGTCCCTTCTTTTGTGTGTCCTGACTGGAATTTGAACCTAGGACATCCATAAACTGGGACAATGGTCTGTCCACTGAGCCAACCACATAGGGCCAAAGATATTATCTTTATATTTGAAGTTTAGCAGTTTTAGCAGAGTATGTCTCAGAGTTGATCAAACTTGATTAATTTTCCTTAGGCATCCAGTGAGTTATTTAATATATAGATTTATGGCTTTTTTTGTATTTCTGCAAAGCTTTCTTAGAATATAGTTTTACATTTTAGTTCTGATCCATTGTTTTGCTTCTTGTTTTCAAGAATTTGATAATATTAATATTGTTGTATTGTATCCTTTCCATGTCAACTACTTTCTGATCCTTTTTACCTTTTCCTTTATGTTATTTTCATTCTCTCGGTCTTTTTTTTGCCTTTCTTCAATGCAATTTTCCTCATTAAATTTATTTGGCATCTGTTTTCCCTTGGGTTCTTTGTGATTTATTCATTTTTGGGGAGTTTAATTTTAATTTATTGTGTTTATATAGATTATAGTGTGCCCCTGAATGCATCCCCCTGCCCCCCCGTATACCGAGTACATCCCCCTTTCCCCCCTCCATGCAATGCCCTCCCCTTTTTCTTCAGGATTTGCTTTTCTGCTCTCTATAATGTTGTGTTATGTGTGTATAATTTCACCAATCTCTTTCCCTTTTCCAATCCCTTCCTGTCATCCCCTTTCCCTCTATCCTCTTTCTCTCTGGACCCTTTGATCCCACCTCTATCTCTATTCCATTCCTCTGTTCATATTGTTCATTTGATTCCTCAAATGAGTGAGGTTATATAATATTTTTCTTTCTCTGCCTGGCTTATTTCACTTAACATAATGGTTTCCATGTCTATCCATGTTGTTGTAAAAGGTAAGATTGCCTTCTTTTCTACAGCCATGTAGTATTCCATTGTGTCCCTTAATTCTACTGTTACTTTGTTAATTTTTTTTCTTGAGGATGTATCCAGTGATGTTTGTGGAGTATTGAAATCCCCTACTATTATAGTATTACTATTGATCTCACCTTTTATATCCATCAAAGTCTGCTTTATATATTTAGGTGCTCCTATATTAGGTGCATAGATATTTATAATGGTTATATCTTCCTGTTGGATTGCTCCCTTTATCATTATGTAGTAACTTCTTTATCTCTTACTGTAGCCTTTATTTTAAAGTCTATTTTGTCAGACATAAGTATTGCTACCCCGGCTTTCTTTTTTTTTTTTTTTTTTTTTTGCATTTTTTTTTTTTTTTTTTTTTTTGCATTTTTTTTTTTTTTTTTTTTTGCATTTTTCTGAAGCTGGAAACAGGGAGAGACAGTCAGACAGACTCCCGCATGCGCCCGACCGGGATCCACCCGGCACGCCCACCATGGGGCGATGCTCTGCCCACCAGGGGACGATGCTCTGCCCATCCTGGGCGTCTCCATGTTGCGACCAGAGCCACTCTAGCACCTGAGGCAGAGGCCATAGAGCCATCCCCAGCGCCCGGGCCATCTTTGCTCCAATGGAGCCTTGGCTGCGGGAGGGGAAGAGAGAGACAGAGAGGAAAGCGCGGTGGAGGGGTGGAGAAGCAAATGGGCGCTTCTCCTGTGTGCCCTGGCCGGGAATCGAACCCGGGTCCTCCGCACGCTAGGCCGACGCTCTACCGCTGAGCCAACCGGCCAGGGCGGCTTTCTTTTCATTTGCATTTGCATGAAATATTTTTTTCCATCCTTTTACTTTCAGTCTGTGTGTATCTTTTGTTTTCAGGTAGGTCTTTTTAGACAGCATATGTACGGGTCCTGTTTTCATATTCATTCAGCTACCCTATGTCTTTTGATTAGAGTATTTAATCCATTTACATTTAAGGTTATTCATATGTAGTTTATTGCCATTTTTTTCTATAAAGCTACATTTTTCTTTTGCTAGATTTTTTTCCCCACTTTGTTAGTCTACAGCAGGCCCCTTAACATTTCTTGTAGCATTGGTTCGTTTGTGATTAATTTCCTGAGGAATTTTTTTTTTTTTGGTCTGGGTTTTTTTTTTCTCCTTCAATTTTAAACAATAGCCTTGTTAGATTGGATAAAGAAGTCTTGGTTGTAGGCTCTTGTTCTGCATTACTATAAATATTTACTGTCATTTTCTTCTGGCCTCAAGTGTTTCTGTTGAAATGTTGGATGTCATCCTTATGGGGGCTCCTTTGTTGATGATTGGCTGTTTTTCTATTGCAGCTTTTAGTATTCTTTCTTTATCTCTTAGCTTTGGTATTTTGATTATGATGTGTCTTCGTGTAGGTCTTTTTGGGTTCTTTTTTAATTGGGTTCTTTCTGCTTCTTGAACCTGTGTGACTCTTTCTTGCATCAATTTAGGGAAATTTTCAGCTATAATTTCTTCAGACAGGTTTTCTATCCCTTGTTCTTTCTCTTCTTCAGGAACCCCTATTATGTGAATATTGTTTCTCTTCATCTTGTCACAGAGCTCTCTTAGAGTTTCCTCAGACTTTTTTGATCCTTTTTTTCTTTTTGCTCTAAATCGCTGATTTGATTCTCTGCTTCATCCAGCCTGCTTATAGTTCCTTCTAGTGTAGACTTCATCTCTGATATGTCATTTCTGTCTTGTTCTTTTTTATGATTTCCGTATCCTTTTTGATGCTTACAATTTTTTTATTTAGGTACTCATTAAGTCCATCCACTGTAGATTTGAGATCCTTAAACATCCTAACAATCATTATTTTTTTTAAATTTTTTTAACTTTATTTAGGTGTGTTTTTTTTTTTTTAGAGAGAGAGAAAGAGAGAGAGAGAGAGAGAGAAGGGGGAGGAGCAGAAAGCATCAACTCCCATATGTGCCTTGACCAGGCAAGCCCAGGGTTTTGAACCGGCGACCTCAGCATTCCCAGGTCGACACTTTATCCACTGCGCCACCACAGGTCAGGCAACAATTATTATTTTAAACAGTGCAGCTGGTAACTTTATTACTTCCATTTCATCCATATTTTTTGGGGGGGATTTCTTTTTTTGATTCATATGGCTTATGTTCTTCTGTCTTCCTATTGTTTCTGTTTGTGGTTTGCAGGCTTGTTCAAGTTGTGGTCTCCTTAACTAGTAGAGCTGCTTTTCCGTTTTCTGTATCTTAACTGGGTCAGGTATGAGGAGCTGTTCCTTAAGATATCACTCTAACAAGGGTTGTTAGGTCCTGAACTGATGCCTTTCGTATCTGACTTCTGGATGTGCCCTTCCTGGACCTTTTTGGCTGGAGCCTGGTGCAGACCAGTGGGTGTCGCTGCCTATGACTGGCCCATATCTATCTATTTGTAGCAACAGGCGATCCAGTTCCTATGGCTGCCTCTGCTGATCCCAGGTGCCATTGTAAGTATCTACTTAGGCTGGCTTTTATATACTTTTGGCCAGGAGGAAGTTGGTTTAAATGTTCATGTTCCCCTGAGATCCGCTTTCCGCCGTCTTATTGGTGGGTCCTTGTTGGGCTCAGTACTTTAAATCGGATTAGAAAAGGTATTGTATGTGTTTGCCCCTTAGCCTCAGGTGTCATTCTATCCAACCTTCTATTTTATTTTATTATTTTATATTTTTCTTTCTTTTCAGCCCTCAAAAGGGTGTGGCCACAGGAGTCCAAAGGGTGTGGCCTTTGTGTTCCTGAGGTGCGGTCTGTCCGCAGGCCCGCTCTCACCCTGCTGCCACCTTGAGCCTTCAGGCATGCATGTTGCCGGTGCCAGCCTGCCACTGCTGTTGCTGAGGCTTCCGCCTCTCCTTCCCAGGTGGGACTGCGCAGGCGTGCCTGGTCTGCAAGCTTTGACTGGCCCCTGGCCTTAGCCTGCCCCTGCACTGGGTGGCAAGCCTGGGCTGGTTTTTTTACCTCCGCCCCGCCCCCGCAGGCAGGATTGCTTTTGGGTGTGCAGGCTGGAAGCCTTGGCCACCCTGCCTCTGCCCCCGCGGGCCAGACCGCGCTCCCTGGTCTGGCCACAGCCCGACCTCTTGCAAGCACTTAGCAGTATGGAAGAGGCATTGTAGCTCAGACCTCAGCACCCAATGCTATATCCCTGGTGGGCTTCCTGCTTCTAAGTGACTCTGCTCTGAGAGCTTCCATTTGGCTGGTGACCTGCTTCCCTTTGCTGATATTGCTGGTTCTAGGAAAAATATTCACTTTAGATTTGGGTAATGACTCAGCCCAGTGGTTAGGGTGCTGTCCCTCAAAGTGTTTTTCCCTGTGCCTCCTAAATTATACTCTTTTCCTGCTACTCTGGTCCTCTCAGCTCTTGCCATTCCCCGGAGCCCTGGGTGAGTGGTTGTGAAAGAGATTTTCTGCATGGTCTGTTTAAGACTAATATTGGGTCTGAGAAATGTGTCTCTTTTCTTGCAAACAGTATCCTGACTTGTTTCGTAGCTAAATACTGCCCTTATGTCTCTTCTAGGCTCCAGGGCTGCAGGCTGAGGCTTCGGTCCTGTGGCCACCACCCTCCCCTCTCTGGTAAAACTCCACCACCACGCGAGTCCTTCTGGGCGGCTGCTCACTCTAGGGAGCTGGGCAGTGCTCTCCGCTTTTCTGCTTTTCCTTCCTGTCTCAGTGTGGCTTCTTTGGTGTTCTTTGGTTATAGATTCCTCTTGGTTTAACCTAAAGTTGGTTTTTCCAGATGATTGTTCTAAAAATTAAGTTGTAATCTACTTTGGTTCTGGGAGGTGGAAGTTGGAACGTCCGCCTACTCCATCGCCATCTTCACACCCTTCGATTTATTCATTTTCTTAAAAATATATTTCATATATTGATTTCCTAGGGAGAGGAGAGGAGAGAAGAGAAAGAGGGTGGGAGAGGAGTGGAAGCATCAACTTGTAGTAGTTACTCATATGTGCCTTGACCAGTCAAGTCCAGGATTTCGACCAGGTGACCTGAGCATTCCAGGTCAATGCTTTATCCACTGAGCCACCACAGTTTAGGCTGATTCATTCTTTATTTAAAGAATTTTTTTTCCCCTGAGTATCATTAACTTCTTTCATTTCTTGCTGCTTTTTGTGTTGTTGTTCATTGTTTTTGAACTTTCTATTGTAATTTAAAGTTTTGGGTTTTTTTTTTAATGATCCTGACATGCTTATTTAAGTATATTTAAATATCAATTTGGATTACTGATTTACAGGTTTTTTTTGCTGTTTCATGTTTTTTTTTGAGGGAATTTTCCTCAGTAGATCTACATGTATGAAATTTCATTTTCTGATTTTTTTTTTTTTGCTGTAGCTCATATATTTGTAGGTTTGTGTGTATGCTCATTTTTTTTGGTAATGCCTGTGATTTATAAGATTTTTATTTAATGGCGCCCTCTTCTGTCAGCTTGGCTAAGTTCAGATATTTTAGCTAGGGTTGTTTTTTGGGGGGGTTGTTTTGACGTGTGTGGGGGAAGAAGTATAGGGGTAGTGAGGAGTAATGACTGCTTTGACTTTATGGTTGTTTGTCTTATAAGACCCTAAAATTTCCTGTTTTGTTTCTTCTTTCCTTTATTATTCCATTGCTGATGGGAGTTTTTCACTGTTTTTGTTTTCTTTTCTCTATAGAAGCTGTGTGTTTCTTAGACTGCCTCTTTAAATTCGTACCCATTTCTTTACATTGTATTTTTTGAAATCCCTTTTCTGTGAGCTTTGCTCTGATGTGGTTACACACTTTTCAGTGTTTTCAGATAGATAATACTTAGGCTCTCAGGCAGTAGTTTTAGAGCAGTTCAATTCTCTAGCTTTGTCTGTTTTCCAGTATTTCTGGGTCTGTCGTGCATGAATGGGACCAGGAGAGGTCATATGAGGACACTTGGTAATTTTTCTTTTTATTTACAATTATTTTGAAGTTTTAGTATTCTCTTTCTGCAAGCCATGATGAGGACATGCTTTTTGTTCAGCTTTATTTCCCCCTGTTATTTAGCATTGTTTTGGTTGGTATAACTTTTGTGTTAATATGGAAAACCACACAATCTGTTAAACAGGTGAGGTTTAATAGAAAGAACTGCTAACTCTGAAGAGATATGAGGAAACTATCTTGTGCCCAGGATTGAACGTGAGTATTCAAAGAAGGGCAAATTAGAAGGAGTTAAGGTCTTGTTGGAGAAGTAGTCACTGGGCAAGTAATTGGCACTGTCAAGTATACAGATGTGGGAGCAAATCAGCAGTCAGTATTGTGGGTGTGCAGTGGGCTTGCATGGGATTGGGGATGTTTTGGGCACAGACAGGCTGCATGTGTAGAGTAGGGGACTTTTAGAAGGACTAGAAGCATGATGTGAACCCACTGGCCATAGGAAGGTGTGCATAAGGGCCTTATAAGAGATTCAGGGTACTGGATTGGACAGGAAACCTTTGGACACTGGTTTCCATGTTGAGAGGACCATGGAAAGATTATATAGGCCAAAACTACTAAGGTTGCAGAGGGACCATGTTTTGAGTCCATGGTTGGGGCAGCACTTCATTGGGTCTCCTCCCTCCCATCCTGCTGGATTCCATGCTGCAGCCAGAAAATGCTGGAGTACCTTTTCCCTCTGCAGTGTCCTTTCCCTTCTCTCTACTGAGAAAACGTAACATTGTGCTCACTTTAAAGGAGAGATGTTTAAAGGAATTCTTGTGGTTTTTTTTTATAACTGAATAAATGAAGCATGCATTCAAACATGAGAGTTAATATATTACTAAAATAAACGATGCAGATATGGTAAATAATACAGATGGAAATTTTGGATGACAGATAGGCAACCACTGTTGGCTTCAGTTACCCAGAAGGTCCCACAAGATATTATATAGCTGTTACCTTTTTCTTATTAAACTCTTCCTTTGGAATGCCATCCTTTGGCCCTTCAAAGCTTTTTTTTCCTCCCAGCCTGTCAAACATTTATCCTGCCTCAGGCACACTCTGTTACAATCTTGACTTTAACCTTTTCATTACCAATCACTGATATCTCCTTCATAATCTTAATTTCAAGCATCCCTTTTTTCCACCCCCATCTCATCCTCTTTAATGATCTGACTTGGAAAATCCTTTAAGCACATTAGAATATATGGTTCATTGATTTTGCTACCATTACAGTCTTTCTGATCCTGTGTATCCACTTTTCCTGACTAGATTTTCTGGTTCCATCATTATATTGACACTGTGATAAGGCCAAAACTTGGAAGTCTAGTTCTTCTGACTCTAGATTCAGATTTTACTATAGTAGACACAGCAAACAGTTTTTGCACATAAACCAACTCTGTTCAACTTTTTGTTTTTCCCTGTGAGCAATGTCAATTGATAGTGTCTGCCTCAAAAAGTGTATTAAGATTTATGAGATCATGTCCATTTTAGCAAGAAAAATGACATTAATTGCTTTTCAATACCTACCATGGATGTATAATTCTCATTGTAACAGTATTTGTTTAAAAATACTGTAGAAATCAGTTGTGTTCACTAGTATGTTCAAGTAAATTTAGGTTTTGGTTTTATTTTTTTTTATTTATTTTATTTTTATTTTTTTAATTTTTTTTTTTTTGCATTTTTCTGAAGCTGGAAACAGGGAGAGACAGTCAGACAGACTCCCGCATGCGCCTGACCGGGATCCACCCGGCACGCCCACCATGGGGCGATGCTCTGCCCACCAGGGGGCGATGCTCTGCCCATCCTGGGCGTCGCCATGTTGCGACCAGAGCCACTCTAGCGCCTGGGGCAGAGGCCACAGAGCCATCCCCAGCGCCCAGGCCATCTTTGCTCCAATGGAGCCTTGGCTGCGGGAGGGGAAGAGAGAGACAGAGAGGAAGGCGCGGCGGAGGGGTGGAGAAGCAAATGGGCGCTTCTCCTGTGTGCCCTGGCCGGGAATCGAACCCGGGTCCTCCGCACGCTAGGCCGACGCTCTACTGCTGAGCCAACCGGCCAGGGCTTAGGTTTTGGTTTTAGACAAAGATAAATGGTGTTGGTAATGTCTGTACCCCAAATACCTGGCATGTTGTTCTAAAACACTAATATATCATTCCAAAATGAATTTATCTAAACTTTTACTTATTAAATCATTAAGATATGATGTTGAATCCCTACTATGTGCCAGTACTTTTCTAGGCACTGGAAATATGGTGGTGAACAAGACAAACAAGGTCCATGTCTTATTGAAATGAATAGTCTTGGCTGGGTGAGAGCCCCATTAACTGCAAGTAAATTCATAAATATAAATATAATTTTAAAAAATGAAAAATACCATGAAGAAAACTAAACTGGACTGGAAATAGGGTAATTTTATATTAATAGATCAAAGTAAGGTTACTTTATGGGGTAGCATTTTAGTTGATACCTGAGAATGCGGAGCCAGCCATGGAAAGATCTAAGGCAAAAGTATTGTAGGGATGGAGAACAAATGCAAGGAACCTGAGGTGTAAAAACCAGCCTGTGTCTGAGGAAGAGGTTGAAGTCTGATGTGGATAGAGTATAGTGACCAAGGAAAGGGGAGTACCTAGAGGAGCTAGAACAAGATGGGGGCCTGATTTTGTAGGACACTATAGATGAGGATTTTGTGTGTATCAGGAACATTTAATTTGATAACTCATAATTCAAAAATGATTTTCTCATCAGTGCATGAAACATTTAAATACATGCTTAAGAATGATACAAAATTATATTGGGTTAGATTACAAAGGTAGTGTTCTCTTACAGAAGACCTCAAATGACAAGCTATGGTACTACCTGTCAATGAAGAAACAATGGAAGAACTCATTATGTTCTGAAGAAATCATTACTCAGCCTGTCAGGTCTTTTTGGACTTACCTGCCTTTTACCATTTGAACTGCATTGATCTAGGAGCTCAAAATCTAGAGTTTTACATCAGGATCAAAGTATTGGTTCTGGTTAGTCAATGTGAAAGGGTTCAGTGCTTTTAGTGAGTGTAATGAGGTTCCCTGCAGTTAGTCAGTATATCTGGGCCTAGTACTCTTTTTTTATTAATTTTTAGAGAGGAGAGAGAGTGAGAGAAAGAGAGAGAGAGAGAGAGAATGGGGAGGGAGGAGCAGGAAACATCAACTCCCATATGTGCCTTGACCAGGCAAGGCCAGGGTTCCGAACCAGCGACCTCAGCATTCCAGGTCAACACCCCATCCACTGCACCACCACAGATCAGACCCCAGTACTCTTATTTAGTGTGACAAGACTCAATATACTTAGAGAAGTATAAGAGAATCTTACATTCAGTAAGTGAAATGAAGTCCAGAGTTCCAAATAAGTTAGAAAGTGTAATGAGGCTCTTGCATTCCTAGTCAGTCAGGAAATGTAACCAAGTCCAAATCTTTTACTTGGTCTAGAAATGTAATGACCCAGCATTCCTAGTTAGGAAGTATAATAATCCAACACTTAGGCAGATATTACTTAGCAACTGGCATAAAGGTTTGATGGAGAAGAAATAGAAACTAATAGTCACAGTGAATGAAGTTTTGGAATCATTACTTTATTCAAGCTGTGCTTTTGATCTCTAGAATTGCATGCCTCATATCTAGGTTTTCGTTTTTATCTTAATAACGTTCTTTAAAAAATCTTTTACTGGCCCTGGCCTGTTGGCTCAGTGGTAGAGCGTCGGCCTGGTGTGCAGGAGTCCCGGGTTCGATTTCTGGCCAGGGCACACAGGAGAAGCACCCATCTGCTTCTCCACCCCTCCCCTTCTCCTTCCTCTCTGTTTCTCTCTTACCCTCCTGCAGCCAAGGCTCCACTGGAGCAAAGTTGGCCCGGGTGCTGAGGATGGATCCATGGCCTCTGCCTCAGGCGCTAGAGTGGCTCTGGATACACGCCCCAGAGGGGCAGAGCATCGCCCCCTGGTGGGCCTGCCGGGTGGATCCTGGTCGAGTGCATGCGGGAGTCTGTCTGACTGCCTCCCCGTTTCCAACTTCAGAAAAAATAAAAATAAATACATAAAAAATCTTTTACTGTCTGTTTCCATTCTCTCCAAGTATTTTTGTCTCATATTAATTGATTGGCCAGTTCAAAATAATGCTTTTCAAATATCTTCAAATTGTTTTCTCTTTTTTTCCTTTGCTGGTCAAAGGCCCAGAAGTCTTGTCCTATCTTCTTTTTACTAAAACCTTATTGGTAAAAGGAAAACAAATGAGAAACATAGATAGCTAGGTTTAGCCTCTTTCTTCTGAGTTTACTACTATTAATTTTTAAAATATAATTATCTTTTGATACATAAATATTATTGGAAAAATTGAAAAGTACATAAAAGCAACAAAGGAGAAAGCCACTTATAATCTCACACTACAAATATTGTGTGGCATTTTGGTCTATTTCCTTTTAGTCTTTATTCTTATACTTGTGTGTAAGCGTGCTTACATGTATATCACTTTTTCTTAAGCTATTTTAAGATACACATCTTAAAATTTTTGAAACCTATGAATGAGAGAAAATTACATAAAAGATGACAAAATTTATATATATATATTAGGGTGATTCTGGATTCAGTCTGTCAGCATGGGTTTTTTCATTTACTGTCAGGTGTTTTGCTGAATCATTTTTTTTTTTTTTTTTTACAGACACAGAGAGAGAGTCAGGGAGTGGGATAGACAGGAACAGAGAAAGATGAGAAGCATCAATCATTAAATTTTCATTGTGACACCTTAGTTCATTGATTGCTTTCTCATATGTGCCTTGACCGTGGGCCTTCAGCAGACCGAGTAACCCCTTGCTCGAGCCAGCGACCTGGTGAGCTTTGGCTCAAACCAGATGAGCCCCATGCTCAAGCTGGCGACCTTGGGGTCTCGAACCTGGGTCCTCCGCATCCCAGTCTGATGCCCCTTCCACTGCACCACCGCCTGGTCAGGCTGCTGAACCATCTTATTTCAGATCTTGTTCTGCTGTTGCAGTAGAGCCATAGCTGCACCAGATCTTGGGGCCATGGTAATGCTATAGTTGACATGTAACATTACAGTTACCACTCATAGTTCATATTCACTGTTCACTATTTCTGTCAAAGTATGACACAAAGGGGCTGGGTCCTGAGGGACTTTCAGGTTGAGTAACATGTGTGCCAGCACCAGTCTTAGGTCAGTAACCCAGGTTACAGTTTTTGGTCAACTGACTAGTATTCCACTGAAAGATATAATGTTTATTTACTTAATCCTGTATTGATGTACATTTAAGCTCTTCTTAATTTTTTTATATTTATTATAAGTGGAACATAGGTGCAGTAAATACCCGTATTTGTACTTGTCTGTTTTCTTACAATGTATTCCTAGAAGTGAAATTGCTCAGTCAAATTTGATAATTGTCTGGTTGCACTTGATTAACATATTGATGTATAGACAACAAAATTTATCTTTGCTAACATTGGTTATTTTGAAGTATTTTTATTATAATTTTTGTGAAGTGAAATGCATAGATCTTATACAGGTAGATGAATTTTGACAATCCACTACACCTGTGTAGCTAATACCTCCATCATAGTATAGAATACTTACATTATCACAAAATGATTTCCTTGTGAATCTTTCTCATGTGTTCACTTACTTATATTCTTTGGTGAAGTACACAGATCTTTTGTGCATTCTATTTGGATTGTTTTTCTTATTACTGAGTTAGAGTTCTTTATATATTCTCTCTCTCTCTATAAGATAGTGATCCTTTGTCAGATGTATGCATTATAATTATTTACTCCTGGAATATGGGTTACCATTTCTTTTTCTTACTAGTGGCATTTTAAGCACTGGCTGATTGGCTCAGTGGTAGAGCATCGGTCCGGCATGTGGATGTCCCAAGTTCGATTTCTGCTCAGGGCACATGGAAGTGCTGATCTGCTTCTACGCCTTTCCCCCTCTCCTTTCTCTCTATCTCTCTCTTCCCCTCATGCACCCAGGGCTTGATTGGAGCAAAGTTGGCCCAGGTGCTAAGTAAGGATGGCTCCAAGGCCTCTGCCTCAGGCACTAGAACGGCTCTGGTTGCAGTGGAGCAAGGCCTCAGATGGGCAGAGCATTGCCCCTTAGTGGACTTGCCAGACGGATCTCGGTCTGGCGCATGTGGGAATCTGTCTCTCTGCCTCTTTGTTTCTCGCTTCAGAAAAATACAAACAAACAAACAAAAAAAATAGGGGTATTTTAAATACAGAGAGTTTTAATTTTGATGTAGTTCATTTTATGAATTATTTATTTAATTGTTCATGCTTTTGTGTCTTATCTAGGAAATTTTTTTTTCTTTTGTGACAGACAGAGAGACAGACAGATAGGGAAAGATAGGAAGGGAGAGAGGTGAGAAGCATCAGTTCTTCGTTGGGGCACCTTAGTTGTTCATTGATTGCTTTCTCATATGTGCCTTGACCGGGGTGGGGTGAAGGGGCCACAGCAGAGCGAGTGACCCGTTGCTCAAGCCAGCGACCTTGGGTTCAAGCCAGTGACCTTTTGTCTCAAGCCAGCAACCATGGAGTCATGTCCATGATTCCATCTTTAAGCCAGAAACCCTGCACTCAAGCTGGTGAGCCCATACTGAAGCCGGATGAGCCCGCACTCAAGCCTGTGACCTTGGGGTTTTGAACCTGGGTCCTCCATATCCCAGTCCGATACTCTACCTACTGTGCCACCGCCTGGTCAGGCTAAAAATCCTTATACTGGTCATAAAGATTTCTTTGTTTCCCCCTAAGCTTTAGCTTTTACATTAAGGTATATCATCCATTTTGAGGTAATGTTTTTGTATGGTATGAGTTTAGATTTGAAGTTCTTTTTTCTTCTTCTGCCATTGAATATCTAGTTTTTTGAGCACCATTTGTGAAAAGATTATTTCTTCCTCATTAAATTACTTTGTCACCCTTATTGAAAACCAGTAAACTTACAGAAATGTTATACTATGGCTTTGTGGAATGGGTTTGTTCAGAGTGTTGAAGTATGGGAAATCAGGATCTAGGCTTTTTCTCTCTGGAAGTTAATTTTTTTAAAATTCTTTTTAATTTTTATTTATTTATTTATTTGGTGACAGAGAAGAGAGACAGATAGGGGCAGGCAGGCAAGAAAGGAGAAAGATGAGGAGTATCAATTCTTCGTTGTGGTTTCTTAGTCTCCTTAGTTCATTCATTGCTTTTTCATATGTGCCTTGACCAGGGGGCTACAACCGAGTGAGTGACCCCTTGCTTAAGCCAGTGACCTTGGGCTCAAGCCAGTGACCTTGGGCTTCAAGCCAGCGACCATGGGGTCATGTCTATGATCCTATGCTTAAGCTGGTGACCTCGGGGCTTCGAACCAGGGTCTTCTGTGTCCCAGTCTGATGCTCTATCCATTGTACCACCGCCAGGTCAGGCAATTTTAAAAAAATTCTTAAAAATTTTTTTTTACTGATTTTAATTTATTGTGTTTACATAGATTCAAGTGTCCCACTAAATACACCCCCCACCCCATGTTCCCCTCAACATCCTCCTTGGCCCCTCCCCCCTTCCCTCCAGGATTTTCTGCTCTCTATAACACTGTGCTGTGTGTGTGTGTGTGTGTGTGTGTGTGTGTATATATATATAATTTCACCAGTCTCTTTCCCTTCTACGATCCAATTTTCTCATCACCTTTCCCTCTGGTCCTTTTGATTCCGCCTCTGCCTCTATTCCGTTCCTCAGTTCACATTGTTAATTGGATTCCTCAAATGGGTGACGTCATATGATATTTTTCTTTCTCTGCCTGGCTTATTTCACTTAACGTAATAGTTTCCAGGTCTATCCATGTTGTTGAAAAAGGTAAGATTTACTTCTTTTCATGGCCCCATAGTATTCCATTGTGTATATGTACCATTTTTAATCCACTTATCCACTGATGGACACTTGGACTGTTTCCAGATCTTGGCTATTGTAAACAATGCTGCCATAATCCTGGGGGTGCATTTCTTCTTTTGTATCAGTGATTTCTTGTTCTTAGGATATATTCCTAAAAGTGGGATGGCAGGGTCAAAAGGTAGTTCCATTTTTAATTTTTTGAGAAATCTCCACACTGTTTTCCACAGTGGCCGCACCAGTCTGCATTCTCACCAGCAGTGCAGGAGGGTTCCCTTTTCTCCACACCCTCTCCAGCACATATTATGTGTTTTTTTGTTAATGAGCGCCATTCTGACTGGTGTGAGGTGGTATCTCATTGTGGTTTTAATTTGCATTTCTCTAAATGATTAGTGATGTTGAACATTTTTTCATCTGCCTATTGGCCATCTGTATATCCTCTTTGGAGAAGTGTATATTCATTTCTCTTGCCCATTTTTTGATTGGATTGTTTATCTTGCTGGTATTGAGTTTTACAAGTTCTTTATAAATTTTGGTTATTAACCCCTTATCAGACGTATTGTTGAATATGTTCTTCCATTGTGTGGTTTGTCTTTGTATTTTGTTCATATTGTCTTTAGCTGTTTTCAGCAGGGCATGTTCAGATTTTTATTTTAGTTACTGAATTACTAGTTCTGTCAAATTATCTTTTGATATTGAGGATTATACAGGTTCATAGCCATCTGGGAATGGTTATTAGAAGGACATTTCAGGTCATGAGCATCATTGTGGCACCCCACTCTCTCTTCTTGTGAAAGATTTTTTGCATGTGGCTAGAGAGAATGAAAGTAAATTTGGCAAAGGATTGACAATTACTGAATCTTGTGAAAGGTATATTAATGTTCATTGTACTAATCTTTCAGTTTTTCTCTAGTTTGTAATATTTTTTTTTTAGATTTCATTGATTTGAGAGAGAGAGAGAGAGAGAGAGAGAGAAGGGTGGTGGTGGGGGGAACATGAAGCATCATTAGCATCATTTCGTAATTGCTGCTCAAATGTGCCTTGTATAGTCAAGCCCGGGGTTTCAAACCGGCGACCTCAGCATTCCACATCAATGCTTTATTCGCTGTGCCACCACATGTCAGGCTAGTTTGAAATTTTTCAAAACAAAAATGTTGGCAACAAAATCTCCACAAAGAATAAACTTTGATATTAGGATAGTGAAACTTTATTGGTTTAATTTTTAGCTGTAATATCTTTTGCAAGAGATTATTGAATATATCATGATATACGCTCAATAGTTATTGATTTCCTTCATTTTACTAATAGTATTCTATGATTTTAGAGTGTTTTACTGTTTAAAGAACATATATAGAGGATTATGTACACTCTATATTTTCATTTGTGAAATAGATAAGATAGGTGTATATTCTTCATTTTATAATAGAACAATGTGTTGTTTAGAGAAATGTGACCAAGGTTATAGCCAGCTACCTTCATTCCAAGATTTTCTCCCAAGTCTGGAACCCTCTTTTCTGTGTAATTACTCATCGGACACTTCCACCTTGATATCTCAAATGCCATCTGCCACAAACATCCTTCTCTCTTTTTCTATTCTATAGTTAATGGTGCCTTTGTTTACCCAGATGGACTGGTCAGGCACCTGGGTATCATCCTACAATTTCTGTCCTCACTTCTAATTGGCTTTAGGGTGGAAAGAAATAGGGAAAGAGAACTAATATTTTTTGTGTGTTTGTTCAATACCCTGTTTTGTATGTTTGCTGATTTTTCATAAATCATCTTAAATCCTCTCAGCAACAACTATGTTAAGATGGTGGCTTTGTTTTTACAATTCCAGAGTAGAACTGTCCTAGGAGGAAATGTTCATAAGCATTCTTTCCCTTTATAACACCACCATTTCTTAAGTCTCACTGAAAGAGCCTACATAATCAGCCTTTCTACTATCAACCTCATTTTCTTTAGTTAAGCCTTTAATGTTGTTGGCATAGTGGTCTTTCTAAAAAGTCAATTTAGTCATATTGCTTCTTTTCATTGATGGGATGAAAACAACAAATAAAGTATTTCCTATGATCTAGTTTCTACTTATTTCTCTTATCCCACTTTATATGCTTCCTCTGATCAACCTACTTGCCAGCCACACTGAAAAACTGAATTGTAGCTGTGTATTTGTTACTGTCTACCACAGGGGTTGGGAACCTATGACTTGTGAGCCAAATGTGGCTCTTTTGATGGCTGCACCTGGCTCACAGACATGTCTTTAATAATAAAAAAAATAACGTTAAAAATATAAAACATTCTCATGTATTACATCCATTCATTTCCTACCGCTCATGTTCATGGTTGCGGGTGGCTGGAGCCAATCACTGCTGTCCTCTGGGACAACACCAAATTTTTATTGGATAATGCCTAACGTACATGGGTCGTTGTATGGCTCTCATGGAATTACATTTTAAAATATGTGGCGTTCATGGCTCTCTCAGCCAAAAAGTTTCCTGACCCCTGGTCTACCATGACGGCATGCTCTCATATTTGTTATTACTCTAGCTTTTTTATTCTTTGCCATGTTATCTAATTCAGGATTCTAAAGTGTATGTTCCTACTGGAAGTCTCTGCATAACATCTTCACTGGGTGAATTAGGTGTTTGTTTTTTCCTCATGCATATTTCTGGTATGGAACTATGTTTTAACTCTTTGTTTTATGCCTTTTTGCTATAAACCTGTGAACTCCTTGAGAGTCATAGTTTACACAGGTTAGATATTCAGTAAATATTAATGGACTACATTTAATCCTAACACTATGAAAATACATTTCCTTAAGGAAGCTGGCATTTATTATTTTTTTTCATAGAGTTACTGTGATTTTATATTTATTTGTTTTATTTATCTTCAGTGTTGGAATAGTAATTGGGGAACCTGATTTTTAGTTTTGGCTCTGCTCCCTATATATTATATTCTCTTAGACAAGTCATTGTAACTTTCTATCTTAGTTTCCTTATCCAGTTAATGACAGATTGGATTACATTTTCTGATCCCCCATCCATCTTTCCCAGAAACTCTGATTCCATCCAGGAGATTTTCGGTTAGAGACATGAGACATTGATGGTGGTGCTAGAAGTTTCACTTTGATATAATATGTAGGATAGGTTGGAGGGGATAGACTGGATAGCTGCGGAGAGACCAGTTAAGGGAATAACATGGTCAATATTTGGGAAAGGGGAAATTATGAAAGAAGCTTTACAATGTGGAATGGTAAGGACAGAGTAGAGTGAGTTGTTTTCTGCCCATTCCACTTCCCCATAAGTGGATTCCAAGATTCAAAGCCTGTGCTGACTTCTGTAGATAACTTGATTTTCCAATTTGAGAGAGATGGAACTAGGGGAATAAGTAGTGTAAAATTTTAATTTCTGCCTTTGTCTCAAAAGGGAATAAGAATTGGTACTTCATAAACAGAGACGTATCCTTTCCAGATTTACACAGAAAATATATCAATATTTTCCCACTTGAGGCAATGGCTCCCTAAAAACATATAGAACGTTATGAGTTAAAAACAGCATAAAGATTCAAAAAAGAGGTTGGCAAATTCTATTTTAAAAATCAAAACTCAGCTATTTGAATATGCTCATTGAGTTCAAAGGCTGTGAAATTACGTTTTGAGATTTTCCTCACTGGGACATACATTGTGGAGAAGGTCTTTTTGTTAGTATTATTGCTGTTGTACCTTTAAATTTAACATTTGTTCAGCGCTCATACCTGTTTAGAGAGAGCGTTAGAAAACATCTCTACTGTACTGTAAGGATGCTATTGGTACTGATTATGCCAGAGAATCAAGAAATTCAGAAAGCTTTCTGGTACTAGGTCTGAAAATTGATACTAGGTCTGAAAAGTGCCATGAATAATTATTTTGTTACTGTTACTACTATTGTATTCTGTCCCAGTACAGGACAATGATAACAACTGTTTCAGGCAGCTGTTGCTAATGTTTGTACCACTCTAAAAGTTCTAAATAATGGTTATGCTGTCTTTTTAAATATGTTGAAAGGAAATGTGTTGGTTTTTCCATTTCACCCTTAATATACTTTTTGCCACACTGCACATTCATGTTTCTGATAGTAAGTGTATTAGTTTCTTAGGGCTGCTATAACAAATTACTCAAAACTTGGTGTCTTAAAACAACAGAAATTTACTCTTACTGTTTAGGAGACCCCCAAATCCAAAACCTGGAGGTAGTTGGCAGGGCCACACTCCCTTTAAAGGATTCAGGGGGAATCCTTTCTTGCCTGGTCCAGATTCTGATGACTCCTGGTGTTCTCTGGCTTGTGGCAGCACAACTCGAGTGTTTGCCTCCATCCTCACATGGCCTTCTTTTCTTTTCTTTTTTTTTTGTCTCTGATAGGATACTTTCATTTTCATTGAATTCAGGGATCACCCTATTTCAGTATTATTTTATCTTAATCCTTACCTTTAATAACATCTACAAAGACCCTATTTCCAAAGAAGATCATATTTTTAGGTTATAGGTGGACCTGAAATATTTTCTGGCACATTATTCAACAACTATAAGAAAGTGCTAGCAATTTGAGATATCTTATCAGTGGTGACATTGCTTTCTTTTGATCATTCTCATTCATTTGCTCAAAAAATATTTCATGAACTGCAACACTGAACCAGGGACAGGTTTAGAGAAAGATGGACCAGATAGATTCTTTGGTCTTAAGGATCTCCCAATGTGTAGTTGAAAGACAGATAGAGACCTACAATCCATGACAAGCTGGATAGTAGAGGCTTATACCAGGTGCTGAATACACCTATGTGTATTCATCCTGTGTTTGTTGTGGAGGGACTCAGAGGGTGGAGATGAGGGGGAGAGGAAAAACAACAAAAGACATGACATTTGAATCTTGAAGGAAGACAAGTTACTGAGACAGGTAATATCAGGTGTAAAGACACTGTGGATTGAGAGTGGTCTTAAGAAAACTGTAGGTTCTGAAGTACCACTGTATCATAAAATATGTATGAAGGGATAAGAATAAATAATAAGTTTCTGTTTTCTTACAACATTGGCTTATTGATTCTGCATTGTGATAATCCTATGACCACTGTGACACAGACAATTACTATAATATATCTCCAAATCCTTTTCCACATTATTTCTTCCTGAGCAAAGAGAAGAGTTGATTTTTCTAGCCCTTTTGATTTACATTGGGTCATTACTACCTCTTTCCCTTTTTCTCTCCTTCTCTCCTTTCTTCCTTCCTTCTTCCTAAACTGTGACCAGTGATGAAAGTTGTGTCATATGGTGGAACTCTAATATTGCAGCAGCCTGAATCACTACATGGAAGACAGCTATCCTGGAGAGTTGCCCATACTTCAGCAGGTTTTGCAAGAGTGAGAAATAAACTTTCTGATTTGATAATCCACAAAAATTATAGTATTATTTGTTACTACAGTATAGATTATGCTATCCTGATTTACATAGTTTAAAAAAAATTTCCTTTGAATACCTCTCACATTAAAAATAATAATGGCAAAGGAAGATAGTTGCTAGTTTTACATTTTAGATTGAAAATGTATTTCAAGTAAAATTGTATATTTCAAACTTACCTCTTATTTTACAATTATGAAAGTCATATAGATTCATTTCATTGAAATTAGACTGTAGAGAAGCTACTTTTCTGCTTGGTTATTAATAAATATTGTTAGTAGTTTGACTTAAATAAATTTCTTTCCCAAATGATTCTTCTATAAATTATTTTTAATATATTTTTGAAAAATGATAAAATATTTTTATAAAGCATGGTTTTTTATTTTTTAAAAACTGTTTATTTTAGCCTGACCTGTGGTGGCGCAGTGGATAAAGCATCGAACTGGAACACTGAGGTTGCTGGTTTGAAACCCTGGGCTTGCCTGGTCAAGGCACATATGGGAGTTGATGCTTCCTGCTCCTCCCTTTCTCTCTCTATCTCTCGCTCTCTTTCTCTCTAAAATGAATTTAAAAACCTTGTTTATTTTATTGATTTTTGAGAGAGGAAGGGAAAGAGCAGGAGAGAGACAGGAACATTTTCCTGTATGTGCCCTGACCAATGATTGAACTAGCAACCACTGCACATCAGATGGTGCTCTACTAACTGAGCCATTTGGCCAGGGCTAAAGCATGATCTTTAATGGCCCCACCATATCCTATCATGGAATGTGGTATTTAAATCAGCCTCCAATTATTATTCATTTGGTTCTATGTTTTTTTTAAACAATATAAACACCACAGAGAATATCATTGTAGAAAAATCATGTAGAAATTCCTAATTATTTCTTTAAACCAAAAATCTAAGGATAGAGTTGCTGATTTAAAGGGATCCCCCTCCGTGGCTGGTTTTTTTTTTTTTTTCTACAGGGACAGAGAGAGGGATAGATAGGGACAGACAGACAGGAACGGAGAGAGATGAGAAGCATCAATCATCAGTTTTTCGTTGTAACACCTTAGTTGTTCATTGATTGCTTTCTCATATGTGCCTTGACCGCAGGCCTTCAGCAGACCGAGTAACTCTTTGCTCAAGCCAGCGACCTTGGGTCAAGCTGGTGAGCTTTGCTCAAACCAGATGAGCCCACACTCAAGCTGGAGACCTCAGAGTCTCGAACCTGGGTCCTTGGAATCCCAGTCCGACGCTCTATCCACTGTGCCACCGCCTGGTCAGGCTCCGTGGCTGTTTTTATCAGATTAACTTCCAGAAAGGTTTTATCTGCTTGCAGTCTCACCAACAGTATATAAGAAAGCCTTTCTATTGTATCCTTAGTAACACTATATATTTTTGTATGTATGTGTATGTGTGTGTTTGTCAGTCTGAGTAAGCATGATATTTTTGTTTTGATTTTTATTTCTTTGGTTGAGATTTTGTACCCTCATATGTGTATTGTTCATTTATATTTATTCCCTGTGAATTTTGTATCCTTTATTTATTTTTCATTTATTTAAAAGAAGTTTTAGTGAATTTCTATAACTGCCTATTAAATGCATGTACTTTTAAAAAATGATCATGTATGTGCACCTATTTTTTTCTTCTTTATTTAAATTTCTGGGCTTATGGATTTTACAGTTTTATTTTTGTGTGGTCAAATCTGTCTACTTTTTTATTTTTTCCTTTGTTAGTATGCTTAGATAGGGCTTCTTTACTACAAGATCATATTAAACATGCACATATATTTCTTCTAGCCCTGCTGTGTTTTCATATTTTCTCACATTTAACTCTAATTCACACAGGGTCTGTTATTGTGTAAATAATCATCTAACCCTCTTCTCAGTTAATTAGTTGTTAATTTCAATTAACTGGGAACATTTTTTACAACCTGTGTTATCTCTTTGACTTGAAATATCACCTTTAGCATATGTTCAGTCTTTTTATGTGCTAGGATTTCTTTTCATTCCCTTGATTTTTAAAATTTGTTCTTAAACTGGCTTTAAGTTGTTTTCCTTAAAGTAACTTATGTACTTATATATTTATATATGATAGGTGAATGTATTTTTATTATACTTTTTTCTCAAAAATGTTTTGCTTGTTTTCAGTTGTTTTTTCTTTCAAATACGTTTTTGACTTGCTTTGTTCAGCTTACAAAAAGAGAGTGTTGGTATTACTATCGGAATTTCTTTATTCTTATAAGGTAAGTTGGGAGGAATTGGCATCATTTCAATAGTGTTTGCCAGTCTAGAATAATTCTCATTTCTTCTCATTTTTTTCAGCACAATGTTAAATATATATATATTTATTTCTTATTTTAAATTGAGATGAGAAGCCATTGGAGTTGATAAGACTTTGAGCCCTGGGAGAAGCCACAATATAGAATAGCTTTTCTATGTATAAACTAGTAACAAATTCTATTCAGATTATAAAATGTAGGTGGTAAAACTTGGAAATGTTTTTATAAGAGGCGTACTTGGCCTGACTAGGTGGTGGTGCAGTGGATAGAGTGTAAACTGGGGACACTGAGGACCCAGGTTTGAAACCCCAAGGTCACCGGCCTGAGCGTGGGCTCACCAACTTGAGCGCGGGATCACGGGCTTGAGCATGGGATCATAGTCATGGCTCTATGGTCACTGTCTTGAGTCCAAAGTTGCTGGCTTGAGCAAGAGGTCACTGGCTCAGCTGCATGCCCCCAGTCAAGGTATGTATGAGAAAACAATCAATAAACATCTAAAGTGACACAAGTACGAGTTGATGCTTTTCATCTTTCTGCCTCCCTGTCTGTCCCTCCCTATCTGTCCCTCCCTGTCTGTCCCTCTCTGTTACGTTTAAAAAGAAAAAAATGTACTTGCTTGCTGAAGTGGTCAGTCTGAATTTATCTAATGAATGCCACAGAAAATTTGTAGGAACAACCTTTTAAAGAAATGTATGTGTCTTAAATGACACCTTAGGGATGATGAGATGTTTAAGCAGTGTTTAATTTAGATCTATGTGATGTGGATGCAGTTTTCTTCCACCAGCCTACCTGAATCTTCAAAGGATATAGCAAGGCAACAAGGTTTGGGTGGTGTGTGAGGGCCAGATTTGAAATGACAGAACTTCTATTACTTTTGTAACCTCACAATTCCTTTTAGGCTACTAATAATGGTTTTTTATTTGGAATATTTTTCTTATTTTACTCACTTGCAAAAGAAGTTTGGCTCATGAGATTTAAACAACTGAAGTGCTGGCTCTTGGTTTGTCAATAATTGGCAGCTTAGTTACAGGATGCAATATAGCTGCCCAGATTTAGAAGAAACAAGTGGAATAGGAAAAAAGAGAAGGGTGTGTGGGTAGATTCTTGGTTTCCTGATGTTTCCACTCAGTGGTACAAAATGCTCTGAGAGAGGAATGGCCTTTAGGGAAGGTGTGTTGCCTTTGAGTGCCTTTAATCCTGAGCAGCAGTCTCAGTTTCCTACTTATTCTGGCACACATGCCTGTTTTCTTATTGTGGAATGCATTGAGGAAGGCAGCAGATGGATGTCAGCACTTTGAGGTTAGGCTCTAATGAGAGGCCACTCGGTTGAGGGTGAATTAATTTATGGTTTATAGCACATGCTGTTAGTATTTCACAGTTGATAACACTGTGAAAGCCAAATTGTGAGACCGTATTGGACAAGTAGGTTAAGAATATTGAGTTTTCTGTGGTTTTGTTTGTGTGTATGTGTATTCTGCTTTACCAAACAACAGCCCTTTCTGATTAGTCTGGTTCCATTTTTCACCTTTATGTTAGAGTGTGTAGATTCATTCAGTAGAGCACCTCCCTATTCTGCTTTCCTCCACAGTGTGATTGTACCACATTCCCTCTTTGACAAAAGTCGTACCATTTACATTACTATTAGCAGATTATGAGCATTCCAGATGTTGTATATCCTTGCCAGTACTTGATATTGTCAGCCTTTTTATTTTTAACTATGCTCCTGAGTATATAGAGGCATTTCATTGTGGTTTTAATTACTAACGACCATTTGGTTGTATTCTCCATGTACCCACTCAAATCTCTTGCTTATTTTTCTATTGGATTGTATGTCTTTTTGCTGTTGATTGCAAGAGCTCTGTATATTTTCTGTTTAGGAGTTCTTTGTTTCTTGTAAGTGTTGTGAAAATCTTCCATTCTGTGGCTTGCCTTTTAGCTTTTGTATTGGGGCTCTTAATGAGCAGGAAGGATTACTTTTACTATAGTTCTGTTTATTAATCTTTTCCTTTATTGAATTAGTTTTTTGAGTCCTGTTTTAAAGTAACTTCTCCCTACCCTAAGCTAATGAAGATGCTCATCTAGATTTTTTAAAAGAAGCTTTGCCTTTTACATTTAGATTGCATTTCATCTGGAGTTGATTTTTGTATGTGATATGAAATAGGCCCAAGTTCTTCTGTTTTGTTTTTCTCATGGTTATCCATTTAAGATTTTTTTATTGATTGATTTTAGAGAGAGAAAGGGAAGGAGTGAAAGGAGAGAGAGAAACACCAGTTTGTTCTTCCACTTATTTATGCATTTATTGGTTGATTCTTGTGTGAGCCCTGACCAGGCATTGAACCTGCAATATTGGCATATTGGAGCAGTGCTCTAACCAGCTGAGCTAACCGGCTCGTGTCTTGAATATCCATTTGATTTACCATTATTTATTGAAAATATCATTTTTTCCCCTACTTCTCTGTAGAGCTATCTTTGTTGTAACTCAGGTATTCCCATATTTGTTTATCTGTTTCTGAACTGTGTTCTGTTCCATTGCTCTGCTTGTCTGTACTTGCTTTAATACTACCTTGTTTTATTTAATAGTAAAAATACTTGATAATCTGCTGGAGTAAATCTTCAAACTTTGTCCCTTTCAAGATTGTCTTAGTCTTGGATCTTTGCATATTCATATTTACGCAATCAGAATATCAATTACAAAAAATCTGGCAGGGTTAGAACTGAGATTATATTGATTTGAAAATGAAGCTAGAGAGAAATAACATCTACACAACAGAGTCTTCAAACCCATCAAACCCATGAACACAGATTGTCACTCCATTTATTAAACTAGTCTTTTTTTTTTAAATTTATTTTTTACAGAGACAGAGAGTGAGTCAGAGAGAGGGATAGACAGGGACAGACAGACAGGAACGGAGAGAGATGAGAAGCATCAATCATTAGTTTTTCATTACGCATTGCAACACCTTAGTTGTTCATTGATAGCTTTCTCATATGTGCCTTGACCGCGGGCCATCAGCAGACCGAGTAACCCCTTGCTGGGGCCAGCGACCTTGGGTTCAAGCTGGTGGGCTTTTGCTCAGACCAGATGAGCTCAAGCTGGCGACCTCGGGGTCTTGAACTTGGGTCCTTGGAATCCCAGTCCGACGCTCTATCCACTGCGCCACCGCCTGGTCAGGCTATTAAACTAGTCTTTAATGTCCGTTAGTACTCTTTTTTGGTTCTCTTTGTTGTTATCTTGCATGTTTTTCATTAGGTATTCTCTAGGTACTTAAATGTTTGTGATACTGCCGTAAATCTTGTGTTTCTTAATTCTCAAAACATTTTTCAGTATATATTGTATATATATATTTGCATGTGGTATTGGTTCAGACTTCTTGTACAGTGTTAAAAGGAGTAATACTAGTGGGCATCGTGAACTTAAAGATTTCACTCTTTAAACTAAAAGTGATGTTAGTTACAGATCTTTTGTAGCTATGCTTTATCAGGTTAAGGAAATTTAACGGTTTGTTTTTTGGGCATGCGCACACGTGTGTGTGTGTGTGTGTGTGTGTGTGTGTGTGAGAGAGAGAGAGAGAGAGAGAGAGCGAATTTATTGAGGTGACATTAGTTATTGAAATTATATAGGTTTCAGGTGTACAGTTCTATAATACATCATCAGTATATTGTATTCTGTGTTCACCAACCCAAGTGTATACTATTTATTTTGTTAGGTACTTTATTTTTGTAGAAAAATATTAAGCTTCACAAATAACTTATTATTATTGCTCTTTCTTTTCTTTCTTTCCTTCCTTTCCTTTCCTTTCCTTTCCTTTCCTTTCCTTTCCTTTCCTTTCCTTTCCTTTCCTTTCCTTTCCTTTCCTTTCCCCTTTCCCTTTCCCTTTCCCTTTCCCTTTCCCTTTCCCTT
Organism: Saccopteryx bilineata; assembly: GCF_036850765.1. NCBI lineage: Eukaryota > Metazoa > Chordata > Mammalia > Chiroptera > Emballonuridae > Saccopteryx > Saccopteryx bilineata. The sequence continues at coordinate 250,966,772 of NC_089492.1, forward strand.
TCCCTTTCTTCCTTCCTTCCTTCCTTCCTTCCTTCCTTCCTTCCTTCCTTCCTTCCTTCCTTCCTTCCGTCCTTCCCCCCTCTCTCTCTCTCTCTCTCTCTCTCTCTCTCTCTCTCTCTTTCTCGATGGGAGATAGTGAGAGAGACTCCCACATGCACCCTCACCGGGATCCTCACTGGCAACCCCATCCGGGAGCCAATGCTGGAATCAATTCAACTATCCTCAGTGCCTGGGGCTGGTGCCTGAACCAGCTGAGCCACTGGCTACAGGAGGGGAAGCAAGAGAGAAGGGGGAGAGGAGGAAGAGAGAAGCAGATGATTGTTTCTCTTGCGTGCCCTGACTGGGACTTGAACCTGGTACATCCTTACACTGGGCCAATGCTCTATCCACTGAACCACTGTCCAGGGCCTATTATCATTGCTTTAAGTTTAAGCAGTCACAATTCATTTAGATTTCACTATATTTTGCCCCATCTTTAAAAAGAAAAAATTTTTTTTTTTTTTGTATTGGTCATCTTCAATTTAGGATTATTTTTCTTCTGCTGTAGTATATACTTTAGAGCAGTGGTCCCCAACCCCCGGACCACAGACTGGTACCAGTCCGTGGGCCATTTGGTACTGGTCCGCAGAGAAAGAATAAATAACTTACATTATTTCTGTTTTATTTATATTTAAGTCTGAACAATGTTTTATTTTTAAAAACTGACCAGATTCCCTTTGTTACATCTGTCTAAGACTCACTCTTGACGCTTGTCTCGGTCACGTGATACATTTATCCGTCCCACCCTAAAGGCCAGTCTGTGAAAATATTTTCTGACATTAAACCAGTCCGTGGCCCAAAAAAGGTTGGGGAACACTGCTGTAGAGTTTCCATTAGTGCAGATCTGATGTGGGCAAACTCTTCCAGGATTAGTTTATCTGAAGCATCCCCCCTTGTGTGTTTTTCTGTTTTTTGTTTTTTTTTTGTTTTTTGTTTTTACAGAGAGTCAGAGAGAAGGATAGATAGGGACAGACAGACAGGAATGAAGAGAGATGAGAAGCATCAATCATTATTTTTTCGTTGCGACACCTTAGTTGCTCATTGATTGCTTTCTCATATGTTCCTTGACTGTGGGGCTACAGCAGACCAAGTAACCCCTTGCTCGAGCCAGTGACATTGGGCTCAAGCTGGTGAGTTTTGCTCAAACCAGATGAGCCTGCACTCAAGCTGGTGACCTCGGGGTCTCGAACCTGGGTCCTCCACATCCCAGTCCGACACTCTATCCACTGCACCACCGCCTGGTCAAGCTCATTTATTCTTGATGCATATTTTCCCTGGGTATAGAATTCTAGATTGGTTGTAACTTTCAGTACATTGATTGAAGATATCATCTGGTTTTGTTTGTTTATTTCTGATGGGTAGTTAGCTCCCATTGTCACGGCCACTCCAGTAATTGTAATCTGCCCTTTTTATTTGACTTCTTTTATAACCTAATTTTTAAAATTGGGACATAATTTATATAGAGTGTTTTATGTACTCTTTAAGAGTTTAGTTCAACTACCTGTGATACACAAGTACCATGTTTTATTGATGGCTTTTTATAACTAGGAAGCATCTTCAGGATAAAATTTTAGGTACTTGATCCAGGCTAATCCTCATAGGGTCTCCACTTTATATATCTAAGGATTTGTAGTAACTCAAACACTGATCATAAATCTTGCTAATAATATCTTTAGACATTGGCTAATGTATCATTTTTAACTTTGGATGGTAGGAAATTTTTCTTTATGCCACTATTTTTCTCTTAATTTCTCAGATGCAGTAAGTTTTTCCTACCTTATGACATTTATACATTTAATTTCCTCTCCCTCAAATATTCTTTCCCCAAATTTTCAAGTAGCTGACTCATGATCATTTGTTAGGTTTTAACATATGTTTTACCTCTTCAGAGGACTTTTATTTTATTTATTTTTAATTTTTAATTTTTTGTATTTTTCCAATGTTAGAAGGGGTGAGGCAGTCAGACAGACTCCTGCATGCACCCTACGGGGATCCACCTGGCATGCCCACTAGGGGGCGATGCTTGGCCCCTCTGGCTCATTGCCCGCTGCAACAGGAGCCATTCTAGCACCTGAGGTGGAGGCTATGGAGCTGTCCTCAGCGCCCAGGCCAACTTTGCTCCAATGTAGCCTTGGTTGCAGGAGGGGAAGAGAACGAGAGAGAGGGAGGAGTGGGGGAAGGGTGGGGAAGCAGATGGGTGCTTTTCCTATATGCCCTGACCGGGAATTGAACCCAGGTCTTCCATAAGCTGGGCCAACACTATTGCAGGAACGACTTTTATTTTATTTTTAAAAAAGATTTTAGCCCTGGCCGGTTGGCTCAGCAGTAGAGCGTCGGCCTAGCGTGCGGAGGACCCGGGTTCGATTCCCGGCCAGGGCACACAGGAGAAGCACCCATTTGCTTCTCCACCCCTCCGCCGCGCTTTCCTCTCTGTCTCTCTCTTCCCCTCCCGCAGCCAAGGCTCCATTGGAGCAAAGATGGCCCGGGCGCTGGGGATGGCTCTGTAGCCTCTGCCCCAGGCGCTAGAGTGGCTCTGGTCGCAATATGGCGACGCCCAGGATGGGCAGAGCATCGCCCCCTGGTGGGCAGAGCGTCGCCCCTGGTGGGCGTGCCGGGTGCATCCCGGTCGGGCGCATGCGGGAGTCTGTCTGACTGTCTCTCCCTGTTTCCAGCTTCAGAAAAATGAAAAAAAAAATAAAAATAAAAATAAAAGTGTACAATTCAGTAGTCTTTAGAGTGTTGTGCAACCACCAGCTCTTTTATTTCAAAACTTTTTCATTACCCCCTTAAAACAACCTATACCCGTTAAGTATTCTTTTCCTATTTTCTACTTCCCCTCCCCCCTGCCCGGTAACCTTTAATCTGCTCTCTCTCTCTCTATGAATTTGTCTATTGTAGATATATCATATAAAAGGAATTATACAATATGTAATATCTGGCTTCTCTCACTTAACATAATGTTTTCAACTATTTTGGTTCTTCCAACATTTTTTAAAGTGGATTTTAAAAAGAGAGGAAGGTGGGGGTTTATATATAGAGAGATAGACATTGATTTATTCCACTTATTTATACATTCATTAGTTGATTTTTTTTTTTTTTTTGTATATTTTCGAAGTGAGAAGTGGGGAGGAGGCAGACGGACAGACTCCTGCATGTGCCCAACTGGGATCCACTTGTCATGTACTCCAGGGGGTGATGCTCAGCTCCTCTGGGGCATTGCTCCACTGTAATCAGAGCCATTCCAGCACCTGAGGTGGAGGCCATGGAGCCATCCTCAGCTCCTGGGCCAACTTTGCTCTAGTGGAGCCTTGGCTGCAGGAGGGGAAGAGAGAGATAGAAAAGAGAGGGGGAAGGGTGAAGAAGCAGATGGGTACCTCTTTTGTATGCCCTGGCCGGGAATCGAACCTGGAACCTCCACACAACAGGCCAGTGTTCTACCATTGAGCCAACTGGCCAGCGCCCATTGCTTGATTCTTATATGTGTCCTGACCAGGGATCAAACCTGCAAACTTGGCTTATTGTGATGATGCACTAACCAACTAAGCTACCTGGCCAAGGCCTTTTCCAACACTCTTAAAAGTAGTTTGACTTATTGAAGTCCCTCTATTAATCTATCATTTTCACCTGCTGTATGGCCAGTAGTCGTGGCCATTGTCACAGCCATGCACGTGTAGTTTCACATTGGATTCAGGCAGATGGTAAAGAAACAGTGGAGCCAAAAATGGTGGGTCATTTCTTTATTAAAGTCTTGCACTAGTCAACGAGCAACACATACAGGGAAAACACTTCTCTTTCACTCAGGGCTCCCAAAGCCACTGACATATTATCCAGTTCAACAACCAGGAGAATTGTCTCCAGTTTCTCCTAGAATCAAAGGCCTCACAAGTCGAAGTAGGACTCGCAAAGCCTCTCACCTCTGGTTCCATCTGCACACCTTCTCTTTCCCTGCCAACATGGCTTCTTCCTTAGCACCCTACATTCTCTCTGCTCTCACTCTGCAAACATGGCTTCTTTCTTGTCTTCAAAACTCTCTGGTGCAAAAACCTCTCCTCCAGCAAACATTAGCAAAACAATGGCCCTTCCCAAGCAGGAAGGTAATTTGCAATTTCACAGATCACATATACCTGGCGCTGCCCAGCCCCCAATACAAACTGTAAGTAAGCAAACATGAAAATCACATTTTACAAACTTATCTGACCAACACCTGCCTTTGACAATAACCCTCTACCAAAAATGTATGCTATTAATTAACTAACGTTTCCTCATCTACTCTCTAAAAAATGTATTTATTTTAATCCTCTCTCCTCCCCTCCCCTTTTAAAAATTTTTATTTATTGGTTTAGAGAGAAAGGGAGAGAGAGAGGGACAGGAACATCAAACTATTTATATATGTGCCCTGACTAGGCAATCTCTGCGCTTCAGGACAATGCTTTAACCCAGTGGTAGTCAGCCTGGTCCCTACTGCCCATGAGTGGGCGTTCCAGCTTTCATGATGGGCGGTAGTGGAGCAACCAAAGTATAAATAAAAAGATAGATTTAACTATAGTAAGTTGTTTTATAAAGATTTATTCTGCCAAACTTAGCAAAAATCCGACAAAGTACTTGGTAAGTATTGATAATTATTATTATATGCTTTAACTTGCTGTAACTCTGCTTTATAAATTTTATAAAGTTAAGTTACTTTCCTACTTTTTAAACTACCATTACTGTGGAACCAGTGGGCGGTTAGAAAATTTTACTACTAACAGAGATAAAAAAGTGGGCTGTAGGTATAAAAACGTTGACTGACCCTGCTCTAACCAAATCTGCCAGGGCCTCCCTCTCTACCTTTTTCGTTCTTTCTTTGCAGGTATCTTTTTAAAGTGCTTTTTGTGTGTGTGTGGTAAGGAATACATGTCATAAATTTACCTTCTTAAACCATTTTTTTTTTGTATTTTTCTGAAGCTGGAAACGGGGAGGCAGTCAGACAGACTCCCTCATGCGCCCGACCAGGATCCACCTGGCACGCCCACCAGGGGGCGATGCTCTGCCCATCCGGGGCGTGGCTCTGTCCCGACCAGAGCCACTCTAGCACCTGGGGCAGAGGCCAAGGAGCCATCCCCAGCACCTGGGCCATCTTTGCTCCAATGGAGCCTCGGCTGCGGGAGGGGAAGAGAGAGACAGAGGAAAGAGAGGGGGAGGGGTGGAGAAGCAGATGGGCGCCTCTCCTGTGTGCCCTGGCTGGGAATCGAACCCGGGACTTCCGCACGCCAGGCCGACGCTCTACCCCTGAGCCAACCGGCTAGGGCCACCATTTTTAAAGTGTACAGTTTAATACTGTTCAAGTAAATTTACATTGTTTTGAAACCCATCTCAGAACTTTTTCATGTTATAAAACAAATTTTATACTGATTAAGCAACAACTTTTCCCTTCTCCATTCCCTCTCCTCCCAGCCCCTGGTAATCGCCATTCTACTTTTTATTTCTATGAATTTGACTACTTTAGGGGCCTAATAATAACTGGAGTTATACGTGTGTGTGTGTGTGTGTGTGTGTGTGTGTATTTTGTAACTGGTTTATTTCACTTAGGATAATGTCCTTCACGTTTTTCATGTTGTAGCCTGTGACAGGATTATCTTCCTTTTAAAGGCTGAATAATATCCTATTGTATGTATGTAAATTTTATTTTATCTATTTACTGATAGGTGGTCATTTGTCCGGCTTCTACTTCTTTGCTGTTGTGAATAATGGTGCTGTAAACATGGGTGTGCAGACATTTTTTTGAGATCTTGTTTTCTATTATTTTGCAAACATACCTAGAGTAGAATTATTGAGTCATATGTTAGTTATATTTTTAATTTTGAGAAATCTCCTTACTCTTTCCTATACTGGTTGCAACATTTTACAACCTCGTCAACAGTGTTTAAGCATTCCAATATCTCCGTATTTTTGACAGCACTTTTCTTTTCTCTCTCTTGTTTAAATAGTAGCTATCCTAATATGTGTGTGGTGTATTTCATTGTGGTTTTGGTTTGTATTTCTCTGATGGTCATTGAGGTTAAGCATCTGTATGCTTATTGGCGATTTGTACATCATCTTTGGGGAAATGTTTATTCAAGTCCTTTGCCCATTTCAAAAGAGAAGTACTTGATCTTTTGTTGTTTTGAGTTGTAGGAGTTCTTTATATATTCTGTGTAATATCCCCTTACCAGAATAATGATTTGCCAGTATTTTTTTCCTATTCCATAGATTGCTTTTCACTCTTTTGATTGTGTCTTTTGATACATAAACATTTTGAAGTATGATATAATCCCTTGTATTTTGTTTTTTTGTTTTGCTTCCTTTGTTTTTAGTGTCATAGCCAAGGAATCATTGGCAGAACCAATTTCGTGAAACTTTTTCTTCTAAGAGTTTTATAGTTTTACTGAATATATCTGGTTTTACTTATTCTTTTGTTTTGAACACTGTATCCTACTTTTTTTTTTTTTGACAGAGACAAAGAGTTAGAAAGAAAGAGGGACAGGTAGGGATAGACAGACAGGAAGGGAGAGAGATGAGAAGCATCAATTTTTCGTTGCAGCACCTTACTTGTACATCGATTGCTTTCTCATATGTGCCTTGACCGTGGAGCTACAGCAAAGTGAGTGACCCCTTGCTCAAGGCAGTGACCTTTGGGCTCAATTCAGCGACCATGGGGTCATATCTATGATCCCACGCTCAAGCCAGATGAACAGTTCCTCATGCTCAATCAAGCTGGTGAGCCCGTGCTCAAGCTGGATGAACCTGTGCTCAAATTGGTGATGCTGGGGTTTCGAACCTGGGTCCTCTACATCCCAGTTTGACGCTCTATCCACTGCGCCACCACATGGTCAGGTTGTAACCCATTTCTTGATACATAGTAATTACTCATTAAATATCAGAGGGAGGGAGGGAAGGAAGAGAAGAGTAGAGGGGAAAGTAGAAATGAGGGAAAAGAGATAGAAAAACTTGTCTACTGAATTATAATAATTCCAGCATATTTGGATTATTTAATAAGTGGCCACAGGGGTCAGTGTCTCTCATTTCCTCTCTTACATCTTTTCTTTTACCTGTTATAATTAAGACAGGTGTTTGCTAAAACATTACTTTCCTCAGATATTTTATTGGTAAAGTGTTTTATTATTATTTGAAGTTTTCCTCCCCCTCAAATAAAAAAACCCCACACTTTTCATATGAAAAGGATACATGCTTCTTAAGCGTCTGTACAGTAGTGCACTCTGCTGTCTTCTTTTTTCTATCTTCATATTTGGATCAGATAGCTACATTCACTGTGGTTTTTGTGACTGAAGTTAGTCACCTGTGGGCTACCTCTTTAGGATCTATTTTTATTATTAGTGGCTAGAGGAAACATGTTTCATTAAAGCAGTGATATTCTGCTCATTCTTTTATTTGCTAATTTTTTTTCACTATTGCAGGAAACAAGTAACTTTACAATTCCTTTGTAACTTTACAAATGATTGGGGCAGTAGGGTGGTGTGCTAATTTTTGGAAGTCCGTCTTTTATATAGGTAACCGTATGTTTGTTCTAGGCAGAGAGTTGTTCTGATAGGAACAGGAAGGGGGTGGTTATGAAATGTGTGTGGTGCTGATAGGGGTCTTATTAAGTATCTGAGAGGTAAAAGTGAAGATGGCTGCAACTATAAGAGAATAGTGCTGTGGGTAGAAAACCAATTTTCAGATAGTAAGAGAGTAGACTGGATGCAATTCAATCATGCCTTCTGTTTTTTTTCTTTTTGTATGCAGCAATGATAATGGAGTCAGTTGTCTTTTGTTAAGCCCTTAATTTACTTTCTGTCTCTCAACTTGCCCGGTGTTATTATGGCAACATGTGGCAAAGCAGAAAGAAAATGTGGCAGGAGGGCTTTCAAAGAAATTTGAAATAAAATGTTACAGAATTATTGGTTGTGATTTTCTCTATCCCAGTACTTTGATATGAGACTTGAGAAGTCACAGAATTGTTAGTGTAATTTTAAAAAAAGTAGAGGAAAAACTAATTTAGTTTTTTATCTTTTAATGCAGGGGTAGTCAACCTTTTTATACCTACCTCCCACTTTTGTATCTCTGTTAGTAGTAAAATTTTCTAACCGCCCACCCGTTCCACAGTAATGGTGATTTATAAAGCAGGGAAGTAACTTTACTTTATAAAATTTATAAAGCAGTGTTACAGCAAGTTAAAGCATATAATAATTACTTACCAAGTACTTTATGTCAGATTTTCCCTGAGTTTGGGAGAGTAAATCTTTATTAAACAATTTACTATAATCTATCTTTTTATTTATATTTTGGTTGCTCCACTACCGCCTACCATGAAAGCTGGAACGCCCACTAGTGGGCGGTAGGGACCAGGTTGACTATCACTGTTTTTAATGTGTCCCAAAGATAGTGTAGATGGCAGCTGCTTTTGTCAGCTTGTACAAGAAGCAGTTTTGCAGTTTATATTATTTGTATTTTTAGACTGTGGTTAGATGCTCAGGTGTGCTATGTTGCTAGTGCTACTAACATCTATGGATCGTTGGCAGACAAGATGTGTTTAGACATTTTGTCATCTTGTGTTGCTAAAGGATGGATTGTATATGAGGCAAAATTATTTGTCTCTTGGTGTTTGTATGGATTATAGTCCAACAAACATCAGAGAATTCTTTTTTCAGAGACGGAGAGAGTCAGAGAGAGGGATAGATAGGGACAGACAGGAAGGGAGAGAGATGAGAAGCATCAATCATTAGTTTTTCCTTGCAACACCTTAGTTGTTCATTGATTACTTACTTATATGTGCCTTGACCATGGGCCTTCAGCAGACTGAGTAACCCCTTGCTCAGGCCAGCAACCTTGGGTCCAAGCTGGTGAGCTTTGCTCAAACCAGATGAGCCCGTGCTCAAGCTGGCGACCTTGGGGTCTTGAACCTGGTCCTCCGCATCCCAGTCCGATGCTCTATCCAATGCGCCACCGCCTGGGCAGGCTGGAGAAATATTTTAAGGCTGAACAAGTGTATTTGAATGTTTCACGAAACCATTTGTAGCAATTTTATCTTCTTTTAAAGAATTGTACTATATTCATTTATATTCCAGATAAATGAATTCAGTATTATTAATTGCAGCTCTTTTTTATATGGCCATTATGTTTTCAGATACTGAACCAGCATAATTTTGCTATACTTTATGTATGTAAAATTACTATTTTATATTATTTAGTTGGGAAAAGACAGAATTTGTCTTTTATATAAGCTCAGTGTATTTGGCTAGGTCTATTGATATTCAGAGTTTTAATTATTAAGATCTATTTTTAAAATATTTAAAAACCACTCTTTACTCCATCCCAACCCAGTTTAATAGTTCTAATGTTGAAAAAATATATTATTAATTTGTGAGAATCATATTAGTTCAGGTACTCGATTGTTTTATCTTGAGGACTATGTACTTCTTAAGTAATCCATTAAATAATGGCAGGTAAAATACACATATTCCTGTTGAAGCTTAAAACCAAGAGAACACCATTGATTTTTGGTAGTGGTCAAATTAGTTTGGGATTAGTCATTCTCAAACACTTGGGGAGCTTAATTCGGAGTTCTGGGTGGAAGGCTACAGCGAATACACTGGAAATGAAGGGTTTTGGTTCATTCTGTTACTCAGTCTTCAGGTGTCCTAAGTCTAAATCCCTACGTTTTGAGGTTCTGTTTCTCTTGTTTGCCCATCTATTTCAGTATCCCACCTCTCCTTCCTTTCCCAGCCTCTTACTTATCAAAATGACATCTCTTGATATTTATTACAGGTACCTACAAAAAATGCTGTAAGGAAAGGCTTGATAAAATACAAGCCTTAGAGATGAATGTGAGAATTTTATGACATAATATTAGACATGTGCTTAAAAATCTAATTTAGAACTCTGTTTCTAGTACATACTATAAGACTGTGGCTAATAGGCTAAATTAACTGCTTTAATTGTGAGGTAATCATAATTACTTCAAAAGATTATGAGTTTTAAATAAAACTACACATGGAAAGTGCCTAGTATTGTTCTTGTCAAATTGAATCTCATCTAATATTGAGTTTTCAATATGAAAAAGTGTTTCAGGTACTGTTGCTGTGTAATAAACTACTACAAAACTTAATGACATAAAACAGACACTTTTTTATGCTCACAGATTCCACAGATCAGAAATTCAGAAAGATTATGGTGGGAAAGGCATATTTGCCTTATGATGTCTGGAGTCTTTGCTAGGATGATTCAAACGGCTTAGGGTGACTCACGTGTTTGGGAGTTGGAATATCTGGGGCTGGAAGATTTATTTTTAGGATGGTTTCAGTAATTACCTGACTGGAACCTGGACTGGGATGACTGTAAGGTTGAGCTTAGCTGGCACAGTAGACTGATTAATTTCTGAACTGGTTCTCCATGTGTCTTGTGCGTTTCTCACAGCTTGGGGTTAAGTTCTGAAAGGGAGTTTCCCAAGAGTGAACATTTAAGAAAACCACGTGGAAGCTGTATAGCCTATTATCACTTAGCTTTAGCAGTCATATAGTTGATTACCACTGTATTTTATTGGTTAAAGCAATCACAAGCCTACTTAGATTCAAGAGCCCACTTCTTGATGGGAGGATTGTCTAAGAACTTGTGGCTAGTTTTTAAAACCTACAAAGAATCCTTAGAGATTTTATATCTAGTTCAGTTTTTACCTTTGAACTGCAACACTGGTTCTTCCCTAGGTCTCCAGCCTGCTGGCCCAGCCTGCAGTTTGCCAGCCTCTATAATTACATAAGCTAAATCCTTAAATAAATTTCTTCCTCACTATATAGACACATCACATGGTCATTTACCCCAGCCCCCTTAGATTTACTGATTTGGTAACAAAGGCTCAGAGAGATAAAGAAATTGGCCATGGTCAAAGAACAAGTTATTGAGAAAGCCAGAGCATGAACCCAACTCTCCTGACTTCTGATTTAAAACTCTTATCTGAAATTGCTTTGCCCAAAACAAGCCAAATGGAAAAGCTTACCCTCTCCAACTTCAAACAAAAAATCAGGATGTTGAGTACTTTTTATACACCAGGTCCCATCCTGCGTGGTTTTTTTCCCTCCACTTTGGATCTATGTATCCATTTTTCTCAGATTTTACACTCCTTGGAAATAAGTATTATTATTGCCTTCCATTTTGCATATTGGGAATTCATATTGGGATAACACATTTAGTCAGTGATAGGCCTGTTATTTGAACTTAGAACACCAACTCTGGAACTGCATTCTATCTATTTATTTTTTCCTGTTCCCTGAGGATATTAAGCAACGAAAAAGAGAATTGAGTTTACTCAACTTTTTCTTTTCATCAGCCTGAAGCTTTTCCTTTTGTTGGTTTGGCAGAATGATAAATGATTTATACTTAACTTTAGGCCTTAATTATTTACTATCTCATCTTCTGCTATCTTCTGCTGCTGCTGATTCTCTTTAGAGAGGAAATATCTGGGCTGTTGTCTGACCATTGGTACCCAAGAAACTGATTTATTTGCTATGGAATCATGTCCTCAGGACACACATACGTTCTCTGTTGCCACTACTCTATCTTACTCTCTCCTGCCTTCTGTCCCTTCCAGTGGTGGCAATGGGAGTGTGGGGAGAAGGAGAGAGAGCGTGGTGGCGTTCAGATGGAGTTTTTAATCTAGGTGGAAGTAAGCAGGGAATATTTTTCAAAATAAGTTGCATACAATGCAATCTACAGATCACATACCATAGAGATGTACACCTGAAACCTATTAACCAACGTTGCCTATTAAAATTAATAACAAATTTTAAAAAGTAAGTTGCATATCACTTTCAGTTATATAAAGTTAAAAGGAGAACTTAGTTTATAGAACTAAAAATGGTAATATATATATAAATTAAAAAAACCAACTGAATGGTTTGTATCCCTTGTAGCACTTTGACTTCTGAGTGCTAATACTTAAAAAGTGTGCAAATGAGACAGTAATCAGTTAATAGAGAAATCAACAGTTGGGAATTGGAATGACCCTGCAGTTTTAGTACCTTGTGCAAATTGCTCAAATTTACTGAAGTTGAGGTAATTGTCCTGTAGATTTATTGTATAATAGCTTGAAGGCAATTTTGTTTGTCATCCTTTAGTTAACAGGGGTCCCCAAACTTTTTACACAGGGGGCCAGTTCACTGTCCCTTAGACCATTGGAGGGCTGCCACATACAGTGCTCCTCTCACTGACCACCAATGAAAGAGATGCCCCTTCCGAAAGTGCGGCAGGGGACCGGATTAATGGCCTCAGGGGGCTGCATGCAGCCTTAGTCTGGGGACGCCTGCTTTAGTATATATGTGAAGCACCAGCTCCACAGCTTTCCTTCTGTCTTCTATAAAATAGGTCAGCTCTAGTGTTATGGTAATGCATGGGCTCTTGTCTCTGAGAACACAGACTTCAGCTGAAGACAAAAACACATAGGAGATAAAAGAGTAACATTATAAGGCAAAATGTAGTATGTACAAAGTGAATATCCATAAAATAAGTGTCTTCAAATAGGTTTAGGCAATAAAAATTGAGAGAGAGTAAGAATGATTCAGAATGCCTAGGGTTGGAGGAGAGACATAAATTGGGCTTTGTGATTACTAGCTGGAGTGGATGAGCATAGCTGCCTTTTTTTTCTTTTTTTTTTTTTTAAGTGAGAGGAGGGGAGATAGACTTCTGCACACACCTCGACCAGGATCCACCCAGCACCCCCCTGTCTGGGGCCAATGCTTAAATCAGCTGAGCTATCCTCAGCACCCAAGCCTGATGCTCAGATAAATTGAGCTATCCTCAACACCCAAGGCCTTTGCTAAACCACTGGAACCACAGGCTGTGAGAGTGAAAGAGAGATAGAAGGGGGAGAGGGAGGGAGAGAGAAGCAGATGGTTGGTTCTTCTGTGTGCCCTGACCAGGGATCGAATCCAGGATATCCACACACCGAGCAGATGCTCTCTCCACTGAGGAAACCGGCCGAGGGCACCTACCTGCTTTTAAAATAAATATAATAATTTATTGTCTGTTCATGAATTTAAGATGATTCTCATTTTCACAATGACAAAATAATAAAAATGTTTTGGTCAGCTTGAATATATAAACTGGTTTAAGCTTGTAGAAGAAATAGTGATTAAGTTTAGCTATTGTTATACATATATATATTTAATATTATATAATATAAAAATATAACTTTGGAAATACTGCTTTTTTATATTAATACCCTTCACATGCATTTTATTTATTTTTCTTTATATGCAAGAATAATTGTTATATCAGTTGTAGTTTACATTCAGTCCTTCACATGCATTTTAAACATTAGTGGCTTCCTCATAATCAGTCAGTCTTTCTCAGTTTTCCAGAGAACATGATCATGAATTTTTTTTTTTTGTTTGTATTTTTCTGAAGCTGGAAACAGGGAGAGACAGTCAGACAGACTCCCGCATGCGCCCGACCGGGATCCACCCGGCACGCCCACCAGAGGCTACGCTCTGCCCATCAGGGGCTACGCTCTGTCCACCAGGGGGTGATGCTCTGCCCCTCCAGGGCATCGCTCTGTCGTGACCAGAGCCACTCTAGCGCCTGGGGCAGAGGCCAAGGAGCCATCCCCAGCGCCCGGGCCATCTTTGCTCCAATGGAGCCTTGCTGCGGGAGGGGAAGAGAGAGACAGAGAGGAAGGAGAGGGGGAGGGGTGAAGAAGCAGATGGGCGCTTCTCCTATGTGCCCTGGCCGGGAATCGAACCCCGGTCCCTTGCACGCCAGGCCAACGCTCTACCGCTGAGCCAGCCGGCCAGGGCATGATCATGAATTTTAATAGTTTCACTATGGCCAGTGTGATGGGAATACACTAAAGGTGAACAAGGAAGGGCAAAGCAAGGAAATCAGAAGACTATTGCAATAATGGAGGAGAGAGAAGATGGAGGCTTGGACCAGAGTGGTCGCCATGAAATGTGATCAGATTCTTGATGTGTTTTAACATCGCAGCAATCAGAATTTGCTAATGAATGGGGAAGGAAGAAGTGATGAGGAAAAGAGGGAGTCAAAGATAAGTTCAAGTTTTTGGCTGGACCTACTAGAAGAATGAATGGAATTGCCATTTATTGAGATAGATACTTTCTTTATTCTGCTTAATATTATTTATATTTCCTCCTGTTTTTCAAAGTTTGGGCTTGTATTGTCCATGTGTTATCCATAATTGCCTAGCTCTTACTTACAGTACTTGCAACCTGCTTTCCTGAATTAACTTGATTTTATATATTTTTAAACCTCAAATTGAAAGCAGTTTTATTTAGGACTTTAGTAACAAGGAAAAATGTTTTCCTTATGTGGCTTCTTGTAATGTAAAGCAGATATGGCTTATTGGCTTTGCTGAACCATCCAAAAGTCTTCCCTTGAATACTGTAGGATAACTACCGTCATAGATTCGTCAGACTGCTAAACCTTCAGACATTTTTGTCTTTTTTAGTTTTCAGCTTGCAAATTGAATCTAGAAATTCACTTACTCTTTTAAAATATATAAGTAAGGTTTAAATCCATTTTATTATTATCAACTTTTAAATTCATTCAATTTTTTTCTTGGCTTTCCACAGTGTTAATCTTAAGAATAAAATGTTTTGTTAATTATAAAAATGCAAGGTACCCTAAAGTCATATTTGGTCAAACGATTTGACTGGAGAAGATTCCTGTAGGACAGATATGAGAGAAGGCCAGAAAGGAAGGTTGGAGCATTGGCTTCTAGGCTGTGGAATTTTGACTTGGCGCCCTTTAAGCCCTGGGAGGATCTGGTTGGGGTAGCACTCAGGTTTTTATGTGGTTCTCCCAGTTTGCTGTTTTATTCATAGATATTTGTTAGACAAGTGTGAGTCTCTTACGTACTGTTATTAGTCTTAGGATCTGCCTCAGAGATTTATTTTTAATTTCGTCTGCACCAGTCTTGATTCTGAATGTTGGGCTATTTTATTTTGATAGTGATAACTACTTGGAAGGATTTGGTGAACATTTTTTGCATTTGTTAAAGAACAGATTTTTGAATGGTTACATTTATTAAATTGTCCTGCTTTTTGTTTTCTTTCCTTTAAAAAATCAAATAACTTATTAAAACCAAATATTTGGCCGTTAGGAGCTGTTTTCAGATTGCCAATTGGAATTCTTTTCTGCAAAAGTAAACAGCAGGGTTAATAAAAAGAAATTTGTTTTTAGACAAATTTTAGTTGTAGGTCTGTTAAACTATTTACTCTTCTACTTGTTCTCATCATCTTATCTAACTGATAGAGCATTTCGATGATGGTAGAATAGTACTTAAATAGTGATGAGGAGAAACATCTCTAGAAACAAGTTGTCTGCAATAAGTAAATGTTGTGAGTAGAAACATTTTTATTTTTTATAGTCTATTCTTTGCCTTCAAATGTTTGTGATTAGAAACTGTTTGTGATTTTAAATAAATATAAACATCAGCCTGACCTGTGGTGGCGCAGTGGATAAAGCGTTGACCTGAAAATGCTGAGGTTCAAAGCCTGGGCTTGCCCGGTGAAGGCATATACAAGAAGCAACTATGAGTTGATGTACCTTCTCTCCTCTCCCTCTCCCTCTCCCTCTCCCTCTCCCTCTCCCTCTCCCTCTCCCTCTCCCTCTCCCTCTCCCTCTCCCTCTCCCTCTCCCTCTCCCTCTCCCTCTCCCTCTCCCTCTCCCTCTCCCTCTCCCTCTCCCTCTCCCTCTCCCTCTCCCTCTCCCTCTCCCTCTCCCTCTCCCTCTCCCTCTCCCTCTCCCTCTCCCTCTCCCTCTCCCTCTCCCTCTCCCTCTCCCTCTCCCTCTCCCTCTCCCTCTCCCTCTCCCTCTCCCTCTCCCTCTCCCTCTCCCTCTCCCTCTCCCTCTCCCTCTCCCTCTCCCTCTCCCTCTCCCTCTCCCTCTCCCTCTCCCTCTCCCTCTCCCTCTCCCTCTCCCTCTCCCTCTCCCTCTCCCTCTCCCTCTCCCTCTCCCTCTCCCTCTCCCTCTCCCTCTCCCTCTCCCTCTCCCTCTCCCTCTCCCTCTCCCTCTCCCTCTCCCTCTCCCTCTCCCTCTCCCTCTCCCTCTCCCTCTCCCTCTCCCTCTCCCTCTCCCTCTCCCTCTCCCTCTCCCTCTCCCTCTCCCTCTCCCTCTCCCTCTCCCTCTCCCTCTCCCTCTCCCTCTCCCTCTCCCTCTCCCTCTCCCTCTCCCTCTCCCTCTCCCTCTCCCTCTCCCTCTCCCTCTCCCTCTCCCTCTCCCTCTCATGAATAAATACGAATGTCAGTATGGAAATCATTAGAATAAAAGCAGCTCACCTTTATTCAGTGGTTGGCTATGCATCAAACATTCAAGCATTTTATATGTGTTAACAAGTTTCATAAAAACTCAGTGAAAAAGTACTGTTATTACACCTCCATTTTACTAGTGAGAGAACTGAGGCAGAAAGAAATGAACTTTCTCAAGATTATACAACTAGTAAATGATGGAGCTGGAATGTTAGCTTGAGAGTCCTTACTTTGAGCATATTTAAAAACATGAATTTATGAAAGATCTAATACTTTAGACCTTAAGTAACTTATGAAATAACAAAGAATTTAGAGGGAAATAATAGACTTTATGTGTAATGGCAGCCCTGGCCAGGTAACTCAGTTTGTTAGAGAGTCATCCCAATTTTCTAAGGTTGTATGTTGGATCCCCGGTCAGGGCACATGCAAGAAGAAGCCAGTGAGTGCACAACTAGGTAGGGCAACAAATCGATGTTTCTCCTTCCCTTCCTTATCCTTATCCCCCATCTTAAAAAACCAATGGAAAAAAAGATTTATATATAATGGCAGAGTAAAAAATTTTATATAGATATCTAAAATTTATCCTATAAATTCTCTGTAGTTTTCCCCAAACCTGTCTGTTTATCACAATTACTTGAGGAGTTGGGGGCGGGGCATGGGGAGATTTCTGGGCCTCATTCCAGACCATCTATAATTGAATCATTAGGAGCAGGATTTAAATATATCTGGATTTTTAACCCAGCACGAGACAGACATTTGTGCACCACTGGTATATATCACATACAAAATAGATTAAAACAAAAACACTATGTAATGGTGGTGGATAATTACGGTGGCTAGTAGTATTTATGGAATTCTTTGTCTGTATTACCTCATTTAATCCTTATAACAACCTGGTAAAGTAAGTTGGTCTTATTACCTCCATTTAGTCAAGTTAATATGACGAAAGTCACACTGTTTGGTAGTTCTTATATAAAGGTAAATATATAACCTAGCATTTGTACTCTTAAGTGTTTATCTGAAGAAATCAAAATATATACCCCCCCAAATAATTATGTATTAATATTCGTAGCAGTATTATTTGCAATGCTGGAAGCAACTCAAATGCCCAACAACAGGCAAATGTTGTTTTGGGTATAGCACTGTATACAATGGAATACTACTTGGCAATATAAAGGAACAGACTATAGATACATTCAACTGCATGGGTACATCTCAAAAATATTAAGCTAAATGAATGAATTCAGACACATAAGAGGAAATATATGATTTCATGTATATGAAATTCTTAATTTGCTCTCTATTTTAAAAATACAGTTCAAGGGTGACTTGGGATTGGTGGGGAATGATAGGGAAGGTACTATAGGGAAATTTAGGGATGAAGACTCTGGTGATGGTGTATATACACTATCAAAACTTAATCATTTTCTACACTTAAAATAGATTAGTTTTATCATCAGGAAAGTTAATTTTTAAAAAGAGTACCACAAAGAAAGCCACTTCTAACACAATAGGATGGCTGGAATTAAAAAGACTAATGACACCAAATGATGGTGAGGATTTGGAGGACTAGAACTCGCATACATTGCTGATGTGAGTGTAAAATGGTACAAGAACTTTGGTAACACTTTTAATGATTTGTATAAAGTTAAACACACACTGATCAAGAATCTACAGTTCTGCTCTCAGGAATTTACCCAATAGGAATAAAATATATGTCTACCAAAGGCTAGTACTATTTTTTATTTATCCTTTAGTCTCAGTTGCGACATTGTTTAATACAGGAAGCTTTCTCTGAGCCTTCCTCAAATCTTGACTCTGAAGCTGTTCTCTGGATTCCTAGCATTATTCATTTAACAAATAATCATTGAGAATCTTTTATACATTGGCACTGCGCTATGGAACGGGGATTAAGAGGTGAACAAACTTAATATCATTTCTTCCGTCATGGGGCCTGTACTGTCTAGTGAGAAAGGCAGACATACAACAAATAATCACCAAATAAGTAATTAGCAATTATATGAAGGAAAAGTACAGGGTTCTTTGTGAGAGCAAACCTACTTAGATGGGGTTGATCAGAAGAAAAAAATTAAATAGTATATTTAACAGAAACCTCTATTATGATTATTAAGGTTTAGCCAAACAAAGAATGGGGAAAGGGCATTGCAAACAGATATTGTATCTCCATAGGCTTTAAGAAATAGAACTTGATGCTCTTGAGGAATAAAAAGCAGGCCCATTTTGGCTGAGATTGTGGTATTAGCTCATTATTACAGATGAGGAACCTAAGGCTCAGGGAGGTTCAGTGAATATAGATTATGTTAAGGTCATCAAATTAATAAGAGAGTCTAGATTCAAACTTTGGATTTTATAAATCCTTAATACTCTTTTTGTTATACCTAGGCATTCCCTAGTGAAAATTGGAACAAAATCTTTCCAAACTATGGTATTTTGTTTATTTTCCAACACCATAGAACAATCGTTTACCATTTTCTATTTTTTAGCAAAAGTGATAGTGTATGTGGAACTGTTGCTATCAACAGAAAAGGGATAATTGACCTGGCGCTAGGCAGAGGTACTTCCATTGAATTTGTGGCTTTGAAAACTGATTTGAGCATTTGCTTGACTCAAAGGATTTTTTGAGACTCTAGAGTTGTTGGGGCTATGGCATATACTGTCTATATTAATTTGTAGATTTCTTTGTTTTTTGCCAGTAGAGCATTACAACTCTCAAAATTCATAGCAAGCATCTTACATTCTATTTCCATTCAACAGTATAACATTGTAAAGTTGACCCGCCTCTGGCAAATATTTAAGTTAACGTTTCACAAAATACACAAACTCCTTTGGCAATTGATTTCCAGACAGCTGATAAAACATTGAAGTGTTAGCTTTGTTTTTCTCCCCCTTTTAATGTGGATATAGATGGAAAAGTAGAAGGAAGAAGTTATGATACAAAAATAAAGTTGGATAGAACATTATTTTCTTCCAGATAATCTTCTCTATTACCATGCAGTGAACTGTCCACAATCTAGGATATAACAGCCTGATTGCTTAGTAGACTTCAAAAAAACGTATGTCACAGTTGTGCTGTGTTCTAAGTAATTGGTGACTTGTTGACTTAGAGACCAATTTTAGGAATGTTTTATATAAGGAAACTTCCCTAGTGATGCTCCTGCCTCCTTTTGTAATCTGATAAAATCGTGGTGGTGTGTTTGTCAAAGAAATTATGCCTCTATATTTTTTCCTTCTAAATGTTCTTTTCAAAAAGATGATTATAACTCAAAAGAATGAATTTAATTCCTGAGCTAATTTTTGGAGTTTTGGAGTTTTAATTCTTTTTGGAGTTTTAAAAAAAGATTTTTTTTTATTTGTGACTTTGTATCTTGTTCTTCTCAAACTGAGGAAGAAAGTAATGTTAGAAAGATTACTTAGCCCTGGCTGGTTGGCTCAGCGGTAGAGCATCGGCCTGGCGTGTGGGGGACCCGGGTTCGATTCTCGGCCAGGGCACATGGGAGAAGTGCCCATTTGCTTCTCCACCCCCACCCCCTCCTTCCTCTCTGTCTCTCTCTTCCCCTCCCGCAGCCAAGGCTCCATTGGAGCAAAGATGGCCCGGGCGCTGGGGATGGCTCCTTGGCCTCTGCCCCAGGCACTAGAGTGGCTCTGGTCGTGGCAGAGCAACCCCCCGGAGGGGCAGAGCATCGCCCCCTGGTGGGCAGAGCATCGCCCCTGGTGGGCGTGCGGGGTGGATCCCGGTCGGGCGCATGTGGGAGTCTGTCTGACTGTCTCTCCCTGTTTCCAGCTTCAGAAAAATACAAAAAAAAAAAAAAAAATAGAAGAAAGATTACTTAAAGGTACTGATTTTACTTGTTTTGACATCCTTAAACATTGGTTTTGTGGATATTTTGCTTAAATGAGAGCTGTGGAATTAAGCTTATTTTGAGTTAAAATTTGGGAATATTATGTGCCAAATAATATGTTTTAAAATTTTTCTAAAATACGGTTTTATTATAGAGCTATAGAGAAACATTTAATAATATTTTGAATCATTAAGAATACATTTAGTATTTTGTTTAGAATTTTCAAAATGTATTTATTTCTCTTTATAATGTTCATAACCCTGTTGCAACCTACCCCTGAACATTTTTCTCTTTCTTTAAATAGCCTCTGTTTTCTGTTTGCAGGCAGCTATCAATGGTGTAATACCCCAGGAAAACGGCATTCTACAAAGGTATGTTATAAGGTGCTTAAAGGTAAGATGAGAATTTAGCCAAGCATAAAAGAGACATTTATTAATATGTTGTTTCACATTTTGATAGAGCATTTGATCTTTGGTGTATAAGTTCATTTTAATATAGTTACTATTCTTTCAGACATTTTTGTCATTATATTTCCTAAAGTCTAACTTTTAACCATATAATGTTATTTCAGATTGGGTGATATAATTTTTAAAGGTGGTTTTATTTTATTTTTAAGAAAGCTTTTTTTTAAGATCAACTTCTAATTTTTAAGATGGAAGGAACTGAAAGCTTTAAACCATTGGTAGCAAGAAAACGATATGATTCAGTATCCCCAGAGCAAGGTTATCATCTACGAATATAGGCTTTATCGCTAACTTTACTACATTCTTTTTTCCTTTCTTTTGGTTTCTAAATTAAGTTCATGATTACTTTCCATAATCTCAGTTAGTCCTTAATAATGAAATTCCCAGAGTGCTGAACTGTATTTCCTTAAGAATCCAGTATTAACATGTGGAATGGTCTTCATGGTTTTGTGTCATTGCCAGAAGTTAAAATTGGAAGGTGATGCCAAGAGAACTATAATTGTTACAAAATAATTTGTTGAATTATAATTTTTCTCTCTTTAAAATCTGAGACTCTGGTTTTGGGGCTCTGGTTTTGAATTAAACAAGCACACTATAAAGTCATAGGAGGTAAAACCATTCTCCTTTCCAAGTGTAGTTTAATTGCTTGATTCCCAAAACTTTGGCTTGAATTTTGGTGGCTGGGATTTCTAAGTCACTGAAGCGTGATCTGTTAAGTGCAGATGAGGCAAACAGAAACAGCAGACTAGGAATGAAGTTGTTTTGGAGAGGGAGAAAAGTGCTGTTGCAAAAACATTTGAAAATTCACCAGGAATGGCAAAATGTGCTGTCAACTGTGTATATTTATAAAGGAAGCAAAATTCTGTTTGGTACCTGTACCACCTAATGATTAATGGTTTTTAGGTAAAAGCAAATGGAGCTATTCCCTACCCTTTTAAAAAAAACTGTTAGAGGTTCATCCAGAGTAAATGTAGCTGATTTCCAGAGCCTGTGCTACCATTTTTTTTTTGGTTCAATCATTTTCTTTTTCTTTTTTTTTGGTTCAAAAGCATTCAGTTTTAACCTTGCCTAGAAAGCAGACCAGATGATTATAGGAGCCTCCTTTATGATCATTTTTTCCCCCTTGGTTTAGAAAGTTTTAGACTGCTAAATATGGCTTCAGTTTTATTCTTGAATAAATGTTATTCTACTTCTTTTGCCAAAATTTTTGCTTGCTAAACCCTTGTGGATTCAGCTGCTGGGTTCTAAGTGCATACTGGATATATCTTACATTTTATAGTATTTGCTATGGATGAACTATAGAAATTCCCTCATACCTGGAAACATTTCCATTTCCTTTGTTGCAGATGCTTTTTTTTGCTTAATATATTTTATACCTAGAGATTTAATAATAAGTTGATTTTCAATCAGGTTACTATAATATTTGGGTTTCACTTTCATCAGAATAAGTTTTTTTCATTTATTAAATTAAAGGAATAAATCATGTCCATAGAAGATACAGTTGTATCTAGTAATAGTCTTTAACTATTTTCCTTCCTACTAACTTTTCTTCTTCAGCTTTGGAATCACTGTGGATTTGAAATATCTGAAAATTCCTCTGTATGGCTGCTGACCAGAGGAAAACGAAAGTGGGCTCTTTGTACTCTCTCATAGGCTTAACATTGAAAGTGGAAAACACAATACTAGGGATGTAATATGTTGGCATTTAAAAGGCTCTTTGTTTTGTATGTTTGACTTTTGTACTAAAGTTGAATATAGTGTGTGAATACACGTGACTCTTAATTTGTCAGTTTATACCTTAACAGAGAAAAAAGTTAGCAAAAAGAGTGTTTTTGTTTTGTTTTGTTTTATATAAAGATGAATTATTTTTGGAGGGAGAAGAGCACCATCTCTGTGCTTTTTAACTTTTCTTGAAATCAGATTTTTGTGTGAATTTAAAAGTGGGAATATGGATTTTAGTGTACTGATTAAGTTTAAGGGCAAAGAAACTTACATTATTTTAATGCTTAGCTCATTAATTAAGTAATTAACATGTTTTTCCTTATTTAATAGTCATTACCAACCTTAAGAGATAAAATGTTCATTATCATAGATGAGGAAACTGAAGGTTAGAGAGTTTACGTAGACTTGGTCAAAGTCACAAGAGTAGTAGATAGTGAAGCCTGAACTGTTAGTTATGCTTTTTTTTTATACCACTCTGTCCTCTTCAAGGTTGGTAAGCCAGAATTGTCACAACTTTTGTCTTAAGAACTTTTTCCTTTGGGTTGAGGAGTTGATTTTTTTTAAGTGATAGAAGGGGAGATAGTAAGATAAACTGCTGCAGGCACCCTGAATGGGATCCACCTGGCAGTCCCTGTTTGGGGTTGATGCTCGAATCAGCAAAGCTGTTTTTAGCACCTGAGGCTGACATGAACCAATTGAGCCATTGGCTATGAGATGGGAAGAGAAGTGGATTGGTTGCTGCTCCTGTGAGCCCTGACTGGGAATTGAACCTGGGTTACCCATATGTCTGGTTGATGCTCTATCCACTGAGCCAGCCAAAAAGTTGAGATTTAATACATGTGTATAAAATATCTTTCTCCCACAGCTTTGTGTTTAGTTATTATCTATATTGCTCACAAAAATTAGGGGACATTTCAAAATGAATATAAAGCAATAAAAATCACCTAATTTTTGTGAGCAGTATAATTTAGTGGTTATTTGAGTAGAGGCAGATATTATTATCCCTTAGTTTATAGGTAGAGAGAATAAGCCATGAAGTGACTTGGCCTAAGTGGTTCAACATGATGTTACTGGAGTCAAGAATTTAAGTGCCTGACCAGGTGGTGGCGCAGTGGACAGAGCATCAACTTGGGACGCTGATGACCCAGATTCAAAATTCCCAAGGTTGCTGGCTTGAGGGTAGGCTCATCTGGCTTGAAAGCAGGTTCACCAGTTTGAGTGTGGGGTCACTGGCTTGAGCATGGGATCATAGACATGACCCCATGTTTGCTGGCTTGAGTCTAAGGTTGCTGGCTTGAGCAAGGGGTCACTGGCTCAGCTGGAGCCCCCCAGTCAAGGCACATATGAGAAAGCAATCAATGAACAACTAAAGTACTGCAACTACCAGTTGATGCTTCTCATCTCTCCCCCTTCCTGTCTGTCCCTGTCTGTCTGTTTGTCTCAAAAAAAATTAAGCAAGTCTTCTGCCTCACTCTTCAATACTTATTTCACTAGATGAAATATTGCTAATAAGACATATTTACAAAATGTGTAACTTATGCAGTCACAAATGTAAGTCAGTCAAAAACATCAAGTGTGTACATTATATTTATTACATCTTGGTATAAAGTTTTTGTATATTTATCATATTGTCCAGAGCCCCTTTTAAAATTATTTTTGGAAATAGTTATTGTTAGAAAGAAGTGCTACATAGGTGGGATATAAAACTGAGACTCATGGGCATAGATAAAAGCGAAGTGGTTACCAGAGGGAGGAGGGTTTGGAGGAAGGGGTAGAAGGAAGGGAGTAAAGATGGACAAACATAAGGTGACAGAAAATGATTTGACTTTGGGTGATGGGTATACAACATAATCAACAGTTCAAATGCTATAGAAATGTTTACCGGAAACCTATGTACTCTTACTGATCAATGTCATCCCTTTAAATGTAACTTTTTAAATTCAAATTAAAAAAAAGTAGTGCTAATGAATTACAAGTAATTTCTAAAAGAGAGCAGATCCTATGTTTTCTAAAATTTTATGAATAGTGTAATTTTACCCATTGACTAAATAGGTGCTATATATTAATTCATATTTGTTATGACCTAGAGAGATGTATGTTTTTTGTCTGTTGTATTCAAACCTTGACCATTATGATTTCAGAATATATAAATATCAAAGTTTTCTAATTTAGAAAAATCAATTTTTCCCAGTTAATTTCTATTTATTATCTTTTCTTGTACCCATTTAGAATATTTGATTTTTATTCCTAAAGACAAGTTTATCTTTTAAACACATTTTTTTTGTATATAGAGATTTTACCATAATGTAGACTTTTAAAAATTGAAATAAAGTGTAGAGTTATTGTTCACTGTCTTTCAAGGAACTGTGTGGTTTGTAGAGGAAAATTGAGAAAGGATAAAAATACTCTTCTAGTTGAAGTTTAGGTCTAGAATAGATTTCTCTGTAGAGTTTCTCCTACCAATCAAAGTCCTTTGTAGAATTATTTTTTAATTTAAAATTTATTTTTAATTACATTTTACATTTAAAATTATTAACTAGAAAAAATACTGAGGTCAAATTAAAGGATAGTAGTCTACATCCTATAGTGAAAAATCTTAAAAATACTTTTTTTGAGTCAACAAAATTTTTTTTAATCTAGTGAGGAGGGGAGGCAGAGAGACAGCCCACTAGGGGATGATGTTCAGCAACTGAGCTCTTTTTAGTACCTGAGGCAGAGGCCATGGAGCCATCCTCAGTGCCCAGGGCCAACTCACTCCAATTGAGCCATGGCTGTAGGAGGGGAGGGGGGAGCAAGAGAGGGAGTGGTGGAGAAGCTTCTCCTGTGTGCCCTGACTGGGAATTGAACCTGGGACATCCACATGCCAGGCTGACACTCTACCACTGAGCCCATGGGCCAGGTGCTGGCAGAGGGCCTAGTCAGCATTTTGGATGCCTTTGCACTTTTTGATGTCATTGAATATTAGTCAAAGTTTATAAGTTCATTTATTAATTGGTAGTCTCTTCTCATTTTTTGGATTGCTACTGAAAAACTCTAATATAAATTCTCTATTTTATATTGATCTTGAAATAGAGTAATTGTAGCCAATAAGCAAATTCTCAAATGATAACTTAAAACTGACTTTGTGGCTGACAGCCACACTAAATAACCTACTCTAGTTAGAACTATTAAGCTACCTCCTAGAATTAAGAGTTTGATAAAGAAAAAGAAAAGCACACTAGGAATTTCAAACAGAGGGAATTTTATATAGGGAATTAGTTACACAAATGTGGAGCAGGCTGAAAGAGTAAAAAGGGGATGCCAATAAATCTAGCTATGATCAGAACCAGTTATCCCAGCAAGTACCCCCTTTTTTGCTAGTTGTTTCAGTAGCATAATTAGAATTAGAATTTAGTGGGAGTACTGTGAAAACGTTATGTAGTTAGGATCTATGATTATGAATCACCTAAGCCCAAAGTTTCAGGAAGCAAATTTTGGTGAGTTATTAGGCATAATAGGAGGAAACACTATCACCACTTAATTCTCATACCCATGTTTTCTGGCAACATAGGTAATACCACTGTGTTTTGGTCACTGATGAAAAGCATATATACCACATCTTTAAAGGTGGAACACCAAGCTTTGAGAGGATTGTCTCCCTACCTGTGCTGTAACTGTCTTCAGCAGTCCAGTCCACTGTTCTATCAAGCTACTTGTTCTGGGTAGTGGTACACACAAATGATACCGTTGCTTCACTTCTTTTGCTGTAAAATGAATTCCTGGGTTAGAACTAGAGTTGTGCTGAAATAGATCAATAAGGCACTCCCTAATCTGTGAGTGGTGGTGCTGGCAGAAGCATTGCTGCCAAGGAAGTCAGTTTCTTATCCAGAAAACTGTTGTTAAGTGAAAATGATCATTGCCCTCTCCATGATGTAAGTAATCTATTACTAGATCTCTGGAAATGGTTCCATATTGGTCTTGTTTACATTTTAGGCAGTATTTTTCCTACCCAGATTCAGATTTGGTGAGGGGGATTTGATGTTAGGTCTATGCCTAAACTCCACTTCTATTGGCATGGACACATTGTACATAAATGCCCCGAGCACCGCTGGGACAGCAAGAGGACAAAGCTGATTGACATCGATAGAACTATGTCATCTTATCCATGTTGAGAACCTCCAGTTCAGTGGATAGCCTGTAAACATTCACCTCAGAAACATACATGGTCACCTTTTGTGTTCATTCTAGAACACTGTTCTAAAAGATCTATTTGCAAGTTTTTTTCCTTGACTTCCCTTTTATTCTTTCTGAGTCCTGATCCAGCTGGCCAACCTATTAATATCAATGTGGATATCTGCCTCAGGCTCTTTTTCCTTCTAAATGAAGCGGTCAACCTGTGGCACATCCTTAAATTGTCCTCACTGGGAGGCTTTTCTTTTACTGCTGTCTTTCAGAGATATCTTTGACTGGGGCTGTAATGCTTTAGCAATCTTTTTGTGGTTGGTGTCAGTATATAATAACCATTTATTTCCTTTCCCAGTCCAAACATTTTTCTTGCTCACTTAACTTAGTTATCACATATATTGATGGGAAGTGCAAGGGTACAGCAACCGGCATTTTACCCTGCTATGCTTCTGACCGTTGGACCACGGAGACTTCACCAAAGTGGCATGTGTCTTCCAAAGCATCCAAGTACTTGATACTTTTGCTCTTTAGGACAACTCTCCATTGTCATCAGTGTAACATTTTATGGAATATCTAGGTGATCAAGATCTCTCCAGACTAGATTACTGTGACAAAGAGCAGGAGAATTAACATATTTTCAGGAAAAGACAGTGACGATATATTGCCTTTTACTATTCTGGGTGAAAGCAAAAGTACTTGTCATGGTCTTGCAAGTTTTATAGAGAAAAAAACCTGTGTGCAAGATTAGCTGCTTCTTGCTGTCCCTCTCTACATAATAACCCAGTCTCAATGGAGTAGGAAGCCAATATGGGATGTCTACCAGTTACTGAGTGTCTCTCTTTCAATTATACATTCAGGCTCTGGGTTTCTGGAAAAACTACAGGATAGGCTGACAGATTGTTTGAACTCAGTATAAGTGAATTTGGGCCAAAACTTCATTTATCACCATAAACACACTTTTATATTCCCAGGAATATAAGGGATGATTTTTAGAGTTAGCATTTAGTAATCCCCAAGAGAGCTTGATTATTTCCCTTTTATCATTATACATATACCCTAGTAAATGGCTGCAGATCTCTGAGGGAATGTCTTTGAGGAAACTCTACAGTTACATGCATGTGGCTCTGTTGAATTTTCTTTGGGGACACCAGAAACTATTTCTATGAATGAACTTGCATTTGGAAACTGGAAGTGACTCTAACTTTCCATTGTGGTTAGGGAAGTTAGGATTTAGAGTGTCAGGTCTATGGTTTCTACTATAAATAGACCAAGTAATATTTTAGTAGTCTGACTTTTACTTTTGTTCCTTAGAAATACCATGTCCAATTAAGTACTACTAGAGATCTCAGCAGGTTGAAATGCCTCTTTTTTGTCTGTGCTATCCATTAACTAATTGTTCCCACCTTTTTCTTGCTAAATTCTGCCATTTGACTTCTGCACTCCGAGATCTGTCATGATCATTAGGGAGTCTTTTTCAGTGGTGCCATGACATTCCCAACCCAGAGAAGACACCCCTACAGGGTTTTTCAAGAATTCAGATAATCTTACTAATGTATTTCTCAGTGCTTGACTGCAATGTCCTCTGGGACCTCATGGACGATGTAATAGGAGAATGTGTCTATAATTAGCTTGTACATGGTAAATCTCCTCGAGCATTTGTATTTTTCTAAGCATCTGGATTTCTTCTACATTTTTGCCAGGAAAGTTTGGGCATTTATTTCTTATTCAGTGTAGATTCCTTTGGAACTTAAGTTTCATTCAGTCAGCAAGCAAACTATTAGAGGTACTTGAAGCTACTTAAGCAAACATGTTATATTTGGCCCTATCCAAACTCTTGTGGTCAAATTCACTTTAAATGTATTTTTATACCTAATCCCTAGGTTTTTGCTGATACAATTTAGGAAAAATCTTATAATTGTTTTTGGATATAAGTTACTGTCTCTCAGTTAAGACACTGTACTCGTTTTCTTGGAGTGTGCCTAGATTTGGTTTTGGAGGCAATAAAGAATGGTAGAGTTAGGTTTTAAGAATAGGTATCCATTTCAAGGCACCTGTCTCAGGTTCGAGTATTGATAGTTTTCAGTCAAAGGCAAAGAGCTAACCTTTTCAGTCATGGGGGTGGACACTCAGAGAGTCTTCAGGGATTCCTTTCTAACCATTCGATTCTACTCAGGAATCCTCATTTTACGTCTTAGGGTCCCACTCCTTCAAAAACAGTGCCTAACTTTTACAAGAAAGACTTAGAAAGTTGTATGTTCAACTTTCATTTTAATTATGCAAGCTGCAAAATTAAATTTTGGGTCTAATTCTCAGCAGGATCATATCCATGGTTACAGAAATAAAGAAGTTTTTAAAGGGCCATGTCAGAAGCTCTGTCATTCTCTTATTGTGACTTGAATTGAAAGTTAAAACCCCTAGATAGGTTATTTTCTTTTGTAAGCTCTCCTTTAGAATCAGAAGCAGCCAGCCCATAGTCCTTGTTGTCATTATAACCACCATCATGGACAAGTCAGACCATCATTTGGGCCTCCTGGACATTTGTTTCAAAGGCATGTGATTATAATTCACTGCCAGTGATAATTTAATCATTATTCCTATTATGGCTTGGATCACTAGTATCCCATTTTCCACTGACAAGGAGTTCAGCAGTGCACTGAAGGGGGGCAGAGACATAATCAATCCAGAGCCTGAATCCTTTGTTTCCTGAGACATCTCCATTATCAAGAAAATCAAACCACACTAGGGTTTTTCAACACAGGGGATTTAATAAAGGATTGGTTAAATAAGTGTGGAAGACTAAAAGAGAGGGAAAAAAAAGTAAAATGGAAATAACCTAGATATAATAACTGCTTTGGGAAATTACCACTCTTGGATCTAGGGAAAAATGGACTAACAGAATTTTGAAGCTCACAGGGAACCCTTGACGCTGAGGATTAAACCTCTGGAGTGCATACTGTTCAGCTACTACTGGTATCTGTGAGGGGATGTCAAGAAGTTGGTTATAAAAATGTTGGGGAAAAAGCGGGCGACAGACCTACAGGATGAAGCTGATGGAAATGTATGCAAACAGGAAGAAGAAAGTTGTTCCTCTTCTCTTCCTAATTACTAATCTTTAGTATCCTTCCTGCATAACTTTATCAGGAAATAATATGCCAAAGGGAAATATGGGATGGGGCAAAAGTAGGTTTACACTTATTCACGTGGAAAATAGTACAATATAATAATACAAGAATAAATTCAGTGTTTTGCATACTCCCAACTATACACCTATTTTGCCCCACCCTGTAAATAATTTTGTAGAATCCTAGTCCAAGCATCAAGAATAGACTATAGAATGGTGAATTTGGAGTTAGGAAAACAGTAAGTCAATGACCAGCTTTACTACCTTTAGTTGTTTTCTTGGGTTCTAAGAAGTTGTGACAAAATTTAGACATGTGAAGTATCATTGCATAGATTCTATTCCTAGATACTTAGGAGCTCACATTGGATTCCAACAGTGACATTCTTTCCTGCCTTGGGCATTTTCTCTGTTCCAATGTCTTCCTTCCAAGATTACTTTCTTTGAATCTAACAAGTGGGAGAAAGGATAGGGTTTTGTCTATGGATCAGTGATTATTCTAGTACCTAAACTCTGGTAAGAGCTAAGCTAGTCATGTTCAGACTTTTTTGACTATAACCTACAATGAGAAATACTTGGGATCCAAAATACACATGTACAATTATGTATTAGAGTAAAAAGTTTTATGAAACAAGATTTGGTCCTAATATTAAGTGACACATACTGATAATTTCTATTCTATTCTATTCTATTCTATTCTATTCTATTCTATTCTATTCTATTCTATTCTATTCTATTCTCTAGGAGATTGATAACAATTCACTAAATCAATTATATACTCTCTAATTTGGTAAATACTGATTAAAGCAATATTATGAAGTAAATGTAAATATTTTATCCTGCTTAATTGTATGAACAGTGCTTAATTTGGCATGTTTTCATCATTCTTTTTGTTCTGATTCTGGTTTCCAGTTTATTGTTTTTCCTTAAATTCTGGGTGAGAAGAAAAATATTTTAGACTGAACTTGTAGTTTTTGTGGTGATGCAAGATACATATACATATATATATCTATATATCTATTCATATATAGATATATATATATATGTATGTAAAATGTTCCAGTGGAAGCATTCCATATGTTCTTTTCATTCCTATTTTCCCAGTAAGGAAAAAAATGATAAAATAAGATAGTCAGAAGCATTCCATATGTTCTTTTCATTCCTATTTTCCCAGTAAGGAAAAAAATGATAAAATAAGATAGAGAAAAACCAAATTCCTTAATTATTATTCCTCTACTCATTACTTTGTCAGATATTGGAGCACCTTCTATATTTATAAAATTTTGAGCTCAGGGCAAAGATACAATTATTAAAAACATAAATGTCA
Organism: Saccopteryx bilineata; assembly: GCF_036850765.1. NCBI lineage: Eukaryota > Metazoa > Chordata > Mammalia > Chiroptera > Emballonuridae > Saccopteryx > Saccopteryx bilineata. The sequence continues at coordinate 250,997,737 of NC_089492.1, forward strand.
GCTTCACCCTTGTGGAACTTACATTCTAGTGGGGACCTAAATGTCAAATGATTGATTATGCAACTAAATATATAGTTATTGATAGTAATGAGAAATTTGAACTAGTCTGAGATAGTAAAACATACTCTGATTTGGTAAACATTCAGTTTGAGATATGAACAATAAATATAATTAGCTAGAAAAAGCATGGAATTTGGGCATTGAATGGGTAGGAAAGAACAGTTTTAAAAGGAATAGTCTTTGTTTCATGAAATAAGATCAAGGTGAGACAAGAAATGAAAGGTTGTTGTGGCTGTTAGCATAGAGATATGGAGATAGCATAGCATAGCACAAGACGAGAATGGAAAGGTAGATAGGATTCAGGTCATACAGGACCTTGTATGCCACTTTAACTGTTGATAGGAAGAGCAGAGAAGTATTGAAGAAAATGACATGAAGACAGTTCTGTCTTTAATTTCAGTCTAGTGGTGAGAAGGAATGAAATTCAGGGAGTTTAGATAGGATGCTTTTGCATTAATCTATATAAAATAAAGTGATTTAACTAGGCTGGTAGCTTCAGGGGGGAAAGGTAGATGACTAATCTAAAGTAGGTGACATTGAGAGGACTGATTAGATGTGGGAGTTGAAAAGGGGTTGAAGATAATGCCCGCAGGTTCTGGCTTGGGAAACTGATATGAGGAATAATGGACAAGGATCAGGCTTGGGAAAAAATTAATGAATTACAACTTTGGATATACTGAGTTTGCCATCGTACTAGGTACCAGGCATTGTGCTAAGCTTTTCATACACATTATCTCATTTAGTCCTTACAAAAATAATTAATTTCCTTAGGACCAGGATTTTCTTTTTATTTTATTATTTTTATATTTTTTAGTGAGAGAAAGAGAGGCACAGACAGGGACAGACAGACAGGAAGGCAGAGAGATGAGAAGCATCAACTGTTGCTGCACTTTAGTTGTTCATTGATTGCTTTCTCATATGTGCCTTAACTGGGGGAGGGGACTCCAGCTGAACTAATGACCCCTTGCTTAAGCCCCCAACCTTTAGGCTCAAGCCAGTGACCTTTGGGCGCAAGCCAGCAACCATCGGGTCATGTCTGTGATCCCACGTTCAAGCTGGAGACCCTGTGCTCAAGCCGATGAGCCCGCACTGAAGCTGGTGACCTTGGGGTTTTAAACCTGGGTCTTCGGTGTCCCAGGTCAATGCTCTGTCCACTGCGCTACCACCTGGTCAGGCTCCTTTTTATTTTTTAAGAAGAGAAATACTTGAACAAGTTTAAATTTTTTTGAGAAGAATCCAGAAGAGAAGATGTTGAAGATATTGGAAACGGAAGGGATAATAAATAATTCATAATGTAAAGCTAGTGAGAAGATGGTTTTAGATTTGGCATAAATAGAGTGATGTCTTCTCTATTTTATAAGAAGAGAGAGTACATACGTGGGTTAGTTTATGGATTTGATGTCAAAAAGGTAAGGGAATTTTCTCTTTATGGCATCTGTTTTCTCTGCAAAGTAGGAAAAAATATCTTTTAAGACTACAAGTGAGATGGGGTAAATGCAAGTTTAAGGAATGTAAAGTGTCAAAATAGTTTTTGTGAAAAGTAGAGTTAATGAATCAAATGAGTCATTATTTACAAATGAGTAAATTATTTGAGAGTAAGATTCCTAATTTATACACACACACCATATATGTGTATATATGTATATATAGTATAAAATCACAGAGTTCAAAATAATGTTTTACCAATATTATAACAACATAAGGCAAAAATTAATTAAATGCTGAATGATATGTATGATACTGCTGATAGATGTAGAAAAGCAAGGATGGGACAGAGAGTAATGTGGCCTTCAGTCCCTTGGAAAGATTTTCTGGAGGAAGAACTTAAAGTTAGACCTTGATGCACAGGTGGGTAAGTTTGATAGGAAGAACAACACACACCAGTTATGGAGCAGGTTCTTAGTGGTGATCTGTAATGATTTGGTTGATGATAATCCTTCTTTTATGTCAACATTTCAGTGACTATGGAGGTGAAACTATCCCAGGACCTGTATTTGATCCAGCAAGTCACCCAGCTCCTGCTCCCGCTCCTGCTCCCTCTTCCTCTTCGGCATTTCGACCTGTAATGCCATCTAGGCAAATTGTAGAAAGGCAACCTCGGATGTTGGACTTCAGGGTTGAGTACAGAGACAGAAATGTTGATGTGGTACTTGAAGACAGCTGTACTGTTGGTAAGGTTTTTCCTACCATAAAGCCTTCATAAATAATTTATTAGTTAAACATTCGGTTAATATTTTTTCCTTTGAGTTGACTGCCAACAAGAAGGGAATAAAGCAAATTGAAACTGTTTTCCCATATAGATTATTGCATTCTATTTTTAAATACTGTATTGTGTTGAGGTAAGTTTGAGAATTATTTTGTATTGTTGTTCCACATATATGGAATGGTATATGATACAGTTTAAAGACAGATGCAGATCAAACATCTAAGAGCTTAAAAACCATAATCACTAGGTACATTTCATGTCTGACTTTATAGCTGAACCTTACTTACTTTTTATACTATGGTTTAGGAGAGAGAAGAAGTAAGACCTGTTTCTACCACTCCTCCTTGTGATGGAAAAATGCTTCATTCAGCACTATTCTTCTTTTTTATTTATTTATAATAATTTTATTTTTTTAATGGGGCGACATCAATAAATCAGGATACATATATTCAAAGATAACATGTCCAGGTTATTCAGCACTGTTCTTTTAAAAGAATACTCAAAGTATATACCTGCCATTTTTATTAGACAGACTTGACTAAATTTCTATAGAGAATCCATGTTGAGCTCATGTTTGGTTCAGATTGTTTGATCTATGTTAATTGTAGAACCAGAAATTGTATTAATTTTAATTTAGTTTTGCCTTAAATCTAAATTCTGGATATTTCTGAAATTTTGACTTTGTTCCTTTTTATTTATTTATTTATTTAGTATTTTTCTGAAGTTGGAAACGGGGAGGCAGTCAGACAGACTCCCACATGCGCCTGACCGGGATCCACCCAGCATGCCCACCAGGGGGCGATGCTCTGCCCACCTGGGGCGTTGTTCTGTTGCATTCAGAGCCATTCTAGCACCTGAAGCAGAGGCCATAGAGCCATCCTCAGCGCCCGGGCAACTTTGCTCCAGTGAAGCCTTGGCTATGGGAAGGGAAGAGAGAGGCAGAGAGGAAGGAAAGGGGGAGGGGTGGAGAAGCAGATGGGTGCTTCTCCTGTGTGCCCTGGCCGGGAATCGAACCTGGGACTCCTGCACGCCAGGCCAACGCTCTACCACTGAGCCAACCGGCCAGGGCTGCTTTGTTCCTTTTTAAAGAGATTCTTTCCTAATTTTATTAATTTATATCTGAGAAAAGCAAAGCTGTTAAGAATAATCATTCCTAAACACTAATCAGATTGTTATACCCTTCTTTAAAACCATTTAGAAACTTTCTGTTGTTTTGAGAATGCTCACTGTGCCCAAGTTTTAGTGCTTCTTTCAGTTCTTTGAAATGGTTCAGGGTCTATGTACTTGTTTCTTCTTCTGCCTTAATTCCTCTTCTAGTTCAGCCATTTCTCTCCATGCCAATCCCTGTGTCCCCAAATATTCTCCTGTACATTCCCATTTTAAAAAATAGTGGTTAAGAAACACATATGGTCTGACTTCTTAACAAAATTTTAAGTGTACAATATAATTTTGTTAACTATATATACATTGCTGTACAGCTGATCTGTAGAACTTCTTTTTCTTTTTCTTTTTCTTTTTTTTAGTGAAGTGAGAGGCAGGGAGTCAGACAGACTTCCGCATGCGCCCTGACCAGTATCCACCCGGCAAGCCTCTTACTAGGCGATACTCTGCCGATCTAGGGCAATGGCTCCATTGTTTGGCAACCGAGCCATCTCAGCACCTGAGGCAAGGCCATGTAGCCATCCTCAGTGCCTGGGGCCAACTTGCTTGAACCATTTGAGCCATGGCTGCAGGAGGGGAAGAGAAAGAGAGCTAGAGAAGGAGGAGGGGTAAGGGTCAAGAAGCAGATGGTTGCTTTTCCTGTGTGCCCTGACCAGGAATCAAACTCAGGACTCCTAAATGTAGGGCTGACACTCAACTGCTGAGCCAACTGGCCAGGGCCAAGTAGAAATTTTAAAATTTTGTTCCACAGATAAAAAACAGCAACTTTCCATTTTCCCCTCTGACCAGCCTCTGGTGACCATCATTTTGCTTTTTGCTTCTGTAAGTTTGATTACTTTAAATATCTCATATAGGCCCTGGCCGGTTGGCTCAGCGGTAGAGCATCGCCCTGGTGTGCAAGGGACCCGGGTTCAATTCCCGGCCAGGGCACATGGGAGAAGCGCCCACCTGCTTCTCCACCCCCAACCCCTCCTTCCTCTCTGTCTCTCTTCCCCTCCCGCAGCCAAGGCTCCATTGGAGTGGAGATGGCCCGGGCGCTGGGGATGGCTCCTTGGCCTCTGCCTCAGGCGCTGGAGTGGCTCTGGTCGCTGCAAAGCAACACCCCGGAGGGGCAGAGCATTGCCCCCTGGTGGGCGGAGCGTCACCTCTGGTGGGCGTGCCAGGTGGATCCCCGTCGGGCGCATGCGGGAGTCTGTCTGTCTCTCCCCGTTTCCAGCTTCAGAAAAATAAAAAAAAATAAAAAAAATAAATATCTCATATAATTATAATCACACAGTATTTGTCCTTCTGTGTCTGGCTTATTTCACTTAGTATCCTTAAAATTGGTCTATATTGCATTATATTATGGGATTTGCTCCTTTTTTGAAGATGAATGATAGTCCAGTTTATGCATATGTCACATTCTTTAATCCATTCATCTGTTGATGAACAAGTAGGTTGTCTTTGCTACTGTGAATAATACTGCAGTGAGCAAGGAATTGCAAATCATTTTCAAGATCTTGCTTTCCATTATTTTGGATAAATACCCAGAAGTGGGATTGCTGGATCATGTATTAATTAGTTCAATTTAAAATTTTTTGAATAACGTTTTTATTTTTCTTCCATAGTAGCTGCTTTATTTTACATTCCCTCCAATAATGCATAGGGGTTCCAACTTCTCATCCTTACGAACACTTGTTACTTTTTTTTTTTAATTTTTTAATTTTTTATTTTTTTTGTATTTTTCTGAAGTTGGAAACGGGGAGGCAGTCAGACAGACTCCTGCATGCACCCGACCGGGATCCACCCGGCATGCCCACCAGGGGGCGATGCTCTGCCCATCTGGGGTGTCGCTCTGTTGCGAACAGAGCCATTCTAGCGCCTGAGGCAGAGGCCACGGAGCCATCCTCAGCGCCTGGGCCAACTTTGCTCCAATGAAGCCTTGGCTGCGGGAGGGGAAGAGAGAGACAGAGAGGAAGGAGAGGGGGAGAGGTGGAGAAGCAGTGGGCGCTTCTCCTGTGTGCCCTGGCCGGGGAATCGAATCTGGGACTCCTGCACGCCAGGCCGACGCTCTACCACTGAGCCAACCAGCCAGGGCCTACTTTGTTTTTTTTAAAAGATTTTTGTTGTTGTTTTGTTTTCTTTTAAGCTTAGGTCCTGGCCAGTGGCTCAGTGGATTGAGCATTGGCCTGGCATATGAACGTCCTGGGTTTGATTCTGGTCAGGGCACAGAAGAGAAATGACCATCTGCTTCTCTCCCCCCATCCCCTTCTCTTCCTCTTCCTCTTCCTCTCTTGCAGCTAGTGGCACAGTTGGTTCAAGCGTGGCCCTGGGTGCTGAGGATGGCTCAGTTGGTCCAAGTGCATCAGCTTCCGGTGCTAAAAATAGCTTGGTTGATTTGAGCATCGGCCCAAGATGGGGTTGCCGGGTGGATCCCAGTCGGGGCACATGCAGGAGTCTGTTTCACTCTCTCTCCTCTCTCACTTAAAATATAAATAAATAAAGAAACGGCCATCGTAACAGGTAGAAGATGATATCTCATTGTGGTTTTGGTTTGCATTTTTATGATGATTCATAATGTTGAGCATTTTTTTCATGTTGATCATTTCTGTGTCTTCTTTGGGGAAATGTCTATTTAGGTCCTGTGTGCATATTTAAATTGGGTGGTTTACTTTTTTGTTATTGAACTATAGGATTTCTGTAGATATTTTGGGTATTGATTTCTATCACATATATAGTTTGCAGATATTTTCTTCTATATTTTGCCTTTTTACTCTGTTGATGGTTTCTTTTGCTTTACAGAAGATGATCAGTTTAATGAAGTCCCATTTATTAATTTTTAATTTTAGTTTGTTTGCTTGTGGTGTCATATCCAATAAATCATTTCCAGAACCAATGTTGTAGACCTTTTTCTAGGAATTTTATTGTTTCAGATACATTTAAATCTTTAATTCAGGTAAAGATCCAACTTCATTCTTTTGCATATAGATGTCCAGTTTTCCCTGAATGATTTGTTAAAGAGACTCTCCTTTCCACATTGTGTAAATTTGGCATCCTTTTAACCTATATGTGTGGGTTCATTTCTGGGTTCTCCTGTTCCATTGGTCTGTCTGTATGCCTCTGTTTATACCAGTATCATGCTGTTTTGATTACTTTGTAAAATGTTTTGGAAGTCAGGCAATGTGAGGTCTCCAGATTCATTCTTTTTCCTCAAGAATGTTTTGGCTATTCAGGGTTCTTTTTGCTTCCATATGAAATTTAGCATTTTTTTTCTATTTCTGTAAAAAAAATGTCATTGGGATTTTGATGAGGATCACATTGACTCTTAAGGTCACTTTGGGAAGTATGGACATAATAACACCATTAAGTCTCTCAGTTCATGAACCCATGATGCTTTCCATTTATTTGTTTCTTCTTTAATTTCTTCCAGCAATGTTTTGTAATTTTCATTGTGCAAGAGTTTTGCCTCCTTGGTTAAGTTTATTTCTATTATTTTATTCCTTTTTAAAATGCTATTGTAAATGAGATTCTTTTCTTTTCTTTTTGGATTATTAGTTGCTTGTGTATAGAAACAACTAATTTTTGTATGTTGATTTTTATATACTGCAACTTTACCAAATGTTTTACTTCTAATAGGGTTTTTTGCTGTTGCTTGTTTTCGTGGAATCTTTATCTATGAGATTATATCATCCATGAACAAGGATTATTTTACTTTTCTGGTTTGGATGTCTTTTATTTCTATTTGTTGCCTAATTGCTCTGGTTAGGACTTTTAATATTATGTTGAATAAAAGGGATGAGAGTGGGCATTTCTTGCATTATTCATGATCTTTTTTTTTTTTTTTTTTGCATTTTTCTGAAGCTGGAAACAGGGAGAGACAGTCAGACAGACTCCCGCATGCGCCCGACCGGGATCCACCCGGCACGCCCACCAGGGGCGACGCTCTGCCCACCAGGGGGCGATGCTCTGCCCATCCTGGGCGTCGCCATGTTGCGACCAGAGCCACTCTAGCGCATGGGGCAGAGGCCAAGGAGCCATCCCCAGCGCCCGGGCCATCTTTGCTCCAATAGAGCCTTGGCTGTGGGAGGGGAAGAGAGAGACAGAGAGGAAGGCGCGGCGGAGGGGTAGAGAAGCAAATGGGCGCTTCTCCTGTGTGCCCTGGCCGGGAATCGAACCCGGGTCCTCCGCACGCTAGGCCGAAGCTCTACCACTGAGCCAACCGGCCAGGGCTGTTCATGATCTTTTAAGGAAAAGTTATTTTCACCATTTAGTATGATGTTAGCGTGGGCTTTTCATACATAGCCTGTATTTTGTTGCGGTAATTTCCTTCTTTTCCTGTGTGTTCACTGTTTTTATCACATAATGATGTTGAACTTGTCATGAGCCTTTTCTGCATCTATGGAGATGATCATGTGATGTTTTCTCCTGCACTGTGTTAATTTGGTGCATCACATTGATTGGTATTCACATGTTGAACTATCCCTACATCCTATGGATAAATTCTACTTGGTCATGGTGTATATAATTTTAATGTGTTGAATGTTTTTCTAGAATTTTGTTGAGGAGTTTTGAATCTATACTTGTCAGAGATATTGGCCTGTAGGTTTTTTGTTCTTTTAGTGTCTGTCTGGCCTTCGTATCATGGTAATGTTGATTTTATAAAATGAGTTTAGAAGCATTCCCTTTGACTTTTGGGAAGAGTTTAAGAAAGGTTTATGTTAGTTTTTCTTTTACATGTTTGATAGAATTTCCTGTGAAGCAATCTGGTGCTGGATTTTTCGTTGTTGGTAGGTTTTTGATTACTGAATCATTCTCCATACTAGTTATAGGTTCTGTTCAGATTTTTTATTTCTTCATGATTCAGTGTTGGTAGGTTATATGTCTCTATAAATTTATTTCTTCTAGTCTATCCCATTTGTTGGCATATAATTGCTTATAGTAATCTCTATAATCCCTTTATTTCTGTGGCATCATTTATACTGTCTTTTTTTCATTTCTGATTTTTTTTTTTCAGAGACAGAGAAAGTTAGAGAGAGGGATAGATAGGGACAGACAGACAGGAATGGTGAGATGAGAAGCATCAATCATTAGTTTCTCGTTGTGACACCTTAGTTGTTCATTGATTGCTTTTTCATATGTGCCTTGACTGCGGGCCTTCAGCAGACCGAGTAACCCCTTACTCGAGCCAGCAACCTTGGGTCCAAGCTGGTGAGCTTTTGCTCAAACCAGATGAGCCCACGCTCAAGCTCGCGACCTCGGGGTCTCAAACCTGGGTCCTCGGCATCCCAGTCCGACGCTCTATCCACTGCACCACCGCCTGGTCAGGCTCATTTCTGATTTTATTGAGTCTTTTGTTGTTGTTTAGGCTAAATTTTTTTCATTTTGTTGATCTTTTCTAGCATCAACTCTTAGTTTTTTGTGTTTTTTTTTCTTTTTGTTTTAGTGATATTTTTATTTTTCTCTGCTCTAATCTCTGTTAGTTCTTCTCTTTTGCTAACTTTGATCTTAGTTTGTTTCTCTTTTTCTGGTTACTTGAGGTGTAAAGGTAAGTTGTTTATTTGAGATGTTTTTAAATTTAGATATTTACTGCTATAAACTTCCCTCTTAGTGCTACTTTCTGTCCATCCCATCAGATTTGGTCTGTTGTGTTTCTGTTTTCACTTGCTTCTTTTGATTTCTTCTTTAACCAATTTGTTGTTCAAGCATAAGTTGTTTAATTTCCACATCTTTGTGAATTTTCCAGAATAGATGGCATATTAGGTCATAAACAAGGCTTAACAGATTTAAGAAGATTGAAATTTTATCAAGTATGTTTTCCAACCAAAATATAATGAAGCTAAAAATCAATAGCAGTTTCTTTCTGCTTTTTCTATTAATTTTTGTTTATTTGGGAAAATCTTTAATTTTATTAAATTTATTGAGACTTGTTTGTGGCCTAACATACCATCTACCCTGGAGAAAGTTGCATGTGCACTAAGATCATGTATTCTGTTGCTGTTAGGGAAGAACATGGTATTGCAATTTTACTTTTTTTCTGTGTTATATAGTTTTTGTCCCTCTTTTCCTACCTTGCTGTCTTTTTATTATTATTATTAATTTTAATGTATTGTGTTTTGCCTTTCTGTCTTATTTTGTGTTTGTTGATTTTTTTTGTAACATCATGCTTTGATTCTATTCTTTCTTCTGTGTATCTTCTATAGATATTTTTTTTGTAATTATCATGGGGCTTACATAAGACATCTTAAAGTATAAAATTTATTTTAACTCAATTTTACAGACACACAACACACACAATCTTTAATTTCTTATTCTCCCCCCTTTTACTGCAGTCACAAATTACCTCTTTTTTTGTTTTTGGTATTTTTCTGAATTTGGAAACGGGGAGGCAGTCAGACAGACTCCCGCACGCGCCCGACCGGGATCCACCTGGTATGCCCACCAGGGGGGGATGCTCTGCCCATCTGGGGCACCGCTCTGTTGCAACCAGAGCCATTCTAGTGCCTGAGGCAGAGACCATAGAGCCATCCTCAGCGCCTGGGCCAACTTTGTTCCAATGGAGCCTTGGCTGCGGGAGGGAAAGAGAGAGACAGAGAGGAAGGAGAGGGGGATGGGTGGAGAAGCAGATGGGCGCCTCTCCTGTGTGCCCTGGCTGGTAATCGATCCCGGGACTCCTGCATGCCAGGCCGATGCTCTACCACTGAGCCAACTGGCCAGGGTCCTTTTTTTTTTTTTTGACAGAGAAAGGGACAGATAGGGACAGACAGGCAGGAAAGGAGAGAGATAAGAAGCATCAATTCTTCGTTTTAGCACCTTAGTTGTTCATTGATTGATTTCTCGTTTGTGCCTTGATGGGGGGGCGGGGACTACAGCAGAGCAAGTAATCCTTTGCTCTTGCCAGCGACCTTGGGCTTCAAGCCAGTGACCTTTAGGCTCAAGCCAGCGACCATAGCGTCATGTCTGTGGTTCCATGCTCAAGCCAGTGACCTCATGCTCAAGCTGGATGAGCCTGCTTTCAAGCCAGCAACCTAGGGATTTCGAACCTGTAACTCTGCATTCCAGTCAGATGCTCTATGCACTGCGCCACTTCCTGGTCAGGCACAAATCACATTTTTTATATTTTGTATCCATTAATGTATTTTATAGCTATCCTTATTTTTTTATACGTTTGTCTTTTAACTTTTATGCCAGAATAAGTGATTTAAACACTTATTTATTTATTTTTAAAAGATTTTATTTATTCATTTTAGAGAGGAGAGAAGAGGAGAGAGGGAGAGAGAGAGAAGGGGGGAGGAGCAGGAAGCATCAACTCCCATATGTGCCTTGACCAGGCAAGCCCAGGGTTTCGAACCAGCAACCTCAGTGTTCCAGGTCGACGCTTTATCCACTGCACCACCACGGGCCAGGCCTAAACACTTATTATTTAAAAAAGAAATTATGTGTTACAGTATTCTGCATTTGCCTACAGGATTCTGTAGTTGTCTATATATTTGCCTTTACCAGCAAACTTGATATTTTGGTGTTGCTGTCTGGTATCCTTTTGTTGCAATTTGAAGTTCTTATAAGCATTTTCAATAAGGCAGTTCTAGTGTGGATGTATTCTCTCAACTTCTGTTTATTTGGGAAAGTCTTTATTTCTCCTTAATGTTAGAGGACAGTTTTCCTAGACTTAGTATTCTTGTTTAGCATTGTTTTCTTTCTGCACTTTGAATATATCATCCTACTTCTTTCTAGCATGCATGATTTCTGCTGAAGTATATGTTGATAGTTTGTGGAGGAGCTTTCTGTTGCTTCTTTCAAATTTTTTTTTTTTTGTCTTTACTTTGACAATTTGATTTTAAAGTGTTTTGGTGCAGACTTCTTAGAGTACATCTCTTTTGAAATCTTTGTGTTTCATAAAATTGTGTATTTGTTTTCTTTTCCGGATTTGGAAAGAGTTAGGCCATTATTTCTTCAGATAAGTTTCTGCCCCTTTCTTTCTTTCTCCCCTGTGACTCCCATAATGCAATGCATATATCAGTTCTTTAATGGTACCTTGTAAGTCCTTTATGCTTTCCTCACTCTTTTTCATGTTCTTTTTCTCTTTTCTCTTTTGAATGGATAATTTCAAATTAAATGTCTTCAAGTTTAGGCCCTGGCCAGTTGGCTCAGTGGTAGAGCGTTGGCCTGGCGTGCAGAAGTCCCGGGTTCGATTCCCGGCCAGGGCACACAGGAGAAGCGCCCATCTGCTTCTCCACCCCTCCCCCTCTCCTTCCTCTCTGTCTCTCTTTTCCCCTCCCGCATCGAGGCTCCATTGGAGCAAAGATGGCCCTGGGCGCTGGGAATGGCTCCTTGGCCTCTGCCCCAGGCGCTAGAGTGGCTCTGGTCGCGACAGAGCGACGCCCCGGAGGGGCAGAGCATCACCCCCTGGTGGGCAGAGCGTCACCCCCTGGTGGGCATGCCGTGTGGATCCTGGTCAGATGCATGTGGGAGTCTGTCTGACTGCCTCTCCCCGTTTCCAGCTTCAGAAAAATACAAAAAAAAAAAAGAAAAGTCAAGTTTATAGATTCTTTATTCTGATTGATCAGTTCTGTTGTTGAACCCCTTTAATGAAATATTCAATTAAATTATTATAGTCTTTAGCTCTAAAATTTTTGGTTATTTTTTATAGTTTATATCTCTTTGTTGATATTTAAAATGATTTCAAAAATCACCAAAATCCATCTACTGATATTTGGAAAATAATTTTTTTTTTTTTTACATTTACACTAGTGGTTTGTCAGAATTGACCATGCTTATTATTGTTCATTGGGATTTTTAGTAATACTGCTAAGGCATCCTTGGTGTATTATTAGGGGACTCCGTAGATAGTAGGGAATTACTAGGCCTTTACTTTTTCAGTTTATTGATGAATATTTTATTTTCATGGGCCAAGGAACCCAATGCCTTACACTTTTTTTTTTTTTTTTTTGTATTTTTCTGAAGCTGGAAATGGGGAGAGACAGTCAGACAGACTCCCGCATGTGCCCAATCGGGATCCACCCAGCATGCCCACCAGGGGGCGATGCTCTGCCCCTCCGGGGGGTCGCTCTGTTGCGACCAGAGCCACTCTAGCGCCTGGGGCAGAGGCCAAGGAGCCATCCCCAGGCCCGGGCCATCCTTGCTCCAATGGAGCCTCGGCTGTGGAAGGGGAAGAGAGAGAGAGGAAGGAGAGGGGGAGGGGTGGAGAAGCAGATGGGCGCTTCTCCTGTGTGCTCTGGCCAGGAATCGAACCTGGGACTCCTGCACGCCAGGCCGACACTCTACCACTGAGCCAACCGGCCAGGGCCTACACTTTTTTTTAAATCTTAAAATTATCTCAGACTTTGTGTGTCTGTGACAGAGAGACAGAGAAAGGGGCAGATAGGGACAGATAGGAGGGAGAGAGATGAGAAGCATCAATTCTTCATTGCAGCTCCTTAGTCTCCTTAGTTATTCATCGATTGCTTTCTCATATGTGCCTTGACCGGGAGCTACAGCAGAGTGAGTGACCCCTTGCTCACGCTAGTGACCTTGGGCTCAGCTCAAGCCAGCGACCTAGGGCTCAAGCCAGTGACCATGGAGTTATGCCTATGATCCTGTGCTCAAGCCAACGACCTCGCACTCAAGCTGGTGAGACTGCTCTCAAGCCAGATGAGCCTGTGCTCAAGCTTGTGACCTTGGAGTTTCGAACCTGGGTCCTCTGCCTCTCAATCCGATGCTCTATCCGCTATGCCACCTCCTGGTCAGGCAAATCTAACGTTATGTCAGATTTTTGTCTGTTTTAAGAAAACTGGAATACAGTCTTATGTTAAATAAGTTTTAACTGTTCTTATGTCACATGTGGCTGAGCTGTTAATGTTAACAGTTTTTCATTTCAAAGTGACCTCGTTCTATTTGTTGATGCAATATTTGGCATATGGTGGAAGTTCATGAATGTTTTGATCATATGAACTGCTTTTGTATTGGTTCACTTAGTCAGAACTTACTTCAAGAGTGGTGTTCAGAAACACTGGCTTCTCTGGATTATATATATATTAATATTTTAATTCCATTTTAAGTTGGAGAATATGACTGTGGAACTGTTTTAAAGCTTTGTTATGGAAATGTGTGGTAGAATTTCCAGGGATCACATTTTGTAATATATTGAATTTGTAAATCACTGTAAAAGCTGAAGTATGGTAGAGTAGAAGCAGTCAAATCATCATTCTGTTTAAAAAAATATTAATCATTTAAATAGTTACAAATACATTGTAAATGAAAAATGATTCAAAATGAATTATAAGTCAGATATTGTTATTGTACACTGTGCACCTTCTCCTGCTTCTCCTTTTTTGAGTTTTTTATTTGTTCTGGATTATATTCTCTTATTATGAATTAAATTACATTGCTATCAGAGAATCACGCACCTTCTCTGCTTGTTTTGTTAATAAGCATCACTATGGGAGGTATGCTCAGGGATATTTGGGATGTTATTGGAAATTCTTTCTTCTTTTACTCCTTTCATTGTGTTTCATTGTTTAAGAGCTGTTAGTTTTATTATAGTATCACTTGAATTCTTCCTTTATTTTGGACCTCCTTATTACAATTCAGGAATTAGTTTCTTTCATGAATTATTAAAATCTTTATTTTTTTTTTAGTTTCTTCTAGTCTGTATTTTACATAATTGTCCTATGGTGATCTTTCTAGACTATAAATATCCTCATTTATCTTTTAGTGGTCCTTATAGCTTATATCCTATTTCATTTGCCCTTTCCTGTTTTAGTTTTTTAGAAAACTAATAGTCACCTTTGAATATCTCACATAAATATTTCCCCCTTTGAAGTCTTTCTTGATCTCTGTGGACATAGTTAAGTTGAGTCATCTCCTATGCCCTCATAAAATGTCGTTTGGACTTAGTAAATGGATTTTAAAACATCTTACTCTTTCTTTATGTTTCAGGTTTCTCTTGTGAATGTTAACTTTTCAAAGACCAGGTCTTATTTTTCTTCAAATTCTCTCTCTAAACACAGTGTTTGGCACCAAGTAGTACCTGCTGAGAGGCTAAATGGCTAGATAAATTAGCACATGTATATAATTTATATGTACATTAATTTACCTTCCATAAGAAATTTAAAAAATAGACTCAGTTTATTTTATGTGACTTGCAATATAATTATTAGTTTATAGATAAGGTCTACAGTAAGATCATCTTACTGTTAATTAAGAAACTGGATAAATACTGGTTTTTCTATGTATGTATAAATATAAGCATGCAAAAAGATGCTAAAAAATATAATGCAATCTTTCATGTTATTACTAGGAAGACTCAAAGTATAAAAAGCAAACCTAAAGGCAGCCAAGAACTTTATATCAGAGTGACACCTAGTGGTCATTGTGTTGGTCTGTTAATGGTTTTAGTGTCTTGTTTATTACTGCAGTTTCATTTTATTACAAAATCCTGGGTTTTCTTACCTTAAATAAATTTTCAAAATTATTTTAAATAATTGGTCCTTTTATAAAATTATTAGCTAGTGTGATGTACTGTGATATTGAATATAAGAATTAATGTGCATTATAACTAAGGTCTAGCAGAGGATTTAATTTAACCTAACAAACAGATATTTATCCAGTAAAATTAGTTGAATCAGTGCTGTCATCAAACCTACGTTTGCTGGGCTTATTCAACATAGCCTTAGTTTCATTTCTGGAAAATAGCAGAAAAATAAGTCTGCTTTTTTTTTTTTTTCCCTATATTTAATCTAATTTCTGAAAGTTACCTTTATTATGTTAGATACCATTTTAGTTTAAAAGAAACATTGAGTATGGAAATAGTAAAGGTATTTAATTTAGTAAGTGCATTTTGAGCCTGAAAAAGTAGTTCAGGGTATTTTAAACAAGTATTTGTCTTGAATCTGTAAACTTAGTTTCTGGTTTTGACTGCAACTCAGATCAACTATGTAATTTTTGGCACATGTCTTGAACCTTTTGTGCCCTAGCAACCCTTTATGAATAGGAACCACTATATAAGAGCTTGGTTTTTGTTATTTGTACAAGTGAAAAAAGGGAAAGAGTAGCAATCTTACTGGCTTTGTACAGATGTTAGGAGTATGAAATGATAATCGTAGCTTGTACTTCTGAGGAGGAAACACAGCAAATGTGGTGCATTAATAGTGTTGTTTTTTGGTCCATTTGCAAACTGGTGTCTGTTTCCTCTATGCCAACAATATGCACTCTCCAAATTATATATAAAATCATTTTTAAAATATAAGCAGCATCTCAAACTGTGGTTAATATATATAGTTTATTTTAATTTATTTATTAGAAGTGTTTCTTCAGCTTTACTTTTTTTTTTTTTTTTTTCAGGGACAGAGAGAGAGATAGACAGGGGCAGACAGACAGGAACGGAGAGATGAGAAGCATCAATCATTAGCTTTTTGTTGCGTGTTGCGACACCTTAGTTGTTCATTGATTGCTTTCTCATATGTGCCTTGACCACGGGCCTTCAGCAGACTGAGTAACCCCTTGCTCGAGTCAGCGACGTTGGGCTTAAGCTGGTGAGCTTTTGCTCAAACCAGATGAGCCCGCATTTAGCTTTACATTTTAAAATACTGAACTCTGAGTAAAAATGTTTTAAAATAGAAAAGTATGTAGAGAACAAAATGAGTATCTTCCCTTTTGTCATTCTTAATTTCTTCCTATTATCAATTGTGTTTATAGTTTAAGATTGCTATTTTATAGGAAGCCTTTAAACTTCACTTTATTTAAAATTACTGTTCTCTCAATTACTTTTATCTCTTATGTCACCTTTGTTGTCTTATCTTTTAAGCAAGTGAAGATCAGAAACTAGACTATTTTCTAACATCTTTCTACCATTCGTCTCTGTCTCTTCTTTGATACTTCCCTATAATCTTTTATTCTTCCTTTTAAAGATTCTAAAAGTTTTTTTTCTAAAGGAATAAACATATACAATAATGGATATAATAGGTAATAACACTTTACTTTTCCAAGGTCTCACATTTTGCAATTACTGCTGAAATTAGGAAGTAAATTTCAAAGACTTTTGTAAAATCTGAGTTGTAGAGTCAAAACCAAGATCTTTCCAATTTTACAATTTCTGTGAGGATATTGTAAAAGGAGCAATTAATTCAATTTTAGCTGGTGTTTTACAGAATGGGGAGGGAATAATTAGGGTTATGGGTTTGTTAGGAAAGATTTCAGAGAGGGATCAGTCTATGAAAGTAATATGAGTCAAAATATGTCATGTGGACAAAGTGAGGGGAAGTGTATTCTAGGCAAAGTAAAGCAGAGAGACAGGAATGATGATGATGTGTCTGGAGGAATAATGAGGAATATGCAGTATAGTTGGGGTTGTGGTGTTCATTTAGTTGAAAGGTAAATAGAATCTCTTTTTTTTTCACCGGTGACAGATTATTCATGCTACCCTTCCCTCCTTTCATGCTATCTCAGTACCTGCCTCTGTTATTCTATACTCATTCACATACTTATTTTCACATTCTCTTTGTTTGTTTTTGTTTTGTTCTTTGTTTCTTTTTATCTCATGGGAAAATAATTTAGTTCCAAGTTTTCTTTTTGTTTTTTTGGTTTTGTTTATAAATAAATTTTTATTAATGTTAATGGGGTGACATCAATAAATCAGGGTACATATATTCAAAGAAAACATGTCCAGGTTATCTTGTCATTCAATTATGTTGCATACCCATCACCCAAAGTAAGATTGTCCTCCGTCACCTTCTATCTAGTTTTCTTTGTGCCCCTCCCCCTCCCCCTTCCCCTCTTCCTCCTTCCCGACCCTCCCCCCCCAACCACCACACTCTTGTCCATATCTCTTAGTCTCATTTTTATGTCCCACCAATGTATGGAATCATGTAGTTCTTGTTTTTTTTCTGGTTTACTTATTTCACTCTGTATAATGTTATCAAGATCCCACCATTTTGTTGTAAATGATCCGATGTCATCATTTCTTATGGCTGAGTAGTATTCCATAGTGTATATGTGCCATATCTTCTTTATCCAGTCTTCTATTGAAGGGCTTTTTGGTTGTTTCCATGTCTTGGCCACTGTGAACAATGCTGCAATGAACATGGGGCTGCATGTGTCTTTACGTATCAATGTTTCTGAGGTTTTGGGGTATATACCCAGTAAAGGGATTGCTGGGTCATAAGGTAGTTCTATTTTCAGTTGTTTGAGGAACCACCATACTTTCTTCCATAATGGTTGTACTACTTTACATTCCCACCAACAGTGAATGAGGGTTCCTTTTTCTCCACAGCCTCTCCAACATTTGCTATTACCTGTCTTGTTAATAATAGCTAATCTAACAGGTGTGAGGTAGTATCTCATTGCAGTTTTGATTTGCATTTCTCTAATAACTAATGAAGATGAGCATCTTTTCACATATCTGTTGGCCATTTGTATTTCTTCCTGGGAGAAGTGTCTGTTCATGTCCTCTTCCCATGTTTTTATTGGATTGATTGTTTGTTTGTTGTTGAGTTTTATGAGTTCTTTGTATATTTTGGATATTAGGTCCTTATCTGAGCTGTTGTCTGAAGATACCATTTCCCATTTCGTTGGCTGTCTGTTTATTTTGTTATCAGTTTCTCTTGCTGAGCAAAAACTTCTTAGTCTGATGTAGTCCCATTCATTTATTTTTGACTTCACTTCTCTCTTGCCTTTGGAGTCAAATTCATAAAATGCTCTTTAAAACTTGGTCCATGAGTTTAGTACCTATGTCTTCTTCTATGTACTTTATTGTTTCAGGTCTTATATTTAGGTCTTTGATCCATTTTGAATTAATTTTAGTACAAGGGGACAAGCTATAGTCGACTTTCATTCTTTTGCATGTGGCTTTCCAGTTTTCCCAGCACCATTTGTTGAAGAGGCTTTCTTTTCTCCATTGTATGTTGTTGGCCTTTTTTTTTTTTTCATTTTTCTGAAGCTGGAAACGGAGAGACAGTCAGACAGACTCCCGCATGCGCCCGACCGGGATCCACCCGGCACGCCCACCAGGGGCAACGCTCTGCCCACCAGGGGGCGATGCTCTGCCCATCCTGGGCGTCGCCATGTTGCGACCAGAGCCACTCTAGCGCCTGGGGCAGAGGCCACAGAGCCATCCCCAGCGCCTGGGCCATCTTTGCTCCAATGGAGCCTTGGCTGCGGGAGGGGAAGAGAGAGACAGAGAGGAAAGCGCGGCGGAGGGTTGGAGAAGCAAATGGACGCTTCTCCTGTGTGCCCTGGCTGGGAATCGAACCCGGGTCCTCCGCACGCTAGGCCGACGCTCTACCGCTGAGCCAACCGACCAGGGCCAAGACAGTAATGATAATATAGTATGACAAAAAAGATAGACAAATAGGTCATTGGCACAGAATAGAGAATCTAGAAATAGATTTAACATATACTTGTTAAATCAGTTTTGAAATAGATACTTTTTTCAATAAATGGAACTGGCACAACTTGATAACCAAATGCCAAAAATAAGAACCTTAACCCATATACCATTAACCTCAAAGAAGAAGACCTTAACCCTTATATACAAAATTTAATCCCAAATAATTCACAAACCTACATGTATGAGTTAAAATTGTAAAATGTATTACAAAATCTTGTGACTTTGGGTTAGGCAAAGTTTTTCCATTTTTTTCAGATAGAACACAGAAAACACAAAGTATAAGTGAAAAATTGAAGTATTGAACTTCATCAAAATTATATACTCTGCTCTCTGAAAGACGTTTTTAAGAAAATTAAAAGATAAGCTGAAGACTGGGAGAAAGTATTGTAAAACTCTCTACCTTATAAAGGACTTCTATTTAGATATCTAAATAATTCTTAAAATTTAATTTTAAGAAGACAAACAACCCAATAAAAAAAACAGACCAAGATTCTATCAGACACTTTATCAAAGAAGACATGGGGAGAAAATAATTATGTGAAAAGATGTTCAACACCGTTAGTTATTAGGAAAGTTTGAAATGTTAACATTTTGTCACATTTGCTTTATTATTTTCTCTTTATATTCTTCTTCTTTAACATTTAAAAATAATTACAACTATGATATTTCTTTAACACTAAATACCGCAGTGTGTATTTTTAAAAAAATATTATAATGACATACAACCGCACACCTATTAGAAGAGCTAAAATTAAATAAGACAACACCAAGGGCTTATAAGGATGCAGAGCAACTGGAACTTTCATGAAAGGTATCTGAAATGGTAATTACACTTTTGAAGACAGTTTCGTAGGATCTTATAAATTAGAACATGTACTTCCCATATGACCCAGCAATTCTATTTTTAGGTATTTCCTCAAGAGAAATAAAAATATATCTCACAAAGACATGTACATGAATATTCAACAGTGTTATTCATAATGGCCTCGAATTAGAAACACCTCCGTCTATCAACTAGTGAGTGGGATAAACAACTTGTGGTATAACCATGCAGTGGAATAATACTTAACAATAAAAAGGAACAAAGTACCAATACAGCTAACAACATGATGTATTCTCAAAATATTATGCTTAGTGAAATAAGCCAGACACAAAAAGGAATCTGTATTATTCCTTTTATATAACCCTCTCAAAAGGCAATACCACCTGACCTGTGGTGGTGCAGTAGATAAAGTGTCAACCTGGAAATGCTGAGGTCGCCGGATCGAAACCCTGGGCTTGCCTGGTCAAGGCACATATGGGAGTTGATGCTTCCAGCTCCTCCCCACTTTCTCTCTCTGTCTCTCTCTCCTCTCTCTCTCCCTCTCTGTCTTTCTCTCTCCCCCTTTTTCTCTCCTCTCTAAAATGAATAAAAAAAATAAAAAAAAATTAAAAATAAATAAATAAATAAAAGGTAATACCAGTGAAAGAAATCAGATCAGTGGTTACCAGTAGTTAGGGATAGGTGAGGGAATTGGCAACAAGGAGGAACACAGGGCAGTATTTCGTGGTGATAGCAATATTCTTCATCTTGATTGTGGTGATGATGTCACAGGAATATATACATGAATGAGATCTCATCTCATAAACTGTACCCTTTTAGGATAATTCAAGTGCATTAGCTTAGTGCGTGCGCACACACTTGGGCCTTTTTATATCTGGTCTTATTTTAGTTTTCTAGCCCTACTACTTTTCTTTCCTTATAAGCACCACCTTTTTATTTATTTATTTATTTTACAGAGACAGAGAGAGAGAGAGAGTCAGAGAGATGGACAGATAGGGACAAACAGACAGGAACGGAGAGAGATGAGAAACATCAATTCTTCGTTTGCGGCTCCTTAGTTGCTCATTGATTGATTTCTCATATATGTCTTGACCGTGGGCCTTCAGCAGACCGAGTAACCCCTTGCTCAAGCCAGCGACCTTGGGTCCAAGCTGGTGAGCTTTTGCTTAAACCAGATGAGTCTGCGCTCAAGCTGGCAACCTTGGGGTCTCGAACCTGGGTCTTTCGGATCCCAGTCCGACGCTCTATCCACTGCGCCACCGCCTGGTCAGGTCCAGCTTCTGATTTCTTTGTATTTCTAATGTGTTTCGGGTGCTATTTTAGTCTCTTAAGAATAAGCTTGGTGTTAAAATTTGTTTTATTAAACTCTTACTGTAGTAAGCAGCTCTAGGGGTCAATAAAATATAAACCAAAAAGGACAAATTAAGCAGGTAGTATGACAGAAAGCCACTTTTAGGCAGAATTGTTTTGTTTGTTTGTTTTTGAGACAGAGAGACAGAGAGAGGGACAGATACGGACAGACAGGCAGGAAGGGAGAGAGATGAGAAGCATCTATTCTTCGTTGCGGCTCCTTCGTTGTTCATTGCTTGCTTTCTCATATGTGCCTTTACTGGGGTGGGGGGGCTACAGCCAAGCAGAGTGACCCCTTTCTCAAACTAGCAACTTGGGAGTCAAACCCAACGACCTTGAGCTTCATTCAATCCAGTGACCTTTGGGCTTGAGCAAGTGGTCATGTGGTCATGTCTATGATCCCATGCTCAAGTCAGCGACCCCGCGCTCAAGCTAGTGACCTCGAGGTTTCAAACTTGGGTGCTCTATGTCCCAGTCCAACACTCTATCCACTGTACTACTGCCTGGTCAGGCAGGCAGAAGTAATTGTTAACCTCAAGTTGTATGAAGCACCAGTTCTGTGGCACAGCCACAGATCATGGGTAGTCTGCAACAGCATGGAGCTGGTACAAACAGGCTTGAGAACTAAATGTTTATTTTCTTTTTCCATCCCTCTCATCCTCAGGTTCTACCAGTTATAGAACTTCTTCAGGAAGGTTTCTAATTTTGTGCACTTAAAAGTCACCTAAGGATGGGAGTGGGGCGGCTGAATCCCATAGATTTAGATTTTAATTCTGTAATGCAATAGGGCCCATAAATGTGCTATTTTAAAAACAAACAGTACATGTGGTTCTGATTACATTGATTCAAGAACTACATTTTGAGACACATTGCTAGAGTCTTTTTCACAGATTACTGTCTTATATGCAATCTTATTCCATTTCCAACATAGGCAGTTTATATATAGTTTAATTCACTGTTTTCTGTCTTGATATTTCAATGCCCGCTGATAATAGGTTTCATCTTTTCTGGTCCCCTTTCAGTTCTTTCCTCCACTGCTAGATTTTCTTGCTTAAAATCTATAACTAGTTCCCCATTGCTACTGAATATATATGGTTAAAATTTGGCACTTAGAAAAAAGCATTTCAATAGATACTAGTTGCTTTGTTTATTCTTTCTTTCTTGATTCCTAAGAAAGAAATTGCTTCCCTCTGTTTTTAAATATTTTATTTCTAATCACATTTCTGCTATAATGTTCACGGTAAAAAACTTATGAAATGGGCAAAAGTGTGAAAAAGCAAAAATTGCCACTAATTCTATTTTAAATTATAGTTAACATTTTGCTGCATTTGTTTCCAGTTTCAGTCTATGTCTATTGTATTACTCAATATGTATCAAAATTGAGATAGACTATATCTTATGTTTTTGTCGTTTTTCCCTTATAGTATTAGATCATGATCTTGCTACGTGTTTTAAAATACTCTTCAAGTACACAGTTTTTAAAGCCTGTACCATGATTTATTGGGTCATTATATTATTGTGAATTCCCCTCCATTCCTGATATTTCACTGTAACATTTTGCAGTGAATTTTGTTGAACCTTAGTAATTACTTGTCTTAATATTGATTCATAGAGGTGCAATTCTGTGTAAGAGGACATGCACATTTTTAAAGTTTTAAGTAAATTCTGCTAAATTACTCTTCATTGAAGTCTTAATAGTTTAAATTACCATTCCCAGTATACTAATTTGTATACTTTGCCAACAGTATGTGATATTAAAAAAAACAAAAAAAACCCCCAAAACCTCAAAGACCTAAAAGTAAGTGCTAAAAATATAAAATTCTTGGAAGAAAATATAAGGGAAAAGCTTCATAACATTGGGTTTGGCAGTGATTGGTGTGTGACAGCAAAAGCACAGGAACAAAAGAAAAAGTAAGTAAATCAAACATCATCGAAATGAAAAGCTTTTGTGCATCAAGATACACTTTCTATAGACTGAAAAGACATCCTACAGAATGATAGAAAATTTTACAAGTCATATATTTAATATGGGATTAATATCCTGATATGTAAAGAACTCCCTACAACTCACAAGAAACCAAACAACCCAATTAAAATTGTTCTCACTATAAAAAAGAAATGATAATTATTTGATGTAGTAGAGGTGTTAGCTAATAACATTATGGCGGCAATCATAATTCTTTACAAATGTATGAAATCAACAGGTGGACACCTTAAACTTTATTTTACATGTTTGAAAACTTAGAACCTGGAGAAACCTTACCACCATGGTTCAACAAGCAGTTCCTATCAGACCCTGGAAATAGCCAGCTACTGTCTTGATTCTCAGTCCACTCTGCTTTCCACTAAACCTAAAACAACTTTGTTAAAAAACAAAACAATTTTTTTTTTCTTTTTTTTTTTTTCTGAAGCTGGAAACAGGGAGAGACAGTCAGACAGACTCCCGCATGCGCCCGACCGGGATCCACCCAGCACGCCCACCAGGGGCAGTGCTCTGCCCCCCAGGGGGCGATGCTCTGCCCATCCTGGGCGTCGCCATATTGCGACCAGAGCCACTCTAGCGCCTGAGGCAGAGGCCACAGAGCCATGCCCAGCGCCCAGGCCATCTCTGCTCCAATGGAGCCTTGGCTGCGGGAGGGGAAGAGAGAGACAGAGAGGAAAGCGCGGCGGAGGGGTGGAGAAGCAAATGGACGCTTCTCCTGTGTGCCCTGGCCGGGAATCGAACCCGGGTCCTCCGCACGCTAGGCCGACGCTCTACCGCTGAGCCAACCGGCCAGGGCCAAAACAAAACAATTTGTTGTATGAATGACAAGTACAGAGTGTATTTATTTGGGCAAAGGCTTTATACAATACAAGAAACAAAGAGGTAAATAGAAAACACATTTATAGCCCTGGCCAGTTGGCTCAGTGAGTAGAGCATCTGCACTCCATTGTTGACATCCTAGATTCGATTCCAGGGCACAGAAGAGAAGTGACCATCTCCTTCTCTCCCTCTACTCTCTCTCTTCCCATCCCCTAGTGGCTCAATTGGTTTGGGTACCAGCCCCAGACAGGGTTGCTGGGTGGATCCCGGTTGAGGTGCATGTGGGAGTCTGTCTCACTATCTCTCCTCCTCTCACTTAAAAAAAAGAAAACACAATTACTAGTGAAAATTGTTTGATAATCTTTGTTTCATAAATGACCAGAACTTTTGCACCCTGTGAAGTTATTTTAAATACATACTTCCCTTATCTATTAATTACAATCTTTAGATTTCTTTCAATGTTAAGGTTAACATTTAATTTTGGGGAAAAAAAAGATGACTTAATCTCACAAACACCAGCCATTAGAGCAATCTTATAGAGTGTTTGTATGCATTGTTGGCTATAATCTCAAGTCCTATAGGATCCCATAACACACTGTAAATGACTTTGTAAAAATTAGCGGCATTTTCTGGAATCCTTTTGTCTCAGACCCCCCAAATATTCACATACCTACAGACATACACTGCTTAAGAGTGGGGATACATTCTAAGAAATAGGTTTAGGCAATTTTGTCATTGTAAAAACATCATAGAATGTACTTACACAAACTTAGATGGTATAACCTACCACACATCTAGGCTATAAGATATAGCAACCTATTACTCCTAGACTACAAGCTGTACAGCATGATACTGTGCAAAAGAACATGAACTTAAGCACCAGGGAAAATAATGCAATGAAGAGACTGTAAACATGAGGTGAATGAGGCTGCTGCCACTATAACATGACATAATGTTTAACAGCAAACTATTTTTTATAAGTAGAAAGAGTGTGTTCTAAAATGACAATAAAAAGTGTAGTATAGTAAATATGTAAACAAGTAACCTAGTCTTTATCATTATCAACTATTATGTACTGTACATAATTATATGTGGTACATTTTTATGTGACTGGTAGCACATAGATTATTTGTAACAGTATCACCACAAGTGTGAAGTTATGCCTGATGTTATGGCTACATCGTCGCTAGGTGATATGAATTTTTCAGCTTCATTATAATATTATGGGGCCACTGTAGTATATGTGGTTCATTGTTGACTGCAATGTTTCTTATACGGCACATGACTGTATTTTTGATTTCTAAAATAATTATAGCTGTTATCTTAATGATATTTTTTATTAAATATGTGTATTTGAGCAGCAAGATATGTAGGAGCTGCATCTTTGAATCTTTGAGATTAGAATGTTATAGAGCAGTGGTCCCCAACCTTTTTTGTGCCACAGACCGGTTTAATGTCAAAATATTTACACGGACCGGCCTTTAGGGTGGGATGGGTAAATGTATCACGTGACCGAAGCAAGCATCAAGAGTGAGTCTTAGACGGATGTAACAGAGGGAATCTGGTCATTTTTAAAACATAAAACATCGTTCAGACTTAAATATAAATAAAATGGAAATAATGTAAGTTATTTATTCTTTCTCTGCGGACCGGTACCAAATGGCCCACGGACTGGTACCGGTCCGCGACCTGGGGGTTGGGACTACTGTTATAGAGGGAAAAGCAATGGAGTCTTGCTTTGTAGTCTTTGCTGTTAAGTCACTACTTGTTCTTGGGTAAATCATATCTCAAAGTGCTTTTAAACAGCCTTTGAGATAGGTTCTTTCTAGTCCTGAAAATCTAATATATGTCCTATGATAAAAAAAAATCTTAATCTGATTTTTTTCTCAAAAGAATAGCTTTTATAGTTGAAACAAGTATTTGTAGGGGCTCATGTCTTATAATGTTTAAAATGAGGAAATGAATAGTGGCAGTAAAAGATTTTGTCTGCCATGACAAAAATGTTAATGGAATGAAAGGAGAGAAAATTTGTTTTTGAGAATTGTGTTTGAGAAAAACCCACATGACATTTTTTATACATTTGTTTCTTGTAGGTGGCAGTTTTGATTTCTTTATTGTGTGTACTTGAGATAGGTTGTCTCAATTTTCTTTTGGGGACAATTTTAACCTTTCGTTGCCACCTTGTGTTGACATTTTCAAATTTAAAAAATGGTGTTAGATGAAATTAATATGAAATGTAGTATGTAGTCTTAGTTTGTTTTTTTTTAAGAAAAGTTAATGTGGAATTTGAGGCTCAGAGAGGGTCTGTGATGTGGCTCAGTGACAGTCATGAAGTGATGGAACTGACATGCTTTTTCTTCTGTGTGATTGTAGTTTAACAGTACCCTGTATTCTGCCTGGAAATTATTAGTATACTTCCAGTATAGACTATTTTCTTTATACTCCCCATGTTTAGTTCTCTACAAATTACAAAAGTTCAGTACTATAAATTTAAATTACAAATTTCTTCCAACTGATCTTGAAAGAAGATAGTAAATTATATGGATAATGTATTTATTAAAACTTGGGAACCTGAAGGAAAATAAAAAGTTATATAAAATTATTTTTCTCAGGCCCTTAATTGGCAGATAAAGTATTTGTAAGTCTGTTTTCAATTTATTGGAATATAGCAGACTAAACAGAATGACCTTTTGCCAATTATTTCTATGTTGGACAGGCCAAAATCTGTTTAGAATAATAGCTGACTAAGGTTTGAGGTAGGCTTTTTTGTCTTTTTTTTTTCCTCATCACTAAAAACTGGGAAGTTTTAGAGAAGGTTGCTATTTAAAAACAAAAGGCAAGGACAGTTTTTATACTCACAACATTTGAATTTTCCATATTTATAAAGTAAACTGGTTCGTGTGAATATAAAACTATATGAATGTAAAGTATCGTAATTTCCAATGTAAAGATAAGCATTACCCTGTAAAATAGAATTAATGTGTCTAGTAATGGTCTCATATGCTTTTCTGAGCTATATTTGTGTGTGTGTGTGTGTGTGTGTGTGTGTGTGTGTTAAGAGACAGAGACACAGAGGGACAGACAGGAAGGGAGAGAGATGAGAAGCATAAATTCTTTGTTGCGACACTTTAGTTGTTCATTTATTGCTCTCTCATATGTGCCTTGACGGGGGGCCGAGGGGAGGCTACTACAGACCGAGTGACCCCTTGCTCAACCTGGGTCCTCGGTGTCCCAGTCCAACAATATATCTACTGCACCACCACCTGGTCAGTCTGAGCTACATTTTTGACTGGTTACTTTTCCTGAACTGTTCAAACCAGGGAAAACATTGGGATTTTTGTCTGTAATAACTTTGTATGAGAAATTACAAGAGTTTCTGCTTCTGCCCTCAGAGGAGTAACAGGCATAATATCTGAAACAGTGTGTTTAGGTATTGGACAGTGGGCAACAGATTAGGCCTGTGACCCCTGAGGAAACGGAAACAAACAAGGTAAGCTCTGTAGTTGTCTCTGATTTTTGCCTGGAGGGAATTTATGGACCAGCCTTTAGGGATAGGGAACACAGGCAGAGCCTAACATTTTTGCTGGGTTGAAAAGAAAAAGGTAAGAGATCCATAAGGCTGAAATGACTGGACTCTACAGTATAGAGAAATAGAGAAAGGAGAGCTACATAGAGGAATAACTCTAGAAATCTGGATTGTGCTCCCTTCACATATTTGACTGAATAGTAATGTGCATATCACAGGATAAGCCAGACAAATTCTTGAGTTCATAGGTAGGGTTAGGAGACTTAAATTTCTTTTACCTAGAGCAGCGGTTCTCAACCTGTGAGTCGCGACCCCGGCGGAGGTCGAACGACCAAAACACAGGGGTCGCCTAAAGCCATCGGAAATACATATTTATTATTTTAAATATGGCGACCCCTGTGTTTTGGTCGTTCGACCCCCGCCGGGTTCGCGACCCACAGGTTGAGAACCGCTGACCTAGAGGAAAGAGAATCTGTTGAACATGTGGAACAATTATTAGAGTCCAGAGAAATATTTTTATATTAGTAATTAAAAATGAGAAATTTAAGTATTCATTAATAAGTAACAATAATGAAACCTATTACCTGTTAACATGAATGAGATTCTTAGTGAAAGATAGCTTTCTAAAATATAAAAAATACTGAGAAAAAGGGCACTGTTTTACATTTCTGCAAACTCTTCTATCTCTTGATGTAGAAGACAGCTAGATTGTTATATTTACTTCTCTTTTTTGTAATGTGTTACTTCCATTGAAGTATTTTAAGAAAATGTGGTCACAAACAGATACATAGCTGGAGAAGGGAGGAGTATTTTAATAGTCCTTTCAGATAATATTTTTATAGTCTTATTTGATGCTGAACCAAAACTTGGCAAGTGGTGGTGGTTAAAGGTTAGTTGCAATGTAAAATCTGAAACCATATCAGTGAAAATTTAGCATTCTGTTATTTTAAAATTTAGTTTAATACCTTTACTTTTAATTTTAAGTCCCTGATTTTATAATATCATAAAATGAAAAGTAAATTTAGAAAATATTGGTTTAGTTTATTATAAAGATCAACCAAATGTTATTTAACATGTTACATTTTATAATATCCTTAAGTCAGTTTATATCATAACTGATCTCACAGAAAAATATTTTAAGTTTTGGGAAACTATCAGGCTTATAGTAGCATATATAAAAATTTGGGGTGATTGGCACACAATACAATATACAGATCATGTACCATAGAGATGTATATCTGAAACCTATATGACCCTATTAACCAATGTCACCCCATTAAATTTTTTTTTAATTTGGATTTTAGTTTGAAGACTCAAATTTTACCAGTTTTCCTCAGATTGACAGGCTTATTCTGTTCATTTTTGAGAAAATATCAAGTCTGAATAATATAGTGTGCAGTCATCTGTTCAAGCAAAAATGATGCTCTGTGAAAAAACTAGTTCATCTCACAATGCTAACAAATGCTTTTTCTCAAGACTAACATTGCACTTTAATATGAAGCAGATATTCTTCATGGGTGTTTCCCATTTCATCATACACAGTATTAAAAGCATTAAGATTTGATTAATAATTTTTGTTACTACATGACTTAAAAAAAAAAGCCAAGTGTTTGGTGATGAAGAAAAAGACAATACAGTGACTACTGGTTCAGCTTAGCACCACTACGTTGCTTTGTGGTCAAGTTTTACTTAGCATTATTTTGTATAGTCAGTTTCAAGAATCCCAGGAATCTGTAAACTATACTTTTGAGAATCACTGTCCTAATTCCACTCCCAAAAAATGTTGTAAAGAGGTCTCAAAAGACTTGATATGCATGACATTTAAGGGCCCATCAAAATAAACTTTTGTAGTCTCTAAAGGCAAATCACTAAATATGGACACTTATTAATGTACTTTTTATGAAATCTGGCATTCAATTAAAAACTAATAGACAGGAGAAGTACCAAAAAGTGACTCATAAACTAAAGACAAATTAGAAATTAAAAATATACTTGTAAATGGAAAAAATAATAAAAATAGAAGAAGATTTAAAAACAGCTTTCATAAATACACTTGAGCATTTAACCCTTTGAGTAGTATGAATGTTCATGTATGTCCTCACTCAAAGGGGTAACAAAAAAGTCACTACTCAAAGGGTTAATAGAAATCAAGAACTTAATGAGGAAGAAAATGAAAACATTAAAATATAACCAAATGAAAATCCTACAGCTAAAATTTAAGATTTTCAATAAAAATTTTTTCCAAGAGGATCTAACAGATTATATGCTGTTGAAGAAAAGATAAGTGAATTTGAAGACATAGTACTAAAAACAATGCAAAATGAAGTATGAGTGGCAGAAATACAGGAGAGGGTGAGAACAATCGAGCCTGAAAGAACCATAGGGAAATACGAAGTGGTCTAATGTATGTGTGAATAGAGTCCTGGGAACAGAGAGGCTTTTTGAAGGGGTTATTTTAAAGAAATAATAGCACAAAACTATTCAAATTTGATAAACTATAAGATCACAGATTAAAGAGGCATAGTAACTCCAAGCAGGAGTAACTCAAACCAAATCATGGTGCTTCATAATAAAATGAAGAAAATCATTAGTAGAAAAAACTTTAAAGTAGTACCAGGTCAGGAAACAAATACACATTCCAAATAGGGAAAGAGACTTTAAAAATAATGACTACAGACTTTTCTGAAGCATTGAGAGCCAGGAGAAAATTTGGTGATATTTTTAAGTGCTGCAGGAATAAAATGTCAAGCTGGAATGCTATATCTAACAAAATATCTTTCAGAAATGAAGACTAAATTTATTTTTCACATAAATAAAAACTAAGAAATGTTAAAGGAAGTTAATTAGATTGGAAGGGAATAATAATAATAGCTGGAAAATTAGATTAATACAAATAAATGAATACCAGAAATGATAAATATATGAAAATTTTTCTGTCCTATTTTTAATTTTTTAAAACAAAATTTAGTGCTCACTTTGGCAGCACATATACTAAAATTAGAATGATACACAGATGACCCTGGCCAGTTAGCTCAACAGTACAGTGTCAGGTGGGCATTTAGAAGTCCTGGGTTTGATTTCCAGTCAGGGTACACAGGAGAAGTGACCTTCTGCTTCTCCACCCCTCCCCTAACCGCTCTCCCTCTTCCTTTCCTTCTCCATCTTCCCTCTCTCCCCTCCCATGTCAGTGGCTCAAATGGTTCAAGCAGTTTGGCCCTGGGTGTTGAGGATGATGGCTCCATGGCCTCACCTCAGATGCTGAGATAGCTCTGTTCCCAGTGGAGCAGCAGCCCCAGATGGGCAGAGCATTTCCACCTAGTGAGCTTGCTGGGTGGATCTTGGTTAGGGTGCATGCGGGAGTCTGTCTCTCTGTCTCCCCACTTCTCACTTAATAAAAAAATAAAGAATGATACATAGATGATTAGCGTGCCCCCTGTGCAAGGATGACATGCAAATTTGTGAAGCATTTTATATTTTGTGTAGTCCTCCCACCTTTTGCTTATTACGTCAGAAGAAGCAATGAATCAAAGCATGTGTGGCATAAAACAGTAAGTATGTAAATGTTATGTTAGTAACATTCTTAGTAGATCATGTTAATGGTATATGAAGTAGACTTCTGGACAAGAAAAATTATGAGAGCTCAATGGGAGAGGGAAATTTTATACTTATGAAAAAATTCATCACAAAAATCAAGTGTTCTAAATGTGTACATATATAGTAACACTTTGAAAGTATGAAGTAAAAACAGAACTGAGAAATGGACAATTTGCAATTGTAATTGGAAATTACAACTCTCCTGTCTCATTAATGTTCAGAACAACAAGAAGCTATGAACAACATATTAACCAATGTGATTACTTGAAATGTATGTATAAAATGCTCTTTATAACCACAACAAAATACATATTCTTTTCATGTACAGTTGCTACATTCATTAAAGTTGATATGTGCAGATATAAAAACAAGTCATAAAAATTTAAAAATTGCCCCCACCGGTGGGCCGCAGCGCGCCCCTCAGTGGTGTGGCGTGCCCTATCGCGCGTGGGGACCTGGGGACTGGGGTCCGGTGCAGAGAGCCCCTCGTCCTGGGAAACGGGGCGCGGCCGGAAAGGGGCCGCCCCCTCGGCCGTCACGCAACACATGTTCCTGGGGAACTTGGTGCTAAACCATTCATAGACGACCTGCTTCTGAGTCGGGGTTTCGTACATAGCAGAGCAGCTTCCTCGCTGCGATCTATTGAAAGTCAGCCCTCGGCACAAGAGTTTTAAAAAATATTAAAAAAAAAAAATTTTTTTTAATTGTGTGGTATATTCTCTGACAACAATAGAATTAAAATAGAAGTTGAAAAGAACCTAGAAAATTCTGATATATTTAGAAATTAAGTAATATATTTCCAAATAAACCATTGGTCAAAGAAGAAATCACAAAGAAAAGTTGAAAATACTTTGACCTGAATTATGGTGGCAATATGGCATATCAATATTTGTTTGATGCCTACAAAGTGGTAGTGAGAAGGAAATTTATGGTTCAAATGCTTAAGATCCTAAAAACATTGATTAAAGCTTCCACTTAAGAAATAGAGAATGGGCCTGACCAGGCGGTGGTGCAGTGGATAGAGCGTCGGACCGGGATTCCGAGGATCCAGGTTCAAGACCCTGAGGTCACCAGCTTGAGCGCGGGCTCATCTGGTTTGAGCAAAGCTCACCAGCTTGACCCAAGGTCGCTAGCTTGAGCAAGGGGTTACTCAGTCTGCTGAAGACCCGCGGTCAAGGCACATATGAGAAAGCAATCAATGAACAGCTAAGGTGTCGCAATGCGCAACGAAAAACTAATGATTGATGCTTCTCATCTCTCCGTTCCTGTCTGTCTGTCCCTGTCTATCCCTCTCTCTGTCTCTGTTTTGAAAAAAAAAAAAGAGAAAAAGAAAAAAAAAAGAAATAGGGAGTGAACCACCCCCTTTACAGATACTAGATTTAGCTTCATTCTAAACAACTAAAACCACCCAAAAGGTTTCGAGGGAACACGTTCAGGAATAGTGTCTATACCCACCAGCTAGATGAGAAAAACCTCGTAATTTATGAAGTTTTGGGTAGAGTACTCAGAAGTCTCTTGTCTAAGTAGTGGGAAATAATTATCCCCAGATCAAATAGTGCTTGGGTAGTATCAACTAATATCTTGGAATCAAGATCCAAAAGCATTGAACTATTTCCAAGTAACATAATTGCATGCTAAAACAAAACTCAACAAGTTATCTATAGGAATAAAAACTTCAATACCCATCAAGGTCAAGTTCACAAAGTCTAGCACTAGTAACAAAGTCCGGACACACAAAAGTGCAGAAAAACCCAGCCCATAATAGGGAGAGAAATCAATCAATTAAAAACAGTCCAGAACTGACATAGATGTTGGAAATAGCAGATAAGGACATTAAAACAATTGTACTAACTGTAATTCTTTGCTCAAAAAGAGAGAAGAAAGATTTAAAATTGTAAGTCATTAAAAATGTAAAACTGTCTCAAATCATATGTCTGAAAGCAAAAACCATGATGTCTATGGTGAAATACCAGATGGGTTAACAGAAGATTAGACATTGAAGAAGAAAAGATTACTGAACTTGAACACATTACAATAGAAACCACTTTGGAGAAGTGTTTGGCACTTTCCCTGCAAAGTTAAAAATACATTATTGACCATTCCTCATTTAGGTATTTACCCAAGATAAATGAAAGCATATGTTTATCAGAGATGTGTACATTATTTTCCATAGCAATTTATTTGTATAAAAGCCTCAAACTGTAGAAAACCCCAAATGTCCATAAACTAGTGGGTAGATAAACAAATTGTTGAATAATCACACAATAGACTACTACTTAGTAATTAAAAACAATGGACTGTTACATGCAACAATGCAAAAAGAAGCCAGATTATAAAAATACATTCTGCAATTTCGTTTATATAAAACTCTAAAAAATTTGAAGTAATTCATAGTCACAGAAGTCAAGTCACTGGTTTCCTAGAGATGAGAAGGGAGTGGTGTGGAAGACTTCAATTACCAAAGGGCATAAGAAACTTCTGATGGGTCGGTGGGTATGTTCATATTCTTGATCATGATGGTGCTTTCACAGTGTGAATATATTTGTCAAAACTTATAAAATTGTAGATTTTAAATATGTGCAGCTTATATTGTTAATCATACATAATAAAACTTGTTAAATTAAAAAAAAAATTGAACTCAAAGTCCAAAAAGAAAAACAATTATACAACACATGCATAGAAAACAGTAAAGCAGACAGTGGCTACATAGTAGAGAAAATGAACAAACTAAAGCTCCTTTTTGGAATATTAATAAAATTGATAATTCTCTTGCTACTATGAGTAAGAACAAAAGAGAAAACACATTTATATTGAAAATGAATGATACCTACTTTCATTAAATAGATTCTAAGGCAACATTAAGAACAAATTTATGTCAGTAAATTTAATAGTTAATTATTTTAAAGTTACAAGTTGTCACAACTAACAGAAGAAACAAAGATATGAATAGCTCTACATCTAATATACAAATTGAGTCAACAATCAAAACCTTCCCATAAAAAAGCCCAAGCCAAGATGGCTTCACTGGTAAAGTCTGTATAATATATATTTAAGCAAGAAATATTAGCAATCATTAACAAATAGAGAAAAATGAAGTATTTTCTAATTCATTTTATGTAACATTACTCTAATACCAAAACCAAAGACATTACAGGCAAAGAGAAGTACAAATTTTTTTACAAAGTATTTGCAAACAGAATTTTGTAAAATATATAGAATATTTACATATATATATATATATATATATATAGTTTAACTCATGGTCAAGTGGGCTTTTGTTAGTAATATTTGATTTCTTCTTATTTCTACAGGAGAGATTAAACAGATTCTAGAAAATGAACTTCAGATACCTGTGTCTAAAATGCTGTTAAAAGGCTGGAAGACTGGAGATGTGGAAGACAGTGTGAGTTTCTTTTTTTTTTCTTTTTCAATTACAGTTCACATTCAGTATTATACTGTAATGGTTTCAGGTATACAGCATTCTGGTTCTCATATACTTTAGCAAGTGGCTCTCACAATATTTTAAGTACCCACCTGGCCCCATACAGTATCAGTTTTTTAAATTGCCTAAAAATAAAGTTTAGTTGATTAAATAATGTATAAAAATGGGTTTTTATTAATGTTGTTACATATGACAGGGGTAACTTTGGGAATAACTTAGTTTTAAAAAAATCAGCAATGTTTTTCAAGCTAACACATCTTTATGGTAAACCAAAACAGTTTTACAAAGTTCAGTATATAGCCCTGGCTGGTTGGCTCAGCGGTAGAGCATCACCCTGGCATGTAGAAATCCTGGGTTCAATTCCCAGTCATAGGACACAGGAGAGGTGACCATCTGCTTCTCCTACCTTTCTCTTTCTTTCTAATCTCTCTTTCCCTCCTGCAGCCATGGCTTGATTGATTCCAGCACATTGGCCCTGGACACTGAGATTGGCTCCATGGAGCCTTCGCTTCAGGCACTAAAATAAATACGGAGCTTGATTGCGAGCAGCCTCAGATGGGCAGAGCATCGGCCCCAGACGGGGGTCACTGGTGGATCCCGGTTGGGTTGCATGCGGGAGCCTGTCTCTGTATCTCTCCTCCTCTCACTTAAGAAAAAAAAGTTTGGTATATAAATGAAAACACTATTTGGCATATCTTTTATATTTTATAGGAGTTAGTTTGACAGTTTTTGAGAGCTCCCGCCTTTTTTTCAAACCTCAGAAGGTGTAAGTGTTCTGGGATAATAATTTACTAAACAATTACTAATTGGACTGAAAGAAGTCATACATGGTCCATATAAGTATGCCAACTATTGATTATAGAACAAAGATAATAGGAAAAATTTTAATCTTGGAAAATTTAAATGGTAAGAGTCTTTCTTGTTTACTTGGACATTAGCAGGGGCATGGATTGAATGATATTTTAAGAATTTTAAAAACTGTTGCAATTTTAAAGAAGTTGTTACTATTCTGAAGGATTCAGTAGCAGCCTTAGGTTTAAAATATTTCACACATTTTTCCTTTTTCTGATAGAGAATGGGGAGAGATAGAAAGAAACGACTTAACTCTAAAGTTTAGATGTTTAAGGTGGAAATAATTATCTTTTTTCCATCCATCCATCCATCCATCCATCCATCCATCCATCCATCCATCCATGGCTTCTGGTAGACATTGTGCTCATAAATACTAGTATGTGTGAGTTCACTTGATATATGGAGATGTTGGATATTTCAAGATATTTATAGGAATTTCATGTTGGCAAGATATATATAAATTTAGGTACCAAGTTAGTGATGTGCTGTATTCAGGGTCAGCAGACTTTTTTGTCTAGAGTCAGGTAGTAATACTGTAGGCTTTGTGGGCCAGCTAGTCTCTGCTGCGGCTGCACTGTTCTGCTGTCACAGAGTGAAAGGAGCCATCAGCCATATGGAAAAGAGTGAGAATTTGAAATTTATGTAACTTCATGTTATGAAATACTCTTCTTTTGAATTTTTTTAAACCATATAAAAATGTAAAAACATTCTTAACTTAACAGGCCATATAAAAACAGGCAGTGGGCTGGACTTGTCTCAGAAGCCATCATTTGCTGACCCCTGGTGCTGTATGACTCTACAAGTTGAAATGTAGATTAAAAAATAAAAAGAACTGCTGACTGAGAAGTGCAAATTTTTAGCAGAAATAAAACACCAAAGTGCATTAGTTTACATAGCTCTATCATTTATTCATTTTTTGAGAAACCTATGTGTATGATCAATCTTTTTTTTTTTTCTTTTTTTTCTTCTGAAGCTGGAAACGGGGAGAGACAGTCAGACAGACTCCCGCATGCGCCTGACCGGGATCCACCCGGCACGCCCACCAGGGGTGACGCTCTGCCCACCAGGGGGCGATGCTCTGCCCCTCCGGGGTGTCGCTCTGCGGCGACCAGAGCCACTCTAGCGCCTGGGGCAGAGGCCAAGGAGCCACCCCAGCGCCCGGGCCATCTTTGCTCCAAAGGAGCCTTGGCTGCGGGAGGGGAAGAGAGAGACAGAGAGGAAGGAGGGGGTGGGGGGTGGAGAAGCAAATGGGCGCTTCTCCTGTGTGCCCTGGCCGGGAATAGAACCCGGGTCCCCCGCACACCAGGCCGACGCTCTACCGCTGAGCCAACCGGCCAGGGCTATGTATGATCAATCTTGCATGAAATTTTCAGCAGTTTGTGAAGAGAAAGGCATCATTTTGAAAACATCTTAAAGCTATATACATTTTAATATTTGAACATAGTCTTTATTATCAATAAGATTTTCAGTTTCTTATTCCTGTGTATTTTTTTTTCTCTAGGTGATTTCTGCTATTCCTATGATGTTAATTTTCTGATTGTTCCCAAATTTTTATTTCCAGGTTATACTTCTATGAATTTCCATATCCAAATTAATATTTCACTTTTTTATTTGCATACTTTATTGGCATCTTTAACTTAACAAATTTAAAATAGTACTCTTGATTTTTTCTATCTTCCCTGCCCTTTCTTCAACAGTCTTCCCCAGTAAATGGCAGCACTATATAACCAGTGTTAAATCCAAAAATGTGGGCATCAATTTTTTCACATTTAAAACAACACCTAATTTATTGGTAAATCCTATAGATTTAATCTCTAAAATACATCTCAATGATGGGAACTTTTCAGTATTTTTATTGCAACTTCTAACCCAGGCCATTACTATCCTTTTCCTGGACCAATGTAATAACTTCAGCATTTTTAAATTCATTTTAATGGGGTGATATTTATAAATCAGGGTACATATGTTCAGAGAAAACATCTCCAGGTTATTTTGACATTTGATTATGCTGCATTCCCATCACCCAAAGTCCAATTGTCTTCCGTCACCTTCTAACTGGTTTTCTTTGTGCCCCTCCCTACCCCCAAACCCCTCCCTCTCCTCCCCCCCACCCCGTAACCATCACACTCTTGTCCATGTCTCTGAGTCTCATTTTTATGTCCCACCTATGTATGGAATCATATAGTTCTTAGTTTTTTCTGATTTACTTATTTCACTCAGTATAATGTTATCAAGGTTCATCCCTGTTGTTATAAATGATCCGATATCATCATTTCTTATGGCTGAGTAGTTTTCCATAGTATATATGTACCAAAGCTTTTTAATCCACTCGTCCACTGACGGACATTTGGGCTGTTTCCAGATCTTTGCTATTGTGAACAATGCTGCCATAAACATGGGGGTGCATTTCTTCTTTTGAAACAGTGCTATGGTGTTCTTGGGGTATATTCCAAAAGTGGGATAGCTGGGTCAAAAGACAGTTTGATTTTTAATTTCTTGAGGAATCTTCATACTATTTTCCACAGTGGCTGCACCAGTCTGCATTCCCACCAGCAGTGCAGGAGGGTTCCCTTTTCTCCACATCCTCGCTAGCACTTATTCTGTGTTGTTTTGTTGATGAGCGCCATTCTGACTGGTGTGAGGTGATATCTCATTGTGTTTTTAATTTGCATTTCTCTAATGATTAGTGATGTTGAGCGTTTTTTCTTATCCCTTTTGGCCATCTGTATGTCCTCTTTGGAGAAGTGTCTCTTCATTTCTTTCGCCCATTTTTTGATTGGATTGTTTGTCTTCCTGGTATTGAGTTTTTACAAGTTCTTTATAAATTTTGGTTATAAACCCCTTATCAGACGTATTGTCAAATATGTTCTCCCATTGTGTAGTTTGTCTTTTTATTCGGATCTTATTGTCTTTAGCTGTGCAAAAGCTTTTTAGTTTGATATAGTCCCATTTGTTAATCCTGTCTTTTATTTCACTTGCCTGTGGAGATAAATCGGCAAACATATTGCTGCGAGAGAGCTTACTGCCTATGTTTTCTTCTAAGATGCTTATGGTTTTATGGCTTACATTTAAGTCTTTTATCCATTTTGAGTTTATTTTTGTGAATGGTGTAAGTTGGTGGTCTAGTTTCATTTTTTTGCAGGTAGCTGTCCAATTTTCCCAACACCATTTGTTAAAGAGGCTGTCTTTACTCAATTGTATGCTCTTACCTTCTTTGTCAAATATCAATTATCCATAAAGGTGTGGGTTTATTTCTGGATTCTCTGTTCTGTTCCATTGATCTATATGCCTGTTTTTATGCCAGAGCCAAGCTGTTTTGAGTACAATGGCCTTGTAGTATAACTTGATATCCGAAAGTGTGATACCTCCCACTTTATTCTTCCTTTTCAAGATTGCTGTGGCTATTCATGTTCTCTTTTGGTTCCTTATAAATTTTTGGAATATGTGTTTATATCTTTGAAGTAAGTCATTGGTATTTTAATTGGTATTGCATTGAATTTATAAATTGCTTTGGGTACTATAGACATTTTAATGATGTTTATTCTTCCTAACCATGAGCATGGTATTTGCTTCCCCTTGTTTGTATCTTCCCTGATTTATTTTATCAATGTTTTATAATTTTCCGAGTACAAGTCTTTAATCTCCCTGTTTAAATTTATTCCTAGGTACTTTATTTTTTTTGTTGCAATGGTGAAGGGGATTGCTTCTTTAATTTCTCTTTCTGACAGTTCATTGTTAGTGTATAAAAATGCCTCTGATTTCTGAGTATTGATTTTATATCCTGCCACTTTGCTGAATTCATTTATCAGGTCTAGTAGTTTTTTGACTGAGACTTTAGGGTTTTCTATATGCAATATTGTATCATTTGCAAATAATGATAGTTTTACTTCTTTTTCAATTTGGATGCCTTTTATTTTTTTCTTGTCTGATTGCTGTGGCTAGAACTTCCAGAACCTACAGTGTGTCTGTAAAGTCATAGTGCACTTTTGACTGGTCACAGGAAAGCAACAAAAGACGATAGAAATGTGAAATCTGCACCAAATAAAAGGAAAACCCTCCCAGTTTCTGTAGGATGATGTGGCAGCATGTGCGCATGTACAGATGATGACATAACAACGTGTATACTGCAGAGCAGCCCACTGCCATGCCAGTCGAGATGTGTATGGTACAGAGGACAGTTCAGTGTGTTCTGTGGCTCACTAAATTCGAATCCGTGACGAAAGTGCAATGTGAATATCGGCGCATTTATAACGAAGTGCCACCACATAGGAATAACATTACTCAGTGGGATAAGCAGTTGAAGGAAACCGGCAGTTTGGTGGAGAAACCCCGTTCTGGTAGGCCATCAGTCAGTGATGAGTCTGTAGAGGCTATACGGGATAGCTACCTAAGGAGCCCTAAAAAAATCTGCGTGAGCCCACTTCAAAATGCACTGAATAGGTATGAAACTGGGAGAGTTTTCCTATTATTTGGTGCTGATTTCACATTTCTATCGTCTTTTGTTGCTTTCCTGTGACTGGTCAAAAGTGCACCATGACTTTACGGACACAACTGTCTGATGAATAAGAGTGGTGAAAGGGGGCACCCCTGCCTTGTTCCTGATTATAAGGGATTGCTTTTAATTTTTGCCCATTGAGTATGATGTTGGCTGTGGGTTTGTCATAGATGACCTTTATCATGTTGAGGTATGTTCCCTGTATTCCCACTTTGCTGAGCGTTTTGATCATGAATGGATGCTAGATTTTATCAAATGCTTTTTCTGCATCTATTGAAATTATCATGTGGTTTTTCTCCTTCCTTTTGTTTATGTGATGAATCATATTGATTGATGTGCGAATATTGTATCAGCCTTGCCTCCCCAGAATAAATCCCACTTGATCATTGGTGTATGATTTTTTTTTTTTATGTATTGCTGTATCCAGTTTGCTAATATTTTGTTGAGGATTTTAGCACCTAATTCATCAGGGATATTGGCCTATAATTTTCTTTCTTTGTGTTGTCTTTGCCTGGTTTTGGAATCAGAATTATGCTCACCTCATAAAAGGAGCTTGGAAGTCTTCCTTCCTCTTGAATTTTTTGAATAGCTTGAGAAGGATATGAGTTAGTTCTTCCTTGAATATTTGGCAGAATTCACTTGTGAAGCCATCAGGCCGAGGACTTTTCTTTTTTGGGAGTTTTTTAATTTTTTTTAATTTTTATTTTATTTTTTGTATTTTTTGTATTTTTCTGAAGTTGGAAACGGGGAGGCAGTCAGACAGATTCCTGCATGCGCCCGACCAGGATCCACCTGGCACGCCCACCAGGGGGCGATGCTCTGCTCATCTGGAGCATCACTCTGTTGCAACCAGAGCCATTCTAGCAGCTGAGGCAGTGGCCACAGAGCCATCCTCAGCGCCTGGGTCAACTTTTGCTCCAATGGAGCCTTGGCTGTGGGAGGAGAAGAGAGAGACAGAGAAGGAAAGGGGGAGGTGTAGAGAAGCAGATGGGTGCTTCTCCTGTGTGCCCTGGCTGGGAATCGAATCCGGGACTCCTGCACACCAGGCCGACACTGTACCACTGAGCCAGCCGGCCAGGGCCAGGAGTTTTTTGATAACTGTTTCAATCTCATTTGTTGTAATCGGTCTGTTTAGGTTTTCTGATTCTTCCAGATTAATTTTTAGAAGATTATATGTTTCAAGGAATTTGTCCATTTCATCTAGGTTGTCTAGTTTTTTGGCATACAGTTCTTCATAGTATTTTCTTATAATATTTTGTATTTCTGTTGTCAGTTGTTATTTCTTTACTCTCATTTCTAATTTTATTTATTTGAGTCCTCTCTCTTTTTTTTCTTGATAAGTCTGGTTAAAGGTTCATAAATCTTTTTTACCTCTTCAAAGAACCAGCTCCTGGTTTCATTGATCCTCTGTATTGTTTCTTTAGCCTCTGTCATTTATTTCCACTCTGATCTTTATTATTTTCTTCCTTCTATGACCTCTGGGCTTTACTTGCTATTCTTTTTCTAGTTCTTTTAGATGCAGGGTCAAGTTGTTTATTTGAGGTTTTTCTAGCTTTTTAAGGTATGCCTGTAATGCTATGAACTTCCCTCTTAGGACTGCTTTTGCCGAGTTGCATAAATTTTGAGTTGATGTATGCTCATTATCATTCGTTTTTAGGAAGTTTTTTTATTTCTTCTTTGATCTCATTGTTAACCTATTTGATATTTAATAACATGCTATTTAGTTTCCAAGTGTTTGAGTATTTTTCAGTTTTTCTGTTGTGGTTGATTTCTAGTTTCATGCCATTGTGATCAGAGAAAGTGCTCAATATGATTTCAGTCTTCTTAAATTTGTTGAGACATCTATGTGCCCTAGAAAATGTACCATGAGCACTTGAAAAAAATGTATATTTTGCTGCTTTAGAGTGAAAGGTTCTGAAGATATCTATTAAATCGAGTTGATCTAGTGTGTCCTTTAAGTCTGCTGTTTCTTTATTAATTTTCTTTCTTAAGTATCTGTCTAGTGATGTTACTGGGGTATTAAAATCCCCTACTATTATAGTATTGCTGTTGATCTCGCCCTTTAAATCCATCAAAGTCTGCTTTATATGTTTAGGTGCTCCTATATTAGGTGTGTAGATATTTATAACGGTAATATCTTCCTGTTGGATTGCTCCCTTTATCATTATATAGTGACCTTCTTTATCTCTTACTATAGCCTTTGTTTTTTGTTGTTTTTTTTTACAGAGACAGAGAGTCAGAGGGATAGACAAGGACAGACAGACAGGAACGGAGAGATGAGAAGCATCAGTCATTAGTTTTTCGTTGCGCATTGCAACACCTTAATTGTTCATTGACTGCCTTCTCATACATGCCTTGACTGCAGGCCTTCAGCAGACCGAGTAACCCCTTGCTCAAGCCAGCGACCTTGGGCTCAAGCTCGTGAGCTTTTGCTCAAACCAGATAAGCCATGGATCAAGCTGGTGACCTTGGGGTCTTGAAGAACCTGGGTCTTCCACATCCCAGTCCGATGCTCTATTCAATGCGCCACTGTCTGGTCAGGCTATAGCCTTTGTTTTAAAGTCCATTTCGTCTGATATAACTATTGCTACCCCAGCTTTTTTTTCATTTTCATTTATGTGAAATTTTTTTTCCCATCCTTTTATCTTCAGTCTATGTGCATCTTTCATTTTAAGATGTGTCTCTTGTAGACATCATATGTATGGGTCCTGTTTTCTTGTCCACACAGCTACCCTATGTCTTTTGATTGGATCATTTAATCCATTTACATTTAAGGTTATTATTGCTATGTATTTGTTTGTTGCCATTTTATTCTTTAAAACTGTATTCCTCTTTTGCTATATTCTTTTTCTCCTTTGATATGTTTACAACAGGCCCCTTACTATTTCTTGCAACATTGGTTTGCTTGTAGTGAATTCCCTGAGGTGTTTTTTGTCTGGAAAGCTTTTTATTTCTCCTACAATTTTAAATGATAACCTTGCTGGATAAAGTAGTCTTGGTTGTAGGCTTATGTTCTGCATTACTTTGAATATTTCTTGCCATTCCCTTCTGGCCTCAAGTGTTTCTGTTGAGAAGCTGGAAGTCATCCTTATGGGGGCTTTTTTGTAGGAGATAGCCTTTTTTTCTCTAGCAGCTTTTAATATTTTCTCTTTATCACTTAGCTTTAGTATTTTAATTATAATGTGTCTTGGTGTAGATTTCTCTGGGTTTCTCTTTAATGGAGTTCTCTGTGCTTTTTGAACTTGTGAGACGTTTTCCTGCCTTAATTGAGGGAAGTTTTCTGCTATGATATGTTTGAACAAAGTCTGTATCCCTTGTTCTTTTTCTTCTTCAGGAACCTCTATGATGTGGATGTTATTTCTCTTCATGTTGTCACAGAGCTCTCTTAGAGTTTCCTCTGACTTTTTGAGTCTCTTTTCTTTTTTCTGCTCCGCTGTCGTGCCTTCATTTATCTTGTCCTCTAACTCACTGATTCGATTCTCAGCTTCCTCCATCCTGTTTTTAATTCCTTCCATTGTGTTCTTCATTTCTGATATTGTATTTGTCATTTCTGACTGATTCTTTTTTATTATTTCTTTTTTGTATTTTTCTGAAGCCGGAAACACGGAGAGACAGTCAGACAGACTCCCGCATGTGCCCGACCGGGATCCACCCAGCACGCCCACCAGGGGCGACGCTCTGCCCACCAGGGGGCGATGCTCTGCCCCTCCAGGGCGTCGCTCTGCCATGACCAGAGCCACTCTAGCGCCTGGGGCAGAGGCTAAGGAGCCATCCCCAGCGCCCGGGCCATCTTTGCTCCAATGGAGCCTTAGCTGTGGGAGGGGAAGAGAGAGACAGAGAGGAAGGAGGGGGGGGGGTGGAGAAGCAAATGGGCGCCTCTCTTATGTGCCCTGGCTGGGAATCAAACCCGGGTCCCCCGCACGCCAGGCCGACGCTCTACTGCTGAGCCAACCGGCCAGGGCCTCTTTTTTATTATTTCAATGTCTTTTTTTATATTTGCTATCTCTTTATTTAGGTGTTCGTAATGACCATCTATTGTTGTTCTAAGATCTTTGAGCATCCTAACAATTGTTATTTTAAACTCTGCATCTGGTAATTTGGTTATAACTGACTCATTCAGGTCCTTCTCTGGGGATTTCTCTTGATTCATTTGTGTTGCATTTCTCTGCCTTCTCATTTTGTCTGTGTAAAAGAAAATTTTGGCCACTGGAGTCCACTGGGTGTGGCCTCTGTGTTCCTTAGTTGTGGTCTGTCTGCAGGCCCGCCATCCTCTCTGTTGCTGCTGCCTAGGGCGTTGGAGTATGGGCGTTGCCTGTGCCATCCCACTGGGGCTGTTGCTGTGGTTTCCACATTTTCTTCACGGGAGGGGCTATGATCACTTGCTCCGGTATATAAGCCTTGGTGGCCTTGGCCTTAGCCCTGCTCCATTGTGTGGGGTTATTTTCGGCCCTGAGGGCAAGGTGAGTACCTTTGCTGAGCTGCGGATCTCCGCCTGATTCTGGGCTTTCGCCCGCCCTGCAGGAGGAGCCCTCTCGCAGGACTGCTGCAAGCCGTGGCTCCACCAGCTGAGCGGGGCTATGTGCTCATGCTCAGTTGCGGGACTCCACCTGTTCTGGGCATTCACTCCACCCCCACCGGAGTAGCCATCTCCCGTGTCAG
This sequence comes from Saccopteryx bilineata, assembly GCF_036850765.1. Lineage (NCBI taxonomy): Eukaryota > Metazoa > Chordata > Mammalia > Chiroptera > Emballonuridae > Saccopteryx > Saccopteryx bilineata. The sequence goes on from NC_089492.1 coordinate 251,042,069, forward strand.
GCCGCAATCCTTGATTCCCGTGGGCCGGGCAAGGTGTTGCTCCTGCACCCTTGCTCAAGGGCCGGTCTCCGTCCCTTTGGGGTCTCCTGCCCTTCCCCCGCAGGCTGGATTGCAGGCGGCCCGCAGCTGGGCTTGAACACTTTCGCGCGTGGCCCCTCCACCCCTGCTGGGCAAGACTGAGCTCACACCTGGGCCTCAGTTGTGGCCAGCCAGCTTCCACCCTTGCCGACAGAACTGCGTTTCCGCATCCCGCTTCCACCTGCCCCTGGGTGAGCCCTCAGCCGTGTGCGTTGGGGCGCTATAGCTCATACCCTAAGACTCACTGCTGTAGTCTCGAAAGCTTCCTCCTTCTAAGCGACTCTGCTCTAAGTACTGTGGGAGAGCTTGTTTGGCTGGTGTCCTGCTTTCCTTTGCTGGTATTGCTGTTTCCAGGGGAAATATTCACTTCAGATTTGGGGAGTGACTCGTCCCAGGGGTTAGGGTGGCTGTCTCCCAAAATGTTTCTCCCTGTGCCTCCTAGATTACACTCTCTTCCTGCCACTCCAGTCCTCTCCTCTCTCCCCGTTCCCTGGAGCCCCGGGTGAGTGGTTGTGAAAGCGGTTTTCTGCGTGGTCCCTTTAAGAAGAATCCTGGGTCTGAGAAATCAGTCTCTTTCTTACAAACAGTATCCTGACTTGTTTCAGCTGAATATTGTCCATACGCCTCTTTTAGGCTCTGGGGTTGCAGGCTGGGACTTTGTTCCTGGGGCTCAGTACCCTCCCCTCTCTGCTGAACTCACTTCCTGCCATACAAGACTCTCTGGGCTGCTGTTTGCTCAGGGGAGCTGGGCAGCCCTCTTTGCGTTTCTGCTTTTTCTACCAGTCTCAGTGTGTGTTCCTTGATTGAAGAGTCCTCTTAGTTTAGTCCAAAGTTGGTTTTTCCAGATGATGGTTCCTAAAATTAATTTGTAATCCACTTTGGTTCTGGGAGGGGGAAGTTGGTCTGTCCGCCTACTCCAGCGCCATCTTTTTCGCCATTGCCCCAGCATTTTTTCCCAGCTTTCTTTCTTGGGTTCTTCCAGTGCATTCATCACACAGCTGCCAGGGTGGTCTTTTAAATACATAAATCGAGCCTGACCAGTGTTGGTACAGTGGATAAGGTGTCAACCTGGGACACTGAGGTTCTAATTTTAAGCTCTGAGATCACTGGCTTGAGCCCAGTCTCACTGGCTTGAACAAGGGGTCATCAGCTTGGCTGGAGGCACCCCTCCCCCCCAGGTCAAGGCACATCAGTGAACTAAAGTGCTGCAACTGTGAATTGATTATTCTCATCTCTCTCCCTTCCTGTCTCTGTATCTCTCTCGCTAAAAGTAACTAAATATGTAAATTGAATTATATCTGTCTCTGGTTATAGCCTAGCTTTTTATTGTACTTTGAATAATTTCCAGCTCCTCACTTTCGTTTAAAAGACATTGTATTATTTACCTTCTCACTACAACCTTATCTTCAGCTTTTTCTGTCCTCACTTTTCATGCAGCAGTCACACCCACTTTCTTTTTATTCTTCTGATAGATCTTTACCTGATAGATGCTGTTCTACTACCTGAAGTGCTTTACCCCTCATTCTTCACATTGGTGGTTCTTTTTCATACTTCAAGACTCAGCTTAACTATTACTTTATTTAACAGATCTTTGTATAAAATGTGGCCCTCATCTCAGCATTGTTCATCACAGTACCATGAGTGGAGGGACCATATTTGTTTCTTTCACCATTGTATATCCAGTGCTTGGTATAATAAGCATCAAATAAATGTTCATGGAATGAATGAATGAATAAATGACTTCAAGAAAGTATCCATTTAATCATGCCATATGTGATTTGAGGGGGATGATTTAGTGGAAAGTCTTTGGATGATGGAATGGACAATAATAACTTGGTCAAGTGGGAAGGCCTAGCATTTATCAAAAGCCCACAAAGTAAAATAATGAAAGATATGGTAGAAATAGCTTTCCTATGTTTATATGCATATTTGGTTTGTTTGCATGTTAACTCTGCAGCAGTAACACAGATCAATTTCAAAAGGACTTATTTGACATAAAGATTCAGAATTTCAATGTTTCCTGGTAGATTCTGACTTTATAAGTAATTAATTGGCTGCTACAGTGTTTTGGCTTTTTTTTGTGAAACCATGGGTCACAAAAACCATTAGTGGGTTGTGAAGTTAATTGAGTGGCTTATAGTCATAATGAAAAAAAAAAGATGTCAGTGTATTGAAAATAAGCTTATTTCTTTTTGTTTAACACATAACTAATATGACTCAATAGTAAATTCCATTGCCTTTGGAGTAGTACAATGCACTTAAGAAGGACCCTCTTGGTGAGGGGTCAAGAATGGTTCTTCATGTTCTATGCTTGGCTAAGCTCAGCCTCCCCAAGTGTCTCTACTTTTGTCTGCGGGGTTGAGAGGAATTCCTAGACATCAACTCCACCTTGCTATCTAACATGTTCAGTTTTGAGATTATTATTGGCTTTGATTCAACCAGGATCTTGATGCCTTTTCCCACTGTTTATACCAGTTACTGCCAGATGTTCTAAGATTCTCGTGTCACCCCTCACTGAGATCTCCAGTCTCTTCACAGCCTTTGTCTTTCTCTATCCTTTTTCCTTTATAATGCCCCAAAACTTTTGCTATGGCCTGTGGAGCTAACTCATCATTAGCAAAATTTCTTCTCTGGTTACCTCTTCCCTACACTTTGCCTTTTCCATCTTCCTCTGACTGAAATCTTTGGTTTCGAGGACATTATTTCTCTGTAGCCTTCTTAATTGCTTTTCTCTAGCAACCATTAAACCTGGACTAACTGGTGAAATAAATAGTAGTCCCTCTTTATCTGTGGTTTTGCTTTCTGCAGTTTCAGTTACCGAGGGTGAACCGTGGTCCAAAGATATTAATGGAAAATTCCAGAAATAAACAATTCATAAGTTTCAAATTGCACACCATTCTGAGTGGTGGAAGGAAATCTCTCATTACCCTATCCTTCCCAGGATGTGAATCTTGTCTAGCATGTTCACACTGTATGTGCAGCACAATAAGATATTTTGAGAGAGATCCCATTTGTATAACTTCTATAATATTACAGTATATTGTCATAATTGTTCTCTTATTAATTATGGTTCATCTCTTACTGTGTCTAATTTATAAATTCAACTTTATCATAAGTATGTATGTATAGGAAAAAAATAGTACATATAAGGTTTAGTACTGTCTGTAGTTTTAGACATCCACTGGGGGTCTTGGAACCTATCCCCCATGGATAAGAGGGGGACTACTGTATGTCCTCATTTTTCCTCATTTCCACTTTCATACCTTTATTATTACTTCCTCTCTAAAAATTTTCAGCTTTTAATTCCATGTCAAAAATTTTTTATCACCTACTATTGAATCATCTCCCCTAATGTTTTGATGATTTTTAATTTCTTGTTTATAATTATTCTGTTTTAATTTTTAGTAATTTAAATATCTTTGTAAATGATTCTTCTAGTACCTTGGTCTCTTAGTTCCTTGAACTTCTTTCCTAAAAAGACCTTTTCCTTTACCCTATGTCAACCATATTTTCCCATGGTCTTATCATTTAATTACAGCAATTCTCAAATCTTAATTTTAAGCTTCAGTTTTCTTCTCTCATCTTTCTAGCTCGCTTTCTTTAGTACCCTAACTACAGCAGTCCTTCAACTCCATTCATACTTCTAATTCATTGTTTGTATTATCTTTTCATGATCATTACCTCTTCATGTCTTCTATTCCTTACAGTAGGCTAAAACCCATGGTCAATTTTATAATCACTTTCTTGTGTGTAGCCTCAACTCTTGCTTCATGGTTCTTGCTTGACAAAAGTTCTTACCTAGGGTAAATTTAACTCTTTCTGTTCTGTGCCTCATAAATAAATGTGACTAGAGACAAACAAAATTATTTCGATTGAGATGTCTTTGAATTTATAACCAAGATTTTCAAGGGGCCTCTTAATATTGCTCGGCAGTCATAGCAAATGGTTTATTTTGGTTTACGGCATGCTTCTAAATGGCTATTTTATACTTATCCTCACTCCAGACCTTTGAAACACCTCTACCCTATGTTCACCCTCAACTGTTGATTTCACTTTTTATTTTGTTTCATGGACAAAATAAATGCAATCACAAGAGAATTTCCATAGGTTCCCAACTTGGTCTCTGTTTACTTATTGCATCTTACACACACTGCATTTTTTCCCCTACTATTCTAGATCAGTAATTTTTCAACCATTTTCATCTTGTGGCACACATAAACTAATTACTAAAATTCTGTAGCATAACAAAAAATGTATTTTTTGCTGAAATGAGAAAAACCAGGTATTAATTGATATAAAAAAAGTAATTACCTACCAGTTTTGATCCCAAGTGACTTAAAAAAAAATATATAAAGATTTCTGGTACAAAGAACCATTCAGATGCAGCCTTATTATGTGACATGACCAATAAGATGCAACTCTATTGTATGACCTATGCATTCATGTTTCAAAACAGGACATTCACATTGGATGGCTATTGTTTGTTGGTTGTTGTCACTTTTTAATTTGACAGTCAAAGGGTAAAGAGATCAGTGCTCCTGACTAAATAGTTATTGCATGTTTTAAAAATTCTTGCTGCACATTGGTTGAAAATCGCTGCTCTAGATGGCCTGTTCAATCTCCTGAGACCAAAACATTCATGTTTGCTTTGGATAACATTTTCTATCCCCCCTATCCCTCTTGGCCTATTCAAAGACTTCATTTTTCCCTGTCTTTCCGGCATCATCAATATTTTCCTCTAGTAGAGCATTACCATGACTATTCAAACATGATGTTATTTCTTTCATTTTTCTCTTCATCCCATCTGCCCTTCCCAAAATCACTTCATTTCTCTAGTCCCCTGGATAATAAAACTTGCCCCAAAGAGTTATCTATATTTGTTATTTCTAATTTTTTTCCTCCCATTTCTCATGGGCTCAGTCTAAACAGAGAACTCCTGGTGCATTTGTCAGGATCACCAGTGATCACATTGCTAAATTTAGTGCCAGTGCCATGGCTTTTAAGTATCATCCATATGCATTATCAGTTTTTTATCTCTAATTTATATCTCCATTCTAGACCTGTTCCCTGAATTCCAGGTTGATATATTCAGCTGCTTATCCTCTCCACTTGAATGACTATTGCATGTTTCATACCTCCATGGCCGAAAGAGAAGTCCTCTTCTGCAGTTTTCCTCATTTCATTTGACACCTTTCTTCTGATTGTTCATTCTAGTATCTTTTAGTTCATTATTGATTCCTTTCTGTTATAACCTTTATCCAGTTTGTCAGGAAATCCTGTTAGCACCACCTTCAAAATATATCCAGAATCAAACTACCATATTTCCCCACGTATAAGACACTCCCATGTATAAGACACACCTTAATTTTGGGGCCTAAAATTTGGGGGGGAAAATGTATTACATAAAGTTATTGACCTCAAGTTTTATTCATCATAAAATTCATAAAACTCTTCATCACTGTCAAAAACTCCTGTCCATTAGCTTGTTCTCATCTGTGTCTGGTGACATCACTCTCTTCAACAGTGAGCACAAAAACAAGTGAAAAAAAGCGGGAAATGCAAGTAAAAAAATCTACAACCACTTTGTAAGATGCACCTAGTTTTTATACCCCAGATTTTTTGGAAAAAGGTGATTCTTATACATGGGGAAATACGCTATTTTGTTTCTAGTACATCACACTGGCATAAGCCATCATTAACCTCATCATAGTAGTATATGTCATTAGCCTCCTGTGCTTCTGCCTTCTTCTGTCAATACCTTTTCCATCTATTTTCAACACAGCTAACAGAGTGATCCTTTTAAAACATGATTCAACCATATTACTCCAATAGCTTCCCATCTTATTCAGAGTAAAAGTCAAAGCCCTTGAATTAGCCTAAATGGCTCAACACATTTCATTTCAGGCCCCTCCCATTACTGTTACCTCTCTGACCTGTCTCCTACCAGTGCTCATTTGGCTTCAGTTACATTGAACACTTTATTCTTTATTAAACATTTTGCCCAGCTTTTCTTTGCTTGAAAAAAAATTTTTTATATATATTCTCATGGTTTTCTCAACATTTTCAAGTCTTTACCCAAATAAGAATGACTTTGATTACCCAGTTTAAAATTACGTAATTCCTTATCCCCATATTCTTCACCCCTCCTTCCCTATTTTGTGTTTAATAGAAAAAAATACTAGAAAAAAATAATAGATTACTAAAACTCAATTACATAAGCTACTTATTTTATTTATTCTTACTCAAGTATAAGCTCCACAAGTTTAGCATTTTTAGACTATTCTGTCCACTGTTATATTCTTAATGTTTAGAATAGTCCTGGCCCAGAAAGCTAACTCGGTAAATGTGTTCAATAAATATGTATGTCCTGGGTTTTGGCGTAAAGATGTATAGTATGCTTTTCTTTCATTCAGTTTTATTGGGGTGACACTGATTAACATTTATACAAGTTTCATTGCTCAATTCTATAACACATCCCTGTACACTGTGTTGTATGTTCAGCCCTGCCCCCCTCGTTTCCAATCACATCTTTGCCCATCACCATTTATCTCCCTTATACTCCCTTTATGTCTCCCTCCACCCTTACTCCTCACCCCCTCCCCCAGCATCACCACACTGTTGTTCATGTCCATGGGTGTTTTTATTTTCTTGTCCTTTTTTGGTCTATCCCTCTATCTTCTTCACTCAGCCCTCCACCTCTACCCCCTGACAACTGTCAGCCTGCTCTAAAGGTGTATTGCTGTCAAGAAATATTTGAAATACTAGCAGGTGTTTAACATCAAGTTGTAAGTTAGAAAGATATGTAGTTTTATAATAAAGAAATTTAGTGCCTGACCAGGCGGTGGTGCAGTGGATAGAACATCGGGCTGGGACGCGGTGGACCCAGGTTTGAAACCCCGAGGTCACCAGCTTGAGCACAGGCTCATAGAGCATGGATTCACCAGCTTGAGTGTGAGGTCGCTGGCCTGAGCGTGGGATCATAGACATGACCCCATGGTCACTGGCTTGAGCCCAAGGTTGCTGGCTTGAGCAAGGAGTCACTTGCTCTGCTGGAGCATTTGGTCAAGGCACACATGAGAAAGCAATCAATGAACAACTAAGGTGCCACAACGAAGAATTGATGCTTTTTATCTCTCTCCCTTCCTGCCTGTCTGTCCCTATCTGTCCCTCTCTCTGATTCTCTCAGTCTCTGTCAAAAAAAGAAAAAAGAAATTACTGAAACTTTATAGTTATTAAGACAGTAAGATCAGATGTAGCCCAAGAGTCATTCACTCCAGACAGAATGTTTTAACAAAACAATTCTCTGAAGTAAGGGTTAAGTGAACTAAGTTATTTAAATAACACTTAATAGAGACCTCATTCAAGTCACTTCACCTTTCAGGCTGCAGCTCCACATCTGTAAAGTCTTTGAGGTGCTCTCTATGATCTTTTCTAGGTTTAATGAGCTCTGAAAAGCTACATTGCTAATTTTTGCTGGAGTGATCCTGGAATGAAGTGCATTTTGTTGCCATGATATACTTCTACAATGAACATATTAATGAGCCTTAACTGTGTTCTATTTCTATCTTTTCATGAGCTAAATAATTTGTATTTTAATGTTCTTTTTTATGCTAATTTATGGAATATGTATGGGAGAAACAAGGTTATCTAGATTTCAGTAGTTCTGCATTACCCTATTTAGGAAATTGTCAAAAGATGAAAATTCAAAATACAATATTGACAGTTTTTCAAGAACTATAGGAAAAAATGTACAATTAAGTCATATTTTGTTTTATTTTTTCTTTTTCAGACGGTCTTAAAATCACTACATTTGCCAAAAAACAACAGTCTTTATGTTCTTACACCAGACTTGCCACCACCTTCATCATCTAGTCATGCTGGGTAAGGTGTTTACTTTTTCTGTGACTCTGAAATGAAGAGTTTAATTGTTAAAGATGTTGCTTTAAACTGTATATAAATATCAGAATCAAATAAAATCTTATTGAAGCTTTAAGTTATTGACAGCTATTAGTTATATAAATTTTCAAATTACGTGGTCTGGGTAGTTATGTGTTTGGTTTTAATGGGGGCATCTTTTTTCCAAAGAAAATCTTTAGCAAAACTCCAATATGTAAAAAATAGTAAAAAATGTCACTACCCTTTTTTTTTTTTTTTTTTTTTTCTTTCTCTGAAGCTGGAAACATTGAGAGACAGTCAGACAGACTCCCGCATGCGCCCGACCGGGATCCACCCGGCACGCCCACCAGGGGGCGACGCTCTGCCCACCAGGGGGCGATGCTCTGCCCATCCTGGGCGTCGCCATGTTGCGACCCTCCTGGGTGTCGCCATGTTGCAACCAGAGCCACTCTAGCGCCTGGGGCAGAGGCCACAGAGCCATCCCCAGCGCCCGGGCCATCTTTGCTCCAATGGAGCCTTGGCTGCAGGAGGGGAAGAGAGAGACAGAGAGGAAGGCGCGGCTGAGGGGTGGAGAAGCAAATGGGCGCCTCTCCTATGTGCCCTGGCCGGGAATCGAACCCGGGTCCTCCGCACGCTAGGCCGAGGCTCCACGGCTGAGCCAACCGGCCAGGGCGTCACTTCTCTTTTTGAAGGGGAAGAACTAGAGTTGGAGGGAATAGATGAGTGAGTAGAATTCCAGCCTATTTCATAGCTAAAGAAGGCATGCCTTTGAGGAAAGTCATTGGGTTTTGCAGAATACAGCCTGAAAACACTGATATATATATTTTTTATATTGCTGATATTATTTTCTCTCAAAATTACTGTGCTCTGTAAAAAAAAAAGAGAGAGAAAAAGAGTCCTAGAAGGCAAGTGAGGCTAGATGATTATTTTTTTACTTAAGAAAAACTGTGTGAAAAGATCAGATGGAGAGTTAATTCTTTTAAAGTCCTGTCCCCTCACCTCCCCTTTGGCAACCATCAGCTTGTTCTCAATACTTATGGGTCTGTTTCTGTTTTGTTTTGTCTTTGTAGATTCCACATATAAGTGAAATCATCTGGTATTTGTCTTTCTGTATTTGTCTTATCTCACTTAGGATAATACCTTCTAAGTCCATCCATGCAAATGACAAGATTTTTTGTTCTCTTTTTTATTGCTGAATAGTATATACAGTATATCTCTCTCATATCTTCGTTATCCACTCATCTGTAGATGGACACCAGGGTTGCTTCCATATCTCAGCTAGTACTAATAATGGTGGAATGAATAGGGATACATGTCTTTTTAAGTTAGTGTTTTTGTTTTCTTTGGATAAATACACAGAAGTGTAATTGATAGATCATATAATAACCGTAAATTTAATTTTTCTGAATTAAATTTTAAACAGGAATCTTTATACTGTTTTTCATACTTCACTAATTTACAGTTTCACCCACAGTGTACAAAGCTTCCCTTTTCCATGTTCTCACCAGCACTTGCTATTTGTTGGTTTATTGATTACAGCCATTCTGACTGGTGTGAGGTATCACATAGTGGTTTTAATTACGTTTCCCTGGTTATTAGTGATGTTGAGCATCTTTTCATATGTCTTTTAGCTATCTATATGTCCTCTTTTGAGAAATGTCTGTTCAGGTCCACTGCCCATTTTTAAAATTAGATTATTTTTTTGGTGTTAAGTTGTACCAGTTTCTTACATATTCTGGATATTAACCATTTATCAGACATATAATTTGCATTTATTTTCTCCCAGTCAATAGATTAGCTTTTCATTTTGTGCAAAATCTTTAGTTTGATATATTCCCATTTGTTTATTTTTTCTTTTGTTTTTTTTTGGCCTGAGGAGACATATTCATAAAGATATTGCTAAGATGGATGTCAAAGAGATTACTGTTTATGTTTTCTTCCAAGAGTATGGTTTTAGGTCTTACATTTAAGTCTTTAGTCTATTTTGAGTTTTTTGGTATATGGTTTAGGAAAGTGGTCCGGTTTCATTTTTTTAATGTGTCCAGGTTTGCCAGCACCACTTATTGAAGAGATTGTCTTTACTTCATTATGTATCCTTGGCATTTTTGTTGTAGATTTTTTTATCATATAAGTAAACAAAGATTTCTTTCTGGACTCTCTAGTCGGTTCCATTGATCTATATATCTGTTTTTATGCCAGCATTATACTGTTTTGATTATTGTAGTTTGTAGTGTAGTTTTATGTCGGGGTGTGTAACACCTCCCATGTTGTTCTTTCTCAAAATTTCTTTGGCTATTTGAGGTCTTTTGTGGTTCTATATAAATTTTAGGATTAGTTCTAATTCTGAGAAGAATGCCATTGGTATTTTAATAGGGATTGCATTGAATCTCTAATTTCTTTAGGTAGTAAGGACATTTTAACAGTATTAATCCTTTAAATCTATGAGCAAGATATATCCATTTATTTTTATCTTCTTCAGTTTCTTTAATGTCTTACAGTTTTCAGAGTACAAGTCTTTTACCTCTTTGATTAAATTTATTCCTAGGTATTGTATGCTTTTGATGTAATTATAAATGGGATAGTTTTTAAAAACTTTCTTCTGATCATTTATTGCTGTCTAGAAATGCAGATTTTTGTATCCTGAAACTTTCTTGAATTCATTCATTCTGTCAGTTTTTTGGTGGAGTCTTAGGGTTTTCTATATATAGAACCATGTCATTTACAAATAATGAGAGTTTTACCTCTTTTTCCAATTTGTAGGCCTCCCTCCCTCCCTCCCTTTCTCTTTCCTTCATTCATTTCTTTTTTCATTCCTTTTTTTTTTCTTTTTGTCTAATTGCTGTGGCTAGGACTTTCAATACTATATTGAATAGAAGTGGTGATAGTGAGCAACCTTATCTTGTTCCTGGTCTTACAAGAAAAGCTTTCAGCTTTTCACTATTGAATATAATATTAGCTGTGGGTTTGCTGTATAGAGCCTTCATTGGTGTATGTTGAGATATGTTCCTTCTATTCCTTTGTTGAGTATTTTTTATCACTAAAGGATTTTGAGTTTTGTCAGATGCTTTTTCTCCATCTATTGAGATGACCATATGATTTTTATCTTTTATTTTGTTAATGTGATGTATCCTGTTGATTGATTTACAGATGTTGAATTATTCTTGCATTCTTGGGGTAAGTCCTACTGGTCATGGTGTATAATTCTTTTAATATATTGTTGAATTCAATTTGATAATATTTCATTGAGAATTTTGCTCATCAAGGAAAATTGGCCTGTAGTTTTCTTTGATACAAAAATTTTGTTAAGCCTGGCCAGGCTGTGGCGCAGTGGATAAGAGCATCGGACTGGGATGCGGAGGACCCAGGTTCGAGACCCTGAGGTCGCCAGCTTGCTCATCTGGTGTAAGCAAAGCTCACCAGCTTGGACCCAAGGTCGCTGGCTTGAGCAAGGAGTTACTCGGTCTGCTGTAGCCCCCACCTCATCAAGGCACATATGAGAAAGCAATCAATGAACAACTAAAGTGCCACACGAAAAACTGATGATTGATGCTTCTCATCTCTCTCGGTTCCTTTCTGTCTGTCCCTATCTACCCCTCTCTCTTTCTCTCTGTCTGTAAAAAAAAAAAAAAAAAAAAAAAAAAAAAATTCTATCTATATATTTTGAATTATTAGAGGATCTATCTAATTCTTTCTTCAGTTTTTACAATGAAACTTGTTACATTTATAGAATGAGCAAATTATTTTAATGTTTAATTATATGTTATTGCTAGATGAAGCAAACTGATCTAAAGTGAATGATTATTAGATGCTAGTGTTAGTGTCATAATTTTTGTAAGTACAATGTCATTTCTGAACTGTGTTTAAATTTTAAATTTGTATAACTTTATACACATTTTCTTTTTTGATATAACTTAGTGATTTTGTATAGTAGAGAGACATTTACCCAAAACTTTGAGTATTGTCAAACTTTTACACACCACCTACCAAATATCTTAAAGTGAATTTTATTTTATTTTATTTTTAATTTTATTTATTCATTTTTAGAGAGGAGAGAGAGAGGGAGAGAGTGAGACAGAGAGAGAGAGAGAGAGGAGAGAGAGAGAGACAGGGGGGAGGAGCAGGAAGCATCAACTCCCATATGTGCCTTGACCAGGCAAGCCCAGGGTTTTGAACCGGCAACCTCAGCGTTTCCAGATTGACACTTTATCCACTGCGCTACCACAGGTCAGGCCCTACCAAATATCTTTATCATTTACGTAGTGGAAGGAAAAAATTCCTGTTTTTCTCTACTACACTACTCATAGACACAAAATATGTGGGCTTTGTTTCTTTTCTGAAACACCGGGCACTTCTTCAGCACCCGACAGGTGTTCTACAATTTAACTAAATCCTGATACTATCTACCTGGAGTAGCATCTGATCCATCACATACAGGGCTCAGTCCTACAGGGCTGCCCCCCACATCAGCCAGCAATTGCAAGTCTAAGGTATCACCTCTTGTTTCTGATCAGTTGGCTATAATTAGAGGTTTGTATAACCTTTTTGGGGTTGATAATTTACTAGAACAGCTCGCCACTTTCAGAAATGTTCTCTAGTTAATATTACTGATTTATTAAAAAGCATATTTTATGGGCCTTGGCCTGTTGGCTCAGTGGTAGAGCATTGACCGATGTGTGGAAGACCCAGGTTCGATTTCTGGCCAGGGCACACATAAGGGCCCATCTGCTTCTCCACCCTTCCCTTTCTCCTTTCTCTCTATCTCTCTCTCTTCCCCTCCCACAGCCAAAGCTCCATGGGAGCAAAGTTGGCCTGGGCACTGAGGATGGCTCCATGGTCTCTGCCTCAGGTGCTAGAATGGCTCTGGCCACAGCATAGCAACACCCCAGATGGGCCGAGCATCACCCCCTGGTGGGCATGCTTGGTGGATCCCGTTTGGGCGCATGCGGGAGACTGCCTGCCTGCCTCCCGGCTTCTAACTTCGGGAGTGGGGGAGCATATTTTAAAGGATGTGAATGAACAGCCAGATGAAGAGATACATTCCATGAGATCCAGAAGGATCTGGAGCATAAGAGCTTCTGTCCCTGTAAAGTTAATGCTGTGCCACCCCCTAGCACATGGATGAATTCTTATTCCCCTTCCTGGAAGCTCTCCAGAATCCTTCAGCTAGGGTTTTAGTTAACATTGACTAAATCATTGGCCAGTAGTGATTAACTCAACCTCTCATTCTCTTTTCTCACTAGAGGCAGGGAGGAAGGGGAACCCCATCCCAAGGAGTTTTCTGTAAATCACTTTATTAACAACTCAGGTGTGGATGAAAGGGGCTTGTTATAAATAACAGAAATATCCTTGCTCCTTTCCCTTTATCACTCTTTTCACATAGAAAAATTGTAAGGGTTTTAGGAGCTCTGTGTAGGGAAGAAGATCAAATAGAAATTACTGGACTGAAATAGTTAAATCTAATGTAATTGTTTTTTGTAGTCTGTAAATAGTTCATTTTATGGTAAGAATTTAAAGATTTCGTGGGTTGTTCCTTATCCACTATGTTTAAATCATATATTAGTGAAAATTGAATTTGCCTACTATCACAAACAGCCAAACAGTTTTTGTAGCCCTGCTATTTGTAGTAATGTCTGTATAAACACTAGATGAGATTAAGTTAAAGAGTTATAGATATGGTTCTTTATCTTGTCAGGTAGAACATTATTTTGTAGATTAGTTAATAGTGTAATCACTGTCATCCAATATGTAATCCACATAATTATAGCAGATAGGAGATATTATTGGTTATAATTTATTACTTTTCTGTGGCATGACTAAATAGATTTATCAAAACGTCTTCCTGGGCTAATGGAAATATTCTTCATTGCCATGTAACTGACTTAGTTTAATTGCCAACTGTTCAATCCCTAGGTAAGCGGGAGCCTACAAGGCTTTGAGAATGCAGTGTTTGTTGGAAAAGGGAGTCTTCATATAGCACTAAAGTAGTATTTTCTAGTTGGCTTTTTAGATTTTTACCAAGTTATAATGATGCTGTTTCCCCTATTGGAACAATAAGAAAGAAAAATTCAAAGTGGAACAAAAGACATATAGCACAGAGTAGCTGGGTGGTGGGAGGAGGGACAAGTAGAATTTCCTGCTAATGAAAAAGTCATATTAATGAATATTTTATTAAAATATAACTAAAAAGTCCAAGGTGTATTTATATGTGTTACTATATCTTTCTATAAAACTAGAGCTTATTTTTCTTTTTTGAGTATGATGTATATCTTAAATTCAGATTTCTTAGGAGATAATTTCAAAAACCAAATATTATGTAGAACCTTAAAGGCTAATGGTAATAATTACTTCTAACTTGTGATTTTCATTTTGTGTTTCACCAAAAATAATTTTTTTGACATTTTAAGTACATAGTGGAGTCCAAAAACAATTTCCAATTGAGTATAGCTATCAAATATGGTAGACAGATAAAATTGCTGTGTAATACTTTTTTTTAGAAATTTTTATATAATGATTTGAGAGAGAGAGAGAGCAATATCAGTTTGTTCTACTTATTTATGCACTCATTGGTTGATTCTCGTATGTGCCCTGACCAGGGATCGAACCCACAACCTTGGTGTATTGGGATGACGCTCTAACCATCTGATATACACAGACATGGCACTGTGTACTAAGCTTTACGATGACTTAATTTGATTTGTTTTTCCAGAGTTTTGTTATAACTGGTGAATTCATTGAACTCTTATTTGTAATCTAAAAAGGAGGGGAAAAGGTATGATTTTAGTGTTATATTTGAGAATTGGCAAATGAATTGGAATTGCTCTGAAATTGGTAGAGGAAAATAAAAAAGTTTAGTACATATCCCTTTTTATATATCGGGTTTGGGGTTTTTAAAAATGATCTATTTAGGTGTTTGGCTTGATTTTTTATTGTTTTATTTTTCTGAGTTGAGTCAGTGGAAGTTGGGACATGGAGGGGAGTTGCCCATTAATTTCAATGCAAAGAGCTATGACAAGGTCCTGCTGCTGCATCTCATCACTCCAATTCCAGTGCAGTGGCAGATACTGGGTTCTTTATCAAATACCAGTTTTCTTTAAGAAGACTAGACAGCATTGGTATTTATAAGTAAATCTGGAAAATAATATGATTATAACTTATTTCTCCTGACAAAAGACATCAAAGTATAATGAGAAGAATTTTGGATTGCAGTCTCAGCTTGATTAGGGTCTTAAGTTTTTTATTTATAAAATAGGAAGCATTGTTTAGTGGTCAGTATGGTTTTAATAACTTGTAAAGAGGAGTGGTATATTATATGCAAAAGCACAAATTACAGGCCTGACCTGTGGATAAAGCATCATCCTGGAACACTGAGGTCGCTGGTTCGAAACCCTGCACTTTTCTGGTCAAGTCACATATGGGAGTTGATACTTCCTGCTCCTCCCCCCTTCTCTCTCTCTCTCTCTCTCTCTCTCTCTCTCTCTCATATTCTCCTCTCTAAAATGAATAAATAAAAAAAATTTTAAAGGCACAAATTACAGAGAACAGTAAAAATTATTTATGCTAATAAATACCTATAGTAATCCTTTTCATTCAACTCCTAATTTTTATAACAGCCCTGAAAGGATGCAGGTTGATTTTGACACCTCTATTTTATAGATGAGGAAATGGAAGTATTTAGAAGAGTTTTGTGGATTGTTCAAGGTCAACAGTAAATACTTTGACTCTGAAGTTCCCCCCTGACTTTCTAGAGCTTTCAGATTCTTGACAAAAATATACAAAGCTTTATTTCAAAGATGCCTACTCTTTTTGAGGCTGATCTTTAGAATGAGATTTTATAAAATCTTATAATTTGTCATTATGTATTCTTTGAAAAGTATTTAAATACATTATTTCACTTTTCTTAAGAATGTTTATGAAATTTCAGTATGTTAATTAACTTTTAGTTACAATACATTATTAATTATTTAGTAATATATAGATACAAAATAACATGCTCTAGAACTGTTGACTGACAAACCATTTTAATCTCAAAGTTTGGTGAGAACTACAGATGCTATAAAATTTTTTAAACTTGATTCTACTGCCACTAGGGGGTGCCTGGTAATTGAGTCTTATTTTGAATTTACAGTTTCTTTCTGAAAAAAGAAGGCAAGAACTGAAAAATTATGATATGAGTACCCTATAATTGAATTATATTTAGAATTATTTTACAGTAAATTATGTTTTTCAGAAAACAAAATTTCAAGCTTTCTGAAAATTTAAGAGCAAATTCTTAAGTCATACTTTTTATAACCGTTGAAAGCATTTAAAAATCTTTTTAATAAAACAGATTTCACTAATTAATTGAAAGGTAAAGCAGTACCTCTGTGGGACAACTTCAATTTATACTGTAAATCATAGTAAAATTAGAAGGGGAAAAATACTGTTTATGTGCATGTTTCATATTATTGTAGGAAAGATTCAATCTGTCGAAGATTTATTGATTACTTACTGGATAAAAACAAGCTCCTTCCTCAAGGGTCTTATAACCTATTCCTTACAAGCATTAGACTTTTAAAAAATTTATCTCTTTACAGAAATTTTCCTAGATACCACTCATTCTTGGTGTTTTATCTGCCATTCAGGTTGATTGTTCTGTCAGATCCTTTCTTCATCTGCCCTAAAGATTGGTGTTCTTGAAGGTTCTGTTTTTAGCAGTCCCTGTACTGTGTCTTCTCCCTGACATCTAGCCTCAATCCTTTATTTTCTAAATATGTAAAGATGACTCTCAAATCTTTGCTCTCATATGTATAGTGGTGCAAAATACTGCTGCAAAACAGATAGGATGATTATTTAAAAGACCATTGAATTTGGCATATAAGGGATTAATGACTTTGTTGAAAACATTTTCGGTACAAAGAGAGGATGAGATCAAGATTAAAGTAAATTTTAAGGGATAAATGAAAAGTGAGGACATCGAGTTACTCTCATTTTCAGAACACTTGACTGAAAGGAAGGAGTTGAGGGAGGAATTAGGGTCAAGATTATTAGAAGTATGAGGAGAGATAGTAAGTAGGGAAAACTTTAATGTAAAACCGAAAAGGGATGATGGCCAAAAAGGCTATGGGAATGTCTTAGCTCAAACTGCTGTAACAAGATACCATGAACTGGGTGGCTTAAAAAATAGGCATTTATTTCTCACAGTTCTTGAATCTGGAAAGTCCAAGATCAGGGTTCCAGCAAGGTTTGTTTTCTGGTGAGAGCTCCCTTCCTGACCTTCTTGCTGCATACTCACATGGCAGAGAGAGAGCTCTAGTCTCTCTTCTCATTATAAAGACACCATTCTGTTGTATTAGAGTCCCACCCTTATGCCCTCATTTCACCTTAATTTTCTCCTATTAACTGTTTCCAAATACAGCCATATTGGGCTTAGGACTTCAATGTAAGACTTCAGTTCATAGCAGTGAGGCAGGGTGGAATCCAGGATTAAGTGTTGAAGCCGGGTAGCAGATTTAGAAATAGGAAAGGTAGAGGAATAGAAGCTTGGAATAAATAGAGAACATTTCTGAGTTCTAGATTTCAAGTTGTTCCAGTCATAGTTGATGACAGAGTGCAAATTATAGATAACACTGAATAGAAGATAAGTGATTGTTGTAAGAATAAGGATGTTAAGGAATTGATCAAGTTACAAGTATATCATAAGTGAAAGAGACCCTTAAGAAACAAACATTTGTTGTAATGAATATGAGAAGTTTCCTCACTAACTGAGGAATGTGATTTTTGGTTCATGCATCTGTAGTCTCTTCATTGGCTGTTTTGTTTACTTTCAAATTCATCATAAAATATTTTTCAGATAAATTAAGAGTCCATTTATCATGTTATTCACACAGGATGCCAGTTATTCACTCATTTACCACTCATTTATTTACCAGATACAGATTGAGTACCATCCTACAATGTATTAAGTTCTTGTCTGAGGTGTTGGGGATACAAGGAGAAACAAGTTGACAAGCTGCCTGCTTTCATGACGTTTACAATATAATATGTGTAGAGGTGGGTGTAGGATGGGCAAACAAACAGCAAACTATAAACAAGAAAAAAAATCAGATAAGTGATTTGTAGAAAACTAAAATAGAGTGGCATGAGAAGAAGTAATTGGGTGACTACTCTAGGTTGTAAATTCTGGAAAGGCCTTTCTGAAGTTGTACTGTTTAAGCTGAGACATGAATGAGGAACATTTCAAATTAATAAAGAATATTCTAGGCAAAGGAAATAGCTAGTGCCAAACCCCTCAGGCCAGATAGAAAGGTACTAGCAGGAGGTTTAATTTTTTAGAATTTGGCATTACTGATGATCATCTTGCTAGGAAAGTACTGAGTGAGTGGCTGTCCTTTTTCTGATAATAAAAGACAGTCTTTTCAACTTTGTTTCAGTTACATTGTACTAAGTGATGAGAATGTCTAGCTCTACTTTAATTAGATAGATTTAAAAAATTTTTATGGCAAGGTGTTAGAAAATAAGCTATGCCTTGTGTGTAGATTTACAAATAGTAATTGAATCTTACTCTTGAACTTTGACCTTTTTATAATGGGAGGATGGTTCCAGGTAATATTTTAATGACTGCTGGCTTATAGTAGAGGCTCAATAAAGCCTTTAAATGGATGGGTAAGTAATGCCACTCCTTCAGGAAGAGAGTTACAGCTTCCAGAGGGGGCTTCTTTAGCTTTTTTTTTGTTTTGTTTTAATTTATTTTCAAACTAGAAAAAAATAGTAGGTTGTTTTTTTTTCCCCCTGAAGCTGGAAAGGGGGAGAGACAGTCAGACAGACTCCCGCATGTGCCCGACCGGGTTCCACCCGGCACGCCCACCAGTGGTGACGCTCTGCCCACCAGGGGGCGATGCTCTGCCCCTCCGGGGCGTCGCTCTGCTGTGACCAGAGCCACTCTAGCACCTGGGGCAGAGTCCAAGGAACCATCCCCAGCACCCGGGTCATCTTTGCTCCAATGGAGCCTTGGCTGCGGGAGGGGAAGAGAGAGAGAGGAAGGGGGGGTGGAGAAGCAAATGGGTGCTTCTCCTATGTGCCCTGGTCGGAAATCGAACCCGGGTCCCCCGCACGCCAGGCCGACGCTCTATTGCTGAGCCAACCGACCAGGGCCAAAAGCAGTAGGTTTTAACTTTTAAATATATAATTTGTTGCTGACCAGGCTGATAAGAGTGTCAGACTGGGATGCGGAGGACCCAGGTTTGAGACCCCGAGGTCGCCAGTTTAAGTGCGGGCTCATCTGGTTTGAGCAAAGCTCACCAGCTTGGACCCAAGGTCGCTGGCTTGAGCAAGGGGTTACTCGGTCTGCTGTAGCTTCACGGTCAAAGTACATATGAGAAAGCAATCAATGAACAACTAAGGTGTCACAATGAAAAACTAATGATTGATGCTTCTCATCTCTCTCCATTCCTGTCTGTCTGTCCCTATCCTTCCTTCCTTCCTTCCTTCCTTCCTTCCTTCCTTCCTTCCTTCCTTCCTTCCTTCCTTCCTTCCTTCCTTCCTTCCTTCCTTCCTTCGTATTTTTCTGAAGCTGGAAACGGGGAGAGACAGTCAGACAGACTCCCTCATGCGCCCCACCGGGATCCACCCGGCACGCCCACCAGGGGCGACGCTCTGCCCACCAGGGGGCGATGCTCTGCCCCTCCGGGGCGTCGCTCTGTTGCGACCAGAGCCACTCTAGCGCCTGGGGCAGAGGCCAAGGAGCCATCCCCAGCACCCGGGCCATCTTTGCTCCAATGGAGCCTCACTGCGGTAGGGGAAGAGAGAGACAGAGAGAAAGGAGAGGGCGAGGGGTGGAGAAGCAGATGGGCGCTTCTCCTGTGTGCCCTGGCTGGGAATCGAACCCGGGACTTCTGCACGCCAGGCCGACGCTCTACCACTGAGCCAACCGGCCAGGGCTTCTATCCCTCTTTCTGACTCTCTGTCTCTGTTAAAAAAAAAAAAAAAAAAAAGTGTGTGTGTGTGTGTGTGTGTGTGTGTGTGTGTGTAATTTGTTGAAATGTCATTTGAAATCTTTGTTCTAGGAGTGTATCTTCTTTGTGGTGGCTTTTAATTGTTTAATATTTGTGAAATTTTAGCAGTGTGGCAGAAAGACCCTGAATAACCTATAAATGAAAGTTTTCTAAAAACTTTATACATGCAAGTAAATGTTCTAAATGGATAAATTAATTCTTTTCTAAACCTCTTTGCAAATCAACTTTTTTTTGTTTTCAGAAAGAATAGTCATCTGTGAAAATGTTTTAGCAGTGTTGTAATCAGTACAATGTTTGATAACAGTTACTTTAACTCAAGAAAAAATTCATTTATAAATTTATATTTTATTAATTTGTCTATGATAAATTTCTCAAGAATGAATTGATATAGTAAATGTTTCAGGTGCATTTTTGCATACTGTTCAACTTAAATTTATTTCTAGTGAGTGTTACTAGATTTTCTAAAAGTGAAATTTAGGAAGTATTGAGTTGGTACATGTGTCAGTAAGTTTTAGTAAGCTACTGAAAAGTGGCTTTTTAAAAAATTGTGTCTTTAAGTGAGAGTAGGAGAGATAGACTTCTGCATGCTCCCTGACTGGGGTCCACCTGGCAAGCCTCGTCTTGGGCCGATGCTCTGCCTATCTTGGACCATGCTCGCAACCAAGCTATTTTTAGTGCCTGAGGTATAGGCTCTATGGAGCCATCCTTATGTGCTCGAATCAATCAAGCCATGGCTGCAGGAGGAGAAAAGAGAGAGAGAGGGAGAAGAGGGAAGGGGAGGGGTAGAGAAGCAGATGGTCACTTCCCCTGTGTGCCCTGACTGGGAATTGAAACTGAGACGAAACTTCCATCCACTGGGTCGATGCTCTACTGCTGAGCCAACTGGCCAGGGCCAGAAAAGTGACTTGTTTTAAGAAGAGGACATTTCCCTAAAATTATTCATTCTGTATGAAACAAGAAACTTGCCCCCAGTTAAAGCACTGATGGAGAAGATTGCAACACATCTAATTGTATTGTTGTACCAAACCCATTTATATAGATTTTACTGTCTACTGATATGTCAGTGATCATTGACATTAGCTTATCAACATCACACTTTGAAAAAGAACTGCAGGTATTCTCTATAGCTGATTTAATGGACACTCAGAAACATTGTCAGCAATTCATGAAACAAAAATCATTATATTTATAAGTGTAAATTTGGGGCTTTCTTCAAATTTTGGATGGATAGAATTATGTTTTGACAGTTTAGCTATAAATTACATGATGAATTACAATATATCAATATCACCAGTAATTACCACATTTTGATTAATCTTATATAGTACTTTGGTTAATACATTTTGCCGAATCCAATACATCTCTATTTTGACACAGTAATTATAGACATAAGGACACCTGAACTTTGAAATCATCCTGAAAAATGTTATTAAGAATTATATGAAACCAAATGTTTATCTAGACATATTTAATTGCCAGCAAAGAAAGCAATTAAAAGTTGCTGCAGAGTAAAAGGCTAACCTTTGTTAAACGTGGTTTTAAGATTGTTACAGAACTTATGGTGATGATAACATGGTGTCCTGGAGGATGTTAACAACTGTAACAGAGTGTTAATTAAGAATGATGTAATCTGCGGCTCAAAATTATTAATATCATGTTAGTTTAGTTGGACAGGAGCAAAACCTAGTTTCAGTTATGATGAAGGCTCAGGTTGTATTTATAGTGGAAAGATTAACATTTTCTTTTTATGCTTTTCCTGAGACAGTTTTAAAATCCTGAATGAAATACAGTCAAATGTAAACATCAAGTCCCTAGCTCATTTACATATGTGCCAGATTTTCAAACTGATTGCTATTTGAACCTAATCTGTCAATGCTGGCTGCATTAGCTACAACAAACATTACATTTACATATTGATTTCTTATTTTGTTTTAGTGTAAATAACCCATAATTATAGTAAATTTGGTCTTTTGTTGACAAGAGCTCATATGACAGTAAGTTTAGAATGGAGATTTAAATTGCCCTGTGCCATGCTTTTTAATTTCAGATCTTGATATGTCTGAAAGGGTAAAAAGATCATTGTCGATCATAATGTATTTCCAACTAAACAAAAGGGAACATTTTGTAAAGCCTTTTGAAATGATAGAAATTATAAAATATTATAGAAGTGAAAAATGCAATGGCACATTCCAAGTTTATTTACATTTTTATAATAAAAAATCACAATAATTTGAGAGAAATTACTGTTTTGCTTCAATATCAGGTCATATTTAAAAAATGAAATCTCTTGGGTATTAGCTTTCTAAGCCTATTGTTTTACATTATTCTTTTGTTTCTTTTCTTTTAAAAAAATATCCAGTGCAAGAAAATAAATAGAATACTCACACAGCAGGGATGAAATAGGAGATTTTCAGTTTCTATATAGGTGTTAGTACTTTACTCAGCTACATATACAGCATTAATTTGAGAAGTTTAATTTCCCTGACAATCCATATTGTACCAGTGAACATATATGGTCTTATACTAAGTAGCAATGGCAACAAATTCATAGTTTTTGTTTTCATTAATTAAAACTGTATGGTATTTTTGAAGTTAAAATATGTGCCTATTTTATTTTTTGATTTTTAGAGAGAGAGAAAGAAAGGGAGAGAGAAAGGAGGGAGAAGCAGGAATCATCAACTTGTAGTTGTTTCCTATATGTGCCTCACTTGTCTAAGCCCAGGGATTCAAACCAGTGACCTCAGAGCATTCCAGGTTGACACTCTACCCACAGCACCACCACAGGTCATGCAATATTGGGCCTATTTAATTGCAAAAATGGTGGCCACCAGATTGTTTTTTATGATTTACAATTTTTAATGGAGATATTTACATACAATAAATGCACAATTCTCAACCATCCCCCATTTATATGAGTTTTAACAAAAGCATATTGTTTTCTCCTGTGGATTTTAATGAGTATTTTAATTTGTATATATATATACAGGTGTTTACAGACAGACAGCCATTTAGAAGCCTGTGCTGAACTGATGCCAACTGTTTACTTGAGTGTTGTGGATACAGAAGTCCTGAAAGCCCTGTATTAGTCAACTCAGCCTGCTATAACAAAATGCCATAGACTAGATGACTTAAACAACAGACATTTAGCCCTCAACTCTGGAGGCTGGGAAGTACAAGATTAAGATTTGCTCCCCCATGACAGAGCCCTTTTCCTTATTTGCAAATGGTTACCTTCTCACTGTTTTCTTATTTGACAGAGAAGAGAGACAGAAAAAGTAAGTTCTAGTTTTTTTTCTCTTAGAAGAACACTAATCTCATCATGGGCCCCACTTCATGTCTGTTGAAACTTTAGCACCTTCCAAAGGCCCTATCTCTAAATACTATCACATTGGGGGTTAGGCTTTCAGTATGAATTTGAAGTGGAATACAAATATTCAGGCCATAACATCCCTGAAGCCCAAGACTGAATTTGTTGTTTTCCTAGACTAATTGTTTATTTATTTATTTATTTATTTATTTATTTATTTTTTACAGGGACAGAGAGAGAGTCAGAGAGGGATAGATGGGGACAAACAGGAATGGAGAGAGATGAGAAGCATCAATCATCAGTTTTTCATTGTGACACCTTAGTTGTTCATTGATTGCTTTCTCATATGTGCCTTGACTGTGGGCCTTCAGCGGACTGAGTAACTCCTTGCTGGAGCCAGCGACCTTGGGTCCAAGCTGGTGAGCTTTTTGCTCAAGCCAAATGAGCCCGCACTCAAGCTGGCAACCTAGGGGTCTCGAACCTGGGTCCTTCCGCATCCCAGTCCGACACTCTATCCACTGCGCCACTGCCTGGTCAGGCTAATTGTTTCATCTTGATGGAGTTGTAGTTTATAACTGTGAGTGCTTCCCCTAGAACTGTTACTGTTTTACTTGGAAGGCTGTTGTTTAGCCTGGTCAAATCTTCTGCCCACTGCAGACTTTAAAAGGATTCATTACTCAAAAAATTGCTGGAGAGGAAATCCTTATATTACTATTAACTATTCTTGGTGCAAGGCACCCTGCCTACTACTGTTCTAACCTATGAAATGGGCTTGCTTCTCTCTGGTAGTAGGGGAACCATTCCACTTCTTAATTGGGAATAATGCCAGGTATATAGCTACATGATGATCAGGTGATTGTTTCGCTACTGTAATGCAGTTTTATGTTAATCTTGGAAAATCACTGCGTTCTAAGTGTTAAAATAGCCATGTGCTTTGGTCACTGAAGTGCTCTTTCAGTGTGAAATAAACACAGTCAAAGCAGTAAAGACTGGTAACTTTTATTTATTTTTAATTTTTCTGAAGTGAGAAGTAGGGAGGTAGAGAGACAGACTCCTGCATGTGTCTGACAGGGATCCATCTGGCAAGCTCACTAGGGGGCAATGCTCTGCCCATCTGGAGCATTGCTGTGTTGCAACCTGAGCCATTCTAGCACCTGAGGCAGAGGCCATGGAGCCATCCTCAGCACCCAGGCCAACTTTGCTCCAATGGAGCCTTGGCTGCAGGAGGGGAAGAGAAAGATAGAAAGGAGAGGGGAGGGTGGGAAGCAGATGGGTGCTTCTCTTGTGTGCCCTGTCTGGGAATCGAAACCAGGACTTCCACAGCCCTGGTCGACACACTACCACTGAGCCATCCGGCCAGGGCCAACATTTATTTTTTTAATGTTGCTTTTATCAATACTGGGCTATGAAAGTCAAAACTGTATGGCTTTTTATGTTTGAATGTATAAAAATGTAGCTTCATTTATTTATTGTGTTAAAGTTTGCTATACTGCCTGACCAGGCAGTGGAGCAGTGGATAGAGTGTCAGATGTGAAGGACCCAGGTTCAAGACTCCAAGGTTGCCAGCTTGAGCGTGGGTTCATCTGGTTTGAGCAAAAAGTTCACCAGCTTGGACCCAAGGTCGCTGGCTTGAGCAAGGGGTTACTCAGTCTGCTGTAGCTCCACGGTCAAGGCACATATGAGAAAGCAATCAATGAACTAAGGTGTCACAAGGAAAAACTGATGATTGATGCTTGTCATCTCTCTCTGTTCCTATCTGTCTGTCCCTGTCTGTCCCTCTCTCTGACTCTGTCTCTGTAAAAACAAAACAAAACAAAAAACCAAAAATTTGCTATACTTTTTATTATGTAAAAGAAGTGGAAGGTAATATAAAATGTTTTAAATTAAGCTAGTAAATTAAAATGAATTTTGTACACATTAGAAGGTAGATATTTTACAGACTACTTTTCTGTTTCTGATAAATGTTACAAGTAAATTGGAATGGGATCTGCTCAGACAGAGGTGGACATTCTGCTAATGAAAGAGTACTGGATGCCCTGGCCGGTTGGCTCAGTGGTAGAGCGTCGGCCTGGCGTGCAGGAGTCCCAGGTTTGATTCCCAGCCAGGGCACGCAGGAGAAGCGCCCATCTGCTTATCCACCCCTCCCCCTCTCCTTCCTCTCTGTCTCTCTCTTCCCCTCCCGCAGCCAAGGCTCCATTGGAGCAAAGATGGCCCAGGCACTGAGGATGGCTCTGTGGCCTCTGCCTCAGGCGCTAGAGTGGCTCTGGTCGCAACAGAGCAACGCCCCAGATGGGCAGAGCATCGCCCCCTGGTGGGCATGCCGGGTGGATCCCGGTCGGGTGCATGTAGGAGTCTGTCTAACTGCCTCCCCGTTTCTGGCTTCAGAAAAATACAAAAAAAAGAAAAGAAAGAAAGAAAGAGTACTGGAAGCCCAAGACTTGTAGATAGAAAGGACGCAGAGAAGGGGTGGTCTACTGAAACTATTTCTAGAATTGTGTTAGTGGCTTAGATACTAATGCTTAGTTATGATACTGAAAATTTTAGTGACTATCCATTCATCCATCCATTTGTATATCTATTCATCCATCCATTTATCTTCACATCCTACCTAGCCCCCACACCCTGCTGCCATTTTTAAATTAAGAAACTGACTAGGAGAATTTTGAGATAGTGTATATGAAAATTTCTAGCACTTTTCCTACTAATTGTTTAAAAATGTTCACATTCCTTGTATTATATTGTATTGTATGATATTTTTTGCAAATAGCTGCTAGCTCAAAGCTTTGGGACAATGTATAGGGTTCTCATTACATTTTAAACATTAATTTCAGTCTGATTTGAGGGTAGAACAGTGGTTAAATTGGAATGGCAGGGTCTGAATGTTAAGTTGGTAAATGTAAATATTCAAATGCATAATTTTATAATGGAGAATGAAAAATTAAAAACCAGTGAAAACAGATGTTCTGTCAAGACATTTATTGCACTGACTTAAGATTCAGACTGCTTTTAAAAAGTTTCTACATTTGCTTACATGTTTCCATCTCTCATGTAATTGAAGAGAAAACATGCCATTACAAAAGAAAACCTGTTTCATGTTGTTTTTCTTCTACCTATGTTGGTTGACAGTCATCCTCATAGCTACTGTAAGGGTCAAAAGTTGAAGTGGCGTGAATGACTGCAATCTGAACGTGAAAGAGAGCATGCTTGAAGGTGAGCTAACCATAGCTAACTATCCTAACCAACCATTAGAAGACACTGTTAGGAGAAAATTGCTCCTAGATGTAGGAACTAAGGACTCTTTCTGCTAAACAGCAACTATAATCAATTTGCCTAGATATTATTTTAGCAATACAGTTCTTGCAAATTATGCAAATCACCATGGTAAATATCTTAAATAGCCTTTCCTTTCCCATCCCTCTACCCTTAAGAAAAAGGAAAAAAACCTCATGAGGCAAAACTTAACTCAGTTTGCGAGCCAGAGTCTGTGGATTTCTTATTTCCATAGCATCTTAGGAAACGTGATGTTAGAGTTCTTAGCAAACTACTGTTTATCTGCCTATCTCTCAATAAATTCAATGAAGTCATAAGTATGATTTTACTAGGTTCCCTTCTCCTGTACCTAGAGGACAGATTATGAGTTAGACCTGGGTCACTACTATTTATTTGTATATTACATTAAGCAAGTAACTTAACATCAGTTTCCTCATCTGTAAAATGAAAATAACTTCTTAAATTGACAGGAAACTCTTTGCCTGGTACATAGTAGCACTCATTGAAAGCTAGCCATTATTAATGGTTAAGTGAGTAAATCAGGCTTAAGTTTGAGGTTGCAGATAATACCCTTAGCTTACTCCTCCAAACAAACTACTCTCCCAGGGAACCTGTATGTGCTATGTCAACCTCAGACAAGACCTGTACAAAGAACACTGAGTCTGAATCACATGAGGTATCATACAGTATGTTCAGTGCATCAGAAAAGGTTTTACACTCCGTGAACTCCTGCAGAGGAGTGGAACTAAAACATGAACAATAACTGCCGCAGAAGCACATGGGTTGCTTATTCATGTTTCACTGTCATTGCAGGATTTTAAAGTATGGAAATCCATCAAAAGTATTCCTTTTTCAGTAAGTTATAACAGGTCACCTTAAAATTATATGCAATAAAAATTCCCACTTGGCTTTCTAAAATTTAATATTCAAAGTTCAATGAAGTAAGGGCTATTATCCTCTTTCTGAAGAGGAAACTGAGAATTTATAGAGTAATTAAGTGCCTAAAATGGGGTCTTGTATGTAGTAGACACTCAATACATTCTATTGAAAGACTGTATGATTGAAATTTCAGTGTCTTATAGCTAGCACATAGTAGAGCCAGAGAGTCAAATCTGGCCCTGAGATTCCTGAGCAGTTTAAAGCCATAAATATTTTATCTTGCTAATTTACCCCTCCCCCAGGGCTATTGAGGAATTGTAGAAATAGACTAGATTAGTGTTCTTCTGCAGTAGTTTGGCAGTCAGTACTGGTCCTGGCAAACCTTTCTGCAAAGTTATTACACAAGTCTGCCATTCAAGATCAAGAAACACATCTCAGTAATTTCACAAAGGCGAGCACTAAAAGTATTAAACACATGTGTAGATTCATAGGTGAAGATAAAGGGAGATCTATATAATAGTCAAGACTTCTGGAATTCTGAGCTCCTTATTAGCCTAGCATTTGAAGCCCCTATATGTAGGTCCTTAATGTTTTTCAAGTTTTCTCTTTCACAAACCCTTTTCACACCCCTTTAAACTTCTTCATTGCTTTCTACACTTTTCTCTGTATTATCCAGTTTCTGTCTCTGCTCAAACTAGTCTGTATAAAATTGTCCTCCACATCCACTTTTCAAATTACTATTTATTCTTTTTCAAGTAGTTCAAAGCACTCTCCCACATCTGTACGATCCTCATGTCTGTTTTAATCTCTGAATAGTCTTTCTTGAGGTCAGTGGTTACCTTTTATTCCTGTATTATCACAAATAATAGAAATAAAATAATTATGGAAAGAATGATTGGTGAACTCCTAACAGTTGTTCATCTTTTTATGCAGCCTAGCCATTTGGGAGATAGGATGCTGATGTGTAAAGAACATAGAATCAAATATAGTTTAGACACTGGGTTCCACTTTTTTTTTTGACAAAGACAGAGAGTCTATCTCAGAGAGAGGATAGATAGGGACAGACAGACAGGAACAGAGATGAGAAGCATCAATCATTAGTTTTTCATTGCAACACCTTAGTTGTTCATTGATTGCTTTCTCATATGTGCCTTGACCGTGGGGCTACAGCAGACTGAGTAACCCCTTGCTCGAGCCAGTGACCTTGGGTCCAAGCTGGTGAGACTTGCTCAAACCAGATGAGCCCGCGCTCAAGCTGGTGACCTCCAGGTCTCGAACCTGGGTCCTCCACATCCCAGTCTGATGCTCTATCCACTGCGCCACCACCTGGTCAAGTGGGTTCCACTTTTTTTATAACTGCATAACCTTGGACAATTCCTTAACCTTGGTGAACCACAGTTTTGTGAATAAAATGGCAATTCACAGATAGGCTGAAAAACTGAGAATTAGTAATTTTTTTATATGCAGTTCAGAATATGCAGAGACATTTCTTAATGTTTATGTAATTGAATCACCTTTTAGTATGAGAGTTGCCAAAGGGAAATACTGATGAATAATAAGATATTTACCCTCTAAAGGCTTATAGTCTTGAGTTTAGTACTTTCACATGTGAAACAAAAAGCAAACTGTACAAAGCACACTATAAGCAAGCATTAAATACAGTATGTGATATAGGAATTTAGAGAAAAGGAGTTCTATAATAAATAAAAATGGTAGACCTTTAGGTGATCTGAAAGCTATGCAGTATTTGGGACTGGTGGGGGATGGGAAGGAGGACAAGCAAAACATGAATAGCAATTGAATTGAGTATGATGTGATGTTTTTGACATGAGCGAAGTTAGCCAAACTCTATAGCCATGTTTTTCAACAATCGTTGGGTCTATAATCTTCATTCAACATGGGTGGTTAACCCTTTTAGGGACTACACAAAATTTCTGGCGGACCGACAGCAGTCCATGAACCAGCAGTTGAAAAACACTGCATTAGAGCAAAAGCCACATTTTAGAAAATAGTTGTGAAATCAATCTACCTGTGAAAGGTCTTGAAACTACAAGTAGGCTCTTGGTTACTTGCCACTTTCACCCCAAATGCATTTAACAGGCATATGTTAAACATTGATTCAACCACTGTTTTAGCCTCACTACCCTACTCTCACACACTTTAATTGTGGTCACACCGAGCTTTTCATGATTTCCTGAGCATGGTCATTTTTTCTGGCCTTACTGTACTTACTGTATGAGCACCTCTTGGCATAATCGCTCCTAATTGAAACAGTTACTTTTTTGCTCCTTTATACTAGATTTTCTTGATTTTTCTTTTATCTCACTGACCATTTGCCAATCAAGCAAACTCCTCCTCTTCTGCTTGTCCTCAAATTATTGGAATGCTCAGGACTCCATTTTGGACTTTCTCCTTTTCTCTAAGTAATCTGGTTTCCCAGGTGATTTCTTTGGCCACAAAACCCAAATGCTATGTATATGCTGTCAACTCTCCTGCTCTGAGTTCTTTTGCTTGACCTTCAACTCCTATGTAACTAACTATACATGATATCTCTTTCTGGATGTCTTATAGGCATTTGAAAACTTTTTTTTGAGAGAGAGAGATGCAGAGAGAGAAGGACAGACAGAGAGATGAGAAGCATCAACTTGTAATTGCATCACTTTAGTTGTTCATTGATTGCTTTCTCATATGTGCCTTGACCAGTGACCCCCTGAGCCAGTACTAAAGCCAGTGACCTTGAGCTTCAAGTCAGCGACTTTTGGGCTCATGTCTATGATATCCCACGCTCAAGCTGGCAACCCTGCACTCAAGCTAGTGAACCTGCATTCAAGCTAGATGAGACTGGGCTCAAGTCAGTGACCTCAGGGTTTTTTTTTGTGTGCGTGTTTTTGGTTTTTGGGTTTTTTTTTGTATTTTTCTGAAGTTGGAAACGGGGAGGCAGTCAGACAGACTCCCGCATAAGCCCGACCGGGATTCACCCGGCACGCCCACCAGGGGGCGATGCTCTGCCCATCTGGGCCGTTGCTGTGTTGCAACCAGAGCCATTCTAGCGCCTGAGGCAGAGGCCACAGAGCCATCCTCAGTGCCCAGGCCAACTTTGCTCCAATGGAGCCTTGGCTGCGGGAGGGGAAGAGAGAGACAGAGGAGAAGGAGAGGGGGAGGGGTGGAGAAGCAGATGGGTGCTTCTCCTGTGTGCCCTGGCCGGGAATTGAATCCAGGACTCCTGCATGCCAGGCCGACGCTCTACCACTGAGCCAACCAGCCAGGGCTGACCTCAGGGTTTTGAACCTAGGTCCTCAGCATCCTGGGCCGACACTATCCACTGTGTCACGACCTGGTTAGGCACATCTTAAAACTTAATGTTTTTAAAACTTCTCATCTCAGTTTTCCTACCCAGCCTCGTTTTTTGTTGTTGTTGTTGTAGTTGTTAAATGCAGTTCCATCCTTTCATTTACTCAGTCCAGAAGCCTTGGGGTTATGTTTTTGTCTTGTACTCCATCAGTAAGTTTTCTGGCTTCTACATCTAAAATACATGTTAATCTGACAACTCTTCGCCATCTCCTGTTTTATTTTCTTCATAGCACTTAGTATTCTCTAAAATTACTTATTTAGTTAGTTAATTATTATTTATGACCTTTACTAGAATGTAGATTTCATAAAAGCAGGGACTGTGTTTTTTCTTGTTCACCTCTGGTATCTCTAACAACTAGAACAGTGTCATAAACATTGGTAGATGCTCAATAAATATGTTAACAGAATGAATGAATATGCTGTGTTCTACTTATCCTTCATATTTTAACTTATCTTTCTTCTCTGAAGCTTTTTTTTAATCTCTTTCTTCTCTCACTGAGACAGAGTTTGATACTTCTCAGTTTTTGTTGTATTTCCTCCCCAGTTTCTCAGTTCTATCTATTACTTATATTATGGCTGTTTATGTATTTGTCTACCTTTATAAGATTGTGAAATATAACCTGGAGATGTTCTCTCTGAACATATGTACCCTGATTTATCAATGTCACCCCATTAAAATTAATTTAAAAAACCCAAAAAACAAACAAAAAAAAGATTGTGAAATATTTTATGGTTAGGAAGTATATTATTTGGGTTGGTTGTCTTAGCACTGGAATAATGTGAAGCATTGATTTAATGTTGATAAATAAATGAATCAAAATTTTAATTCCCATGGTAGTTTTCCAGAGGCAAGATTGCTGTTTCCTTCTGGATTTTTACAATTCATTATTCAATCAATACTTATCTTCAATGTGCAAGGTACTATGCTTATGTACTAAGGAGACAGTGACAAAGGTCCTTGCCTAAAGAAACTATTTTTAGCAGGGTTATCATTTCCTTTGATTTTGATTAACAGTATTTCATGCAGTATATTGGTGTTGCCTGGGTAATTTTAATCAGTAATCCACCTGTGAACTCTTTAGGAGACAATAAGACAAACAGATTAACTGCCTAATTTTTAATCTTATGTATGTTTATCACATAGTTACATATTGGCAGAGGAGTGATCAAGGAAGGACAGAATGATATAATACACCCAAAATGTTTCCTGATTCCATAAGCATGGCATAATTATAGAGGCTGGTGGTACTGATTATTCATAAATAATAGTAATAGATTTTTATCGTCAGTACTGATAGTGCTTCTTAGTATTTTCATAAACAAATAGAACCATGACTTACGCTTTTTAAAATATATGACTAACTGCATTAACTCATGGTTCTGACACATTTCTACTATTTTAGAACTTTTTTTTGGCATAGAGTTTAATGTTGTTCTGAATTCTTCAGTTTCTGAATTCTGTGTATTTCTCATTCCTAACTGAAAGCACAATTATTTTGAAGGATTTTGGTACAGCAATTAAAATGTATAGATTTCAGTATATCAAGAATTTTTACTTAAATCATATTTCTATTCTTATAAAACATTCATAAATATAAACATTAGTTTCATATATCTCTTCTTTTAGAACAGTATTCATTTTAGTAACATACCTGGAATTTGATATAATTGACAAGTTTGGTCCTTTTAAAGGTAATACATATGCAGATACGCAGACATTAGCAATAATATATGACTTGTAAAAAAGTCTATGTATGCAAAGTATTTGCAATTGAAGTTTAAAAATACATTGGTAGAGAAGGAGTTAACAGGTTAGCTCCCCATGGTTGTTCTCAGCATGCTCTTTTGCCTTTAGGAGCTGCAAAGATGATAACATTGGGCCCAGACATGCCTGCATGGAGGTTATGGTACTCCTGGGGTTTTTGCAGCTAGTTGTGAAACAAGCTAGAACTTGTTCATCTCAGAGTTTCTTGTTTTTCTTTCAACCCTTTCAGTGCCCTGCAGGAGTCATTAAATCAAAACTTCATGCTGATCATCACCCACAGAGAAGTCCAGCGGGAGTACAACCTGAACTTCTCAGGAAGCAGTACCATTCAAGAGGTGAGTTATGTCTCACAGCTGAGGAATAAAGGTAGCTCATTATAGCTAATGTTGACCCTGTTAAAGAGGGCTTATCTGTTCTGGTTGGAAACTCTCTTTATGTTTCATTATTGAGTTCTTAATTTTAATTAACTGGGACATCATGATTACTGTAGATATATTAAATGACTTGACCTAGAAAGACAGATGTTATAAATGGGAGCTCTTGATAATCTTAAAATAGTCACCTTAAAACTCTGCTTATAATACTCATTATAATTTACCATATTTTATGGTTTTATAGTAATTACTCAAAATATTAAATTGGAAATTGTTGCCAGTATGCATTTTTGAACATACTTATGTTTTGTTTCAAAGATTGCTCTCAAATATATCACTTAAAATGTATACCCTGTTTCCAAAAAGAATATGAAAAGGCTTTTCTTAAGCAGCTCAATCCCAGTCTTGGGCAGTATTTGAGAGATGCTGATGAAACCTTAAGTCATTTAACTCAGAATATCTGAGAAGACTATTTATGGTTAGTATTTTTTTTCTTCAATGTAGCCAACCAGGGCCACTGTTTCAAAAAGGAACCTCTCCCAATAGAGAAGAGGTACCTTCTGGCCTGTGACCCCACCTAGCTAAAAGCCAGTGATTTACATATCTCCACTGGGGGGAAATGTATCAGGCTGTGACAGGACTTGTGTTTAGAAACACTGAAATGATGATTATATCACATTACCCCTTTTAAGTTGTGAAGACAACAATCATTTCTCTACTAATGTTTTTATAAAGAGAATCACGCTTAAACTTGGATTATTTTATAAATTTTTTCTTGGACTACATACATTGCTTAAAATAATTACTCATGTCATATTGAAAGAACAAGTGGTTTTCATCCTAATCATTTTTAGAGGTGTATGAATTGTGGCAGTAATGGCTAGATTATTAGTGGTTCCCTTTTGTCATGTTCTGTCAATGAATTTCAAGTTCTGAATTTGTCATAAATCATAGCTTGAAATTATTTTCTGTTTATCACTTGTATAGTTGCCTGATTAGTAATTAAAACCTTTAAAAGTATTCTTGGCCCCTAATTTGGATCAAAGGTTTGAGATACTTGATCTTTTTTTTTATAGTTTAAAACGTTGCCATTTCATTTTTAACCTGTATAATGGATGTCCTAGACTCTAAACTTAGATTCTTTATTTCTTGAATAAACATCGTTGTTTTTACACAAGGAATAGTATTTATGGCTCTATCACAGAGTTTTTCTGGAAACTTCATGATAGTAAAACTTAAATTATATATTGAATATAATTAAATAAGGGAAATTTAATCAAGAAAAACAAAGATACTGAGTAAATTTTATTCTGTTGATTTATTTTTAAATTGAAGACTAGTATAATACATGATGGATAAACATATACTATTTTATTTTTCTTTCTGAATGGAATTTTTATTGCTAAAAATTTAATGTTTTTTTCATTCCCAATTTCTATAGTTTGAGTGTGTTTCTGCTTTCTCCCACAAGAGGGCAGAAAGGACTATTAAACTGATAATCTAAAAATGCCATTCAGTGTTTTCAAATTAGCTTCTCTTATATTAACAAAAAGGAGCATAATGGCCAAGTTATTGTTTGATTTACAGATAATTGGCATATTGCAGGGAGGAGACTTAATTTCACCCTTTTAAATTAAACAGGGAGATTTAAAAAGACATAAAATATTCATTAATGTTCAGTGATTATAAAGTAGTGGCATATATTTATTTTGCCTTTATTACTGTTTCGATGGGGAAATACTGCAAATATTTCCGAAATCGAGTTGGCCATACTGACAAGTTGAAATGTTTAAGCAGCGTTAATGCAATGTGTTCACACCTGATATCCTATGCAGAATGATTCAAAATGACTGCATCAATTATTAAAAGAAATATTTAAAATTCTGTAAATGTGCCATTGGATGCCACAGTTAGCTGAAACTGTTCTTTATGGCCTGCTATTTAGATTATCAAATACATTTTAAGCTTCAAGGACTTGAAAACAGTCAGTATTTCTTATACCATTTTCTAAATGAAATAAATTCCAGATTTTTTTTTTTTTTTTTGTATTTTTCTGAAGTTGGAAACGGGGAGAGACAGTCAGACAGACTCCCGCATGTGCCCGGCTGGGATCCACCCAGCACGCCCACCAGGGGGCGACGCTCTTCCCACCAGGGGGCGATGCTCTGCCCCTCCAGGGTGTCGCTCTGCCGAGACCAGAGCCACTCTAGCGCTTGGGGCAGAGGCCAAGGAGCCATCCCC
Organism: Saccopteryx bilineata; assembly: GCF_036850765.1. Taxonomy (NCBI): domain Eukaryota; kingdom Metazoa; phylum Chordata; class Mammalia; order Chiroptera; family Emballonuridae; genus Saccopteryx; species Saccopteryx bilineata. The sequence goes on from NC_089492.1 coordinate 251,077,220, forward strand.
AGCACCCGGGCTATCTTTGCTCCAGTGGAGCCTTGGCTGCGGGAGGGGAAGAGAGAGACAGAGAGGAAGGAGGGGGGGAGTGGAGAAGCAAATGGACGCTTCTCCTATGTGCCCTGGCCCGGAATCAAACCTGGGTCCCCTGCACGCCAGGCCGACGCTCTACCGCTGAGCCAACCGGCCAGGGCCCAGAAATATTTTTGCAAAGACATATTCCTATGTATTTCTTGGCAAGAGTTTGGTTTCTTACTCTGTTTCACTTTTCTTTTTTTCTTTTAGTTGATTTAAATAATACTTTGAAGTGCTATTGATGGGAATAATAAGTCCTTTTTTTTTTTTTTTTAATAACAGTTGCTTTTCTGTGTGAAGACCAGGTACACACAGGTTCTTTTATTCTGTACAACTTTTAAAAAGGATGTGAATTATTGTCTCTAGGCCTGGGATAACACTCTGTAAGCCTAGTCCTAAAACTTGCCCCTTTAACTTGTGGACTAACTGATGAGGGGGAGTTTCAGGACAAGAGGCTCATATGCTACATACTTGCAGTTTTTATTGTGCATGATTAAAAGTCAGTTTGCTATAATCTTACAATGATTTTGCAGTGTTATTTTATAAACTCTAGAATTTTTGCTGTTAATATAGAAGCTTAATGATGCCATATATCCTAAATTATAAATTAATTTATATCATCATTTCCGGTATTTCTTTTCAGTATTTTTAGATAGATCTAAGAATGAATTCTGATCAATATATGAAGGAAAGTAAGAAATGTAAAAAAAACCCATTTTTTTTCTTTTTAAGTGTATATTTGTTGTAGGTGAAAAAAATATATTGGTACTTTTAAATTTTGGAAAGCCTTGCATTTTTGAAAGAAAGCTTTTGTAATATTTTTCCACCAAAGGGAATCTACTATTACATGAAATAGGGTTGAAAAGGACGCTATGATTTCAACTTTTAATTTAAACAAAATACACTTTTTAAAATACTGAATTAGAAAATGGAACGTAGATGCAGTTAGAATTTCAAATAAACTATTCAGTGACCATATGTTCATGCAAGTTAGTAGTGATAAACCAATAGTTGCACAAGTGTTTGTTCATTCTGGTCTGGTCTCTTGCCTCACAATGTGTGACATGTCTTTAGGGTGCTCTAGATTTTAATTTAAGCTAGTTAGATATTGAGGTTATTTTTTTAAAAAGCTCTTTACAAATCCTTCCACTTACCCTCCTACTTGAGGAAAAGGCAGAGATAATATAAAAAGGGCAGAATGGAGAGTTACAAGTAATCATAAGAATAAATGTTATTTCTCCTTTCCATTATGTGAAATAGTTTGTAAAATGTATCAAATAATAGAATAATAACTTTGTGACAATCTGTCTTACCTTTTTGGACCCTCAGTTACTTACTTGTCACACCTTAAAATGTGAATTTCCTTGAAAATTTAAACAAGCTTACCTTATATTAATGAATATTTTACACTGACAATTTCAATTTTTAAACAGTTAATTGTACAGATTCTAGTAATTCTGTCATACTGTTAAAGATCTGTGGTATAAATGCACTTGGGATTGGTTAAATTGGGGTGGGGGTGGGGGATTGATTTGCCTACTGCAAACCCTAAACCCAGATGTGGAAAAGGATATAAAGTCCCTGAAATCAAGCCAGTTTTTTCTTGGAAACGAATTCTTTGTTGTCTTTTTTACTACTGCAAAGCTTCTGTTGGGCTGAATATCCACTTTTCTTTGTAGAGGTCACACAAATTTAAGGAATACATACACGACCCAGAATAACAATGATAAGAAACCTAAGTATTTTTGGTGAGAATCATATTACCTATCCATTACAGCAAGAAGCACAATGAATAGCTATTGGAATTATTTAAATCCTCTTTGAAGTTTCACTTTACCTTAGAATTCTCACTGTTTTATTAATGTTGATTTAGTTCTTAATGGGAATAGAGGGGAAATTGGCAACCTATAAAGATATATCTTGCATGGAATAGTAAAACATTTCGCTATGGATACTAGTGATTGTCCACTGGGAAGCCAACATTGTGAATTAGCAATAAGAAGGGAACTAAATACATAAATTGTACCAGTCCTTCAAAATAATCTTGGCTAAATAATTGTGAAATCATGAGGCTAATTCTTATTCTGCAAATGTGAGACTTTTGTTGACTTTTGTTTTTGTTTTTCTACTTGCCTCTTTCTCAACTTGTTTGGCTAACATATATTTCAAACTATTCTCAAATACTGGAGGTCATTAACAGTAATTAAATATATAGTATTTTACAGATTGTACTAATGGACAATTTTCTAGTAGTGGATTGACTCTTAACTTTTTAACTAACATGCCCTTTCTGTAAATGTTTTAGAGGGGTAATGGGGGGTTTTCTGTTTGTTTTTTTGTTTTTCAGTATGGAGGGGGTGGGGGTGCTGGCACAGAAATGAAGAGCAGGGTAGCTTAGAATCTGCATATACAAGAGGGTAAATTAAATTGTGTGTATTTAATTAAAAGTTTCAGTAGTTTATTTTTACTTCCAGATAAATGGCATATTATGAGCTCAGTTAGAATGAACCCATTTTAATTACCATGTATCATAGTTTGAGTTTTTAAAATTTGAAATTACAAATGACATTTTACCAAGAATGAAAGAAATATCATTTCTTAAGCTACTGGGAATGAATTCAAGCCTTCATTCAGCTTTCAGAAAAGGAGATTATGAGTTTCTTTCAAATATACATGTTTATTATTATTAGTTTCAAGTTACATTTTATAACTGAGATCTCTTGAAGTTATACCATTTCAACTGAACAGATCAGTAAAGGCCATTTTAAAAAATTGAGGATTTCTGTGATTCTTAATTAATTATCCTATTAGGAAATAAGTTTATGTAATATTTACAATGCAGCCATTTGGAAATGACAAATCTTTTTCTCTCTTTGAAAGTATTTTAGAATAATCTCTATTGGAAATTATTTATAGCCTATTTCTTCACCTACATTTCAAGAAGATAGAAACAAAATTTTATTAGGAATTAAGGGCAATGCTTTAGTCCTTTGTTATTTAAGATACTTTTATTCTAACATCTACTTGGCCGACTACGTTTCACAATCTGTGATTTGTGGGTTGGCAGTTTTGAAATACCTGCGTTAAGAGAAATTATGTTCAGTTATCAGAAACTAATAAACATAAGACATTTTTATATGCAAGAAAAGGCAGAGAGTAAATAATTGCACTGGTGACCAATACTGTAATAATCCTGTTTTACAATATGCACTTGACAGGTTGTAATAGTGCTAATTGAAGAGACTAATTCACACTTGCTTCATTCTATTCAAAGGCAAAATCAGCAGCTTGTTTTGCTTTTGACCAGATGGTCCTCATGAACACCTACTGTGCACTTTAAGTGCTTTACTAGAATTACAAAGGCTGGGGCTGCGTTCGACTCCAAATGATTTGAGAAGCGAGGGGGGGGACCCTCTGTGCTCAATGGATTTGGTGCAAGTAAATTAATTCTAGTAGACCCATTACACACTGAGCCCCCTTTTCAAAGCTCCGAGTCTCCTCGCTTGCTCTGTAGCAATGAGAAAGAGAAAGAGAAAGGCAGATTACTGCAAACAGAAATAAAAAAAAGGGATATGAAAGGGAGAAAAGAGGCCTTGAAGCCTTTCATATCATTTGAGTTTTTCAAGTGCGTTATTTTTGGGGAGGGTGAATATATGAAAAGCCAATTGGAGTTTTTTTTGTTTTAAAGTGCGCTATTTAAGCACCGTGAATATAGGCGCAAGAGCAACAGTTGACTGAGTTTACTGTGGTGAAGCTTTGTGTCCGAGGATGAATCAAATTCATTATATTCAACTCTTTGTGTTTTAACATGAATGTAGGGTTAGTTTCACAAGACTGTGTCTGTTTAGGATAATTATAATTTAATATTTTCCTTTCATAAAGTTATCACTGTAGATGTCTAAAATTTTAATCAAAGCAGATTTTGTACATTGACTTTGAAGCACCCTGACAGTTTAAAATTCAAAGGAAAGCTTTTTTAGTTTTCAGAAGAAAAGAAAGGCTTATTCTAATGACATTGAAGCAGAGATTATTATAACTAATTAGAAGTCACACATCTGTTAGCTTTTAGTTTGTGACTTACTTATATATTTTTTGAGTAAAATATATACTTTAAAAATATATTGCTGTCATTAAATGAACCCAAAGGGATAAAAATGAACTTAAAAGAGAACCATTTATTTGAGCCAGCCATTTTTGCAGATCTCTACATGTTTCCATAAAAATATGTAATGTATTAAAATCCATTAAATGTAAATTAGAGTTGCATAGTTAATAACTTAAGTTGGAATGCACTTCTAAACATTTTTACATTTCTTGTTAGCATAATTCTGATTATTTTTCTGATTACTAAAGTTATGAAATAGCAATATAAGCAGACCCAGTTAATGCAAATGTATAGTTCTTTCTTATCCTTAAAGCTCTTTGTATACAATATAGTAATTTGGAATACTGACATTATAAAATAATTCTTATTGCAATCTGTGTGGGTTAAGATATTGGGGATCACATCTAGAAATACATGTCATTTTCTATGTTTTTATACTTTAATTCTCTTGTGATTATATATTTGTTGCGTGGTTTACTTTTGTTTGATGGTATATACTACTGACATAATTCAGGTTCATTTTAATTATAGTTATTAGCAGAGAATACAACAAAATTATAACAATATTTTATAATTTAATGATGATTATAAATATTTCATAGAAAATATTTATTTCTAAATCTCTTTAAATTAATGCCTTGATTTATATTTTAAAAGGCAAAATGTACCAATATGCTTTATATATCAATATGCTTTAATTACATTCTTCAGAAATAAAACATAGAAGTGCAAAATACAACCACAAAAATAGTTTAGATTTTATTTCTCATATACAGTATAGAAGTTTTAGTGAAGAAAATAGCATGACCTTTTTTATATTCAGAGTAAAATTGTATTAATTTCCAGTTAGTGTGGGCATTGCGTTGGGACTTATTCACAGAAATATAAGTTACGGGGTGGGGAAGAATATAAGTGGAATCCCCGAACCTTCAACCAAAAAAAAATCCAATGAAATTTATAAGCAATGAGGTGTTAATGAATGATATCCTTGGGGGGGGGGATAGAATTTCAAGAAAAAAATTAAATGATTAAAAACTTCCTAAAAAATGTTTTTGCAGTAAACTATTTAAATAAAGGTAAGATTACTCAATTCTCTTTCTTGTAGGTATAAAAAGCTATCTTTAAAGCCGGAACCTCAATTAGCAGAAGTTGATTGATCTTGACCGTGTAGTAACTTAGGTATGGTTGGTTCTTTGGTTTCACAGACACAGTACTTGAAGATGTTCTCATGAAGAAGAGTATATTTCATTTTAAAACATTAACCCTTAGATTTCTGAATTCCAGAGACAAGATTCTCTCCTGGAGGGTGAAGGTTAGAAAAGGCTGTGATTTCTTGTTATGCTGAAATACCATGTTATTTTAGCCAAGAAATATTTTAATATTTAAGTATCCTCCAGCCATAAAGTAAAAATACTAATTTCCATAATCATCTTCTCACCCTACCCTAGCAAAAACAGAAAAAACAAAACAAAAATACTAAAGAAACAAGTATATGAAAGGATAAGTGAAAGGGAGAGTGCTAGACCAAGACTAGGTATATTATAAGGCCTGCATGTAGAAAATTATTTACATTATACACCAAAGATTTTTTTTTACTATAACCTCTTAAAACATCTGTTTATGGTAATTTTTTTTGTATAATGCATCTTGTATATAACTTAATACTATCTTGTCAAGGAGTTATTTTTCAAATATATTTAGTGTGGCAAACATACTTTAAAAATCCTATCATACAATTTAGGGCTTTATTACCTTATTTTTGCCCTTAATATATTTCTGTCATTTTTCTAAACTTTTTTTTTTTTTTAAGGAAAAACGATTTTAAAAGCTCATAGCGAACATATTCTATAAATGACAAAATGTATTCCTTGCTTTGTGGTCATTGCGTGACCAGACAGTAGAGTACTGGATTGTTGTAAGGTTTTTACAGCTGCAAGGCAAAAGCATCTGCTCATTGCAAAGCCGGCATTGTTTAATTTTGACACTGACTTTTCCATGCGTCTTGTACCAAGTACTGGATTAGATGCCACTAAGATGAAATTTGTTTTAAGTTGCTCCCAAAGTGCAGCTGTCCCCATCTACAGCCTTATAGCTTAACCAAAGTAGATGGACATAGGATCAATCAGAATCTTTCTACAGGGTCACTCACTGGACTAGGGAGGCTCAGAGAAAGAATGTTAATGATATTTTTATTGTGAATAACTGAAAAATTAGTTTCCAGGCTGATTTAGTGTATGTAGAATATATACCCTCCCACATACCTTTTTGGGGCAGTAGAATCATTATTAAATATTTAACTTTTAAATTGGAGTATAATAGTCAATTATTAAGGTGCTTGTGTGTGCATTAGGCTCTATTCTTCTGCTATCAATTGGAAGAAAAATGATCAGTTTATTGGTCACTAAAGTAGACTGAAAATAAAACTCAATCTAAAATGGCTCTACTAAAATCTTGAAAAATTGATATTTTTATAGAATGATAATTTTTCTTTAATGTTTCAAGTGAATGAAAAAAGAAAGAGCACCTCACTTCCCGGGTTTCCTGGGATTGTGTGATTTTCTACCCAGCTGGTCCAAATTGATTGATACAGGGCCAAATACTTGTCTGCCTACATTTCAAAGTCTATAATTTGCTAATGAATTGTGGTAATAATCTTTCATCATACATGAAAGATTTAGCTCAACAATTTGCTAAGTATGTATTTTGATCATAAAATTTTTGGACATTCACCAAGCTTTACATCTATTTTACAGCTAATACATGGGGGTTGAGGGGGAGCAGGGGGGGAAACAATACTGAACATGGACACTTGATGGGAAGAGATGAAGGGAACAGGAGGGAAGAAGGTAAAAGAGTAATGCCAGGAAAGTCCTATGAGTGGCAGTGGAAAACAAGTCAGATTTGCACTTAGAATGCAAAATAGAAGTTTGAAAATACTGGCAAAGTTTTATTCTATGGTGCCTTAGGTATGTTATCCATGTACATGAAGGCAAGGAAGGAATTTTTTTCATTTTTGGCTACAGCTATTTCACACATTGATTATGGAATAATTTTTTAGAAGCTTTATGCTAGAAAAGTAAAATGTCTGCAAATTGGAAGTAATTGAAAGAATAAGAATAAAAGCCAGAAGTTTGTTAGGATTGATTTGAGACTTAAAAAAACCCAAAAAAACAGTGAAGAAATAACTGATTTGACCAATTCCCAAGGTGAGAAAGGAACCTCCCAGTTAAACTTTTGAAATGACTGTAAGCATCCAAGAAAATGTTTTCTCCTTTCAAATACAGACTATACAAATGAAAATGAGGTGTATATTGGGGGGTAGGACAGAATAACCTCTGTTTGGGAAAGTGCAGACCTTATTTATGTATAAATATTTTGTAGAGCAGCTTAGAGTATGTTCTAGCAGAAGTCCAGGTAAAAGAGACTGAACCTTCCATCTTACAGATTTTAAATATAAGCAGCTCTAGAATTTTTACATAACTGCCGGACCTCTTTCTTGTATATGTCACATTTCCAGATCATTAATATGTATCCATTTGAATAATTTTATTTTTGTTCTCTGATAGATCTAAGCCTGTTTAAATGTTAATATAGTGAATGTCTATTCAAGATGGCACCATTAAAACTAAAAGTATTTAGGAAATTGAAAGATATATATATTTTATTGATTTAATGCTTGTCATAATTTCTTCATAGTTTTATTGTTATCATATTGTGATATGTTATGGCAGTAAACATAAAAGAGATCCTATAATCATTAAGGGGAAAAATCACTAAAATTATATTTAAATACAATCAATTATAAGTGAGATATGAATGACATTCCTGATTCTCTTACTAACAATTTTATAAAAGTTTCATTTCAAAATTAAAAATTAGAATTATAGATTATGTATGTTAAACTTAAAACATGCTGTTGCCATTTCTTTCTAGGTGTCTTTTTTAATTTTAGTGTTCTGTTATCCAAAACACATTTGCACGCCTATCTTTGCCTGGTTAAAATATGAAACATTTCCTAAGAACTATATGTGTAATGTCCAGTGATGATAATAATAGTAGTAGTATCTATCAGTTAAACATCAGTTCCTTATCCTTATTGTACACAAGGGCATTTTATTGTGTGTTATTAAAGGCTGCTGTTTTCCTCTAGGTGAAAAATTTTGTTGATAACAGATTCACATTGATCATTTTACTTAGAATTTGAAATTTCAGAAATATAGTAAAATGTTATAAGAGTCCTGGCTCCTGTTGCTAACTGTTATTTCAGATATTATAACTGACTTTTGTAGATGATGAATGGAGCCATATGTGAAACATGATCCTAAAGTAAATGTGATTGATATATTAACATGCATACATGTCATAAATTTAAGTGAATGTTGATAGCTTCAAATTAGTCATCTTTGTTGTTGATAATCCAGAAACATATCTTCTATTTGCTCAAAAGCTATTCTGGATTTCCAGAAACTGGCTTTAGAGACTATATATTCATTTTCTGGTTTTTTTGGAATGATCTCAATTATGGCCAAACTTTATGCTGCAAAGGGGGAATATTGATTTTTTTGAAACTACCAAAAGTAATTTGAAGCCAAATATTGTAAGCCAGGTGGTTATTCAATGTGTGTAGTCAAATTTATGGTTATTCACGTTAGGTATCTCTTTCCTGAGCTCCTCTCTTCCTGTGAGCATATGTCTGTCATAGTATTTTTTTTTTTTTTTTTTGTATTTTTCTGAAGCTGGAAACAGGGAGAGACAGACAGACTCCTGCATGTGCCCGACCGGGATCCACCCAGCATGCCCACCAGGGGCGATGCTCTGCCCACCAGGGGGCGATGCTCTGCCCCTCTTGGGCGTCGCTCCATCGCCTGGGGCAGTGCCCGGGCCATCTTTGCTCCAATGGAGCCTCGGCTGTGGGAGGGGAAGAGAGAGACAGAGAGGAAGGAGAGGGGGAGGGGTGGAGAAGCAGATGGGCGCTTCTCCTGTGTGCCCTGGCCGGGAATCAAACCCGGGACTTCTGCATGCCAGGCCGACGCTCTACCACTGAGCCAACCGGCCAGGGCCTTTTCTGTCATAGTATTGACCACACTCATTTGCAATTATCTGTTTACTTAACCCCCAACCCCATCCCACCTCTGTCACTAAGGTGTCACTAAGTGCACCTTAAGAAGAGGAAAGTATTGCATTAATCTTTTTATTTTGGGGTCCACTGCTGAATTTGTCAGAGTAGGTATGCTTAATAAATGACTGAATTTTAGAAGAATCTATAATGATATCTGATACTTGTGACTGAAGGCATTTTCAAAAGCAAAGTTACCCAGGTATTCTTAAGCATTTCAGACATTAATATTAACATAAATATATACTTTCTGAGGGGATTATTATGAGAGGATCTCTCTGATTGGGCCTTCTAAATTCTCATTTATTTGTTTAAAAGGATCTGAGAATAGTTTGCAGAGTGTGCAAAATAAAAGTCCTACTTTAAAATTTGTTTATGTCATCCTCTATTTGCAATATCTGCCAGGTAATTACATGGTCGTTTCCTTCTAAATGAGGTTATAGCTGACTTTTTAAAAATGGTTTTGAATCCAGAGACATGTTTTACTCAACGGTACTTTTAAATTGGCAATTTGTTAGCTTCTGATAGTGCAAAGTTTATTGTGCTGTGGTGTAGGGAATCTGAGTTCTAATCCTCTTGCCACTGACAACCTATACGATCATCTAGCCCTGAGTGGTCTGATATATACTATTTCATTTATTTTTCTTTTTTTATCACATAGAACTGTAGAAAATCAGTTTTTTGTTAGTGGAAAACATAAACTGTCTTGGAACCTTGACATATGTAACTTGACCAGTCAAGCCCAGGGTTTCAAACCAGTGACCTCAATGTTTCAGGTCAATGCTTTATCTACTGCACCAACCACCACAGGTCAGGCCAGATTTTACCTTTTTAAGGCTGAATAAATAGTCCATTGCATGTGTGTATCACATGTTTTTTGTCTATTCATCGTTTATAGGACATCTGGGTTGCTTCCACCTTTTGGCTATTATGAATAATGCTGTTATAAACATGGATGTACAACATCTATATATTTAAGTCCTGCTTTCAACTCTTTTGGAGATATACCCACAAGTGAAATGCTGGAATTCTATTTTTAACTTTTTGAGGAACCATCACACTATTTTTCATAGTGGTTGTGCCATTTTATGTTTTTACCAGCAACACATAAGGGTTCCAATTTCTTCATAGTCTTACCAACACTTATTTTCTTTCTTTTTAATAATAGCTATCCTAGTGGATGTGAAATAGTATTTTATTGTGGTTTTGGTTTACATTCTCTTAATGACTAGTGATGTTAAGTATACATTATCTTATTTCTCCAAAGAAGATATACAGTGGCCATTTTTTGTCTATTTTGAGAGTGTTTTCTTTGTGGTAAAAATATTCTGAGATTTCTTACTGATGATGGTTGCACAAGCTTGTAAATGTACTAAAAAGCACTGAACTCTACAGTGCTTTTTTATTAGTAAAAATAATGAAAAGTAAACTAAACAAAAAATGAATATGGAGAACTGAAAGCTTATAAGAGAGCTATACCTACAAATTGAATTGTTCCAAAAAGCTGGATTAAGGAACCTGGAATGATGCCACCAAGATAAAGTCTAGCAGAGTACCAAGTTTCAATTAATCAATATTTGCCAAAAATTTAAAGACTTCTTTTTGGAATATTAATTAAATACCTGCCCCTTCTATTGAAGTTAAACCAGGAGAAAATGGAGTTTGGAGATAATTTTTTTTAATTTGATATTATGCATTGGAGAGTTTTATGATACTACATTTTGTAAGCATTTTTGTTAAATATTTAAAAGGGAAAAAAGATTTTTACTCTGTAAATTTGATGGCTAGTCTATTGCACAACTCGAATAACATTCCATGTAGTCATGAGTACCAACTCTTACATGGCAGAAGTCTGATCAAAGGTAGTATTATAGGGTTATGATTATATCATCATACAAACTAACTGATTTTGCATAATGCTTCCATCAGATTGTTACTGTGAATGTTATAGACATATATCTGATCATGGAATGAATATGGAGATTAAAAAGATTAGTCTGTTTGAGAAACATGTATTTTCTGTGATGTTAAGTAAGCATCATTTTATTTCTCCAAAGTAGATATACAGTGGCCATTTTTTGTCCTTTAAAAGTAGGGCAAATTATCTATCATCTATAATCTAGTAGTGACCCATTAAAAAGGGGGATGGGTTTTATTTTATAGTAATTTGAATTAATGTTTATGGGGACTCTTCTGGTCAATGATATTATTTGTTGACCTTAAGTTGTTAACAACTTCATTGAGGGGTAGGAAGAGGAAGCTTCACATTGGCTTAGTGTTTTGTACTTTTCAACTTCCTTTCACCTGCCTTAGTTAGTTCATTCGATTCTTATAGCATTTCCTAGTGTTAGGCCTGCTGCATATGGCTGTGCAGGTTGAAAACGGCATTTCCTGAAGCCGTGCAATGAAATAATATTTTTATTAATTTTTTTTAAGTGAGAGGAGGGGAGACAGACTCCCTCATGTGCCCCAACTAGTATCCACCCAGTGACCCCTATCTGGGGCCAATGCTCAAATCCAACTAAGCTATCCTCAGTGCCGGGGCTGACATTTTAAGCAGTTGAGCCACTGGCTGCTGGAGGGGAAGAGAGAGAGAAGGGGGAGAGAGAGAGGGAAAGAGAAGCAGATGGTTGCCTCTCATGTGTGCCCTGACTAGAGATCGAACCCAGGATGTCTGCATGCCAGGTTGACGCTATATCCACTGAGCAAACCGGCCAGGGCCCAAAATGGTCTTAATAAGCATGTAAATGTAGGACTTGATGGTCACTCTTCCTGCTATGTAGATAGAGGTACTGAAAAAGTTTATAGGTAAGTGGTGTCTAAACATTGCTTTTTCCCACTGTATGAATTAAAGTGAGTACATTATTCAAATCTTAAATTCATTAACATGGTTTATACTGAGCAGTAGCTTATTTCACTCTCCTTCAGTTTTGGTACATGGACTCTTTCCTCATCTGTAAAAATAACACAGTGGTAATATCACATGTCTGACAGGTATTTAATTGTGAAAATGAAAATGAGACAATATAGGTGAAAATAGCTTTATTAACTCTAAAATACTTTTTATAGAGTTCTGTGTACTTCAGATTTTACTAAATGATATTACTTGTCTCCGAACATGCCTATTTTTAAAAAGATTCCTTTAACTCTTCTTCTTCTCCTTGACTCCTACTCCTCACACTGTTTGGAGACCCCTATTTATTTCAGGAAGACCAAATTCAATTGAATATCCCATAGGAAATCTTCTATAATCCTTTGTCCTACTATAATGTAACGTCTTCTTACCTCTTGATTTTGCCTTCATATGCCACAGAGTGGTATTGTGCCTCATGTACTCATTTGCCTAATTGTCTTACATGCTTTTTGAAGGAAGTGGGACTTTGTCTTATTGATCATTATATTATCTATAGAACCAAGCAGAATCCTTTAACAGTAGAAGGAAAAAAAGCATCTGTTGAAATTAATTGAGTTTCATTAAACTGGTTTAACCTCTTCGATCTACATCTATTATAACACTTATTGATGTTAACTTGCAAAAATTCATTTGAAGTCATTATTTATATAGAACTAGAAGTAACTTCTGTCAGTGCAACAAAGCTGACTGTTAGATGTTTAGGAATTTCGTGAACCTGATAAACCTATTGGTAGCTTAAAATCGACCACAGTGAGAGTATTTACACCATGGAAATTGGCAAACTCTTCAAATCATAGATTTTTGTTTTGGGAGAGCTGATTTATCAACTCATCACTGATTGTATATCTCTAACCCCAGTATATTGTGAATTCCTTTAGATTCATTTCTGCCTCAATGCATGGGCTATGATAGGAACACTCTTTACTGAATAAATGATTAAATAATTAATAGAACATATCAGGTGCCTTATTCTTCTACTGCCTGACTCATGCTGGCAGATACTGAATTTCAAAACCTAGTGTATTTTTTGAGAACAAGTTTAGAAATAGCCCATTGTTCTGGACTGCAGTTTTTTTTACTGCTTCAGAGTTTGAACCAAAAAAAGTGTCTATTGGAAATCAAGGCTATTAAACAGACATGTTTCAATAGCACAGTAAGGATGGCACTTCTGTCCATTATCACCTTGTTAAGCAACTCCTGCTCTGACTTTACTGTCTACTAAGTTTTTGGCATCCATTGCTTAACTGCCTGACTCACCCTTCAGTTTCCAGGTTGGAAGCCAATAGTGTGAACCATCACAAATTAGCTGAAAGATTTTTTTCACATTATAAGAGGTAACTGACTGATTAATTCTATTTATAGATGCTATAAGTTTCAACAAATGAAAATAACATCTTAGGACCTTAAAATATTACTTTAAAAATTACTATGTTAAAACAACTTGTACTATTTTTTTCTATTAATGTCCTTGTCAGTTCTATAAAAAATAACATATAAAATGAATTTTAAAGATAATAATGTCATTTGGATTTTTAATTTTCTAAAGCATCCTCCATAATTAAGATGTATTTAAGCTTAAAAACAATAATACTCTTTTCTGACCATTCCATGTGCCATCAATTGCCATCTAAACTTGAAACCATTTTTATCTTTTGAATTTTGAAGAAGATAAATACTATGTTTGAATCTCAACATTAAGTAACAAAATAATAGGAATAGCAACTTACTCTCTGAAGATCTGAGTAAGTTTTATGTTTTATACACCATATCTTATATGACATATACCAGTGTTTTTCAACTGCTGGTCTGCAGACCAATGTTGGTCCGCCAGAAATTTTGTGCTGGTCCACAAGAGTTAACCACCCTGATGTTGTGTGAAGATTATAGGCCCAGTCATCTTAGTCAAATACAGTTATACTCAGGGCAACTGCCACTTAATAACCTTCCAAACTTATTTGTCATTAGCATGCAAAGCCTATATTATCATTGAAAATACTATTGAGGTTGTCTTAGATGTTTTTGGAACTTGTGGTTTGAACAACCTTTTGCAACATGCAGAGCATTTGAAATTATTCACAATAGACAAAACACATTCAGACAAACTTATGTAGTAGTAACCAGTGCATCGTACATGTTGAAGTCAAGTGCCAGCTTGTATCTTGTTGCACGGTTATATGAAGTAAGATAAAACTTCATTCATTCTGTGTTTCCATTTCCAGTGGGCTAAGTTGTACGCAGGCTCTAACTCCCACTCCTTCTCTTTGCAGTTCACCTTTTTCACGCTTGCACAAATATTTAGAATGTGTCCATGTTGTTTGCAAATAAATTATGGTATTGCATGTTTCAGTGTTGTTGTAGTGTAAATTTTAGACCCTATAAAGTGGAAAGAAAAAAACCAACAAAACATTTTAAACTTCAAAAGTGAAAACAATAGTTAAAAGAAAAGTAGTGATGACACCAAAAGTAAATCAAGTACTTGTTCTTCAAGTTAAAAAAAATGAAAAAGAAATCGCCCTGGCCGGTTGGCTCAGCGGTAGAGCGTCGGCCTGGCGTGCGGGGGACCTGGGTTTGATTCCCGGCCAGGGCACATAGGGGAAGCACCCATTTGCTTCTCCACTCCCACCCCCTCCTTCCTCTCTGTCTGTCTCTTCCCCTCCTGCAGCCAAGGCTCCATTGGAGCAAAGATGGCCCGGGCGCTGGGGATGGCTCCTTGGCCTCTGCCCCAGGCGCTAGAGTGGCTCTGGTCGCAGCATGGCGACGCCCAGGATGGGCAGAGCATCGCCTCCTGGTGGGCAGAGCATCGCCCCATGGTGGGCGTGCCGGGTGGATCCCGGTCGGGCGCATGCGGGAGTCTGTCTGACTGTCTTTCCCCGTTTCCAGCTTCAGAAAAATACAAAAAGAAAAAAAAAAAAAAGAAAGAAAAAAAGAAAAAGAAATGTGTTGATAATTTGAAAGGTGCAACAGAAACAAAAAAATGGAAAGAAAACTTTGTTAGTACGGTAAGGAGTATTTAAAACTTGATTTCACTGTAGCACCTGGTAGTAATTATTGCCATGGCCCTTGTGTGTAGTATGTTCTGAAATTCTGTCAAATGATGCAGTGAAACCTTCCAAACTTATTTGTCATTAGCATGCAAAGTACAATGATCTTGATGAGAAGCCCCTGGAATTTTTTTTTTAAGAGAGAGAAACGAGTGGAAGGGGCAAAGGGGGAGAGATAGTTGTGTCACTTTAGTGTATGTGCTGCTGAAGTGAGCATGGTTGTGTCACTTTGGATTTCCATTGATTGCTCTCACACAGGCCTTGATTGGGGGACTCAAGCCAAGCCAGTGACCCCTTGCTCAAGCCAGCAACCTTGGGCTCAAGCTAGCATCCTTTAGGCTTAAGCCAGTAACTATGAAATCGTTTCAGTGATTCCCACACTCAAGCCGATGACCCCATGCACAAGCCAGCAACCTTGGGGTTTGAACCTGGGTCCTTAGTGTCCCAGGTAGACTCCCTATGCACTGTACCACCACCTATCAGGCTCCCTTGGAACTTTTTGAAAGATTACACAACCAAATGAAAGTCAAAAAATTCAAATGAAGAAAATGATGACTATTGACAAATCGATGCTTTGAGCGTCTACCCTTTAAATATTGAAAGTGAATAAACCATTCCCTGTTGGTAAATTAGTAAAGCCTTGCATTTTAGATGTCACTCAGGAAATTTTTGGTCCTCAAGCTGCACAAAAACTTGAGGCTATACTGCTTTCGGATGATACCATTCAGAAAATTGTTGATATAGCCAGTAATATTGAAGAATTAATTGTGGAGGGGATAAAGAAATAGAAATGTTTTGCCATTCAACTTCATGAGTCAATAGACAAGAGTAACCTTGCTATTCTACTTTGCTTCATGAGGTATATTGATGATAAAAGACTTTAGGAAAGAACTATTCTTGTTGTCTTGATCTACCTGTTTGTACCAGTAGTTCAGAGATATTTAATGCTCTTGAGTACTTCCAAGCAGAGGGCTTAGTCTAGGGAGAGTGCGTCGGAGAGTGTACAGATGGTACTGCGAGCGTGATTGGACACCACTTGGGTAGTTGCAGAAATAAAAGTCAGTGCATATCTAGAAATGTTATCCACCCACTCTGTAATTCACTGGCAGTATTTACTTGCAGAGAAAATTTCCCCTGAATTGAACACAGTGATGAATGATGCAGTGAAGATCGTTAAGGATATTTGTAGTCAAAATTTGAACTCCAGACTGTTTATGACACTGTGTAAAATCATGGATTCACAATATCAGTGTCTCTTTCTCTATATGGATTGAGGTGTCTCTCAAGAGGAAGGGTTCTTTCATGCCTTTTCAAGCTGACATAAGAAGTGAACCAGTTTCTGCAAGACAAAACTCTGCATTAGTAGAGCTTTCATGGGATGAAGAATGGATGACTAAGCTTGCATATATGGCAGATATATTTAGCCTTTTTAATTAAATATTTACCTAGTAGTTTTACATTAAGAAATAAAAGCCTGACCAGGCGGTGGCACAGTAGTTAGAGCGTTGGACTGGGATGCGGAGGACCCAGGTTTGAGACCCTGAGGTTGCCAGCTTGAGCACGGGTTCATCTGGCTTGAGCAAAAAACTCACCAGCTTGGACCCAAAGTCACTGGCTTGAGCACGAAGTTACTCGGTCTGCCAAAGGCCCGCGGTCAAGGCACATATGAGAAAGCAGTCAGTGAACAACTAAGGTGTCACAACGAAAAACTAATGATTGATGCTTCTCATCTCTCTCCATTCCTGTCTGTCTGTCCCTATCTATCCCTCTCTCTGTCCCTGTAAAAAAATAAATAAATAAAACACATTCTCTCTCAAATCAACATTAGGAAATAAGACAGATACATTCAAAAAGAAACTCGTTCTTTGGGAAAGTTGCATGCAGGAATAAGGTGTAGAAATGTTTCCACTTTTCGAATACTGTTTTGATTGCTGTAGACATCAACTGGAAATTCATGTTTAATATAATAAGTCAACATTTAAGAGCTTTAGTTCAAAACTTTGACCATTATTGCCCTGAAAATGAGGATCCCCATAAAGGTAACCTCTGGCTCAATAACCCATTCATGGAAAATATCAACCCCTACTCTCTTAATTATTGTGAAAAAGAAAAACTGATAGATTTATCTTCTGATACCATTCTGATGTCCAAATATAAAATGAATGCAGTCATGACAATTTTGGATTTCACTGGAAGAAGAATATCCATCTCTTAGTTACAAAGCTGTTAAATTTTTAATCGTATTTTCTACTACCTACTTATGTGAGACATTTTCAGCCCTATCACTAATAAAAACCAAACAGAGAAACCGAATGGATTTCCACGCAATGCTTCATCTCTCAGAATCAAAACTGCAGCCTTGATTATCAAGTATCTTGCAAAGAAGCAACAGCAGATTACGCACTAGCTTTTACTTGAATTAAATATTGTTCTCTAGAAATTTCAATTGTATACGATTAAAAATATATATTTACTGATAATGCACAAAATACTGATAATTGTTTTTATTTCTGCCATAGTGATTCTCAAGATAATTCTATTTTCACCTGTTCCTAAGTGTAAAAAGGTTGAAAACCCCTGACATATAGTACCTTAAATTCCTTTCAAATAGAATGAGGTATACTGGTGTTTGTTAAATATTTAGCAGATTCACTCTTATAAGCGAGGAGGTAAGTAGGCAAATCATATTTCAACATTGTTTTTGAAGTTCTCTCACTTGACACAACAGGTTAAATATTTTGTTGGTAAAATTGTGAAACAGAAAATGACATTAGACAACATGCATATTTTTTTGGTTTTATTGAAAGTGTGAAAATTTCAAACAGTTCTAATTAGGTATAAGTGTTCTCTATCTCTAGAGGTACAACTCAGCATCAGCTATTCAGTTGCACATTGAAATTATGTGCTGTATGGGATTAATATGTCCATGGATACTGAAGACGTTTGATTCAAGAATAGTAATAATGGAGTGGTGGCATTTTAATAAAATCTTGACTGTTCTATGGAAAAGTTAAGGGTAGAAGCTATTCAGAAGAATGGGAGGTTGTTTGGTTAAAAATTTGTACTGTGCTAGTATTTGTTTGCAGGTGTATAAGAATACTATTGAATCATTTCTTGAGACTAAAAAGCATTTGAAATGTACAGTAAATCAAAACAAAAATTAACTCCTTTTTGTTTTTCTGACAGTCAATGTCATCTCAAATTTTGGTAGAAAAGAAGCATGCAACTAAGAAAGTTTTCTTTAAGGCATTTTACAAAAAATAATCGAATATAGTGTCTGTGATCTATAATGTGGGCAGTTTGTATTTGTAAAAGCAGCTGTTCAGTTTACCATACAGGACAGCTTTCTATAGACTCCACATATAATTGGTTCACATAAATTCTGTGCTTAAGTGGTCAAACTATAAAATGGGAAAATCAGAAGTACTTTAAGTTGATCTGAGCATCAGACAGAGGGATAAAAATTCTCTCAAAATTCTGATTACTTGTGAGTGATTTTTGTTATGGAGACCATTGCGTTGAGTAGTTGTTTTTGCCAGATATTCCCATGGTCACCACTTAGAATCTGTGATATTTTCAAATACTATGAAAGAACATAATTTCTTTAGAAGTTATCCTTTATATAAAATGTATCTTATCTAAATAATGTATAGCAGGAATAAACTAGAAATTATAGTTAATATTTACTGATAAAGCTGTTAACAATACCTGAACACTAGTTTTAAAAACCATTATTTAAATATTTCTTTTATTTGTCTGTTATACATTCAGTGCTTACCATCTCTTCAACTTGGAAAATACTATTTTAATATTTTTAGATCCCCTAATTCTATATGCTAATTTCATCTGTAACCAAAGTGATTTCTTTAGAACCTACTATGTGTGGTAGATATATCACAGTGAAAGTGATTTTTCTTTTTCAGCTAGATTTTATCTCAAGCCAATGTACTACTTATTTTGAAATAAAGGTGTAAGTGCCAGGCTCTAGAACTTATTCCTGTTTAGGTCATTTACCAAAAATGGAATATAATGTCAGTCTGTGTGGTGATGTTATTAGATGTATTAACTTCCAAGATGTATGGTTTATTTTTTTTTTCTTTTTAAGTGAGAGGAGGGAAGACAGAGAGACAGACTCCCACATGCACCCCAGCTGGGATCCACCCGGCAAGCCCCCTACTGGCAATGCTCTGCCCATCTATGGCTATTGCTTGACAACTGAGCTATTTTTAGCACCTGAGGCTTCAGGGAGCCATCCTCAGCACCTGGGGCCAACTTGCTCAAACCAATCAAGCCATGGTTGTGGGAGAGGAAGAGAGAAGGGGCAGGGTGGAAAAGCATATGGTGGCTTCTCCTGTGTGCCCTGACTGGGAATTGAACCCAGGATATACACACACTGGGCCGATGCTCTACCACTGAGCCTACAGGCCAAGGCTAAGATGTATGGTTTAGATCAGTGATTTTCAACCTTTTTCATCTAATGGCACATATAAACTACTAAAATTCTGCAGCACACCCCCCCAAAATTTTTTTTTGCCAATCTGACATAAAAAACAAAGTAATTTTGGCTCATTTCATTTTTTTTTATTTGACAATCCAAGGGAGAAGAGGTCAATGCCCCTGACTAAATAGTCAGGTATTGCGTGTTTTAAAAATTCTTATGGCACACCAGTTGAAAATTGTTGGTTTAGACTCTGCTTAAGTGCATGTAGAGAAGTTTGCATTTAAAATATATGTGACACACAAATACATGTGTAAATATATAGCAATTACCATATTTTTATTTTATATTTACCTACTATGTGCTTTACATTTAACTGCATAATATTATAAATTTATTAATTAGTAAAAATATGTTTGCAATAATACTAAATTGAAATATAACTGATAGAAATAAAAAATTACTGAGAGGCCCTGGCCGGTTGGCTCAGCGGTAGAGCGTCGGCCTAGCGTGCAGAGGACCCGGGTTCGATTCCCGGCCAGGGCACACAGGAGAAGCGCCCATTTTCTTCTCCACCCCTCTGCCATGCTTTCCTCTCTGTCTCTCTCTTCCCCTCCTGCAGCCAAGGCTCCATTGGAGCAAAGATGGCCCGGGCGCTGGGCATGGCTCTGTGGCCTCTGCCTCAGGCGCTAGAGTGGCTCTGGTCGCAACATGGCGACGCCCAGGATGGGCAGAGCATCGCCCCCTGGTGGGCAGAGCGTCGCCCCATGGTGGGTGTGCCGGGTGGATCCCGGTCGGGCGCATGCGGGAGGCTGTCTGACTGTCTCTCCCTGTTACCAGCTTCAGAAAAATGAAAAAAAAAAAAAAAATTACTGAGAATTACCACATTTCCTTCTATACTTAAATGCATAAGGGCTCTTTCCTACCTCTTACCCTTCTGTTTTGCTTTTTTAATTTTTATTTATTGAATTTAGAGAGAGAGAAAAAATAACTAATTTGTTGTTCTACTTATTTATATATTCATTGGTTGATTCTTGTATGGGCCCCATGGGGGTTGATCCTATAAACTATGCATATGGGGACAATGCTTTAACCCAGGGGTCCCCAAACTTTTTACACAGGGGGCCAGTTCACTGTCCCTCAGACCGTTGGAGGGCCGGACTATAAAAAGAACTATGAACAAATCCCTATGCACACTGCACATATCTTATTTTAAAGTAAAAAAACAAAATGGGAACAAATACAATATTTAAAATTAAAAACAAGTAAATTTAAATCAAGAAACTGACCAGTATTTCAGTGGGAACTATGGGCCTGCTTTTGGCTAATGAGATGGTCAATGTGCTCCTTTCATTGACCACCAATGAAAGAGGTGCCCCTTCCGGAAGTGCAGCAGGGGCCGGATAAATGGCCTCAGGGGGCCGCATGTGGCCCGCGGGCCGTAATTTGGGGACCCCTGCTTTAACCAAATGAGCTACCTGGTGAGGTTTACCCTTCTATCTGGAACATTCTTTGCATGATTGGCTTCTCATTTTTCAAGTCGCAGATCAGCTTATAAAGACCTTCTCTTCCACCAGCTCCTCAATCTGATTAGTTCTCCCCTCTTTTGCTAGTTTCCATCATTAAACCCAGTTTATTTCCTTTATAGGATTGATCATAGTTGTAATAGTGTACTTGCTTACTTGTCTTTTCTATTAGACTATAGGGCTCCTGGACACAAAACCATGTATATCTCATTTTCTGGCATAACCCAAACACTTAATTCAGTAGATACAACAAAATTTTACTGCCTTTAAGAAACTTCTAGTCAAACTCATTCTTGCCTCTCTTATACTGAAAAAGCACTTTGTACTAGATCAACCACTTATTAACTATCTGACCTTGGGAAGTTATTTAACCTCTTCCTGCCTCAGGTTCCTCATCTCTGAGGAGATGACATATCTCAAGGATTATGAAGATTAACTTTATGAGTGCATTTAAAGTTGTTAATACAGTGCCTGAAGCATTATAAGCACTTAATACATATTTTTAAATATTATTTTAAATGTGTTATTGCCTGGATTGTGTGAAAATTGTTTTACCATTGTGTCCGTTGCTCTCTTTGCTGTAAGTTTTAGGAGGGGAGCAGGTTGTCTTACTTGTCTATACTACTATATCTAGTACAATCTTTTGTAGCACGTTATGGTCTAATTCAGTGCCCATTTGATCCTTGATTCTATCCCCTAAATATCAAGAGTGGTAATAATTGCTGGTGTAATGTCTGAATCTTGTTATAAGCTAAAAACATAACATCACCTTTATTCCACCTTCTTCAACAGATGCTCCCACCGCTTAGGCTGCTCTGCATACTTTAGATACCCATCCCTGCAGCTTCTTGTAGCTTTGCTTGCTTGTTCATGCTGTCCTCTGCTTTGTCTTTATATTCCAAGTCCATTTATAGAATTTTTTTTTTTCAGAGACAGAGAGTCAGAGAGAGGGATAGACAGGGACAGACAGACAGGAATGGAGAGAGATGAGAAGCATCAATCATCAGTTTTTCATTGCGACACCTTAGTTGTTCATTGATTGCTTTCTCATATGTGCCTTGACCGCGGGCCTTCAGCAGACCGAGTAACCCCTTGCTCAAGCCAGTGACCTTGGGTCCAAGCTGATGAACTTTGCTCAAATCAGATGAGCCCGCGCTCAAGCTGGCAACCTCGGGTCTCAAACCTGGGTCCTCTACATCCCAGTCCAATGTTCTATTCACTGTGCCACCGCCTGGTCAGGCCATATATAGAAAATTTTTGAGGTTCATGTTTAAAAGGACTACCTTCCTAAGCCTTTCTCTAATCATTCATAGAGATAGAATAACTTTTTCCTCTTGGTTCTTTATGACTTTCTTTTGATACCTAAAAGTGTACTATCTTAAATTTGTTTATTTGTATGAAGATCTGCCTATGTAAAAGAAATATAGACTCCTATATTTAACAAGTATTTATGGTGCTCCTACCATGTACTAAGCACCATGCTAGCAGCTTATCATGAGGAGAATATGCATGTAGATTCTCTAAGGAGATAAACCCAATGCATATTACAGTTGATACAGTAAGTGCTGGAACAGAAGTCCATTGGAAGATTGCAAGGACTGGGGTTAACTTTACCTGCGAGGTGAAGAAGGCCTTCTTTGGAGTACAGTGTGTCCGTAAAGTCATGGTGCACTTTTGACCGGTCACAAGAAAGCAACAAAAGACGATAGAAATGTGAAATCTGCACCAAATAAAAGGAAAACTCTCCCAGTTTCATACCTATTCAGTGCAGTTTGATGTGGGCTCACGCACAGATTTTTTAGGGCTCCTTAGGTAGCTATCCCGTATAGCCTCTACAGACTCGTCACTGACTGATGGCCTACCAGAACGGGGTTTCTCCACCAAACTGCCGGTTTCCTTCAACTGCTTATCCCACCGAGTAATGTTATTTGTATGTGGTGGCACTTCGTTAAAAACGCGCCGATATTCTCATTGCACTTTGGTCACAGATTTGAATTTAGCAAGCCACAGAACACACTGAACTTTCCTCTGTACCGTCCGCATCTTGACTGGCATGGCCATGGGCTGCTCTGCGGTATACTGGGTGTTACATCATCATCTGCGCATGCGTACATGCTGCCACATCATCTTACAGAAACTAGGAGGGTTTTCCTTTTATTTGGTGCAGATTTCACATTTCTGTCGTCTTTTGTGGCTTTCCTGTGACCGGTCAAAAGTGCACCATGACTTTACGGACACACTGTATATGAGGTGGACCTTTAATGTAAGAATTTTCCAAGTGAACAAAAGAAAAGGATGGAGTTGTGAAATAATTGTGTTTTAAGGAAGCATCATTTGCCTGATATACCTAGAAAAATTGTTTTTTTAATCTTTTAAGTCCTCTCAGGGTCTACCCAGCATAGTGCTTAACATATGGTAATTTTTTTTGGGGGGGGGAAACAGACAGAGAGAGGGACAGATAAGGATAGACAGACAGGAAGGGATTGAGATGAGAAGCATCAGTTCTTCATTGCAGCACCTTAGTTGTTCATTGATTACTTTCCCACACATGCCCTGACCGGGGGGCCACAGCAGACCAAGTTACCCCTTGGTGAAGCCAGCAACCTTGGGCTCAAGCTGTCGACTTTGGGCTTTCAAACCTGGGTCCTCTGTGTCCCAGTCCGACACTCTATCTACTGCTCCACCACCTGGTCAGGCGACATATGGTAATTTTTTTTTAATTTTTTTTTTTTTAAAGCTAGAAACGGGGAGAGACAGTCAGACAGACTCCCGCATGCGCCCGACCGGGATCCACCCAGCACGCCCACCAGGGGCAATGCTCTGCCCACCAGGGGGCGATGCTCTGCCCCTCCAGGGCGTCGCTCTTCTGTGACCAGAGCCACTCTAGCGCTTGGGGCAGAGGCCAAGTAGCCATCCCCAGCGCCTGGGCCATCCTTGCTCCAATGGAGCCTTGGCTGCGGGAGGGGAAGAGAGAAACAGAGAGGAAGGAGAGGGGGTGGAGAAGCAAATGGGTGCCTCTCCTATGTGCCCTGGCCGGGAATCGAACCCGGGTCCCCCGCACGCCAGGCCGACGCTCTACCGCTGAGCCAGCCGGCCAGGGCCGACATATGGTAATTTTTAATAATAAAATTAACACATGATATAAGTCTAGTATAAAGTAGCATAAACTGTTCTCTGTGTCCATCTCTTGCTTCTACTTTCTTCTGAACTACTTCTTTTCTCAGTATCTTCCCAAATGGTACTACATAAAGCTCTGAGTTTATTCTGCTAGATTGGTAACTAGTGAAATTTGCCTCTCATAGTTAGAACAGAATTCTTGCTGCTGATTTAACTGGCTCAGCTTAGGTCCTATATTTTCTTTAAACGAGTAATTTGGTAGTGAAAGGTAGTGTTATTAATTTGAAGAAGTGGAGGCCACATCATTCTAAGTGCAATGGGATGCTTTTAAAAGTTTTAAATTGAGAAATGACATGATCTAGTTTATGTTTCTTTAAAATACTATGTTTTGCTACTGTGTGTGGGATGGATTGCAGAGGGCAATAAAGGGCCTAGACTAGTAAGGTGGTTATTGTAATAGTTTAGCTGAGAGATGATGGTAGTCCTGTTTTGGTTATGGATTCAAAGGAATGGATGGTGAGATTAAGGGGTAAGTGCAAGATTTCTAAATTTTAACTTATATAACTGAGTGGATAGTAATACCATTTATTGAAATAGGGAGGACTGAAATGAGGATAGTTTAGTTTTGGCTATGTTACCACTATTGTCTGTTAAATGTCTGCATAAAAAAGCAGATGCATCCTTAGGGGTCATTTTTCTCATCTGTAAAGTGGAAATAATGCTATCTATTTAAAGGGGTACTGAAGGATATGTTCATGTATAAAGCATATGGCATTTAATAGTTGAATGAACAATGTTTTTATTCAGAGCCTAATAACTCCACACTTTAAAAAGTTGAAACTGGCTTCCTTTCCCTCAGTAGTTTTGTTGCCATATTTAGCAGGACAAACTACAAACTGTGTGCTTATTGTCATGATAATAAATGAGTGTACTGTGTGTTGATTATCATATTTGGTAGATAAAGAATTTGGCATAAGAGAATGGAGTTTTTAAAAAGCAACTAATTTTATTTTGTCAAATTGTCCAGTTTTTTGCTTTCTCCTTTGTGTTTTTCTCATAAAATTGGTGTGTTTTGTGAAATGTGTAAACTAAAGGGAAAAAGGATTTTCCATAGTACCCTGGTCAAACACTAATAAACTTACCCTTAGATATATGCTTGACATTGCCTGGTCCATGAGTTTAAATAAAAGTGACACTGTGGTTTCAGTAGTGTACAGTTGCCTGGTTACTCAGTTCCTGTACACTTGCCTATGAGGCTAATGCTATTTGGACTTGAGAGAATTTGGGAAAATGCCTCATGCAGTTTTTAGATTTTGTATTGTGAGCTTTTTTTTTTTCTGAAGCTGGAAACGGGGAGAGACAGTCAGACAGACTCCCGCATGCGCCCAACCGGGATCCACCCGGCACGCCCACCAGGGGCGCCGCTCTGCCCACCAGGGGGCGATGCTCTGCCCCTCCGGGGTGTTGCTGTGCCGCGACCAGAGCCACTCTAGCGCCTGGGGCAGAGGCCAAGGAGCCATCCCCAGTGCCCGGGCCATCTTTGCTCCAATGGAGCCTTGGCTGCGGGAGGGGAAGAGAGAGACAGAGAGGAAGGGGGGGGGGAGAAGCAAATGGGCGCTTCTCCTATGTGCCCTGGCCGGGAATCGAACCCGGCTCCCCCGCACGCCAGGCTGACGCTCTACCGCTGAGCCAACCGGCCAGGGCGTATTGTGAGCTTTCTTAAAGTGGAGGTGTGTGGGACAGGGTAGGTAAAGCTGCATGAAGCAGGGGAAGGGCTTGAGATCAAGTGTTAATTGTGAATGGACAGTGTCTATATCAAATAGTCTTAAATTACTCAAAATATACGAACTAATTACTGGTATTTTCCTTTTGTAGTTTATGTAAATGGCCTAGATTTGCTTCCTAATTCACAGTTTTCTAAACTTAGTAATATGAAATAAAATGAAGAAATTATCTCATACATTCAGGTTGACATTGAAAAGTATAACAATTTTTCCATTATACTGTTAGCAATTTTTTAATTACTAAAAAAATGAATAATATTTTTACTGTAAATAACTTAGAAGTCTAAAAAATAATATATGACAGCCCTTCTTTGTGAGTTGTATGAATTTCTCTAAGCTAGCTACTTAGAAATAGAATGGCTGTTTGAAGGTTATAGTCATTTTTTTTTATAGATATTGGCAAATTGCCTCCCTCAAAAAAGCTTTACCTACTTCTTTACCCACCAGCAGTATGTGAGCATGCATGTTACATTGTATTCTTATCAACAATGTATTATGTCAGTACTTTTAGTTTCTGAGTTGAAAGGTTTGGAAGTTACTTTGTTTTAGTTTGTATTTCCTTAATTACTAGTGAAGTTAAGCATTTTTTTGTGTATCTTGATATATAATTTCTAAACCAATTTACTTTAGTGTTTATTGAATTAGAAAATGATTAATTAATGTGCATGTAGTAATGATTGAATTATAACAATGCTGAAACACTGGGTTCACATTGTTAATTCTACTATAGACCAAGTTGTAATATGGTTGTAGTATGCAGTTCCTTACTGCTTTCATATATATCAACTGAAATAAAAGAGGCAGAATCACAGGTGTTTGAAAGTATGGACTCTTGCAGTAGAATACAGCTTTAGCACTTGCTATTATGTGATCTCCACTAAGTTATATATACTCTCTGTGCCTAGGTCAGTGCCCTGGTATTCAATAAACTGTAGTTGCAGCTGTTATAATTGGTCTCTTCTCTGTGCCCCTCCTGAACTTTATTGCTATCTTGATCATAATAATGATCACATTGCACCTTGAATATTTGTTTCTGGATTGCAGCCTTCACAGGCTGTTACCTGCCTGAAGACAAAAATACTGTATCTATCTTTGTATCTCTCCTGCGGAGGTTGTAACAGGCAACTGCAAGGCTTTTGTTTGACAATCAGTATTGGTCCCAGAATGTCTTAAATTTGAACTGGTTGATGATATTTAGAAGTTAGGAGGCTTCCCTTTTAAAGAACAAAACAGGATTCCTGGTTCCTGTCTCTCTCAAGGAATTAGAAAATTCTGGCAACACCAAACCCCAGATTTTTCATAGCAAGAATCAGCTTTTCTGAAGTAGCAGCTGCCTCCTTGAATGGGGCATGCTCTCCGGTTTGCCATAGTCCCCTGTGCCCCAATATGGCTTCCTCAAAACTAAGGCTGAATGCCATTTACCCATCACATTCACTCATTTAGACACTTGGATTTGAGAAAGCTGCTCTAAATGACTATCAAAGAGTCTGGAACTTAGGATGTACTCACCAAATGTTTGCTGAATGGATGAATGAAAGAACCACGAACATATAAAAGTATAGAAGGTTTACCAGATTTACTTTAACACTTACAAGGTGATAAGGGCCTAGCTCTGCTTTCGCAACAGCTATTCCCATCATCTTTTTCAGTTAGAAAATGGAGGAAGTGGTAATGTTGGGATGTCAGAACATGTGCTTAAACACTGGTTTTCATTGGATGTGATTGCCAGGTTGCCACATTTTCAAAAATAGACATCCTCAAATTTATTCAGTACTGGCATAATGCAGTGAAAAATGACAAAAACTATGATCAAATGCATTTGCCATTTATTTTTGGAATGCATGACAATATCTATTCATTCTAGCAAAAACATACAAACAATATCCAACTTGTTTGAAGATAGGATATCTTTGATCAGAATCTCTGAAATACGCCTTTGAGTTAGCTATTAGTATAAACTTGATTAAAATTTGAACCTGACAGTAGTTTGAGATTTACAATGATTTAGTCTAGTTGTACTAAGACTTGTCCCAAATCTGTGAAGGAAGACTTCGTCAAGTAAGCAAACAGGGTGGGTAAAATTTCTTTGGCAATGATTTGGGGGGAGCATATTGATCTACTGAAAAAAAAATCCAAATTTTTCCATTCTTAGTTTTTACAGAAGTATCATGGTACAGTAAAAAGGAAAAGTGCCTCAGAGTCCTGTAGATAGATTTTCTTTTGAAACCTGCTTCTGCCACTTCCATGGAGAATTTGGATGCTCAGTTGCTTTTTCAGTAAAGAAAGATTTAAAAAGCTTCATTGAACTTGACAGTAGAATTAGAGAATATATACATGTATGTAAAGCACCTGATAAAACCTTTGCATTTCATGTTTTCTCCAACTGGAACATTCTTCCTGGGATTTGTACCTTCTTATTCAGGGTTCAACTCACCTAAAGTTGAGAATGACTGGTAGGACTCTAATATTACCCTTTATAAACCTTATGTAATTTTGAAATTATCTGATTTATTCATTCACTTATTTTTTTTATCTCCTTCTTTCTCTTCTCCTTTCCTCCCACCATACATATATTTTAGAATGAATGTAAGCTGCATGAAGGTTTTTCTTGTTTTTTGTTTTGTAATTTTCCAAAGTTAGAAGCTGGGAGGCAGACAGACTCCCGCATGTACCCGGCCGGGATCCACCCGGCATGCCCACCAGGGGGCGATGCTCTGCCCATCTGGGGCATTGCTCCATTGAGTCCGGAGCCAATCTAGCACCTGAGGTGGAGGCCATGGAGCCGTTCTCAGCCCCCGGGCCAACTTTGCTCCATTGGAGCCTTGGCTGCCAGAGGGAAAGAGAGAGATAGAGAGGAAGGAGAGGGGGAAGGGTGGAGAAGCAGATGGGCACTTCTCCTGTGTGCCCTGACTGTGAATTGAACCCGGGACTTCCACATGCCGGGCCAACACTTGACCACTGAGCCGACCAGCTAGGGCCCATGAAGGGTTTTTTGAACACAAGCACTGTAATACCCAGATAGTCAATCTGGTAACTCAGATGACTACTAAGTCAATTTATTAATGGTTGGGTAGCATATACAGTGTGGATACTCTGGACAAAGGGATGAGTCACATCACAGGTGGGACAGAGCAGGACAGTAGGAGATTTCATCACATTACTCAAAACAGAGTATGCAATTTAAAATTTACAAATTGCTTGTTTCTGCAATTTTTCATTTAATATTTTAAGACCACAGTTGACGACAGGTAACTGAAACCATAGAAAGTAAAACCATGGGTAAGGACAGACTACTGTACTACGAAATACTATAGTACCTTCCTCATAGTAGGTACTCAGTATAGATGTATATTGACTCCTGGAAAACTGAATGAGTGCTCATGTATTATTAGCACTTAGTGAATGTACTTGTTAAATTTAGAACAGATTTATCTGTTGCTTATAAGTCCAGTGAGAAATTCTCCTAGCACTTTGTAGCAGTACATTATGCATTTTCTTTAAACATACTCTTTAATGTCACCCTAATTTTAAACAATAATAAAGAGATGACCTGCTTTTTGTAAGGAGGCAGAAGTATTTTCTATTTCATTCTTATTGACTCTCTTCTCTGCTCCCATGTGCGGTTTTTCATTCATTTATACAGTCATTTTACTTACATTTAAGAAAA
The DNA here is from genome assembly GCF_036850765.1 of Saccopteryx bilineata. Taxonomy (NCBI): domain Eukaryota; kingdom Metazoa; phylum Chordata; class Mammalia; order Chiroptera; family Emballonuridae; genus Saccopteryx; species Saccopteryx bilineata. The sequence goes on from NC_089492.1 coordinate 251,106,994, forward strand.
ACCCTCTAACAAGTGTATTTGTACTGTAAATAACTATTCACATACTTTATCCCCAACTAAATTGACTTGCTTAAGGGAGTGTAGAGGTCTTTCTTTGCTGTACTGTAATCATTCAATTGATAGGTGCTCAGTAAGAACTTACTGAATCAAGAAGGAACTGAGTGTGAGACTGGTAGTGGTTATAGCATCCATTATAGTTGTCTCTTTCCAGCTCTGCTCCTGTGAATGCTTTAAGAATCTTAGCTCAAAAAGAAGAGCAGTAATTGATTTGAATCATCACTCAAATAAAAAAAAGTGCCAGGTATACAAGTAATGTGATTTATTATAGTAACATCTGAGTCATTGTAATCGTTCCCTGGTAACCATTTTGGGAATAAATGAATGAATTAATGAATATTAGAACCACTTAAGGTGGCAGCTATGTTAGTCAAAGTTACAGTGTTCAATTAAAGAATATTTTACTATCCTGGATATTTAATAACTATAATATAGTCCATTATTGATCTGGGTTCCAGGAAGGTATCATTTATGTATATTCTGTAATTATTACTTCAGTTTGGGGATATACTAAAACATATAGTTACTAATGATCCATATCAGGCTACTTTAAAATAATGTCATTAAAATCAGTGAAAGTATAATTATGAAAAAATTAATTTAGCACTATATTTCTACCTTTATGTCTCAAGGACTGTAAAGAAATAAAATTGAGATGATGCAATAAGTATATCGTTTTATCAGTGGTATATTCTTATGTTGCTCTGTATTCTCTACTTCCTTAATGAGGTGTAGTTACTAGCTACATGTGGCAATTTAAATTAAAATTAAATACAGTTAAAAATTATGTTCCTTAGTCATACTAGCTATGTTTTTGGTGTTTAGTGGCCCCAGAGGGCTAATGGCTACCCTGTTGGAGAACACAGATATGGAACATTTCTGTGATCACAGAGTTCTGTTAATGCTGGTAGACCATCCTACACACAGTTTTGTACCCTTTACTTTGTCATACTGTATGTTAGATTTTTTGTTTGTAATTTGAAAATGGAAGTTAATATATCCTAGAAACACTACATTGCTCACTTTTTGAAATCTTTCTCCAAAATGGTTGTTTTATCAACTATATATTTAAATCATGTTTTTTCCCTTTGTTTTTCCATTTATTAACACAGCCAACATCTGACATTTCATCATTATTTAAAACTCTAAATTCTGTGATGAATCCAGTTGAAGTAATCCTACTGTTATTCGCCTTTAAGACAACGCAGTGGATGACAGTGTCTCCATGAGCCTCTTACCATATACCATGAAAAAAAAATACTTATTAAGTGGTGATTTTTCTCCCTTTATCTTATTAAGTAAATTATATGGTCCTTTTTTATGGAAGCCTCCATAGTTAGAGATGTAAAACAGCAATTTCTTGGTTCTATAGCATGACATAGTTCAGAGCTGAGATTAGAGAAACCCCATAGAGTTGTTAATACTTGAGGGCATCCCCAACTAGAAAAGTATGTGAATTTAGGCATGGGAGGAAGGAAGGATCTGCTTTAAATTTAGTGTAGGGTCACTGAATCTTAATGATAGATTAAACAAGGGAGGTAGAATAATGAATGGGGTATGCAGTGTGTAGCACTAATACCAGAAGTCCATGGTTTGTGGCGGTTTTGTAATGTCCTTTCCCATATGGTTTTGAATAGAGTAGGTTATGGCAGGGATGAGCTAAGGAATAGCTTTGTTAATGAATAAATAGGAGTAATTTCTTTTAACAGGAGACTTCAGGCAGTTTATTTAGAATGTCTGTTACTCGTGATTAAAAAAAACATTTCTGATCTTAATATAATACATTAGTGGAGATGCCAAGGTATTCCTGTTATTTTCTTTATAAAATAGGTAAATTTACATTTCAGAGCCAGCCCTAATGTGAGATCCTTGGGTTAAGGTCTTAACTGCCTTAATTAAAAGCCAGCTTTATGAAGTTTCTATATATTGGCAGCATCAGTCTTTAGTTAGGGTTTGGTGTGCAGTATTGGACTTTGTTCATAGTGTCCGTTCATCTTGATAAGCTTTAACTAAATTGTCATTTGGAATCAGGTTTCTAACTCTATCTCCTTAACCTAAAATTAGATATGTAATGTTGGTGTCTGTCCTTTTGATATAACTTTGCTCTCAGTCCAGACAGGTGCTTTCCTTAAGATATCCTCCCTGTTCTCCCACTCACATCTTGCTCAGAGACAGTAATGCTGAAGTCTCATCTTGGAAAGTAGCAAGTTCAAATGAGAAAACCTGACAGACACACTGTTAAATATTTCTCAGGGCTGTTCTTCAGAGGAGACTACTTAATATTTCCGAAAGGAGCGGTTATGTAGGTTGTCTCTGCCGTCTTGGTTAAGTAGAGTGAAGGAGAATGTAACTCTCCTGATTTCAGGGACCCAAATGCAAACACTAACCTAGTTGTTCCCAAACTTTCTTCTTGATGTGGGTGACTTGAATGGTTTATTTTCCCTTGATGAGCCACACACCCCTGGCCATGTTAGTATTCATGGCAAACCCCAACACTAAGTCCCTTTGTTGTCTTTGTTTTTTGCATTTTTTTGTTAATAAGAAAAGATAAAATTATAAGAGACCTGATTATATAGACTGATGTTCAATTGCTAATGGTTCCCACCACTTTTTTCAACATCTCAGAGAAAGGCAAAGGCCTGGATGGGCAACGGAAAGCAGCAGAGCAAGCATAAATATCATGTCTGAGCATCAGTTGTGGTGCTACCAGAGAGGGAAACAATACAGTCTTCATCAAAATATAAAGATGGGCGTTTGCCAAAAACAGTAAGATTGTCAGCATTTTAAAAAATTTGAAGTTTGTTATACAAGCATTGGTCTTTAACAAAAACAATTTTTTGAGAAGAAAGAAGAAAAGGTTTAAGAATTTTTAAAACCTACTTTACGATCCTGATTTACACATTAACTAACTGAATGACATTTGAGCAAGTAGTTCAATTTGTGTGCCGTCATGCGTGTATATGTGTAAAATTTAAAAGAAAATGCAAGTCTATAAAACACAAATTAGCAGAGTATGGCATTGCCCTACATTTTATTTGAGAACTTACAGAGGTTGCAAATAAAACAGATATTTGATTCAGCATTTCACTTGTTCAACAAATCAAAAGCCTGTAACAAGGGTTGGCAAGAGTGCAAAACTTTTGAGAGGGAGAAAACTGGAATAACAAGATAGGGTATAACTGATTTACTGTAGATTGGTAACGTTGCAGGAGCAGGTCCATCGTGTGAGTCTCTTCACATGCTTTTATTCCATACAAAATTTACATAGTAGGGAATGGAGACTCAGAAGGCATTGGGCAAAAACTGGTAAGAGGACGAGCCTTTGCTAACCCTCACATGATAAAGTTTGCTTACTGTTCTAATTCTTCTTTTACCTTGATGTATTTTCCTAAAATTTTTTTTCTTTTTCTTCTTTTAATCTTGCTGTTTCTTTTCCAGCTGTGTGTGACACCAGCAACTGCCCTCTCACTGTGAAGGCAGCATTCAGTTGTTGAAACAATAACAAGTTGCTATTTGATCTGGCAGTTGTCCTTCCTCTGCAGCACTTTAAAGTACAAAATTGACAGCCTGTAACCTCTTCATTGCCTGTTGCAGCACAGGCAAAGACTCACTTGATCTCATGACAGAGGTTTTCCTCATAGTTGATCACTCTTAATGTTACCACATAATGCCCACTTAATGCCACTTAATGTTCACAGTGAGTGTAAATGGTCTCATAGAAAATTCTTATACATTACAATTAAAGTGTCACATGGAAAATAATTTTAAAGATGATTATTTCAACTCTTTAATTTACAGAAGAGCAAATCCAGTGTAAGAGAAGATGTCATAGTCCTGAAAGAATCTAGACCAGGGGTCGAGAATCTTTTTGGCTGAGAGAGCCATGAACGCCATGTATTTTAAAATGTAATTCCGTGAGAGCCATACAACGACCCGTGTACATTACACATTATCCAATAAAAATTTGGTGTTGTCCCGGAGGACAGCTGTGATTGGCTCCAGCCACCTGCAACCATGAACATGAGCAGTAGGAAATGAATGGATTGTAATACATGAGAATGTTTTATATTTTTAACGTTATTATTTTTTTATTAAAGATATGTCTGCGAGCCAGATGCAGCCATCAAAAGAGCCACATCTGGCTCACGAGCCATAGGTTCCCGACCCCTGGTCTAGACTCGCAGAACTAAATTAGGTTAAATCCTAATCTCACCACTCACAAAATTGGAGTAAGTTTAGGCAAATTATTTGTCTCTGAGCCTCAGTTTTCTTATTTGTAAAATGAAGATAATAACACACCTCAAATGTATTGTGAGGATGTTATATTAACATAAAACCTAGTTTTTGGTTTTTCAAAGATGCTCAATGAGTGTTCAGTTGCCTCTTTCTCTTTCCTTCCCATTTTCTTTGTTCTAGGGCCACTCAGATAATTAGTGGCATAGCTGAAATGAAATGAAAACCATGTTCTGATTCAAAGTGCATGTCTTTACTTTGAATAAAAACGTCTATTTATTTATTTATTTATTTATTTTTGAGAGAGAGAGACAGAGAGAGAGGTGAACATTGAGCTGCTTGCTTCTGTATGTGTTCAATTCCTAAATTGAACTGGAAACCTCTGCTCTCTGGAATGATGCTCCAATGCATGGAGTTATCAGGCCAGGGCTTAATTTTTATTGATTTTTAGAGAGACAGAGAGGAAGGGAAAGAGAGGGGAGAGGGAATTGAAGCATTCATTTGTTGTTCCACTCTGTCATGCATTCTTTGCTTCCCGTGTGTGCCCTGACTGGCATCAAATCCACAACCTTATCATTTTGGTAGGACACTCTTAACCAACTGAGCTAACCAGCCAGGGCCAGAAGAACAAAATTAAAAATTTTTTATATTAAGAATAAAAACTTAGCCTGACCAGGTGGTGGCACAGTGCATAGAGCGTTGGACTGGGATACGGAGGACCTGGGTTGGAGACCCCTAGGTCACCAGCTTGAGCGTGGGCTCATCTGGTTTGAGCAAAGCTCACCAGCTTGGACCCAAGGTTGCTGGCTCAAGCAAGGGCTTACTCAGTCTGCTGAAGGCCCGTGGTCAAGGCACATATGAGAAAGCAGTCAATGAACAACTAAGGTGTCGCAACAAAAAACTGATGATTGATGCTTCTCATCTCTCGCCGTTCCTATCTGTCTGTCCCTATCTGTCCCTCTCTCTATCTCTGTCTCTGTAAAAACAAACAAACAAAAAAAAACTTAGAAAAGATAAATTTGCAGAAAATAAAAATGAGTCATAATCCCATGATCCAGGTGGAGCAAATTTTAACATTTGTTACATTTTTTTTTTGTTCACACATATACAATAGTATAGATACATATCTATAATAAGGTCTACCGGAAAGTTCTGTCTGTTTCTATCACAAGTTTCTACACGTAAGCACATGTTTATTTGGCGCATGTGTGCCTCTCTATTTTTATCACTTAATGTATACATACTGATGTAGCAAATTAACTAAAACAAAGTTGATTCACGTTAGTCTTATGTGTGAAGCCATAGTATACCCATGGCTACTGATAAAGTTCATTTATGCCACTGTAATTTTTACGAATTTCAACAAGGAAGAAATGCTACAGAAGCATGTCTGTCACATCTGCCATATTCCCCGGACTTAGCACCCTCTGACTATCACTTGTTTTTGTCCTTACAAAATTTTTTGAAGGGCAAAAAATTCGAAAATGAAGAAGATATCAAACAAGCACTGGTTCAGTTTTTCGCATCAAAAGATAAACATTTTTCAAAAATGGGATATACAAATTGCCCTCATGCTGGCAAGAAATCATTAATAATAATTGCAATTATATTATTAATAAAGTTTATTGATGGTAAGAAAAATTTGTATTTTGTTTTATTCCAAAAATGGACAGAACTTTCCAGTAGACCTTAATTTAAATATATATATATATATATATATATATATATATATATATATGCCTGACCAGGCGGTGGCGCAGTGGATAGAGCGTCGGACTGGGATGCGGAAGGACCCAGGTTCGAGACCCCGAGGTCGCCAGCTTGAGCACGAGCTCATCTGGTTTGAGCAAAAGCTCACCAGCTTGGACCCAAGGTCTCTGGCTCTAGCAAGGGGTTCCTCGGTCTGCTGAAGGCCCATGGTCAAGGCACATATGAGAAAGCAATCAATGAACAACTAAGGTGTCGCCACGAAAACTGATGATTGATGCTTCTCATCTCTCTCCGTTCCTGTCTGTCCCTGTCTATCCCTCTCTCTGACTCTCTCTCTCTGTTTAAAAAAAAAAAAAAATATATATATATGTATGTACTTAAAATATATATTAAATATATTAAGCCTATATATGTAAATATTTATATATGTATATATGTAACTTAATAACAAGCAGAAAGGTACATAATTTTGTAACCTGGTTTTCTTTAATCATTAACAACTTTTAATGTTATTAAATATTCTTTTACATTGGGGTCAGTAAACTTTTTCTGTAAAGGCTAGATAATATTTTAGGTTTTGCAGGTCATACAGTTTGTTATATCTACTCAACTATACCATCATGATAGTGCAAAAGCAGCCACGGACAGTATATAACCAGTGGAAGTGGTGATGTTCCAGTACAGCTTTACTTACAAAAGCAGACAGCAGACTGGATTTGGTCTCTGGGTTGTACTTTGCTGACCCTAGTTCTACATCATTATTTTAATGGCTGCATGGTATTTCACTTTTTTATTTAGCTATTATATTATTGGATATTAAGATTGTGCTAACTTTGTGCGTGTATGATGATAAGGCTGCAATGAATATTCTTGTAGCTGAATATTTGTTTTACATATATGCTTATGTCTTTAAGATTAACTAACGCACACTGCTTCTGATGTTACATCACATTGTTTAGATACTAAAATTCAGGCTTAAAAATCAATTGGTGTATGTGACCAATCTTTGAAGTAGTATATAAAATTGAACTTTATTAAATGGTTTTAGGTTAAAGTGAAACTCCTAAAAATGTTTTTAATTGTTGTAGTTCAGGGGTCCCCAAACTTTTTACACAGGGGGCCAGTTCACTGTCCCTCAGACCGTTGGAGGGCCAGACTATAAAAAAATCTATGAACAGATCCCTATATGCACACTGCACATATCTTATTTTAAAGTAAAAAAACAAAACGGGAACAAATACAATATTTAAAATAAAGAACGAGTAAATTTAAATCAACAAACTGACCAATATTTCAATGGGAACTATGCTCCTCTCACTGATCACCAATGAAAGAGGTACCCTTCCAGAAGTGCAGCGAGGGCTGGATAAATGGCCTCAGGGGGCCGCATGTGGCCTGCGGAGCCGTAGTTTGGGGACCCCTGTTGTAGTTAGTAGTTATTTCTAGGGTTGACCTTTGTCTTAATTAGTATTCTTTGTGCAAGGAATTTTAAGTTCATTAATTTACATGACTTTAAAAAGGGAAAATTTAAGAGCATTTATTGAGTGACTGGTGTTTCATTCATTGCAGGCAATAAAAACATTTGTATCTTTTAGGACATTAAGTAGTTGGAAAAAATTTGTTCTCTCACTGTTTACATGAAATATAGAGAGGAAATATTTCCCTCCAGGACAAGGTCTTGACTGGCTGATGGGGATGTTAGCTTCTTACTGTTTTTCCTTTGGGTCTTGTTTAAGTTAGCTTTTGAGAGATAGAAAGAAAAAAAAATCAAACATTAGTTTGTTTAGTGTTTATGGGCATTTCTTCAATTCAGTGGATGTGTACAAGTGTCTTCCAAGTTTATTTAATGTGACCAATAGATCATTTATTATGGATTTAATTTTTACTGCAGTATCCAAATATGTATTATAGCCAGGAAGTTTTGTACCTTAAGTTTAAGGCAGAAAAACTGAAGGTTAACACAGATTTTTAATGATGGCTATTATCAATTATTTCAGTGTTGTGTAGTCTGTAGTGAAGAGATAGTGCCTTCTCTTATTAATTTCTTTGACTAAAAATGACTATTATATCATCCAAAAATGCAGTAAATCATTATATTTATTCTCAAAAAGGACTTGCTATGTTAGGCTAGAGTTCAAAGAACGTTAGAATCAGTAAACTGGAGTGGTATGGTATCTGGGAGAGCCTGTAATTCATACATCCTAAAACAGTGCTTCTTAAACTTTGTCTTTATAAGAATTACTTAGAGGGCTTATTAAAACAGATTCCTGGGCCCCAGAGTTTCTAATACACCAGGGTGAAGTGGGTCCCCCAGATTCTCCTATCTAGTAGTTCCTAGGTGATGCTAGCATTGCTTGTCTAGGCACTGCACTTTGAGAACCACTGTTGTAGAAAAATAATTGTTCCAGTTTTTGTTGTTTTCTTATGATTTCAACTTTTGCAACTTTACAATTTCTCTAAACTTTTTTTCCCTTAAAATTTAGCATCTTTTCTATTTGTGAAATATGCTCAGCCTTACTCATCTATATTTTCTTAGCACTTTAGGAGTTCTTTTTTAAAATCCAGGCTTAACCTTTAACTAAATATAATTATATATAAATTGACTTTAGTAAATACATGACTGTAGTTCACTTTATATATAATCTAACTTTGCAATTTTTATATCATTTTCACCCACCCAAACTCCTAGGAGAGAAAATTATGACTATAACCATATTTCTAATGAAAATGTTAAATCTTATTCTCAGTAATTTTTCAGGATGGCTAAAATCCATTTTCAACTATATACATTCCAAGTAGTTTCTATATTTGATTAGCTTTATTGTCATTCTAAATAATATCTGAAGATACCAATTTACAAATATTGTTACATACAAGTCAGAGGTGTGGTAAGTTTTTAAAGTATGCTATACAAAGCAAAACTTACAGTTGTTAGAAGAATTCCATTAGAGCCAAAGATGTTTTAAAAGATTAGAATATACCAGGTTCAAAACTGATTGAAAGCAACTTCAATTTTGTAGTTTTTTTCAAACATCATTTTTGTTTTCTAGAAAGATGGTATTTGAGAAAAAGAAATGTCTCAAGTTACTGTTTTTATGAGAAGAGAATTGCTGAGTTTTTTAAATGGTTAATGAGAAGAAGTAATAGTTAAACACTTTGAGCATTGATTTCTGATTTGAATTCTCCAACACAGGCCAGCCCTGAGGGAAGGAGGAAAAAAGCTTGCTAATTAACATTTGATTACTGATGCTACCTTCTCAGTCCCTTTGCACTATCCAGTTCCAAGTGTTTTTGTTCAGGAAGGATTTTTAGGAGGGTTTTAACTTGCATCTTAGTGAACAAATCCATGTGCAACTGCAACGAGTATACAGTTTGTTTAAAAAGAAATAGAAAAAGCCTTAGATATGAAGTATGTATTCAAACTCAATCTGGATCAGAAGTGATTGGTTTCTTAACTATGAGCCTTTCAGAGCACCAATGATTTCTAGGAAACTGGAACTAAGCCTAGTCTGTATGCCTTATTTTGATTTAAACACACACACACACACACACACACACACACAAATATTTGTTTAGTGCAGTTATTATTTAGTAAACTCTTGCCTAGAGCATCATTTAATACTATGAAGTACTTGGAGTTCAAAGTTTGATATATTTTAATTTGGGTAAGTTCAAGTTCTAAGTTTTTTTTTTTCTCTAAGATTGGCAAGATAATGAGATAGATGTCTAGTTTCAGGGTGCTTTTTGTAAGGGTTGCAATTTACCATAGTTATCTTAATTCACAAAATCTAGAATCTAGAGTGCTAACACAATGATAGCTGTTGCAAACTCATGCAATAAAATATTTTCTACTTTTTGCTATATTAAAATGTTTGATATGTGAAAAATCAGGACCAGATTTAAAAAATTTAAAGATGTTGAAATAAATTAATAGAACTTTACAACTATATCACTTAGTTACTAGTGTCAAACCATAGTCTCACTGATAACATTTGGCTGATGGAATTGTTTTTGGGGAAACCAGTGTGACAAGCTTTGTTTTCAGATAAGATCTCATAAGGGGAATTTAGACTTTAAAAAAAATCTAGGCGTTTTAGAATAACAAAAGTAAAAAGCTAAGACTTTTCTTCATCCAAGAAAAATATTCACCCTAAATGCTTTTTATATCTATATTTCTTATCCGAAATTATTTGCAGTTTTCCTTTTAGATGTGTTGTATTTATGATCTTACTTTTTTTTGTTTTCTAGCCTAAATAGATTAAACTTTTCCTCATTACTTGCTTGTCTCTGATATATTTAGCTCTTCTTTTCCTGTACATAGGAATAACTCCAATATTTTGATAAAATCATATGATTTTAGAGCTCTGAATATCAGAAGTGATCTTGTTTATTTTCTTTTAACACTGAGTAAACTAAGTCTCAGAGAGGTTCTACCAACTTGCCCACAGTAACAACTGGACAAATTTAGGGTGAGAAATCTTTTTTTCTGATTCTCATTATGCTATAAAACCTCAAACTTTGTGACATTTTTGTTTTCAGAAATTTTTTCAATTGTATAAATGTTTGACCAACTTTTAGCTCACAAGGAATGATTTTATTATAGCTGACAAATTTATAAGTTTTATATTTTTCTACAGTCAACTCATAGGAATCTAATTCTGAGCCTCAAAACTTAGTTTCGCAGAGTAACTTTCTAATACTTTTTTCTAAGAAATTCTGACAAAATTTAAAATAAAAACTGAAAATTTATGAACTTTTAAAACTTTGTGAGAGGAAATACTTTATATGATTTTATATTGAGCAGGTCATAATAAAATTATCTTTTTCCCAGTGCTGTGCTCATCGACGAAGTACGAAGTGGAGATCGCTGCTTTGTTTCTTACATTAATTATAGTTTATAAATAGATATTAACAATGAAAAGCAAATAGACAGTTCAGTCACATATTAATACTGTACCATTTCAAGTTAATCTGATTTAAATTTTTTCTTATTCACAACTCTTAAACAGTGAGAAAAACATTTTCTTTTTCTCAAATGTAGAAAAGAAACTGGAAAATCTATTGTCAATCTAGGACAGAGTATAGTTTGTAACATAATTTTGATATTTAGCTGGTAATTAAAGCATTTATTAAATTTCTTCAGAATTAATTGAAACATTTGCATAATTTAGCATCCTGAAATCTCATAGATTTAGAGCTTAATGCGCAACAAAAATTAAAAAGATTATGAGGGTTCAGCATGATCTTTAGTCAATGCTGATCAAAGAAAATGTGTAAGACAAAAAGGCCCTTAGGAAATACTACTTTGTGAAGTACCACTTATCCTTAACTGGAATTTAACACAAATCTCTAAAGATGAAATTCCATCAGAAGTAGCACAGTAATGGCAGCTGGGCATGCCAGCTACAGCACCCGGCCTCTGATGTTTGCTGTTGCTCTCAAGTGCTCGCCCATCTCTCAGATCAGTCAGTGATCTCCCACCCTCTCTCTCCTCCCCCTCCTTTTGTTCTCCCCTTCTTTTTAGTTCTTCCTCTCTGTCTCCTCCCTTTCTCTCTCTCTCCCTCTTCTGTTCCCTTATCCCTCTCTGAAAGAACTGCCCTTCACTTATTTCATGAAGACCTTACATTTTTCAGCATCATTTTATATGTAGCTGTATTTTGTCTCTTGGGTTTTCTAAACTACTAATATTTTTTAAAACATCATATTTACTTCTGCTTTTTATACATTTTGGATTTTTTCCTTTCCTGCAGAATTGTGACTTAAACTTTTAATTAAAGAAAATCATCAATAAAGATAATGGAGTTTTCATATTTCCATTAGTAAAACCTTTGCCCACTCTGTACTTTTCTGTCTTATCACGTGTTTCTTCAATACAGTGTTAAAATCTGCCTATGGTTACAGCATTGATAAACATAGAATTTTTTTTGACAGTCTAATTTGTTTTTAAGTTGTTATATAGTGATTATGGTTGAACACAAAATTCTTTTGGCTTAATCTCAGAATCTCTGTGAATTTATCTTTTCCATTGGACAAACAATAGTCTAATATGCTTTCCTTTGTACCCTCTCAGCCAAGTTCTTTCTGCATTAACCAGTTTATTCTATGACAAGTTGCTTAACAGATGTCATTCTGGGGAGAACAATGAAGCCAAATACTTGTGCAATGGCTAACATTACTCTAACTTTGATCACTTTTTTTCAGCACATCATTCTGGCGTTGTGCTTTATACCAACATCACACTATAACCAGAACTTGCTTTTCAGGCTTAGAATAGCAAAGGAATGTTATTCATTTCAGTGCAGTTACAAGTGAGTTAATGAAAGAAGAAAAATACTGTTTATTTCATAATACCATATTGTTGTGTTTAGGAATTAAAGTGGAATTTAAAGAATCCGCTCCATAGTTAACTTGTTTGTATACTCAATTCATAGTATTTGTGTGTACTCTAACACTGCGGTAGCCTTGCTGCAACCTTTTCTACAGATACAAATACTTGTCCTGTATTTTCTTTTTTAAATTTTTTTCAGAAATATCTAGACAATGTAACTGGAAAAATAACTGTAAGAAAGGAATTTTTTTGGCCTGAGCCCTAAAGTCTTATACTCTCCTCTTCTTTTTCTTTCTTTTATTAATATAATACTTTGGGTTCTGAAACACCTTTGCACTAATGTTTAAACATGACAGAGTAGTCTTAGCTAGTGGAGGTGGTCAGAGGTTGCATTTTTTAAAATTGTTGTGTTTATAATGACTAAGAAAATTTCCAAACTTTATGTGACTGATCATAAAATACTACATGGGAGACTGGCCATTGCTAAGAATCCCTGAAGAAAAATGCTGTTCGTTTGAATTGCACAGGAATCAAGCCATTCCCCCCACACTTCTCAGTTCTCATTTACTAAGCCTTTTTTCACAGGTGTACATTAGAGATAAAAATAGATTGAGTTCCATGTTGTGTTTTTGTTTTTTCTTTCACTGGTACATATATATCTCCATTTACAGGAAAGGTAACTTAGATGTATTTATGTATAATAAACAGAAATTTGATACACAATGCTGTGATTGGACACTATGATACTTTAGAATTCTACATTTCAAAACATGAATGAATGAATATTGCATATTTTCTCAAATGAAGTCATATTATACAATGTACAGGGTCAGGCAAAAAAGAAGTATACAGTTGTGAGTACACAAAACACAAAGTTTATTCTTGTATTATTATTTATTGTATTATTTTTCTTATGAACAAATGTAAACCTAATTTTACCCAACCCAGTATTATATGCAACATTGAATACTAGCTGCATTTGTTATAGAAGGGTAATCCTATAACTAACCTGAAGAGTTAACATAAGTAATTTGATAATTTATTTGTAAATATGGAACAGAATAGAATTTTGGACCTATTTAAAACTGAAAGTCCTGGCTGGATAACTAGGTTTGTTGGAGTGTTGTCCTAAAGTGCAGAGGTGCAGGTTCGAAACCTGGTTGGTACACATACAGGAACAGCTTGATTTTCCCTTCTTTCTCTCTCCCCCCCCCCCACCTCTCTTTTAAAAAGAAAATCTGAACAAAGATATAATACTTCTTAATTAATGGACAAAATAGAGTTTAACCTTCCAACACTTTATTTCTATAAATTACCTCCTCTCCTTTCAAAGTGAAAGGTATAATATTGCATGTTGAAAATAGTTTTTCATCTTTGACAGTATTGAAAATTAAAAAGTACCATTACTATATTTTCTTTTCAGGAAGGGCCTAGATAGTACAGATGGGTTAGTTAATAAATAGTCTGTTGAAATAGTTTTTAATTTGGGATGATTTCAAAGAAATAACCTGTGCTATTTTATTAAGTTTTTATATCTTCGAAGTTTTTATCAAATAATAAAGAAAACTTTAGGTTTTCCTCTCACCTGTTCCCCCCCAATCACCCTTCTTTCTCCCACATAGAAACTTAAAATATTTCTCTTGTTTGAATTATTTCATATCTTGAGTTACTTAAACATTGTATAGATTATTAAAATTTATAATTATATTCTGTCCTAGGTGTACTATGTACCTAAAGTTTCTTAACTGAAAAGAAACTTGAAGCCATCCAGGAATATAGAAAAACAATCAGTGTGTGGTGGGGGTTGTTTCTTTTTCAGTTATATTTTATATTCAGTATTATTTTATATTAGTTTCAGGTTTGCAGCATAATGGTTAGATGTTTGTATACTTTACAAAGTGATCCACTGAATAAAGAAGACTATTATTGACTGTGTTCCCTATGCTCTACTTTATATCCCTTGACTAGATTGTAACTACCAATTTGTACTTCTTAATCCTTGCACCTTTCCCACCCATTCTCCCAACGCCCCTTTCCTCTGGAAACCATCAGTCTGTTCTTTGCAGATTTTATCCAACCTTTTTTGCGAATATGCTTTTAAATTTGGTTTAGATTTTTTTACAAAATTTTTCTGACTTATGTTTTTCTAGTTTCAAATTGTTGTTTTGAAGCTAGAAGAAAACAGGATATACAGTGTATATTACATAAATTGAATGGCAGCAACCCTAAGTTATATGGAAACTCTATTTTTAACTTCTGTGTTCCTTTTTGCAGGTAAAAAGAAATGTGTATGACCTTACGAGTATCCCCGTTCGCCATCAGTTATGGGAGGGCTGGCCAGCTTCTGCCACAGATGACTCAGTAAGTAACAGCTGACTCAGCAGTTTTATATCCTCTTCTCTCATTTGCCACTTTCAATCTAATTGGCTGTGATAATAAGCAGAATCAAACGCTCTGAATATTCCACTGAAAAATTCTATAAATAAAATACTGTGAAAATAAGAGTCGTAATAATTTGAGTTCACTTGTAGAGCAGGTATCATAAGGTCAAGAATGTAAACATTCTGTTGATAATATTACTATTTCAGTATCAGGAACTTAATGCTTCTTGACTTGACTTAAAATTTTCCTTGATCAAAATAATAAATTCAGCTATTACTGATGAAATGTCCCAAATAAAAATATTTTTTCCTAAGTTACAGATACCTCAAAATCAATCTAATTGTTACATATTTAATTTTCAAGCTGTGTTTCTTACAGTGGACTGGTTTTTAAAAAGTTAACTTTTATAGTGAATGTTAATAGCAGTCTATTCTTAAATATACCGATAATTTTCACTACCATAAAAAAATGGAAGAAAAGATTTAGTCTGCAATTTTTACCTGTTATAGCTATATAAAATGATTTTTCTGTTGTCAATTTTGAAAACTTTCTTGTCACCACCTTATTTCTAAGAAATTATTATTTTCCAAGAGAGTAAGTTTTATCATTTGAGGAGGCCAACTGAAATTACCGTATTTCCTCATGTATAAGATGCCCCCATGTATAAGATGCATCTTAATTTCTGGGCCCGAAATTTGAAAAAAAAAATATTATATAAAGTTATTGAACTCAAGTTTTATTCATCATAAAACTTATAAACTCCTCATCACTGTCAAAACTCCCACCCATTAGCTTGTCCTCATCTATGTCTAATGACAAATCACTGTCTTTAACAGTGAGCGTAAAAAGAAGCGTGAAAAAGCGGGAAATGCAAATAAAGAAATCTACAACCACTGTATAAGACACACCTAGTTTTTAAACCCCACAAGTTTTGAGAAAAGGTACATCTTATGCATGGGGAAATATGGTACATTTTGACCTCTTTTACCCATAGTCTTGATTGTTCTAATCAGATACTCTTTTTTAATTTTTTTAAAGATTTTATTTATTGATTTTAGAGAGGGGAGAGTGAGAAGGGTGAGGGGGAGTGGGAAACATCAACTCATAGTACGTAGTTGCTTCTGTTATGGGCAAGTCCAGGGGACCGAATCGGTGACCTCAGTGTTCCAGGTCGATACTTTATGCACTGCACCACCACAGGTCAGGCAGATACCCATTTTTTAAAAAAGTAAAAAGTGAGAATATGTCAAGATTTCTAAAGTTAAATTTGATTTAAAAAATAAATAAGGCAAAAGAAATTGAGACTTTGTAAATAAACATCTTGTAATAATAAATACCCAAATAATGATATAAGAACTTAATTACCTTTTTTATATTTTATAGTTAATACACATTTCTATCTGGATAGTAATTACTCCTTTTCTTGAGCACTGCAACTTAACATTTTAAATGAGGAAATTCTTTGCGGAAGACAGAAACATTTTTAAAGAAGTTCTTTATATATATATTGATTTCTTCTCATATGTGCCTTGACTGGGGGTTCCAGCTAAGCCAGTGACTCCTTGCTCAAGCCAGCAACCTTGGGCTAAGTGACCCATGGGCTCAAGCCAGCAACCATGGGTGTCATATCTGTGATCCTGTGTTCAAGCCAGCAACCTTGGGGTTTTGAATGTTGGTCCTCAGGGTCCCAGATCAGCACTCTATCCACTGTGTTACCACCACCTGGTTAGGTTTAGTTTGTTTTTCTTTTTTCCTGTTAGAATGAAGAATTTGACAGAAAATGTGTTACATTTAATTTTATAAAAATAAGAGTAATTTTTATAAATGATAGCCTTCTTTTCATCTGAGGAGACATGAATAAACCAGAAATGTTCATAGCATTGTCTAGTAACCTATACAAGAAATAATAATATTAATAGAAGGAAATAATTAAGAACTGAGTGTGTCACTTAAAATCACAAAGCTTTAGTTACCTGATTTGCAGCATTTTATGAGGATTAGTGGTATGTGGCTCATAGTAGATAATCAATGAGATTCAGTGTTACAATATTAGCAACTCAGAAAAAGATCACAGGCAAGTAGATGAAGTGGTATCTGATACTTGCTTCAAAATTACCTATAGGGATGGGGAGTGGTAGGGGATATATAAATAAATTCAGGTTAGCTATCTATTGATCATTGTTAAAGCTGAGTGATAATGTGTATTGGGTTTATTATATTATTCTCTAAACTTTTATATATTTGTAAATCTCTATAATAAAAAAGTTTAAAGCAAAAATAATTGTCATTTAAGAGCAAGAATGTAAGATAATAAAGTCCAGAAATGTGGGACTTCATAGGGTTGGAAAAGCCAAAACTGCTGTTGGATCCCACACTTTTAGAAACTAAGTCTTATCAGATGCAAGATCCAAGAGTGATAGGCAAATTTAGTGAAATATTATAAATTCTTCTGTAGCACAGTGACATTACATTTCAGGTGTTAAATCATTGAATGAGTAGCACCGTCTTTTATGAAGCTCACGTTGTAATGATAGGCATAACAATTTGCATTTTTACCAAGAGTGCTAATGCAATTTCAGTAGTATAAGAAAACAGGAAAGCAGCTAACCCTTACCATTTCCAAGATAATAGTGCTACGCAGTGCTGTATCTAAGTCAAGCAAACACAAGAGGGAGTCTCCATTAAGAGGCTTGATTCTTTGCCTCATTATTCCTATTTGCACCTTGTCCCCAAACCTGTGAAATGATGCCTGCCCAGGCCTCCCAAGAATAAATGTTGCTATATTGGCAGGATGTTGCCTTGAGCTGCATGATTTGCTACAAAAAAGATGTTTAGGGCCAAGCTGCTTTTAACTGGTGCGGTAGCAGATCCACTAGCTCCAGTGCTTGAGTTTTGGCAAAAATGGCTTAAACTGTAGTCTTTTAAGGAGATCCTAGCCAAAGAAATGTCATGAAGCCTTTCATTAGGACTGTAAAAACTCATGAAGCCTGGTGCTTGTAATCTGTATTGTTGCAGGCAATGGTGTTTTTATACTTACTTAAATCACTCAAGAGGAGGCATCTGCTACAAAACAAGATCGTCTTCACAGCTCGGGACATGAATTGGGTACAGCTGAGAAATGTCAGCTGTGTAAACAGCCTGAAATGTGTTACCAACAAAAGTATAATTAAATTATTTCCAAGACATTGTGCCATAACTTAACACTTAGAATGGTTAACGTTTAGAAAAAAGCACCTGAACATTTTCTTCCCAGTGCCAGAGTAGATGATTGGATATAAAGGCCATTGAAAGTGAGGTTAGTTTGCACTTTGTGTGCTCGGTTGCAGAGACTTGTGTGGC
This sequence comes from Saccopteryx bilineata, assembly GCF_036850765.1. Classification (NCBI taxonomy): domain Eukaryota; kingdom Metazoa; phylum Chordata; class Mammalia; order Chiroptera; family Emballonuridae; genus Saccopteryx; species Saccopteryx bilineata. Next base: position 251,125,043 of record NC_089492.1, read on the forward strand.
TTGAAATATGGTATAGTAACTTTGAGTACCAATGGCTTCCATGAATTTATGGAAATATCTTAGATGAAGAAGTTAATGGCTTTGGGACGACGGTAATGTTCTAAAATGACATTGTCGCAATAGTAATGCAGCTGTAAATTTACTAAAAAGATCATTGAACACTTTAAAAATGAGTAAACTTAATGGCATGTAAAATATACCTTAATAAAGCTATTTTTATAGAAGTTAAAGAACTAGACTCAAGTACTTTGTTTTGTTTTTATGTTGCATGACAAATACTTTGCCATAACACTGGAGGTGTTTTCTTCAGTGTACTTCTCATTAACCTTTGACTTAGCAAACAGTCCAAAGAAATAGACTTCTTATAATTAGATTCTTGTAACATCTTGAGTCACTTCTCAACCTGACAGACTACAATCTTTGACACTTTCAGCACTACTCATTTAAGTCAACAATCATTAGAAACACTGTTGCCCCATCTTCCCTCAGAGTTAAAATATTTTCTTTCCCTTTAGTCTAATGGGGTGTGGGATATTGTATGAATTGTTGATAACTCTTTCAGTTCCATTTGGGCTATTTTACCAGGGAAGTGGTTGGTTAAGCACCAGTCATAGGGGAATGTTTTCATGCTGTGGCAGTTCAGCTGTGAGAACAAGAGGTTGCAAGTAGGCGAAATCTCATTATACACTTTAACAAGGATGCTCTTGGTTTCCAGAGTAGAAATAATTTTAACCCTGTGAATTATGTCTAGACACCTTATTATAATGCACATACTATGATACATGTCATTTATAAAATTCAGGTTTTAATAATGCTTATGCTAGGAGGAAAAAAAATTCTTCAGTTTTTAATACTCTTTTGTTGTGTGTGCCCCCCCCCCCCCCCGAGATCATAATGGTCTTCTGTGGTTCTCTCATTGGCTAAGGAATGTATACCAGAATTTGGGAAGTTCGAATTTTAGAATCAGAGGTCTTTAAGCATGTGTTAGGAGTCAGAAAGGTACTTATTAAGTACTTTGACATAAAAAAGGAGATCATTTCTAAATAGAACCATTACACAGTGGTTTTTCTATGAAATAAAAATAAAACAAAGGCTACACACACACCACCTTCCTTTATTTTTAATAAAAAAGGAATTTATGAATGAGAGAATGTAATCTACTTTTATCCTTCTGATGGGGGTCATTTTCTTCTGTAACTTCTCCCTGATACATTGTGTTTGGCAGGTGTCAAATTATGGACATTCCTCTAATACTGGATCCCTATCCTCCACTTTATAGGAGCTGTCAAGATACAGATTCACAATTACCATATTAATATATTTACCATACTGTAGTTACCTTCTAAGTAAACTCATAAGCCTCCACTATAGTCATTCCATCTTTACTGTAAGGTAAATATTTCTGAAGAGCAGAATGACTCTTCAGAATGAATGTTCAACTTTGCTTACTTATCTTCAGTGGCAGCCTAGTACTTGCTGATTATATACAGATTTTTACGCTGGCATTTAAAACCCTTCCTTCATTGGTCTGTAACTTCTCTTCCAGATTTATTTCTTCATACAAGCCCAAAGTAAATGCTCAATAAATATTTCTTGAATAATTGATTGAATGTGATACTCTATGTATCTCAACTTTAGCTAAGTAATCATTTTTCCATTTGTCAAATACACTTAGTTGCTCTCTCCCACTGTGTCATTTAATCATACTATTCCTTTCACCTATGATACCTATAGTAATTAGCTGCTCTTTTTAAGACCTTTCTTTGAGAAGTTTTGCCTTTATCCTTCTTCCCATGCCTCCTTTTTCAATGTGGTAAAAAATTAGTTTATATTTCTATTTTTTAACTTTTTATTTTTTCTTATTTTGTGTTTACCTTCCTTCATTCCAGTTTTACTAACATGAGAATGGTTTTAAAAATGCCTTCTCAGAGAAAGTGACATCTGATTACATCTTAATTTGAAAACAGTAAGTCTCCTCTATTCACTCAGGATACATTCTAAGAACCCCTAGTGAGTGCCTAAATCTGCAGATGGTATCAAACCCTGTATATACTATATATATATTTTTTTCTATACATTCAGACCTTTCACTCAAAGGAAACACTTCACAGCTTCTCTTTTGCATATCTGAGTTGCCAACATTACTTGAACACAAGCACTGTGATTCCACAACAGTCAGTCTGATAACTGAGACAGCTGCAAAATGACTAGTGGATTGGCAACTTATACAATGTATATCCACTGGACAAAGGGATGATGCATATCCCAGGTGGGACAGAGTGGGACAGTGCGAGATTTCATCGTGCTACTCCGAGCAGTATGTGATTTAAAACTTAAGACTTGTTTATTTCTGGAATTTTCCATTTAATATTTTTGGGCTGTGGTTGATCACAAGTAACTGAAGCTTCAGAAAGTAAAATTACAGATAAAGGAGTGCTGCCATACTTGTGTTTCTCCCTTTTGTAAATTCTAAAAATTGGGAGCAAGACCTGTTTTCCTCATCTTTCTGTGCTGTGCAAGATCAAACATAGTGTCGTTTTAATACAGTCACTCACTTGAATTGTTCAGAACTCCACTAAATTGACATCTATGAAAGTAAACAACTTAATGAATTTGTATGATCATAACTCGATAAACTGAGAATTAGGTTTATTTTCTTTCTAATTTTAATTAAATTACCAAAATTCTTTAGTAGCAAAGAGAATACCAGATGTAGGAAGGGGAGCTACACTGAGCTGATTAGTACCAGAGAGAAAGAGAGTGAGAGAGAGAGAAGGGGCAGACCAATTCAGATTTGTTGAATCCTAATATTTCTATTATTTGGATAAGTTAGTCTATGAATTTCAGTTTCCTTATCTGCAAAATGAGGATGATATTAACACCCTTGAAACTCTATTTTGAAGATTAAATTGATTACATAATAGGTTGGACCATATAAAATTGCCATTTGTTAAGGACAAAATGATTTGAGTATTTACAACTCCATATGGTTTTACCTAATGTGTAAAGTATGTATAACGCAGGCTTTGGCAGTTATGACTGTTAGCCCAAATCCCACTCACTATCTGTTTTTGTAAATAGTGGTTTTTGGAACACAATCACATTCATTTGTTTATGTATTGTATATAGCTACTTTTATATTATAATAAACAGTTTCCATTTTTGGTTGTAGCAAAACCACATGGCCCACAGAGTCTTAATTATCTGCTATTTGGTCCTTTACAGAAAAAATCTGCCAGCCTCTGGTATAATATCTGGCATTTAGTAGGCATTCAACAAACGTTAGCTCCTTTTCCCTTGAGTAAGCACCTTCTATATATTGCATACACATGCAGAATCAGAAGCATTCTTTGAGTAGCTTCAGGGTCATCTTATGCTATTTAAATTACTATGTTAGCCTGTCCTAGGTCAGACAGACTCAGGCAATCTTTGGACATTTTCACTGGCTTTTTCTTTATTTGGCAAGGTCATGGATAATGTTGCTTCTGATAGTGGTGAGACTCAGTAGCTTCAGAGGGTTCACTGCCCTTGTCAACATAGAGAGTCTTTTACAAATAACACAGGAAAAGACTAAACAGACAGAAAGAACAGCTTTGAAAGCAGTAAAAGAAAGTTTGAGTTTAAAAGGAATGAAAAGTTATGAAATGGACTATATTTTTAACAGAGAGAGTGAAAAGTTCAGGAAGGTGGATGAAGTATTCAAAGGACATATTTATTCAGTCAGTATGAGGGAGAATACATGAGGTGCGGGATAGCCCCCAACAGGAAATAGACAAGCACTGTGAACCTTGATTTTGATTTATTAAAATTATAAACCTGAGCACCACTACATCTGCCAATGAAGGGGTAACTGCAATGAGAATTTTATTCCCTCTGTAAATAACTAGAAGACTGATTAAAATATGTGAAAGAACTGTTTTCAGATATTAGACAGCAGGTAGTACAGGACTGTGAAAAAGGAAACAAATGAGTCCTGTGGTAGTCTTATATTCTGCCTAGAGGCAATTTCTCGCTCCTAGAGCAGGGAGAAGAAACCAAAATGGAACCTGGTGATTTTATTGAGTTTGAAGAGGTGAAAAGTGGAGTGCATAGAGGTAAAGGCAGCTAGACTTTGCAAGACAGAGTGCTAGCTCCAGAAAACTACATAGGTTTGCCCTGGTCTTTAGCTGAATACTAGTCAGTATGTGCATAGCTAAAATTCCTGGAGGCTGGCTGAGACACAGTTGCCAGGTAAAAGAACAATTAACTAGAAGCTATAAGGCAGGGGTCCCCAAACTATGGCCCGCGGGCCACATGCGGCCCCCTGAGGTCATTTATCCGGCCCCTGCCACACTTCCAGAAGGGGCACCTTTTTCATTGGTGGTCAGTGAGAGAGCACAGGATGCATCCTGTGTGCTATATGTGGTGGCACCACAAAGCGCAGCGATGCAGGACGCATGCGTCAGGGCTCCAGAAGCGCGTCATATCACTTGTTACGGCTAGCATTGACAAATATGGAACTAGACACTGACCATCTCATTAGCCAAAAGCAGGCCCATAGTTCCCATTGAAATACTGGTCAGTTTGTTGATTTAAATTTACCTGTTCTTTATTTTAAATATTGTATTTGTTCCTGTTTTGTTTTTTTACTTTAAAATAAGATATGTGCAGTGTGCTTAGGGATTTGTTCATAGTTTTTTTATAGTCCGGCCCTCCAACGGTCTGAGGGACAGTGAACTGGCCCCCTGTGTAAAAAGTTTGGGGGCCAGTTATATGCCTCCTGCTGTAAGGCATATAATTCTCAGAGCTCACACAGTTGAAGAATAGTTTGAGTTTTCACCAGCCATAGTAGAGACATCTCAGCAAATACACGGGCCATTCAAGAAATATCCGCAGAAGACTCATACCTTAGTGGAGTGGGTAAACTAGTCCTAGAGCAAAGGCTACTCTAGGACTGCCCTTTTATAAGTGTAAAAACAATTTTCAAAAGGAACAAGCTGATTAACAGAATCTAGCATCCAATCAGATGTTACTATGCATATGGAGAAGTAGGAAAGTGTAACCAATAACAAGAAGAGAAATCAATCAAAAGAAATAGACATAGAGGAGATTTAGATAATGAAATTAACGTATAGAAATTTTTGCTATTTTAAATATTGTGAATATGCTCAAGGAAAATATGCATTTAATGAGAGAATAAATATATAAAATAGAATAACTTTTTCTTTTAAATATAACAATATACTATCTGAACTGAAGATTTTTCTGGATGGTCTCAACAACATATTAGAAACTGCCAAAGAAAAGACCAGTGAACTTGAAGATATAGCAATAGAAACTATTTAAGCTGAAGCATAGAGGGAAAAAGATAAAAAATAAATATATAAAGTATCAATGATACTGGAACAAAATTGAAGCAACTGGGCATACATGGAATTAGAATCCTAGAAGGAGAGAAGAATTGAGATGTGGGAAGCAGGAGAGCAAAGAAAACAAATTGAAATAATTTCTGAAATTTTTCTATATTTGATGAAAACTATAAAACTGATAGATTCAAGATGCTTAATGAATGCCATGAAAGGCAAATACAAAAAAAAAAAAAAGAATTCTACAGTAAGGAGTTTATAATCAAACTGCTGAAAACAAGTGATTAAGAGAAAAATTTCGCCCTGGCCGGTTGGCTCAGTGGTAGAGCGTCGGCCTGGCGTGCGGAGGACCCGGGTTCAATTCCCGGCCAAGGCACACAGGAGAAGTGCCCATTTGCTTCTCCACCCCTCCGCCGCGCTTTCCTCTCTGTCTTTCTCTTCCCCTCCCGCAGCCAAGGCTCCATTGGAGCAAAGATGGCCCGGGCGCTGGGGATGGCTCTGTGGCCTCTGCCTCAGGTGCTAGAGTGGCTCTGGTCGCAACATGGCGACGCCCAGGATGGGCAGAGCATCGCCCCCTGGTGGGCAGAGCGTCGCCCCATGGTGGGTGTGCCGGGTGGATCCCGGTCGGGCACATGCTGGAGTCTGTCTGTCTCTCCCTGTTTCCAGCTTCAGAAAAATGAAAAAAAAAAAAAAAAAGAGAAAAATTTCATAGCAGATAATAGAAAAATACATATTATGCAGAGGAACCACTATAAACTCTTTAGATTTCTCCTCAGAAACAATACAAGCCAAAAAACAATGGATTGACAGTTTTAAAGTACTGAAAGGTTAAAAAATGACAACTTATAATTCTATATCAGGTGAAAATAATCTTTGAAAACTGAAGCCAAGGCCCTGGCCAGATAGCTCAGTTGGTTAGAGCATCATCCCGATACACCAAGGTTCTGGGGTTTGATCCTGGGTCAGAGCACATACGAGAATCAACCAATGAATGTATAAACAGCAATCTCTTTCTCTCTCTCTGTCTTCCTCTCTCTCTCTCTCTCTCCAGAAATCAATAAAAACAAATTTTAAACTGAAATCAAAGACTTTTTCACACAAGCAAAAACTGAGATAATTTGGTGCCAGCAAACCTGTAGTATAAGAAATATTAAAGTTCTTTAGGCAAAAAGAAAATGATCACAAAATAAACTTGGTCTGTACAAAATAATGAAGAGAGTTAGTAATGGTAAAAATATTTAAATATAAAAGATGTTTTTAATTCCTTTAAAAGGTAACTTTAAAGAAAAAACAATGTGGAATTTTGAACATACATAGAAGTAAAATGTAAGACAATGACACAAAGTGCAGAGTGAAATTATACTGTTGTAGGTTTCCTGTGTTAGGTACAAAGTGATATAATATTCATTGAAGGTAGTCTGGAATAATGCATCTTGTAAGCTTTAGAGCAGCTACTAAAAATACAAAGAAATTATAAGTAATAAGGCTTTAAAAGAGATAAAATGGAATATTTAAAATGCCATAATAAATAAGGCAGAAAAAAGAAAAAGGAAAAAAATAAGGTGGAATACATATAAAACAAATAGCAAAATCATAGGTATAAATTCAACCATAATGACAATTACAGTAAATATAAATGGTCAGCACATTAAAGGACAGAGATTTTCTTTCTTTTTTTTTTTTTTTAATAAATTTTTATTAATGGTAATGGGATGACATTAATAAATCAGGGTACATATATTCAAAGAAAACATGTCTAGGTTATTTTGTCATTAAATTATGTTGTGTACCCCTCGCCCAAAGTCAGATTGTCCTCCGCCACCCTCTATCTAGTTCTCTGTGCCCCTCCCCCTCCCCCTAACTCTCTCCCTCCCTCCCTCCCATGTCCTCCCTCCCCCCACCCCTGGTAACCACCACACTCTTGTCCATGTCTCTTAGTCTCATTTTTTATGTTCCACCAATGTATGGAATCATGTAGTTCTTGTTTTTTTCTGATTTACTTATTTCACTCCTTATAATGTTATCAAGATCCCACCATTTTGCTGTAAATGATCTGATGTCATCATTTCTTATGGCTGAGTAGTATTCCATAGTGTATATGTGCCACATCTTCTTTATCCAGTCTTCTATTGAAGGGCTTTTTGGTTGTTTCCATGTCTTGGCCACTGTGAACAGTGCTGCAATGAACATGGGGCTACATGTGTCTTCACGTATCAATGTTTCTGAGGTTTTGGGGTATATACCCAGTAGAGGGATTGCTGGGTCATAAGGTAGTTCTATTTGCAGTTTTTTGAGGAACCACCATACTTTCCTCCATAGTGGTTGTACTACTTTACAGTCCCACCAACAGTGAATGAGGGTTCCTTTTTCTCCACAGCCTCTCCAACATTTGCTATTACCCGTCTTGTTGATAATAGCTAATCTAACAGGGGTGAGGTGGTATCTCATTGTAGTTTTGATTTGCATTTCTCTAATAACTAATGAAGCTGAGCATCTTTTCATATATCTGTTGGCCATTTGTATCTCTTCCTGGGAGAAGTGTCTGTTCATGTCCTCTTCCCATTTTTTTATGGGATTGTTTGTTTGTTTGTTGTTGAGTTTTATGAGTTCTTTGTAAATTTTGGATATTAGGCCCTTATCTGAGCTGTTGTTTGTAAATATCATTTCCCATTTAGTTGGAAGGACAGAGATTTTCAAAATGAATTTTTAAAAACAAGGCAGCTATGCCTGACCTGGTAGAGGTGCAGTGGATGGAGCTTTGGCCTGGGACGTGGAGGGATGCAGGTTCGAGACCCCAAAGTCACCAGCATGAGCATGGGCTCATCCAGCTTGACCACGGGTCGCTGGCTTGAGTGTGGGATCATGAAAATGATCACAGAGCCACTGGTTTGAGCCCAAGGTTTGCTGGTTTGAGGCCCAAGGTCACTGGCTTGTACAAGGGGTCACTTGTTCTGCCGTAGCCCTCCAGTCAAGGCACATATGAGAAAGCAGTAAAACAGCTAGGGTGCTGTAACAAAGAATTGATGCTTCTCATCTCTCTTCCTTTCTATCTGTCCCTATCTGTCCCTCTCTCTGCCTTTCTCTGACTCTGTCAAAAAACAAAACAAAAACAAGGCAACTATTAATATATATACTGCCTACAAGGAACATTCTTTAAATATGACAATGATAAGGTAAACATAAATGACAACAAAATATTTACCAGACAAACTAAGCATTTACAAAGCTGTAGTGACTCTGTTAACATCAGGTAAGATACAGAAAAGGAACATTACCAGGACTAAAGGGAAACATTTCATAATGATTAAAAGAACCACCCACCAAGAAAACACAATTTTAAATGTGTATGCACCTAACAACAGTTTCAAAATATACAAAGTAAAAACCAATAGGACTAAAAGAATAGACAAGTCCACAATTAGAGATTTTCACATTTCTGTCTCAGCAATTTACAGAAAAATAGCGGATAAGGATAGAGATTTGAGCAATGCTCTTGACCAACTTGACCAAATACTTTATATATACTTCAGTTAACAATAGCAGGATACAGGTTTTATTTAAGCATGCCTGGTACATTCATCAAGATAGACCTGGACCATAACTAAAAATTACATGTTTTATAATTAATAATTTACATAAATTGTCTTTATTCTTATACAAAATGTTTAATGGTTTGTTTTGTTGTATATTCAATATAATCAACAAAAAAGCTACTAAACATGACAGGTGAAATTCAGTGTCACAGACTACAAGATTTAATATACAAAAGAAAATGTGTTACTATATAGCAACAAAGTGAAAATTTTTAAAAATGTTACCATTCATAATTTTATCCAAAACTGTCAAATATTTAAGGATAAATTTAAATATGCATAATATCTATTCATTGAAAATTACAAAGTATTGCTGAAAGAAAGTCCTTGATATCATGGTCATGGATTGGGAAACTTGGTATTTTATGGTGGTAGTTCTCCCCACACTAATCTCTGGATTCACTGCAATCCCAAATAAAAAGAAAAGTAACCCTTTTGGTAGAAATTAACAAGTTAATTCTAAAATTTATATGGAAATATGCAGGACCTAGAATTCCCAAAACAATTTTGAAAACAAAATAACAAAGTTAGAAGAGGTTAGTTTCTGATTTCAAAAAATAATAACGTATTCAAGACAATGTGGTATTTGTGTAAAAACAGACATATTGGGTAGATAATAAAACATTCAGAAATAAATCTATGTATATGTAATCAAGTGATTTTTGTGCAAGGAGAGGATAGTCTTTTTAAAGCAAACAGTGCTAGAACAACTGGATATCAATAAGACCAACTTCAACCTTTACCTTATTCCATACACAAAAGTTATCTCAAAATGGATCATAGACCTAAATGTACAGCTACAGCTGTAAAACAGAAGAATATTTAGGAGAAGAATATTCTAAGACCTTGGGTTAGGAAAAAATTCCTTGGAGAGGACACTAAAAGACCTACCATAAAAGAAAAAACTGGTAACTTGGACTTCATCACAATTTGTAACTTTTCCTCTTCAAAAGAGACCATTTAGAAAAAAGAAGGTGAGGCAAGCCACAGCTAGGTGAAAAGACTTGCAAAATACCTATTTGGTAAAGGGCCTGTATCCAGGTTACATAAAGAAGTCTTACAACTAAATAATATCATATAAAGCAATTTGGGGAGGTGATAGAAATTTTTGATATTTTGACTGGGCAATTGGTGGATACAAGAGTGTATATGTATGTCAAAACTCCTTGAACAAATACACTTAAAATGGATACATTTTAACTAGTGATTTAGAATGAATATGTTGATCTGAAACCATACTGGTGAGTGAGAAGGTGAAATGCAGAACCAATATTCAACTCCAAATTTGCCAATGTTCTTTCTCTGTACTTTTGCTATTTCTTAAATGTTCTGTATTTCTCAAAACAGTTTCAATTTTAAAATATCCAGCTTAATTTTTTTCCAGATTGGACTCATACTGGTTTGAAACTTTACAATTACTCAGTAAAAGGCAGAAACAGAGAAACAAGATCTGCCTTTATTTTCCTTTATTAGATTAACACTTTCATGTCTTGAATATAAGTGAATTTTAAATTTTCACTCTAGCACTTTGGTTTGTATGTATATATGTTCTTGAATAGTAGCTGTATTATTAATAAAGCAGGGAATGAGTAGCAATACTCACTGTTTTGGTAACCACAATTACTTATACAGTGCTAGATGAGTAGATTAAGACACATTTATATAGTATTTGTAGTTTACAAAGCATATTTCATATATTGATACATGATCTCATTTGAGCTAAGTAGTACATTATAAGTAAATAATTTTTCATACAAATAGTATACAGTGGAATACAGCCCCTATCTATTACTGTAAATTTTCCTAATGGTTATTTCAAACCACTGTTTCCTTCTGGCTAGCTCTTAGAGTATTTGTAATAATGTATTTGTTTACATATACTTGTCTTTATGAAACTATGATCTCCTTGAGGGCAGGAAACAGGTCTTTTTTTCCCCTAATTTATTGATTGATTTTAAACAGAGAGAGAGAGAGAGAGAGAGAGAGAGAGAGAGAGACATTGATCTGTTTCTGTATGTGCCCTGAACGGAGATTGAACTGGCAAACTTAGCATTTCTAGAGGATGCTCCAACCCAGTTATCTGGCCAGGATAGGGAGCAGATCTTATTTATCTTTGTGTCTTGTGTGCCTAGCATAGCCCCTGCCACAAAGTAAACACTCATTAAATGTTTTTTATCTTTATATTAAATGTAATACTGAAAAGTCTAGTGATTGGCTTTAATTCCAATAAATAACTGCTGACCCATTACTCCAACACATATTACAGTACTGCTTTCTTCAAAGGTGCCCCTGTTCTTTTTTTTTTTTTTTTTAAACAAGCTCTTTTCCTCTGTTTTGAAAAAGATCTTACTGGAAACCTTGTACCTGTTCCTTTTCTCTAACTGAGAAATGGAAGGTTGTTTATAATGCACATGTGTACTAGTTAATCTCTGGCATTTGTGTTTGCAAGTTAACATGCTGTCTATTTCATTTGAACAGCTGTAACATATGTGATAAGATTTCTTAATAAGTCATTTTCTTAAGCAGTGAAAATATGAATATGAAGAGTAGCATTCCTAGCTTGTTAAGTTGTGATTTTAAACCCTTGGGTTTTAGATATAATCAATTGCCTGTAATTCTCTATTTGAGAAGGGTAGTGAAGATAGCATTATAGCCTGGTTTGAGGCTAACAAAGATCCCATGCCATTTTTTTTGATATGCAAAAAAGGGGGGAGAATGTCTGTGACTGTGTCTAATTGTCCAAATTCTTATAAATTTTCTAACCAGAGAAGACTTGAAATGAACATTTATGCAATATAAATAGCCTTTTGAGCTCAAAGTAACTTAATTGTAGTCATTTCAACTGCTGCTCCATATCATGACATTGTTTAATATTCTACATGTAGAATATATAAGGTTGTTTTTGATAAACATCTAAAAGAGATTGTTGTTCCCACAGCCAATGAAAGTCTTTTTGTTCTTTTATTGTATGTTTGTTGACAGTTGTGATCAACACAGAATAAACTGCTTTACAGTTTATTACTTTCAAAGTACAAATTTGAATGCTGTGGATTCAGATGTATAAAAGAGATAAAATTACAGACAGCTTTGAGTGGCAGTTACACATCAAACCTCACGGGGGTTTGACAGGCAACGAATATCGTTATTAGACGCTTTTTCCATAATTGCTGACATTTATCCAGTGTTTCACAGTATTTGCTAATGTATTAATGCAGTCAATCTCTGAGAGGCTGCACATGCCTTCTTAGCCCTGGCTTTTATGGGATTCTGAAATTCATAGACCCACAGATACTTATTCCCTGCTGGTTGCCGTAGTGACAGAGCTCAGAGATAAGCCAAGACAGAGCCCTTTTGTGATTGCTTTTCAGGTGACATTCAGCGGCAGCTTGAGTAGAGTGTCCTTTTATAGTTCCTGTAATTCAGAAAATGATAACAGCTTTTTGCTGCTTAGAAGAGTAGTCTGCAGACTGCTCCCTGTGGGATTTCAGTTTGCTGTGCCACTTCATACCAACACCAGCCTGATAAAGTTCTTATTATTGTGGAGATTTCAAAGTGCAAGGGGATTGAATTAATTATGACAGGTTAGGAAATACAGGACTGATACTACAAATAAAACTTTAAAGAACCAATAGATGTTCTCCAACCATATGTAACAAATTAATTTGGACATTTTAAGCTATTAGTAATGATATACTTAGGTGCTCGCTTAATAAGTAAATGCACCTGACTTCTGAATTGCTTATGAACTAAACTAGCTGTTTCATCTCAAAGTTTAGAAGTTATCTTTCATTTCTCATTTGAAAACTGTTGCTTCTACATTTTATTGTTTGGAGGCAGATAGCTTTATTTGGACATTTTCTTAGGGTTATTACATATATGCTTTTTCAGTATTCTCAGCAGTAGGATAGTTAAAAAATGAATGTTTTAGCCCTGGCCAGGTAGGTCGGGAGCATCATCCCAATACACCAAGGTTGCGGATGCGATCCCCATTCAGGTCACATACAGAATCAACCAATGGATATATAGATGGGTGGAGCAATACATCAGTTTCTTTCTCTCTCTCAGATCAATAAATTTTAAAAATTAAAAATAAATAAAAATGAATGTTTTATAAGATATAGCTTAGATAAAATGCTTCAAATTGAGAAGAAAACACTTGTGTTGGAAGAGCATGGTTGGGAGTGGGGGCAAAGGCAGTTCAAGTGATAACTGGAGAAAACAGAATCTTATCAGGAAAAAACATTGATGTCCTAAGAAGCCATGTTTTTTTCCCTTGATTGTTAAGCTGGGGAGGGGGGGTAATATCTTAATTCTGGAAGAACTTCAGTAACAGTAGGTAAGTACGGGAAACCTTGAGAGCCGGAGACCACTGTCTTTGTAGTTGATGGTTCTTGAAAGGAGGCAAAAACAAACAAACAAAAAAAAACACAAGAGGAAGCAGGAACACTAACCCAAATTAAAACATGCAAATCTGAAAGGGAGGTATGAAGCACTTAAATATCATACCTCTATACTTTAAATGTAATTCACAATTAAACAGGAAGTAGGTAGAAGGAGCTTAAATAACTGGAGAATCTGAAGAGATGGAAAATTTCTGAATTGCTGGTAAATGGTGCTAGATAAACAAGCATATGGTTAACACATCAGTGAAAGCTCAGAAGAGAAATCTGGGCCAAAATATCAAATTGGTTATCTTGGATTAGATGTGCAATTGAAAAGCCAGAGATCTGATCTGTGTTACTTGTTTCTAACCTTTGAGTCTCATTTAGAGCCAGATATAAACTCAACTGTCATAAAATTCAAATATTTGTAATTCAGACAAAAAAAGGATAACCTTCAGACTAGTGACAAATACAACATTTCAAATGATATTTAATTGACATTTATTAACACTTTGTTACCGCATGGTGTTCATTGCCTTTTTTTTTTTTTTTTTTTTGGTAACAGAGACAGAGAGGGACAGATAGGGACAGACAGACCAGAAGGGAGAGAGATGAGAAGTATCAATTCTTTGTTGTGGCACCTTAGTTTCTCATTGATTGCTTTCTCATATGTGCCTTGACCAGGTGGGGGGGAGGGGGCTACAGCAGACCGAGTAACCCCTTGCTCAAGCCAGCAACCTTGGGATTAAGCTGGTGAGCCTTGCTCAAACCAGATGAGCCCACGCTCAAGCCAGCAACCTTGGGGTTTCAAACCTGAGTCCTCCACATCCCATTCCGATGCTCTGTCCACTGTGCCACTGCCTGGTCAGGCTCATTGCCTTTTTTTGCTTCTTATGGTTAACTTAATAATTTATCATCTGCTTTGAGTGTAAGAGAACAAGCAAGAGAGAAGAGAAATTTGTTAGTTGTATTACTGTGTGAAGTGCCTTTCTGTGCTATGGTTATCCACTTTGAGTCTTTCTCAAAATTTAGTCATCCACCGAGGTCTTAAACCATGAAATTCCCATAATGTTTTAGAATTGATAAGCATCAGTTTATAATTGTTACTAAAACAAAACACAAAACAAGTAAGCAAACAGTTCTCCCCCCCCACAAAAAAAAGAAACCTGTCGGCCAGGGGAAAATGGGCAGATGCTTGCTCACAAAGTGTAGAGACTCCCTTTTAAAAAATGGTTATTATATTCAAGGAATTACCATATTTTTCGCTCTGTAAAATGCACTTTATTTTCCCCAAAAGTGGAGGGGGAAATGCCTGTGCATCTTATGGAGCGAATATTCATATTCATTTTTTTTTTTAGCTGCTGCAGGTTCCTGGACAACTAGAAGAGTATTTGAACATTAAAGTCTCTTCTCATTTGTTAAGAACAGTGCTAATGGTTGTTAATACTGCTGTTGAGTTTGCATTGTTGAAATATTATTGTGGTATATTTTATTAAATATTTTAGCACACCATTTGGTTCAGAATTTTTTTTCTTATTTTCCTCCTTAAAACCCTAGGTGTATCTTATGGCACAAAAAAATACAGTAGTTCTTTTTACTAACATGACAGCTCATCCCCTGACTTCAGAAACTCAAGAATTTTTTTTTTTTTTTGTGGATAAGCAAAGCTTTATTTAGAGCGCATCCCGGGGGAGGTTCGCTGGTCTGCAAGACAGGGGCCAAGGAAGTCACGCAGCTTCTCTGACGGGGGGGGGGGGGGGGGGGGGTTGTTTATAGTGTTGGTAGGGTGGTGGTGGGTTGTGAAATTTTATTGGCTGACAGACAGTTGCTTTTTTTTTCAAAATTCTCCTGGGCCGTTTCTTTTGGTGGGCATGAGTGTGACCATTTCTTTTGGAGGTCATGCATGTGGGTGGTTCCTCATGTGACCTTCCCCCATTGCCAACCGACCTCATATTCCGACCTTTTATGTGAAATAGGGGCACCACTATTCGTCTGGCTACTTCCTGCTGGTTAGGGGCATCGTGGGGAAGAGAGGTCGGAAAGTGGAAACTCAAGAATTTTATTGTAGTTCTTGCTCATGATATTTATATCTACTTTCAGATGACTGTAAAGTCAAAAATAATTAAATAAAAATTAGCCTTTTGCAGTGTGACATCACAAGTTTTGCTGTGAGCACATGTTACAACTAAATATGGAATACCTTTGTGACTTGACCCCTGGGAAATGCCAAAAAAAAGAAATGCTATGTAAAATTTAACTGTTTTTCTTGACCACAATAATTACTAGTTTTGTTGTTATTAATAAAACAGTAACAAGAGGGACAATATCTATTTATTCTACTTTGTCTTAGGCACTTTGTTGGGTCTTTAGATGTTTCATCCATAATCATCCCATTATCAACCCAGAAAGGTAGATGTTATTAACCCTATGTTTACAAATGAGCAACTGAGGCTTAGAGTAGTTTAGTAACTTGTCCAACAACACACAGATAAATAGTGGCAAGGGGATGCTGGCCCGGGTCCCACTCTGAAGGCTACCTCTTTCCACTAAGATTCATAGGGATTTCCTTAGGAACCTTAAATCTAAGTTCTTATTTTTCCTTCCCTTTCATAGTTCTCCAAACTTTACCTATTATGAACATTCAGATATTTTCCTCGAATAATCTGTATTGTCCCCCTAAAATTGGTCCTTTTGCCTTAAGCTCATCTTAGACCTGTCTCTCAGGGATAATGACAACTTTAGGTAGCACTTGAAAATACTCTATATATTTTAACAATATACAGAAAATAATATAACTCAATCTTCCTAACAACCCTATGTAGTAGTGGGTATTGTTTGCCGAATTTTATACATGAGCAAACTAGTAATGTTCATATGAACTCAAAATTAATCAGTGGAAATGGTATTTGAACCAGGTAAATATGCTTCTCACAATAGCAGAAGAAAATTGGTTATAGAATGTCTTTAAAAGCCTTATCATCATTTGTGTTCTTCACCATGCTATACATGTTCATTGTAGAGAGACTGAAGAATGAGCATGCCACATTCATTGTGGCCATAATTTTACTTTCATAGAGTATGAGTTAGAAATGGAAACTAGATCTATCATTTACCGTGAGTGTGACCACTTTGTTCACCATGTCTGCCAATTCTCTTTGTCTTTCTTATAATTTCACCAGTCTAGAGACAGTTGGCAAATTTAATTACTCAAGCTTTTAACATCTAAGAATGAGAAGTCATCATCATCCTAGCCTTTTTCATCTCTAAAGCAATGTTAGCTGAGGGTTTATTAATTGATCCATAAAACTCCAGGAATGATATGATAGTGTGTTATATTCCATTTAAACATGGAAGATACTATGGGCTAATTATTTATAAACAATCCAAGGCCTTAGAGACAGGATTAAAACTTGGAAGCTCCTTACACTGAGCATTAAAATATTGCCACTAGGCCAGGCCCACAGTTTCAAATCACATAGTTTGTAGAAAAAGATCACCAGATGTGGAGGGTCAGAAAACCTTGTTTCTTGTCTGAACTGAGTCAGGTCATCCCTTTACCTGTGCTCTGTACCCCATCTCCTTCTGTAGTCTCAGGACTATGCATTATCAGTAATCTTTTCTTTGCTATTTTTATTAATCTCATTCTACTAGATATTCTATCTACATTTAAACATGAAAAACCTCTCATCTTAAAGGAAGCACATATGTACGGTACATTATATAAAAACAAAGACAAAAAGATTCTCCCCGATTTTAGCTATTACTTTCTTTCCTCTTTGTAGCCAAAAATCAAAAATAGTTATCTGTATTTAATTCCTCAACTTACACCACTCTGGCCTCAACCCAACCAGAATAGCTTTTCTTCAGGTACCAATGATGGTCATGTTGCTAAACAAGTAGGCCTTTCACTCATCATTGTACTTCTTAGCAGCATTTGGAAAACTTTCTATTGAAATACAATTATTCAGAAAAATGTACAAATCGTAAATAGATAGCTTAGTGAATTCTCATAAAGTAAATACCTTCATGTAACCAGCATCCACATTTAGAAAGAAAACATTCCCAGCATCCCAAAAGCCCCTCTCATGTCCCTTTCATCCTGGTGTTAAGCATATATATATGCTTAACTAATCATAATAGTATATGATTCCATATATATATGGAATCATATACTATTTATGTAGCTGGCTCCTTTCTCCCTGCCTTCCTTCCTTTCTTTTTTTTCAATCTTATGTTTATGAAATTGATCCATATTCTTATATATAGTTAGAATTTATTCATTCTTACTGCTTTATAATTTCACAATATTCATCTATTCTCTTGTTGATGGGGTGAGCATTTGGGGAGTTGCCACCACTGGGCTAATTTAGATACTTCTCAGCAGCATTTGACCCTATTGAAAACTTCATCTTGAAATTATCTTCCCATGGCTCCCAGGATATCATACTCTCCTGGTTTTTTCCCTGCCTCTGTGGCGCTCCTTCCTTTTCTGTCTCCTTTGGAAGCTCATCTTCACTAAATATTGAAGCTCCTTACGGTTCCATGTAATCATTTTGTCTCATCACATCTATAGTTTAAATTATCACCAATGTCATGGTGATTAACAAATTTATATTTCTAATGCAATGCTCCCCTGTCAGCTTCAGAAGAGCTTTCTTTATCATCACCACTTAAGGTCCAAAGGACCTTAAATTCAATATATCCCAAATTGAATTTATGTTTTTCCCTGGCCATACTTGATCCCCTTCTAAAGTTCCCTAATTCCGTAAGTGGCATCACCATGTACCCACTTTCTCAACCCAAAGAGGAGTTACTTCTGATAGCTCTCTCCCTTACTGACCTATCAAATGATCAACTACTGTCAATTTTAATTCCTTATTTCTCATTCATTTAATTCTATCCATTTTCACTGCCATTACCATAATAGAAGCTATCAACTTCTTGAATTTGTATTATTGCAAAAGCCTGAAAACTGCTCCCATATCCACTCTTATTTCCCTTCAGTATGTTCTTGTTCTACATCAGGGTAATCCTTTTTTAAAATGATGTAAATATGTTTAACCAATCTCCCTATTTAAATCTTCCCAAATGAAGACAAAATTTTTAACATACTCTACAAGGCCCTATATAGTCTTATTTCTTCTTATTTCTTCAGTATTGTCTTATTTCGTACGGCCTCTTGTTCTCTAACTAAACTGGTCTTTTTTCACTTCTTCCCATGCACCATCATTAGGCTTTTGCAAAATCCTGTTCTTACTTGGAACAGTCATCCTTTCCTCAATCTCTTCTGTATACTTCTCACTAATTCTTCCAACTCAAACCATTTTTTTTTCTTTTAAACGGAAGATTCTTAATTTTTTTTTTTTTTTATTTATTGATTTGAGAGAGAGAAGATGGGTAGAGAGAGAAAGAAACAGCAATTTGTTGAATCACTTTTTTAT
Organism: Saccopteryx bilineata; assembly: GCF_036850765.1. Taxonomy (NCBI): domain Eukaryota; kingdom Metazoa; phylum Chordata; class Mammalia; order Chiroptera; family Emballonuridae; genus Saccopteryx; species Saccopteryx bilineata. The sequence goes on from NC_089492.1 coordinate 251,143,804, forward strand.
TCATTCATTGGTTGATTCTTGTATGTGCCCTGACCAGGGATCAAACCCACAACCTTGGCATATCAGGATGATGCTCAAACCAGCAGAACTAACTGGTCAGGGCTTTAACTGTTTTCTCTTGGGAGCCATTCTTTTATTGCATTTACCATAGTTGTGACTATATTTTATATAAGTGATTATTTCCTACTTTAAACTGTAAGTTCTACAAGGGTAGATGTCTGTTTTTGTTTACCATTGCATATCTGATGCCTTCTGAGTATTTAATAAATTTTGATTGGATGAATAAACCTCTCTGAACTTAAGTTTCTAATTGTTAAAGTTATCCAACATTATTTTAAGGTTCAAATAATATACATGGAAACACTCCTTAAAATATAACACATCAAGAAAATATAATGTGTTGGCATCATATACCCAAGCGGATAGATTATTGCTACTGAAAATTATAATTATTAAATCTTTCTGTGGTATTATGCAAACAAATGGCAAGAATTGTGATTTCAGTTCTCATCCTTTGGTTTATTGATCTGTCATCCTGTCATTCTGCCATTCCTGCCATAGGTCAGGCTCTCACTATTTCCTCCTGGTTTCCCCATTTCAGGACTCCCTCTCTTCCCTTTCCCACCCAGTTCATCGTTCCTTTTGTAGTTATCTTTGTTAAATGCATTTCCATCATACTACTCCTCTGCTTCAAATTGCTTGTTGTTTCCCATTGACTATGGGATAATGTCTAAGCTCCTTAATGGATATTGATCTAGCCTTTGCCTTTCTTTTCACCCGTCCCTCACCATTTTGCACCTTACCTGCCCTCCCACTACTTGTTTCTTAGATATATTACGTCCTTTCTTGTCATTTTGCCATTGCTTATCTAATGTCCTCCTAAGTGCTTGCCCACTCATCATGGTCTACTCCTTAATCAAATCATTCTTTTAAGATTCAGCTGGCACTCCTTTATGACATTTTCTCTTGAAGTCTTCAAAGTTAAGCATTTTCTCCCAAAACGTTTATTAAGAGATTTACCACATTTGTAAAATTAGTTATTTACACTTCTTAGATACAAGTACATTTCACTACTTGTTTGTGAAACCCTCAGTGGCAGGGATAATATTCTTTTTATCTCTCTATCTATATAAGGTAGTTGGTATTTATTGACATGATTAGAAGAAAACACTAACCAAGGAAAATGAGGAATAGACTCTAAAGTGTGAAAAGATATGTGGGGGTCAAATTCATGTTGTATTGTGCATTCTTTCTGTTGTTGTTTAGACTCAGGTCAGCTATAGAATTTGGGTGCTTTTGATTTTGGCTAGTTAGGCTTCTTATTGTGTCATCAAGATCACCTTAACAGTCAGATGTTTTATTGCATATCTTTTTAATAGATGGCACTTGAATTTGTTTGTTTTTTGACAGAGCCAGAGAACCAGAGAGAGGGACAGATAGGGACAGACAGACAGGAGAAGGGAGAGAGATGAGAAGCATCAGTTCTTCGTTGTAGCACCTTACTTGTTCATCTATTGCTTTCCCATATGTGCCTTGACCAGGGGGCTACAACAGAGCAAGTGACCCCTTGCTCGAGCCAGCAACCTTTGGGATCAAGCCAGTGACCATGGGGTCATGTCTGTGATCCCACCCTCAAGCTGGTGAGCCCGTGCTCAAACCAGATGAGCCTGCACTCAAGCCGGCGACCTCAGGTTTTTGAACTTAGGACCTCTGTGTCCCAGTACAACTCTGTCCACTACACCACTGCCTGGTCAGGCTGGCACTTGAGTTTTGCTTTGAGATTTATTTATTTATTTATTTATTTTGAGAGCGAGAGGAACAAACAGGAAGGGAGAGAGATGAAAAGCATCAACTCATAGTTGCAGCACCTTAGTTGTTCATTGATTGCTTTCTCATATGTGCCTTGACCGGAATGGGGGTTGGAGGCTGCAGCCAAGCCAGTGACCCCTTGCTCAAGCCAGCAACTTTGGGCTCAAGTCAGTAACCTTGGGCTTCAAGCCAGTGACCATGGGGTCATGTCTATGATCCTGCACTCAAGCCGGCGACCTCAGGGTTTCGAACCTGGGTCCTCATATCCCAGGCTGACACTATCATCCCCTTTGCCAGTGCATGGTCAGGCTGCGTTGAGGTCTTATAAAGCAACCAAGGTGAATACTTATGAAGAGTTGAAGATAGGATAATGCTGGTGTTACTTACGTAGTAGATAGAATGAGCCTGGTAAATGTTGAATAAAATCATTCATCTGTTTTTTCAGTGTAAGTCATTTTACATGGACTGACACAGTTTTTCTATAATCTTTGAATCAGACAGAAGAGTTATTTTTTCTCCTACAAATGAAGAAAACCTGAGGTTCAGAGAAGTAAATGGCTTTAGCAAGAACACCAGGAAATTAGAAAGTTGCAGAGTCTGAACTAGAATCCCATTTTTCTGACTTGTTTACCAGAATGCCTTACATGGAACCAACCTCATGGCCTCTCTGGTTTGCCACTTCAGCATAATGCCATTTGTGCTTTGATCGGTGAGAATTTTTTTAATATGGAAAAAATTGTTCTGAAAATTTCTAAACTGCAGTTAGAGTGGAACATTTTCCTTAAAATGCCACAGATAAAAAGAATGAATATAAACTAGCAAAATCTCCAGCTGTTCTTTACTTGGTATCGGCTGGTTCAAGTTTGGTGCATCTGTTGAACTAGTTGATACCTGAGGTTCTAAGGAGATGAAACTCGATATAGATAAATATAGTTGGAAGATGGCGAGAGCAACAGGGTTATGGTGTAGGAGAAGATGATATTAATGAGCCTAGTGCGTACTATGGAGTTACCAAGTCTAGGGTGATGAAAGAGAGAACCAGGTCCTAGAAGAGGGTTGGAGGAACACATAGAGTCTAGATGAAACTGCACGCTACCTCCCAGGTATACATAGTTACACTGTCATGGTTCCCCAGGGGAACTGGATTTTGTGACCACCACTGTACCCAGATATACATAGTTACACTGTCATGATTCCCCAGGGGAACCGGACTTTCTTTTCCTCATAGTACCCCCAAGGATATCCCCCTCTCTTAGAGAATCGATCACTGCCACTTGGCCCTTGGTTGCCTATATATGTCTAAAATGGCAGCCTACTGGTTCTTAAGCCCCAAGGAACCCAGGTACCTTCGTTGTTCTTCTTTCCTAGCAGACTTCTCCCAAGACTGGTGATAGCATGGTATTTTTTTTCTCCCAGGCCATAGTTGAGTAAAGATTTTAGTGTTAGGAAATTGGAGACGGTCAAGTTTGAGGTGATATTAATTTGGTCCTGTCAGATAGGCTTGAATGTCATTTTAGCAGGGCAAGAGTTTATATGACATCATTTAAAGAGGCTCTTGGATTCAGTGGTGGTGAAATAATGTATCTTGAATGACAGAATGTAGAAAAAGAATGTCGTATGTTCAAACCTACAGGCCCAGCTAATATCTCCCTACTGCAACTTGTCACCTGTTTAACCTTGGATAAGTCGTGGAAGTCCTCTGGACTTTGGTTTCCTTAGCAGACAAATGAGTTATATTAGAAAACGTGCCTGTGACCACGTAATAGAAGATCTCACAGTAGCTTTAGATAGATTTACTAGCTTTGCTAAGCCTCTGTTTCCTTATCAGTGATATGGGAATGTTAGTAGCTTTAGGATTAAATGAGTTAATGAATATGGATTTCCTAGCTAGGAAAACTTTATTTCATATGGGTGAACAGATACAGACCCTAAAATCAGAACAACTTAAATTAGAATTAAATTTTAACCCTACCAGGAGCAAATACTTTCTCAGTACTTTTCCTGAAACAGAGGTAATAATACCTACCTCATAGAGCCCTTGCATTAATAAGAGGTGGGGGGATGAATTTAAAGTATCTGGTACATAGTAGGTTATCAATATGTACTAGAATCCTCTGGCTTTTATTCTTCCATCTTCTCTACCCCCAACTTCAAGGTTTCGCCTAACTCTAAAATTCTGAAATTCTATATGATTCTATTTACATAAGTATTTAGCAAATTAAGTGGATCGACTAAAAACAAGTAAGTTAAAATAATATAAAATTCCTGAATGATAACCTTACTTGTGTCCTTAAAAAACTAAAGCTTTCCTTAATTCTCAAATTATTTCTTGTGCTCATTTTGCTGAAAAGTCTCTAGGGATTCTTTATGTTTGTTTTTGGAGGAATATTTTTAACATTCTTACTATATGTTGATTAAAATAATGTATTTATTCCCAGTCTCTGAAATTTTTTTTCACTTTTTAGTTTTGTTATATTCATATTAAAGGTTCTATATTTTTAAACTATAGTACTTTTCAACAAATTATTTTCAGCTCCAAGTTACAGGTTGATTCAGTTTTTGAAATGTAGGATTTATAATTAGCACACAACAGTGATTACTGCATGTTTTGGAGTGTTAACACTTTAGCACAACTTTCATTTTATAGTTTTTTGGCATTGATGAGTGACACAGATATGAATCTGCCCACAGAAGACATGCTTGACTCTGGAACGGAGCATTGTTTTATCATGGGTCAAAAAATTTTAAAGACATTGGATTTGAGAAATTTTTTTAATACAAAAAAATTATGCTTGGGGGTATGTACATATACATTTAAGAACCAGCAAACCAGTAAATAGATACATACACATGTATTATAGGGAGATTATTTACTAGTTCTAATATCTACCTGAGTGTGAATCCTAAAATATATAATATATAATTAAATTATGGGATAAATTATTAAAAATCTGTTATAGTATTTTTCTAAAGATTTTACTCATTGATTTTTAGAGAGAGGAGAGAGAGAGAGAGAGAGAAAGGCGGGGGGGGGAGGAACGGGAAACATCAGCTCATAGTTGGTTCTCCTGTGTGCCTTGACTGGGCAAGCGTGAGGTTTGAATCAGTGACCTCAGCATTCCAGGTCGACACTATCCACCTCGCCACCACAGGTCAGGCTTTAATATTTTTATATATAGTTTATATTATTGGATTTGGATAGTTTCTATACCACTCTGAAAATGTTTTTATTAGCTATATTATGTATCCTTATAAATTTGAAAAGCATATCTTACATGGTAAAGATAAAATGACATTTGAATTTCTCTAGTTCCTGTGAAGTTCACAGAGATGGAATATATTAGAATACACAGATAATTATACACTAACATTAAGTATGAAATGAAACTAGTATGACATTGTAAAAACAATGAAAATATATGTAAGTTCAAATTATGTTGATGTTGAATTTGAGTGATCTATGTTTTGCATATTTTGACTGGTAAGTTTCAAGTCATCAGTGACTACCAAGTTGAATTTCACTTCTCTTAAGTCAGAATTCTTTTGAGCTATGCCTTTCACTAAGACCCGGAAGTCAATCAGACAGCCTAATGATCGTTGTTAGTACTTCTTATTTTACTATGGAGTGGTTTCCAGGTTCTTTTTCTAGGTAGATTTTTATTTCTCTAGAAAATTACAAGTATCCATAATATTTTATCTTGGCAAGGAAAGTAGGAAAAGTACCAATTTAAATTCGAACAGTAGACATTTATTATGTGGCTGGCCTATCAAAGCAACCTACTAAGCCCTAAGAGGGTAAAAAATGAGAATATAAGATTAAGGTTGTTTCCTCAAGGACTTTAGGTCCAACACCTAAACACAGACCAAGAATTTAGATGTTTATAATCAGGGTATGGGAGTTGAGCAGAAGGAGAAAAAACACTTGGCTGGAATAGGCCGGGCATAGATTTCTTGTTTCTAGTTTATACCCACTTAAGCTGCTGTGCCTAACTTGGTATAGTTAATTCAGAGTGTTTTCCCCAGGAGCAAAAGCCCCAAGATGCCCAGCAACACAGGTGCTGAGACCAAAACTGTTAGCATAACTACCTGAGTTTTACCAAGGAATTCAATACTGCTGGAAAAATATCTGGAGCTCCTATGTTTGCTATCCAAAGAATTCCACAGTGTTGTTGGGTAAATGGCATCCCACTATTGACTAGACATATGCCAAATGGCTGATTGTACTCTTTATGCATACAAAGCAGGCTTGAGATGGATCCTTCTGTATTGGAAGGTTCTGTGGTTATGATTAATACCACTGATTAATACAGTAGGTCCATAAAATAATGATGTTTCTTCACTAGCAGAACCTTTTTATCAAACTTAAATGAGGAGTAAGCCTTAGGTAAAAACAACTCTCTGACCTAAAATTTTGTTTTGATTCTCTCTAAATATGTTTTCATTATAGAATAAGGCAAAGGGCTTGTTTTGATGAGATCCTGGATTCATTTAATTAGTACTTCCTGTGTTGACTTTATATGTTTTTGTTAATAATGACTTTCTAAATGCTAGAAGAATGAAAAAAAGAATCTTGAGGAGTGTGGTTTTTTGTTTTGTTTTATAAAATACTCCTTCTGTATTTTGGCTTAAAAATTCTGCATTTCTATTACATCATTCATGTGTATGATGGTTTTAAATTTTGTGAACTATTAAGGTCCTGAAACTATTACCATGCCAAAATTACCATAGATTCACCATGGATATGATTTCCTGCAAGCAAGTCAGCAAGCAAAACAATTTCTTCTGTTGAATTCCTGCTCACCATAAGTATTTTGTCCTTTGCTTTTTACAAGTATTTAAAACTTCTAGATTCTGTTTCAAACTTAATCTCTGGCTTGAATTATTGAATCAGGTTGCTGTGTGTGTGTGGTGTGTGAAACAACATTGAATTCCTTTTAACTCTGACCAGGTGATGGACATTGGCATTTGTGAAGCAGATCATGTGTGTTGTGGCAAATACAGATCCACTCACTGTTGTTTTGTTAGTGTGCATTAGCACTGATTATGAAGTAGGCGTATTTATTTTTCAGACTTTCTGGATTGTCATCTAAGTAACAGCAGCAAATAGTGAAGTTTCCAGAGCTTAGCCATCATCATTTGGTGTGTCCGTGAGCCCAAATTGAAGTAAAAATAGTGTCAGAGACCATTTTATTTTAAGTTCTCTATCTGGAGAGAGTAATTAACTCAGGATCCACAATTAGCCTCACAGCAGTCCTTATTAACCACCCCAACCCTCCCAGGTCTTTCAGAGGTGGCATAATTCTGAGATTATTTAAAACACATTTAAGAGTGTGAGTTTTTTCCTTCTCCATTTTTTTGTGTTAAAGTCTTTCTCTAATGATAATTTTCTGGTTTGCAAGTGGAATAAAAACAAATGTTAGGAGAGAAGGCTTCCTTCCTACCTAGTTATAAAGCTGCCTTTCCTTTGGTAAATTGAGCAGTAGCTGCTTTGCTTAGCTAGAAATTTTGATAATGAATTAGCTACATGACACAGAAGAATTAAAATGAATCAAATATTCAGTCTTTGGAGAAAACCATGAAGAAAACAGAGAGGTCCACTCATCAGCATTGCCTCCTGGTAAAGTATCACCACTGGCTCTTCCTTGTTTACCTTTTGGTTTGGTTTGGTTTTAAAGGAAATGTTCAGTTGCAGAGCATTCCTGCGTGATTGAGATATAGCACAAAGCTTGACCCTGGGAACTTTTTTGAATATTTTTTATGCAACCTGCTTTAAGAGGTTTAAATTACATTCTGTGACACTGTTTTTGTGGTCGAATTAGAAACTTTTTTTTTTAAGTTAAACCTGTGATAAGTAATTGTCACAGTTAGCGCACTTGTACAATGCTAATTTGAAGTGACATGTCCATACTGGCCTGCCCGTAACATGAAGAAGCCTAACAGGTGTGAGGGGGTGTGGCTTCCCATGGGCTCTGTTGAACTTCTAACCAGAGAAAAATAGCAGAAAAAGTGAAATGAACCTTGAATAAAGCTGTCAGCAGTAATTATCTCAGCAACACTTTGTGGGGAAATAAAATAAGAAGCCCTCATGCTTTTATAACCTGAACACACTGCACCCAGGATAGATTTTTCACCCATTTAACAGAAACTACCGAATACCTTTCAAGAGATATTTTCATAGGGCCTAATTAAACAGCAACAACAATAATAATTATCATTACATATAAATTGTTGGAAGATATGCATTGGTTTTTATTTGGCAACAACTTTTTCTCCCCATGCTTCTGGTTTTGAAAAGCCATTCTGGTGTGAAATCTCAAGTAGAGTATAGAAAATTATATTATCTCCTGGGAAGAGATTCCTTTACAGAGAGAGAAATGCTTCCAGATTTGGTTTCCAGTTACTTTAGAACTGTTCAGTGTTATTGGCCTGGCCCATATGGAGCAGGGCACTATATGTTAATGAGCTGAATGGAGCACATACCATCATATCACCACAGCTACCTGTACTTCCTTGGAGAGGTATAGAAGCGCTGCACTTCTTGAGTGGAGTAGAAAGAATCCAGGGAGAATTTGATAAATCTTTTTCAATCTGTTCTTCAAGTACCATCATTGTTATTTTCTTAGAAGTATTTTAAAAATATACTTTAATTTACCTACAAAATAATTTAAGTAACATGATGACCATGTTTGCCTGACTTGAATCAAAATGTGGAAAAGTTAAACTGTAATTTTTCCTAACAAATGTCAAGGCTACAGAAGCTAACTGGGCAAAAAACAGATGAAATTTCTCAACACAAATGACACTCATTTATTTCTTTCATCACCTTTCTATGCCTTAGAATAGAGTTATGATTTTAGGTAATCTAATGACATCTAGAGATTTAAAAAAATTTTTTTATAATACAACTTTACCATATTTCTGCTAACCATAAATCAGAGGCTTACCAAGTTAGCCAATTGGTTCACATTTAAAGTAGAGGGGATGTCATTTAAAAAAAACAAACATATCTCTTCTTGGCCTTTTGGCTAAGATCAAGTGTAGTATCTGTTCTTATCAGTTTAAAAAAAAACAAAACAAAAAACTAGGAGTCAACATATGTTAATCCTGACTGCTGTATATTTTAGTTCTGTGATTTGGGGTGAAAATAAGAGCCTCATTTGTACTAAGCTTTTACTGAGGCATTCTTGCTTAGGGTATATACCTTATCTCCCCATGTATAAGACGTACCTTAATTTGGGGGCCCAAAATTTGAAGAAAAAAAAAAGTATTACATAAAGTTATTGAATTCAAGTTTTATTCATCATAAAATTCATACAACTCCTCATCACTGTCAAAACTAGATTAGCTTGTCCTCATCTGTGTCTGATGATGAATCACTATCTTCAACAATGAGCGCAAAAACAAGTACAAAAAAGCAGGAAATGCAAGTAAAATCTACAACCATTGTATAAGACGCACCCAATTTTTAGACCAATAATTTTCCGAAAAATGGTTTGTCTTATACATGGGAAAATACAGTAACAAGTATTATTATATATAACAATAAAATAGATCTAACATGGTCTATACTGTATTCACAAGCCTATAGCTTAGAAAACTTCATCAAAGCAGAAACTGTTCACCATGGCTGTATCCCTAGCACTAGGTTGAGTTCTTGGCATATAGTGGATGCTCAGTAACTATTAGTTAAATTAATGAATGATACTGTTTTGCACTCTACTTAAAACAAATGTATATAGTATTATCTGTCCCCCAAAGTTACATAAAAAAATATCTACCACCTATCATATAAGATTGATGGTAGAAATTTAGTATATATATATTCTTTAAGCCTCACAACAATGTTATGACTTAGAAACTTTATTGATAGGGAATTGAGGCACTGAGAAGACAGGGAACTTTTCCAAAGTCGTACAGCTATCAGCTGGCAGAGCCAGGATTTCAAATGCTGACAGTGTGGCTTTGGAGTCCAAGTTCATAATCACTCTGCTTTTGTACTTCTCCAAGGAAATGTAGTGACATCTGATTACCAAATAAACTGACTTATAGTGACAGATGTTCTTCCAGAAACTACCTTGTTACAGGTGCAAATGATTTGGGGAGAAATGGAGTTGCATTTTAGGGGGTAAGATTTCTTCCTTATTAGTGGGACACTCCTCCCCCTGACCTGAAACAGCAGGTTCCCTGATCCACTATACCCATTGAAGCAGCATCACTGCCTTTCTTGGGACTACCTCTTCCTCAGAAACAGAAATATAATACAGGGCTATGGCCTGAGTAGACTTCCACAAACGTAGGGTGACAGTTTTGATATCTAGATACTTGGTTTTTCCCTCAGTTGGGTTCAGTTCTTGGGTCATTCTTTATTCCCTTTAACCCAAACCCTGATCTACCCACATAAGACCTCTATCTTTAAAATCTATCCCCACTGGCTGCTTCTACTCAGCTCCAGCCTGGAATTCTGGTCTTTCCCTCAAGAACTAGCTGACCAAAACATGTTTATTTCCGGAAGATTTGTACAAGTGTCAGTAGGTATGATTGACTACCAAAAGATAGCAGATATTTTAAAGAACAGAAATTTTTGAAATTAGGCAGCTTATTGAAGGCTTTGGGAAAGAGATTGAGCTGAATTTTGAAGTGTTTTCACTTTTCTTGGAGGATCTAAACATAGCTATGAAGTGGACAGGTGGAAAGGAATAGGGAGGGAAACCAGGCAAGAGTAACAGCTTGAGCAAAGCCTAGGATTAGACAAATGCAAGCCGTCTTTTTGTATTAATGAGTAGACAAACCTAAACACAGTATAAAAAAGTAGTGGGTGTTAATGGCTAGGAAGGTGGGCCAGATTTTGGCCTTGAAAAATTTGTTCAGAGTGAGAGAAAAGAACTTGGAAATTGTCTAGTCCATTTTTTTTATAGGTGATAAAATGGAGAGAAGAGAGTTAATCAAGGTCTCACAATGAATAAGGGACAGACTTAGAATTTAAACCCAGGCCCCTCTCCTTTTTTAAAAGTAGTGTTTTTGTATTAACTCAGCAGTGTTTTTACACACATGGAATCATCACAGGCAGCATTGATGGGAGAAAGTCATAAAATGGCACCGTGCAGCCTTAAGGAATAAAAGAACAATAACTGTCTTACTTCAATAGTGATAACAGAAGAGAATTAAGTTTACAGGATGGTTAAATATATTTAAGCTAAAAGTTCTCAGTAAGCTAACCTGGTCTCCCAAACTCACAGCAGCAGATAGGAACACTCCTTTCCTCTGCCCTCAGTAACCTGTTTCCCTGGCCCTCAATCTTGCCAAGGTTCCATCAGATAGGAATTAAATGGGAAGTTTATAGCAAGTTCCACTTTTGGACATCACCTTTAACATTCTTTTAAAATTTTGTTATAAGTAGGTAGTGAATGTCAGAGGTGGGCTTTTAGAAACACTCAGAGCCAAATTATGTCTAAAAAGACTGTCAATTCAGTGGCACTTAGGTGAATGTCATACAAGTTTTTGAGTAGAGAAAAGAAATTCCTACATAAACTTACTTGGTTCACCTAAGAAGAAAATATTTTATTACATAATTGGCCAACGTCTGTATATCTTTGGTGTGGAAAAGGTTGAAGTAATACATTTGGTGGTTTTGAATATGTTTCAGGACACATTTTAATTAACTTAAATGTAGTTGACATAAGATGTTGCAAAACACTTCACTTATACGACGATCCTGTCATCTAGGCTTAAATTCTTAAAGACAGTAATTGAGGATTGCCTCTGAAAACACCTACATCACAATCCTTCCTGGCAAAGGGCCAAAAATGAAGTGTTGCATGGTAGTAGGTTTCTTTGGTATTTTTTTTAACTTATAAATTAATTAAGTTTGCTGTTAGGCACTTTTTTATTTATCTTTTAAATGATGTCAACAAAGATGTAATTCCCATCTCTCAGGTGAGGAAACTGAAGTCTTCTGAGGTCTAACAACTTCCCTAGGAATGACATTAAATAATCAAAGCCAGGATCCAAGGCCAAGTTATCTGCCTCTTAAGTGCTGACATATAATAGGAACTTAAATGCTTATTGAATGATTAATTATGGACTCTGAGTAACTATATGGTTAATATTACTTATTCAGCAGCTACTATCTCTAAATTATAATTACAAGGAAAAAAGGCAAGTTCATGAGAAATCTATACATTTCACTTCCTCCTCACCAGCCTTGTGAGTTAGAGGCAATGTGTTTAGTAATATGTTCTTTCCCTGTTCTGCCCTCCACCAGAGGGTGCTCTTAAGCAATTAAATGTCAAAGCAGTAGAAGAAACAGGAACTAAGAAGTAAGTGCGATTTTAATTCACAGCATAGATTATTGGCCTCTGGAAAATAGTTGACGGAATTCTTGATTCAACTGAAAGTCGCTTCTTTGATTTAAAGTTGCCCTGCAAATAACATCTTGTCTGCCTGAGTATTTTTATATAGATAAATGTGACTATTGTTACTAAATGAGTGTAAGAGAGACTATGCCACTAGGCAGTGTTAAGCTGATTTAATAGGTCTATATTTCTTACATTGATGTTTTTCAGGAGTACTTCTAGTGTACACACTAGAATAATAAAATCCAAGAATGTTATTTAGTTTATAAAAGTACATCTTGTTTACTAATTTTGCTAATTATGTTACAGTGTCCAACTCTTTATCTCCCTGTGGTATAATCTGGTTTAGAGGCAGAGGATTTAAAATAACAAAAGCTTTTGTGTTCAGCAGCCTCTTCTTGATAGAAAGAAGTCAAGGTAATGTTGGGTCACTACAAGGAAGTATGAAGCTGAGCAATAATGTGGAAAAGTAGCATCAGATGATTCTCCTTGTTTTCAAGAATCCCAGCAGATTAAAGGAAACAAAAACAAGTCAGGATCACTTTCAATTATTTTAATTTTTTTTCTAAAGTTTTACTTTGCAAATTTGAGATATGTAAACTAAAAGAGTAATTAGTATTTTGCAACAAACCATGACATCTTTGAAAAATGTAGTTCAGATTATTTACTAGGAAGACCTAGGTTAGGAGTTAAGAGAACATGCTTGTGCTTTCGGTAAGTAGATGTGTGACTTGGGAAAACTTCAGCTCTGTACCTCTCAGGTTCTAGATCTTTTTTTTTTTTTTTTTTACAGAGACAGAGAGAGGGATAGACAGGGGGACAGACAGACAGGAATGGAGAGATGAGAAGCATCAATCATTAGTTTTTTGTTGTGCATTGCAACACCTTAGTTGTTCATTGATTGCTTTCTCATATGTGCCTTGACCGTGGGCCTTCAGCAGACCGCATAACTCCTTGCTCAAGCCAGCAACCTTGGATCCAAGCTAGTGAGCTTTTGCTCAAACCAGATGAGCCCGCGCTCAAGCTGGCAAGCTTCTGGGTCTAGGACCTGGGTCCTCGGCATCCCAGTCTGACGCTCTATCCACTGCGCCACTGCCTGGTCAGGCTGTTCTAGATCTTCTTATGAGGATCAACTGCCTTTCATTTGGAATCTTTTGGAGATGATGGGCTACTGATAGAAGAAGTCTAAGAGTAGGCTGCTGATAAACTTCTCTCTGGGGATTCTCGTTTACCAGCTGGGAATGGAGCAGGGCATGCTTGACGGGGAGGTTAAAGCAGCAGTACTTAACTTAGCTAGGGCTTCACAATGTGGAGTATACTGGATGGCATACAGCGATTGATGAATTCTAAAGACCCTTCTAACTAATGTCTCATGAGCCTAAACAAATCATTTATAGAAGACCATAACACAGCACAGCCAGGCAAAGGACAGTTTTGAGCTACTTACGCAGGAGTTTTGTAGATAATTGATTTTGACCTGTACATCTCATAATATTTCATTGGTTTTAGATTATTTTTAGTCACTTCCTTTTTAACAGTATGCTTTTTATTAAGGAGGTGACTAAACTGCTCTTTAACCCTGCTACAAGAATGTGGCGGTGGGCTAGTCCAGACAAGTGAATGTACACTTGGTAACTAACATTCTTAATAAGCTTGCTTCAACCTGCCACAAATTAAAGCTCTGTGATTCTTTCTAACACATGCATTATTTTTTTAGAAAGCTTGGATTGTGAATAAATAAGCTTTTTTGATTTCCACTCTGGTTGGCAGTAAATGAAACTTCAGTCTCATGATTCTTTTCCTCTTAAAACGACCTTAATAATCTGTCTAGCTGAACAGTGAGCATCCGAAAAATTTGAAGAGGTGATCTAGCAGTCATCTTAAGGGCTCATGAAAGACTTTGTATCAGTCAGACATGTGATGTAGACCAGATTTGGAGTCAGATCTGGTTTGCCACTTAGTACTTGATTGATCTTAGACATGTTATTCTATATCTCTAAGACCATTTTGTGATTGATGCAATTATGATTATCTTTAATTGGCAGGACTGTCACGTATGATAGATATATGTTAAATAGTTAATAAATAGTTCCTGAAAAATTGAGTAGTTGTTTTAATTAATCCAAAGAAAGTAATTATTGTTTATCAGACCATAGGACAACATATAGTAGGGCCTTACTAGCTGTTTGATTGAATGTTTTTTACATGGTTCTGAGCTAAAACTGCTTGAGTTTGAAATTTGGCTAACTACTCAGTAGCTGTGTAACCTTAGGCAGGCTTCTTAATCTGTGTAAGGGTTAGTATCATCTTTAAAATGAGGATTAACAGTAATACCTCTCTGGCAGAACTATTGGGATTATTAAGTAGCGTGATGCATATAAAGCACTCTGCATAATGCCAGTACATGTTAAATTCTCAGTAATAATTTTTTTTTTTTGGTATTTTTCTGAAGTAAGAAGCAGGGAGGCTGAGAGACAGACTCCCACATGCACCGGACCGGGATCCACCCAGCATGCCCACTAGGGCGTGATGCTCTGCCCATTTTGGGGTGTTATTTTGTTGCAACCAGAGCCATTCTAGTGCCTGAGGTGGAGGCCATGGAGCCATCCTCAGCGCCTGAGCCAACTTTGCTCCAGTGGAGCCTTGGCTTCGGGAGGGGAAGAGAGAGAGAGAGAGAAAAAAAAAAAAGAGAGGAGGAAGGGTGGAGAAGCAGATGGGCACTTCTCCTGTGTGCCCTGGCCGGGAATCAAACCTGGGACTTCCACATACTGGGCTGACGCTCTACCACTGACCAACCGTCCAGGGCCTCAGTAATAATATAAAAATATTTTTTAAACTACTGAGTGGTTTCATGAGTATTTATATAACTCCCAATTTATATAATATAAGTTCAAAACTTACAAAAATTATACATTTCAAAATGTGTGGTTTATTGTAGATCAAGTTATGCCTCAATAGAGGAACACTTGGTGGTATGTGTGTAGTGTAGATGTGTCTATCTTCTTTGTACTACAATAATTGGGTTTAATGCTGTTGCCCAGTAACATTCCCAAACCTGGTTCAAATTAATTATGCTGATGCCTTACCAGGATGATGGCAAGCTTGAAATATGGTTTTTAAAAAAGTTCTTAGATTAGTGTTCTTTTCAAAACACAAGAGAATTGTATTTTACAGACTGGTTTTTAAAAGACACAAATAATATAGCTGTAGTTTGAAAATTGTTGGGTTGTGTTACTAAATGTGTCATATGCCAGGCAAGGATTCTGCAGATGAATGAACTGAATCTTCTTTGTGACATATTAAGAGCACAGCTCATTAGAGCAGGAAGAGATCTGAGAGATCATTCATATGAATTGCTCCTGTGTTTTACAGAAAAGGATAATTCGGCTCCTGACAACTGGCCCAAGGTCCCAAACTCAGTCTCTAAGTTAAAGAGTATTGTACTAAATTCTTGTCCAATACTCTTAAAATGTCTTTGTGTTTGTCATCAACAATAAGGAAGAAAGACAGGCTGCAAGTATGTATTTGGAAGAGGACTAAAATTTTGCTAGAAAATAAAGAACTCTTTCAAAAACGAATTCATATTTTTAAAGCATTATTAAAAAGGGCCTTATAAATACCCTGAGGAACAAACTTAAAATAATTATTGTCAAAGATAGCCAGTGGTTAATTATGGTTTATGGGAGTTGTCTCTTGCACATTGTCCTAATATTTCATTTTAATTTGTTTATAAGGAAAGCGTTGTATTGCTTTCTTAGCTACGTAAGAATAAACATTGAGAAGATTCTACAACTTTATAAAACAAGGTGTTTTTTTGGACTTTCTAGTGTTTAAAATATTTTCATTGTTTATGAAAATTAGTTTTATCTGTACATAGAGCCTATTCCAGCATTATATTACTGTTTATGAATTGTGAATTTGAGAAAAAAATATCAAAGACTCCTAAAGAGCTACTGTTTGTATGGATCATATCTTACTGACATTTGTCATTCAAAATTAACATTGAGAAAAAGTATTTAAAATAACAACTCTGTTATATATTAATATAAATAACACTTTTTATGAAAAGTAATTTTTCAAAAAAATTAAAAGTGAGTGACATTTTACACTTTTACACATCTCCTTAATGTCTGTCTTCAGAGAAGAGAACCCCATTCTCATATCTTCTTCATTCACCCTGTTATAATATATTATTTTGATTGAAATACAGAAAAAATATCTGACCTCACACATCTCTAATTGGAAAGGGAGGAGTATTTCAACTGTCTTTTCAGATAATTGTAGATTTTTTTATTGTGACAGAGACAGAGAAAGAGAGAGTCAGAGAGAGGGACAAATAAGGACAGACAGACAGGAAAGGAGAGAGGTGTGAAGCATCAATTCTTCATTGCTTGACTGGGGCTACAGCACCTGTTGCCTGAGCCAGCGACCTTTGGGCTTGAGTCAGCAACCATGGGGTCATGTCTGTGACCCCATGTTCAAGCTAGCAACCCTGCACTCAAGTTGGTGAGCCTGTGCTCAAGCTGGATGAACCTGCATTCAAGCCAACGACCTTGGGGTTTTGAACCTGGGTCCTCTGTGTCCCAGTCCGATGCTCTATTCACTGTGCCACCGCCTGGTCCAGCTAATTGTGGATATTTTTTATACTAAACTGGAACTCGACAAGTGAAGTTTTCTAAAGGTTAGTTTCAATGTAGTATCTAGAGCAAGGGTCGGGAACCTTTTTGGCTGAGAGAGCCATGAATGCCACATATTTTAAAATGTAATTCTGTGAGAGCCATACAACGACTCATGTATGTTACGCATTATCCAGTAAAAATGTGGTGTTGTCCCGGAGGACAGCTGTGATTGGCTCCAGCCACCCGCAACCATGAACAGGAGCGGTAGGAAATGAATGGATTGTAATACATGAGAACATTTTATATTTTTAACGTTATTATTTTCTTTATTAAAGATATGTCTGTGAGCCAGATGCAGCCATCAAAAGAGCCACATCTGGCTCGCAAGCCATAGTTTCTCGACCCCTGATCTAGAGCCATACCAATGTACTTTTTGTACTTTATTACAGTAAAATACTCTACCTCACACTTTCAATAGCTCTTTTGCCTGTGCGTAATTTTATAACATTATGTATTTATCATTGATTTGAAGAGTATTGGTCCTCTGAGTTACACAGATTTTCTAATGTTAACATATTTCATTATATGATATCAAAATATCACATCTGTAAATACCACTACTGATTTCATTAGAATAATTAGAAAGCTGTTTGAGCTCATAATGGTGGATAGTTTTCCAAAATTTTAATTTTTACTTGAAAACTCAAATTTTGTCATTGGCAATCAATATTATTAGACTTGTTTCTTGAAGTAACAGACTTACTTCATTCATTTTGGAGGGCATTCCTGTCAAATACTTAAATCCAAATAACCACAATTTGTCTGCCAGTCTTTTAAGTAATATTTGTGTTCCGTGGGGAAAAAAAGAGCTCATTCAGCACACAACTCCAACAATTAAATAAGTGCTTTATTCCTCAGCACAATAATTATACTCAGAATATGCTTTATGCAAATTCCCATTTGTCACATACAGAATTAAAAGACATATTTAAGCCTGACGAAGTGGTGGCACAGTGAATATAGCATTGGCCTGAGATGCTGAGGACCTAGGTTCGAAGCCCCTAGGTTCCTGGCTTGAGCGTGATATCACCAGCTTGAGCACGGTGTCACTGGCTCGAGTGTGGGATCATAGACATTACCTCATGGTCACTAACTTGAGCTCAGAGGTCCCTGGCTTGAGCCCAAAGTTGCTGACTTTAGCAGAGGGTCACTGGCTCATCTGGAGCCCCCATTCAAGGCACATATGAGAAGCAATCAAGGAACAACTAAGTGATGCAAATACAAGTTAATTCCTCTCATCTCTTTCCCTTTCTGCCAATCTCCCCCTACCTTGCACTCACTGCATGCAAAAACTAACTAACTAAATAAATAAAAGACATGTATTAAGAGTCAAAGTTAGGGCCTGACCTGTGGTAGCGCAGTGGATAAAGCATCAACCTGGAATGCTGAGGTTGCTGGTTCAAAACCCTGGGCTTGCCCAGTCAAGGCACATATGGGAGTTGAAGCTTCCTGCTCCTCCCCCCTTCTCTCTCTTTCTCTCTCTCTCTCTCCTCTAAAATGAATAAATAAACAAAAATAATTTTAAAAGCCTACAGAAGGCTTTAAAGATATTTTTTTTAAAAAAAGAGTCAAAGTTAGCCTGACCTGTGATGGTGCAGTGGATAAAGCGTTGATCTGAAATGCCGAGGTCGCCGGTTTCAAACACTGGGTTTGCCCAGTCAAAGCACATACGAGTTGATGCTTCCCGTTCCCCCTCCCTCTCTCCTCTACAAATCAATAAATAAAATCTTTAAAAAAAAAAAAAAGTTAAGCTCAAATAAGAGTACTAATTTTTACTGATTTAACAGGGACATTCTTAAGTGAAATGAGCACTTTTACAGTGAATACATGGCACTGGAGACTAGCACAGTTTAGTGCTACTACCTTGATTTATGGTAAGATACCAGCAGTTTGCCCACCATTGTTTTTCTTCACCATCAGTGTGAAAAGACACAATGAAAAATAATACTTTTAAATATTATTATGAAAATTATTTTGACATTGTGGAACTTCTAAAGGGATTTCAAGAACACTGTGTCTGTAGACCACACTCACTTTGAGAATCATTGGCATAGATAATATGTTCTTAAGAAAATACTAAATACTTTCTTATTCTTTTTTTTTAGATTTTATTTTTTATTGATTTTTAGAAAGAGGGAGGAGAAGCAGGAAGCATCAACTCGTAGTAATTGCTTCCTATATGTGCCTTGACCTCAGTGTTTCAGGTTGACACTTTATCCACTGTGCCACTACAGGCCAGGTACTACATATTTTCTATAAGAAGAAAAGAAGAAAGGCCCTGGCCAGTTGGCTCAGTGAATAGAGCATTGGCCAAGCGTGCAGACATCCTGGTTTTGTTTTGTTTTTTTGGTTTTTTTTTTAGATTTATTCTTCCTTTTCAAGATTGCTGAGGCTATTTGTGTTCTCTTTTGGTGCCATATAAATTTTTAGAATATGTGTTCTATATCTTTGAAGTAAGTCATTGGTATTTTAATTGGTATTGCATTGAATTTATAAATTGCTTTGGGTAATATAGACATTTTAATGATGTTTATTCTTCCTAACCATGAGCATGGTATATGTTTCCACTTGTTTGTATATCCCTGATTTATTTTATCAATGTTTTATAATTTTCTGAGTACAAGTCTTTTTTTTATATAAATAAATTTTTATTTTAATGGGGTGACATCAATAAATCAGGGTACATACATTCAAAGAAAACATTTCCAGGTTATCTTGTCATTTAGTTTTGTTGCATACCCATCACCCAAAGAGAGATCGTCCTCCGCCACCCTCCATCCAGTTCTCTCTGTAACCCTCCCCCTCCCCCTCTCCCTCCTTCCCTCCCCCCACCCCCCGTAACCACCACACTCCTGTCCATGCCTCTCAGTCTTGCTTTTATGTCCCACCAATGTATGGAATCCTGCAGTTCCTGTTTTTTTCTGATTCGCTTATTTCACCCCCGCACAATGTTACCAAGACTCCACCATTCCGCTGTAAGTGATCCGATGTCATCATTTCTCCTGGTTGAATAGTATACCATGGTATATATGTGCCCCATCTTCTTCATCCAGTCCTCTATTTTTTTTTACAGTGATTAAAAGCCTTTAAGCAAACTCTTGGCCAATCCAGCAAGAATCCATAAAAGAGTAGTGTCCTTAACATGTTCACCAAGTCCAAGTTGGCCCCATCACCATGCCAAATCCCTGAAAAATGCAACCCAACCACAGTTCAGTCTGTTAGGAGCTGTCACAGGGAACAGGAGTCCAGGAAAGTTCCCCACAGGAAAAGTCTGCATGGCACTGGAATTGTTGTCACTATTCTATACTTTGCAGCTCATGTCCAAGTCCCAATGACCGCTGCTTCTAGCTGGTAATGATTCAGGTAGACTGGAAAAAGCCATTTGCAGCATGCGTGGATATGGAGCTTCTGTTCTCTGCCTGGAGAGTTGAGACCAGGTTGCTTTTCCCTGGAGCTCTGTGACTGTGGCATGGTAAAGAGAACCTTGGGATACACTAAGCTGGGTGGAAAAGGTAAATTCATAATACAAGTTGGCAAAAGGAGGAAAGAGAGCTCTAAATTAGGAGTAGGTCCCAGCCTGAAATATGAGTGGGGCATTGAGGTAGGAGGGATAAAGGAAACACTATATATTAAGCAAAGCAGCAGAAAATAGGACTATCAACACCCACAACAGAGATCTTTGAGGGAAGAATAAAAAACCTGACTATTCAGGAAAACATAGTTAAGTGGCCCTTGTGCAAATGAGATCAGTTCACCTGCTTCTTGGAAGAAATATCCTAGGTTCGTCCACAGTGTCGTAGATGGGGCTGACGGCCCTGGGCACCTTCAGCCTTCAGTGGCAAACCCCAGCTTTCTGGGCAAGGTTAGGTCATAGGTGGCTGGAGCAGGGCTGGAAGAGACTGAACCCTCCCTTAGAAGAGCGAGGGAGAATCCCACCTTCCAGTGTCCCCGTTTCCTCACAGCAGAGGTGTGTAAGCCTGGCAGGCTTTAGCTCAATGACCTTCCTTTCCACTATTGAAGCAGGATCCAGATGGCATCCTATGAGACCCCTTTGGGGCGTTGGAGCCTTTAAGGGTGTATCCTAAAAGCTGGTAGTTCCCCTGATCTCTATTGGGCTTTTTCTGCCTCTAGGTATCTTAAAAGCCATTCTCAGAAGATCTCGCTGAGGGGTTTGAGGATCCTCATCCGCCTATATAAATCTTTTCCATATATCTGGAGCTATTTGGAAAAAGGCAAAACAGTGTTATTAGCTAGATCTAATAAAGAAGGTAGTAGCTTGTAGGCGAAAAAGATTTGGTGTCTCCTGTTCATCAGCATTCAAAAGAAATGTAAATTTTTTTTTTTTTAAGTAAAAAGCATGAAATGGTAGACCCATCGGAGTCATTGGCCTGGTGTGCAGGATTCCCGGGTTCAATTCCTGGCCAGAGCATACAGGAGAAGCGCCCATCTACCTCTCCACCCCTCCTCCTCTCCCTCCTCTTCATCTCTCTCCTCCTGCCTGCAGCCAAGGCTCCACCGGAGCAAAGCCACCCCAGCCTCTAAGGATGGCCCCATGGCCTCCACCCCAGTCGCCAGAATGGCTCCGGTTGTAACAGAGCAACACCCTAGACATTCCCCCCTGGTAGGCATGCCAGGTGGATCCCAGTCAGATGCATGCTGGAGTCCGTCTGACTGCCTCCCCATCTCCATCCTCAGAAAAATACAAAAAACAAATAAATAAAAGAAAAAATACTACAAGAAAAAGGGGGGGCCATTCCCTTGTGCTAAAGCTCCAGGGAGGATAGAGTGACCTTGAGTATGTCCTATGAAACATGGAGCTCTATGTTGACATATAAGTCTTTGAAGAAGGAGGAACTGCTGAAATAGTTTATCAGCATTTGTCCCTAAGACAGCAGTCTTTATAGGGGAACACCATACGTAAATATTTACTGTCTGTCTATAGATTAAGGGGGAAATATGACAAATGCTGAAAAGCCATGATCTTTGTGCCCCTCCTCTCCCCCAACCCCCTCCCTCACCTCCCCCCACCCTATAACCCCAACACTGTTGTTCATGTCTCTGAGTCTCATCTTTATGTCCCACCTATGTATGGAATCATATAGTTCTTAGTCTTTTCTGATTTACTTCTTTCACTCAGTATAATGTTATCAAGGCCCATCCATGTTGTTGTAAAAGATCCTATGTCATCATTTCTTATGGCTGAGTAGTATTCCATAGTATATATATACCAAAGCTTTTTAATCCACTCGTCCTCTGATGGACACTTGGGCTGTGTCCAAATCTTTGCTATTGTGAACAATGCTGCCATAAACATGGGGGTGCATTTCTTCTTTTCAAACAGTGCTATGGTGTTCTTGGGGTATATTCCTAGCAGTGGTATAGCTGGGTCAAAAGGCAGTTCGATTTTTAATTCTTGAGGAATCTCCATACTGTTTTCCACAATGGCTGCACCAGCAGTGCAGGAGGGTTCCCTTTTCTCCACATCCTCGCCAGCACTTATTCTGTGTTCTTTTATTGATGAGCACCATTCTGACTGCTGTGAGGTGATATCTCATTGTGGTTTTAATTTGCATTTCTCTAATAATTAGTGATGTTGAACATTTTTTCATATGCCTGTTGGCCATCTTTGTGTCCTCTTTGGAGAAGTGTCTGTTCATTTCTTTTGCCCATTTTTGGATTGGATTGTTTGTCTTCCTGGTATTAAGTTTTACAAGTTCTTTATAAATTTTGGTTATTAAACCCCTTATCAGACGCTATGTCAAATATATTCTCCCATTGTGTAGTTTGTCTTTTTATTCTGTACTTATTGTCTTTAGCTGTGCAGAAGCTTTTTAGTTTGATAAAGTCCCATTTGTTTATCTTGTCTTTTATTTCACTTGCCTGTGGAGACAAATCAGCAAATATATTGCTGCGAGAGATGTCAGAGAGCTTACTGCCTATGTTTTCTTCTTAGATGCTTATGGTTTCACGGCTTACATTCAAGTCTTTTATCCATTTTGACTTTATTTTTGTGAGTGGTGTAAGTTGGTGGTCTAGTTTCATTTTTTTGCAGGTAGCTGTCCAGTTTTTTCAACACCATTTGTTGAAGAGGCTGTCTTTACTCCATTGTATTGTCTTACCTCCTTTGTCAAATATCAGTTGTCCATAGAGCTGTGGGTTTATTTCTGAGTTCTCTGTTCTGTTCCATTGATCTATGTGCCTGTTCTTATGCCAGTACCATGCTGTTTTGAGTACAATGGCCTTATAATATAACTTGATATCTGGAAGTGTGATACCTCCCGCTTTTTTCTTCCTTTTCAAGATTGCTGAGGCTATTCGTGTTCTTTTTTGGTTCCATATAAATTTTTGTAATATGTGATCTATGTCTTTGAAGTAAGTCATTGGTATTTTAATCGGTATTGCATTGAATTTATAAATTGCTTTGGGTACTATAGACATTTTAATGATGTTTATTCTTCCTAACCATGATCACGGTATATGCCTCCACTATTCGTATCTTCCCTGATTTATTTTATCAATGTTTTATAATTTTCCGAGTACAAGTCTTTAATCTCCTTGGTTAGATTTATTCCTAGGTACTTTTTATTTTTTGGTTGCAATGGTGAAGGGGATTGCTTCCTTGATTTCACTTTCTGACAGTTCATTATTAGTGTATAAAAATGCCTCTGATTTCTGAGTATTGATTTTATATCCTGCCACCTTGCCAAATTCATTCATCAGGTCTAGTAGTTTTTTGACTGAGACTTTAGGGTTTTCTATATACAATATCATGTCATCTGCAAATAATGATAGTTTTACTTCTTCTTTTCCAATTTGGATGCCTTTTATTTCTTTTTCTTGTCTGATTGCTGTGGCTAGGACTTCCAGAACTATGTATGTTGAATAAGAGTGGTGAAAGGGGGCACCCTTGCCTTGTTCCTGATCTTAAGGGGATTGCTTTTAATTTTTGCCCATTGAGTATGATGTTGGCTGTGGGTTTGTCATAGATGGCCTTTATCATGTTGAGGTATGTTCCCTGTATTCCCACTTTGCTGAGAGTTTTGATCATGAATGGGTGCTGGACTTTATCAAATGCTTTTTCTGCATCTATTGAAATTATCATGTGGTTTTTCTCCTTTCTTTTGTTTATGTGATGAATCACATTGATTGATTTGCGAATATTGTACCAGCCTTGCCTCCCAAGAATAAATCCTACTTGATCATGGTGTATGATTTTTTCCATATATTGCTGGACCAAGTTTGCTAATATTTTGTTGAGGATTTTTGCATCTAAGTTCATCAGGGATATTGGCCTATAATTTTCTTTCTTTGTGTTGTCTTTGCCTGGTTTTGGAATCAGAATTATGCTCGCCTCATAAAAGGAGTTTGGAAGTCTTCCTTCCTCTTGAATTTTTTGAAATAGCTTGAGAAGGATAGGAGTTAGTTCTTCTTTGAATATTTGGTAGAATTCACTTGTGAAGCCATCAGGCCCAGGACTTTTCTTTTTTGGGAGTTTTTTGATAGCTGTTTCAATCTCATTTGTTGTAATTGGTCTGTTTAGGTTTTCTGATTCTTCCAGATTGATTTTTGGAAGATTATATGATTCAAGGAATTTGTCCATTTCATCTAGGTTGTCTAGTTTTTTGGCGTACAGTTCTTCATAGTATTTTCTTACAATATATTGTATTTCTGTTGTGTCAGTTGTTATTTCTCCATTCTTGTTTCTAATTTTATTTATTTGAGTCCTCTCTCTTTTTTTCTTGGTGAGTCTCGTTCCAGGTTCATCAATCTTGTTTACCTTTTCAAAGAACCAGCTCCTGGTTTCATTGATCCTCTGTATTGTTTCTTTAGCCTGTATGTCATTTATTTCTGCTCTGATCTTTATTATTTCCTTCCTTCTACTAGCTGTGGGCTTTACTTGCTGTTCTTTTTCTAGTTCTTTTAGATGCAGGGTTAAGTTGTTTATTTGAGATTTTTCTAGCTTCTTGAGGTTTGCCTGTAATACCTATAATGCCTTTTTCTAGCTTCTTGAGGTATGCCTGTAATACCTATAATAAGTTTAATGCTATAAACTTCCCACTCAGGACTGCTTTTGCTGTGTCCCATAAATTTTGAGTTGATGTATGCTCATTATCATTTGTTTCTAGGAATTTTTAAATTTCTTCTTTGATCTCAATGTTAACCCATTCATTGTTTAATAACATGCTATTTAGTTTCCAAGTGTTTGAATGTTTTTCAATTTTTCTATTGTGGTTGATTTCTAGTTTAATGCCATTGTGATCAGAGAAAGTGCTCGATATGATTTCAATCTTCTTAAATTTGTTGAGCCTGCTTTTGTGCCCTAACATGTGGTCTATTCTAGAGAATGTACCATGAGCGCTTGAAAAGAATGTATATTCTGCTGTTTTAGGGTGAAAGGTTCTGAAGATATCTATTAAATCGAGTTGATCTAATATGTCCTTTAAGTCTGCTGTTTCTTTGTTAATTTTCTTTCTTGAGGATCTATCTAATGATGTTAATGGGGTATTGAAATCCCCTACTATTATAGTATTGCTGTTGATCTCGCCCTTTAAGTCCATTCAAGTCTGCTTTATATATTTAGGTGCTCCTATATTAGGTGCGTAGATATTTATAATGGTTATATCTTCCTTTTGGATTGCTCCCTTTATCATTATGTAGTGACCTTTATCTCTAACTATGGTCTTTGTTTTAAAGTCCATTTTGTCTGATATAAGTATTGCTACCCCAGCTTTTTTTTCATTTCCATTTGCATGAAATATTTTTTTCCATCCTTTTATCTTCAGTCTATGTTCGTCTTTTGTTTTAAGGTGTGTCTCTTGTAGACAGACAACATATGTATGGGTCCTGTTTTCTTATCCACGCAGCTACCCTGTGTCTTTTGATTGGATCATTTAACCCATTTACATTTAAGGTTATTATTGATATATAGTTGTTTATTGCCATTCTATTCTTTAAAACTGTATTCCTTTTTTGCTATATTCTTTTTCTCCTTTGATCTGTTTACAACAAGCCTCTTAGCATTTACTGCAGCATTGGTTTGGTTGTAGTGAAATCCTTGAGGTTTTTTTTGTCTGGAAAGCTTTTTATTTCTCCTTGGATTTTAAACAATAGCCTTGCTGGATAAAGTAGTCCTGGTTGTAAGCTCTTGTTCTGCATTATTTTGAATATTTCTTGCCAATCCTTCTGGCCTCAAGTGTTTCTGTTGAGAAGTCGGAAGTCATCCTTATGCAGGCTTCTTTGTAGATGATAGCCTTTTTTTCTCTAGCAGCTTTTAATATTTTCTCTTTATCACTTAGCTTTGGTATTTTAATTATAATGTGTCTTTCTTTTTTTTTTTTTTTGTATTTTTCTGAAGCTGGAAACGGGGAGAGACAGTCAGACAGACTCCCGCATGCGCCCGACCAGGATCCACCCGGCACGCCCACCAGGGGCGAAGCTCTGCGCACCAGGGGGTGATGCTCTGCCCCTCCGGGGCGTCGCTCTGCCATGACCAGAGCCACTCTAGTGCCTGGGGCAGAGGCCAAGGAGCCATCCCCAGCGCCCGGGCCATCTTTGCTCCAATGGAGCCTTGGCTGTGGGAGGGGAAGAGAGACACAGAGAGGAAGGAGGGGGAGGGGTGGAGAAGCAAATGGGCGCTTCTCCTATGTGCCCTGGCTGGGAATCGAACCCAGGTCCCCCGCACGCCAGGTCGACGCTCTACCGCTGAGCCAACCAGCCAGGGCATAATGTGTCTTGATGTGGATTTCTTTGGGTTTCTCTTTAATGGAGTTCTCTGTGCTGCTTGAACTTGTGAAATGTTTTCCTGCCTTAATTGAGGGAAGTTTTTAGCTATGATATGTTTGAACAAAGTCTCTATTCCTTGTTCTTTCTCTTCTCCTTCAAGAACCCCTATGATGCGGATGTTATTTCTTTTTATGTTGTCATAGAGCTCTCTTAGAGTTTCCTCTGACTTTTTGAGTCTCTTTTCTTTTTTCTGCTCTGCTTCCGTGCCTTCATTTATCTTGTCCTCTAACTCACTGATTTGATTCTCAGCTTCATCCATCCTGCTTCTAATTCCTTCCATTGTGTTCTTCATTTCTGATATTGTATTTGTCATTTCTGACTGATTCTTTTTTATTATTTCAATGTCCTTTTTTATTTTTCTATCTCTATTTAGGTGTTCGTAATGACCATCCATTGTTGTTCCAAGATCTTTGAGCATCCTAACAATCGTTATTTATACTCTGCATCTGATAATGAGTCACATTGGGTTATTTGTGACTCATTCAGGTCCTGTTCTGGGAATTTCTCTTGATTCATTTGTGTTGCATTTCTCTGCATTCTCATTTTGTCTGTGTAAAAGAAGGTTTTGGCCACTGGAGTCCACTGGGTGTGGCCTCTGTGTTTCCTAGGTGTTGTCTGTCAGCAGGCCCGCCACCCCCTCTGCTGTTGCTGCCTAGGGCGATTGGGTATTGTCATTGCCGGTGCCTGCCCATTGGGGCTGTTGCTGTGGTCTCCACCTCTCCTTCACAGAGTGGCTGTAATCACGTGCTTGGTTGTAAAATCCTCCTTGTCCTTGGCCTTCATCCCGGCCCTGTGGGTGGCGTTATGCTTGGCTCTGAGGGTAGCGGTGAGTACCTTTGCTCAATTGCGGGTTTCTGCCTGATTCCGCGCTTTTGCCCTGCCCCTGCAGGAGTAACCCACTTGTGGGATGGCTGCAAGCCTTGGCTCCACAGGCCTTGCAGGACTGCGTGCCCATGCTCAGTAGCGGTACTCCGCCTGTTCTGGGCTTTTGGCTCCACCCCCGCGGGAGGAGCTGGCTCCCAAGTCAGGCCACAAGCCTCGGTTCCCTCAAGGCTGTACTCCTGCGTCCTTACTCAAGGGCAGGTCTCCACCCTTTTGAGGGCTCCTGCCCTTCCCCCCACAGGCTGGATTGCAGGCAGCCCGCAGCTGGGCTTGACCACTTTTGCACGTCCCCTCCTTCCCAGCCAGGCAAGATTGAGCTCACACCTGGGCCTTAGTGGTGGCCAGCTGGCTTCTGCCCTTGCCGACAGAACCGCTCTTTCACGTCCCGCCGCCGCTAGCCTTTGGACGAGCCCTCAGCCTTGTGGGTGGGGTGCTACAGCTCAGATCCTAACGCTCACTACTGTAGCCCTGAAAGCTCCCTCTAAGCAACTCTGCTCTGAGTGCCGGCAGAGAGCTTGTTTGGCTGGTGTCCTGCTTCCCTTTGCTGATATTGCTGTTTCCAGGGGAAATATTCACTTCAGATTTGGGGAGTGACTCATCCCAGGGGTTAGGGTGGCTGTCTCGCAAAATGTTTCTCCCTGTGCCTCCTAGATTACACTCTCTTCCTGCCACTCTGGTCCTCTCCTCTCCCCCTATCCTCCAGATCCCTGGGTGAGTGGTTGTGAGAGAGGTTTTCTGCGCAGTCCCTTTAAGAAGAATCCTGGGTCTGAGAAATCAGTCTCTTTTTCACAAACAGTATCCTGACTTGTTTCCAGCTAAATATTGTCCATACGCCTCTTCTGGGCTTTGGGGCTGCAGGCTGGGGCTTTGTTCCTGGGACTCAGGACCCTCCCCTCTCTGCTAAACTCACTTCACGCCACGTGAGTCTCTCCCGGCTGCCGTTCACTCCGGGGAGCTGGGCAGCCCTCTCCGCGTTTCCACTTTTCCTACCAGTCTCAATGTGGCTTCTTCAGTGTTCCTTGGTTGAATAGTCCTCTTAGTTTAGTCCAAAGTTGGTTTTTCCAGATGATGATTCTTAAAATTAGTTTGTAATCCACTTTGGTTCAGGGAGGTGGAAGTTGTTACATCCACCTACTCCATCGCCATCTTGTCTGGAGAGGTAATATTTTTAGAGAGGAAGAAGCTGAAGTTTGAGATGTAAATTATTGATTGGAGAAAATAATGGAACTATGACTAGTAGAAATAAATTTGAATTCAGGACATTCTGACTTTAAAAGTTTTTCTTTTCAAGAGAATCAGAAGACAAGCCACTGGGAGAAAGTGATTACAAAAGATACATCTAATAGGGACTGTTATCTGAAATATATAAAGAACATTTAAAACTCGGTATTAAGGGGAAAAAACAGTTAAAACATGGGTTGAAGACCTTAGCAGACACACTGAGGAAAATATATAGATGGCAAGTAAGCATATGAAAAGATGTTCCATATCATATATCAGTAAAATGCAAATTAAAACAACAGTGATATACCACTACATATCTCTTAAAATGGCCAAAATTCAAAACACTGACAGCACCAGTTGATGGTGAGGTTGTGGACCAACAGGAACTTTTACTGCTGATGAGAATGCCACTCTTGAAGACAGTTGACTGGTTTCTTACAAGATTAAACTTACTCTTACCATACAATGTAGTAATTATACCCCTTGGAATTTACCCAAGGAGTTGAAAACTTAGGTCCACACAAAAACCTATGTACAGTTGCTTGTAGAAGCTTTATTCATAATTACATAACCTGGAGACAACCAAGATGTCCTTCAGTAGGTGAATGCATAAATAAACTGCAGGACATCCGGATAATGGAATATCATTCATCACTAAAAGGAAGTGAAATCTCAAGAGAGGCTACATACTATATAGTTCCAACTCTATGACATTCTGGAAAAGGCAAAACTATAGAGACAGTAAAAAGATCAGTGGTTGCTAGGGGTGGTGGCAGGTGGAGATGAATAGGCAGAGCACAAAGAATTGTTAGGGCAGTGAAAATATTCCGTATGATACCATAATGATAGATAAAATGCCATATATCTATATCTCTTTTCTAAGCACATAAAATATAAAACACCAGTAGTGAACCCTAATGTGAACTATGGGCTTTGAGTAATTATGATGCGGCAATGTTTGTTTTTGGTTAAAAAAAAAAATTGCACTCTTGTGAGTGATGTTAATAATGGGAGAGACTGCATATGTGGGGACAAGGGATATAGGATAAATTTTTGTACTTTCCTCTCAGTTTTGCTGGAAGCCTAAAATTACTCTAAAAAATTGTGTACATATATGTGTGTGTGTATTAGATATATAAAACACATTCCTACACCATTTAGCAGAACTCATTATAAATACATACACACACTCACAGAGTGTTCAGTGGCATAGGAATTTGTTTTTGTAAGCAATTAGTGAAATTTTAAAAATGGAAATTCTACTTTTTCCCCAATTTCTTCCATCCTTATGCATCCAGAAGGTTATACCCCCAAATATGCAGCCTTTACTATATTTAAGGGTTTAGGATAAAATAATAGAATCTTGCCTTTATTTTGAATTCACGAACCTATTTTGAACGCCTCTACATGTGTGATGATGGGAATTCAAAGAATTGCAGTCAGCATGGCCAGAAAAAGAATGAATAAAACCTT
This sequence comes from Saccopteryx bilineata, assembly GCF_036850765.1. Taxonomy (NCBI): domain Eukaryota; kingdom Metazoa; phylum Chordata; class Mammalia; order Chiroptera; family Emballonuridae; genus Saccopteryx; species Saccopteryx bilineata. The sequence continues at coordinate 251,174,006 of NC_089492.1, forward strand.
GAAATAGATTTTGAAAAGGAGTTATAGTCTTTCACTGTATTTTAGGTTAAAGCAGTCTTGTGATTGAGGATTACAATTATATATAAATTAATTAACTAATGTATGTAAATCTAAAATTATCAAGATAACCGTCTTCGACTATATATAATGTCAAACCTGCAGCCCTAATCTTTTACCCTCAGTTTCTGCGTAATAAATACCCCAATGATAATAGTATCGATCTTGTACAATTACATAACCATTTGGTTTCATATATAATATCTCATTGGATCTTATACCAGGTCTGTGAGGGAGATAGAACAGATTAACAGATTGTATTACCATATTTGGTGAATTAAGGACAGTATTACACCTTTCTTTCTTTCTCTCTCTCTCTCTCTCTCTTTCTTTCTCTTTTTCTTTGTTTTTAATAGAGAGAGAGAGGAAAGGATGTAGGGGGGAGAGAGAAGCATCAATTCGTTGTTCCACTTAACTGTGCACCCATTATTATACATACCCTGACCAGAGCTTGAACGGGCAACCCCGGGTTCAAGCAGGTGCCCTTGGGATCAAGCCAACAACCTTGAGATTGAGCTGGTAACCTCTGCACTCTGGGACAATACTTTATGCACTGCGCCACAGGCCGGGGCTATACCATTTTTCTAAGAAAACTGAAGTACAGAAATGTCAAGTGACTTTTGCCCATAGTCATTGGACAATTGAATGATTTAGCCAACCTGGAACCTCAGCCTTCTGAGCTTCACATCTTTTATATAAGTTTAGGTGATGGGTTCCAGTAACCATTTATTTTAGATCTATTTTTTAAAATCACTCTTTGAGTTACTCTTGCCCCTTCCAAGGGCTCTCCAGCCCTACAAAAACTGCCTGTTGGAGATACATCTCCATCTTTACTCACTTGTACTTCTTTGTACCAGTTTTTATATGCGTATCTTGTCTCCCCAACTGGTATACATATTTCCTTAGGACAAACACTGTGCTTAATATTTAATTAGCACTCAGAAATTCCTGATCATTTAACTTCCCCAGTGCATTGTGATTACTAGGATCTGAAATAGTTATTCAGATGCTCAGCTGGTCAGTTGTAGAGCAAGGAGAAAGTTTTGGCCACTCTCCTCTTATCCTCAGGAACGATTAGTAGCTATGGGGATCATTAATGTTGTTGACTAGATAGGCCCATTGAGGAGCCAGCTAGTTGTAGGACCGTGTACTGTCAGTAAGCCCTTTTCTCTGGTTCCTCCTGTGACTGGGCTGTCTGCAAAGGTAGTCACAGTGGGAAATTACTCACCATTTCTCTTCTTCAGGTCCTAAAAATAATGATTATTGGAATGATAACAGCTCTTCTGCCTGTGTCAGTATAGTTTCAAAGCCAGCTTTTACTTACCTTACTGCATTTAACCTTTTCAAAAGTTCATTGAGCTATTAGGGCAGGGCCATTACTGACCAATAAGTGAAGAAACTCTGGCTTAGAACAGAGAAATGACTTTCCCAAGATCAGGAGGCTCAGCAGTACTTGACTGGAGATTTTTTTGGCTCCTGGTCCAGAACCTTTCCATTATACTACACTGCTTCTGATTGTCAGTGATGTTTACCATCATTATTATTTGATTACTAGACGATTTCACAGTGGGGTTGGAGGCCTTTTTTAAATGAAAAATATTGTGAAGGTAGTATGGCCTATGCTTCTTATCCAACTTAGCTTTGCTTTTATTTAGCCTATGCTTCTTATCCAACTTAGCTTTGCTTTTATTTGTACTGAAATGAAATAAATTGAGCTAATTATGACAATCATGTTGATGAATATAATTGAATAGAAATAACAGGATCAATGCATTTTTGCTTTTTAAAAAAATTAATCAGGTTTAGCACTTTCAAAGTATAATGCCAAACCATCTAGATGTGAAAACAAATAAAACCTCTAGCCAGACTTAAATGAAAAATAACAATACTGAAACATGTATGATTTTTATTAGTATAATCTGTATGATGACAGCACATGATAGAAAATATTAGAATATTTCTTTGACATTTACATTTTTCATTTTATTATATGTCTTCAGATAATTAGCCTGATTATAACACACTTTGAAATGTTGTTTGACCAACCTATTATGTCTTTGACTGCTCCTGAGAATTTACAGATATTTGGGTTTTCTCAATTAGTACTTTAATTCATACCTCCCCAGAATTTACCAAATGGATGTTTTCAGTGTGCTGTTGGATACCCTATTTTATTTATAATAATAATAAAAGAAACTTCACTGTAATGTCATTGTTACATTAAATAAACATACTTCATTTCATGAACAACAAGGAAAAACACCTCTGTTAGCTATTTAATATTATTTTAATTTTCCTATATAGACAAAATAACATGCACTCATATTTCTTCATATTTGCCTAAACTTAATTGAAACCTCAAAATAGTTATTTAATATGCGACTCACTATAAACTTCAATAGAAGTAAATATATATTGCTTTATTTGAGCTAAACTAGGCAGATTTTTTGGGGTAGTGTTTTAGATCATAGTGGTAATAAAAATGGTAGGCTGGATGTGTGGTGCTAGGTCTTGTGCCAAGTGCTTTACATAAATTATAGATTCATAAGCTATAATAATGATCTGAAATTATGGATTAATATTGATTGAAGTGTAAACGATATAGTTACCATGTGTGAAAATTTTTTTAATATCTTCAGCAAACACTCTTTCAGGTACCCTCCAAAAAAGATTTATAAAGTATTGCCCTTGGAATTAGGAAACTGAGGTATTCTACTAATCAGAAAGTTAACAAACATATTAGTGTGGAGGGAGATGTATAGGATAGCTATCTTTTTTTTTTAAGATTTTATTTATTCATTTTAGAAAGGGGGAGGCCAGGAATTATCAACTCCCATATGTCCCTTGACCAGGCAAGCCCAGGGTTTTGAACTGGTGACCTCAGCATTCCAGGTCAACACTTTATCTGCTGTGCCACTCTTTTAGGCTTGTTACAGTTTCCTGAAGCTCAAGTCTATTGTCTAATGAATAATAAATAGCCTCAACTATTGTAGCATCCATGTGTGGAAAAATTTCAAGTTTCCAGAGCCTTCCTGGTAATATAATAACTGGGCTACTAGGGTAATCTTTCTAATATTGCTTCAGAAATAATAAAAAATATCCCAAAAGTAAAATCTTTTTGTGAGCATGGCCTCGTTCTATTTACAAATGATGGCTTCTACTTTTTTCAGATGTGTCTTGCTGAATCAGGGCTCTCTTATCCCTGCCATCGACTTACAGTGGGAAGAAGATCTTCCCCTGCACAAACCCGGGAGCAGTCCGAGGAGGTAAGCCTGTTTGCCAGCTTTCAATGACTAGAAGGCCTATCCTCCACCCACCTGCCCACTTCCTATTTTTATCTGCCACAGCAGTGAATAGATAAAGTTAATGTAGTGTGAATAAAGTCTCAGTAAATTCTTTAGGGCAGAAACTTTCCATGCTAGGTTATTGCTAATGTGGTCTTTCATGTTCTATAAGTTTTGTGTTTCAGCAGACAGAATTCGGGTGGATTGGTTGAAAGGGTTTTTACTTAGAACTGTCAAGTTAACAAAGGGATTTTTCTTTTCTGCTGATAGTTCAGGATTGACCTTCTGTGAGCCAAGGCATTGTGCTTGATATTAGGTAATAAAGATGAATAACAATGTACCTATATCAAGGTGCTCAGAATGGAAGGTAATAGATTAGTAAACTAATAATCATGACTTATTGTAATAAATGCAGTGATAGCAGTCAGTGTACATAGGGTGCTTATAGAAAAAGAAAAGAGTCAGATAAGATGAACATGTTTATGTATGTGGTGTGCCTGTGTTTGTCTTTGTGGGTCGGAATGATATTAAAAGGCGCAGTGCCTTTTTTATGGATACAAGTAGCATTCTCTGTACAACTATGACTGATTATAAGAGAATGGGAAAGTGAGCCTGAAGATTATTGTTTCCCTGTTTAAAAAGTATTTATTGAGCTCTTGTTAAATGTATGCAACAGAGGTCATAATTAAATAGCACAGAAAAACTTTATTTATACCAGTGTTTTCAGGCTAGAGCGTGACACAAGTATTTAAAAGCTTGGGATAGTTCAGTAAAACCATTTTCCACTTAGAGTCTGTATAAAATATGATTGCAAATTTTTACTTAAGCTGGGTTTTTGGACACTCCTTTTGGGAACTGCCACAAGTCCTCTCCAGCCATCCTCTGCATATGTATTTATATCACTTAAATATGTGGAAGAAGAATGAGACTACATACGTGAAGCTCTAGTCTATGGTTATTCTGTAAAAATGATAATTTGCTACTCTCGATTTTTAATATTTTTTTTAGAAATCCACAAAGAAAAAAAAGTTTTCCCCTGCTCCAAATACTACTGTACAATTTCCTTGGGCCTCTAAAAATGTTAATTTCCTTTAAAGAACCCACATTGTTTTTCTAGCACTTTATCTCACTAATCCTCATGAAAGACAAAAATAATATTGAGTTTTATGCTTGGCAGAATTTGCCAGAAATAATTTATTGAAATATTTCTACTATTTCTGAGTATATTTTAAATGGCTAAAGTAGGTGATGCTTCAACTCTTTAATGGATAAATCTCCTATCATTAAAAGGGAGCCAACTAGCTCCACCCAAAATTCTTAATTGTTCGGTTCTATGAGAGGTGACAGATACCTGTTTGACTCCACTTTATGTCCTTCTCTTACCCTTGCCATCATATATGTTGTTGGGGCAGTTCCATGGGCAGAAAGAAGTCAGAGTTAGAGAGTGAGAAGTAATGTTTGTGAAACTGGCACACTCTAGGTTAATTAGAGAAGGTAGACTGGGGTTGGTAGGCTTTGCCAAATTAAAGCAGCCACAGCCTCAGAATACCTTAAAATCTGATTATCTGAGATGAATCCGTTACTTTTTTCTTCCCTGGCTAACTGCAAATGCCATCTCCTCCTGGGAGCTGGTGAGAAATGGGAAAGAAGCTGTAATGTGGTTTTTATGTTGTCATAGAGTTATAAAACTGGAAAGGATTTTTAATTTAATTTCCACTCTTCCATCCATCCATTCTTCATTCATTTAAAGTTATTTACTGTCATTTACATCCAAACATTAGGACCAGTCTCTGTGCTAAAAGAGCTCACCCAAAATATCCCTTCAAAATATTCCTTTGTTTTACCTCTAATGACAGGGTTCTGACATCATGAGGCCACCAGTTCCATTGTTGAGCAGCTCTGTCATGTGACCCTAAGTGAATTTAACTATTAGAGTCAGCTAATAGTTTTGTAAGATACCATGCTATGCCATCTCTTCATTTTCACAGCCACCTTTGTGGGTCAGTATTAGTCACATTCTACAGTGGGATGTGAAGACACTTGCTCAAAGTCATAGAGAAAATGGTAGAATAATCAATGCAAAATCTTTTGGTTATAAATTCAGATGTCTTTGTGGTGGTTTTCTTGTCATAATATCATAGCTATCTCTTTCTTAATTTTCATCTTATTGAACCTTTCTACAGTTCTTGTATCCATTGAAACTTTCTCAAACTTTGCTTCTCAGATTCTTTCTTTCAACTGAGTTTATAATTTTTGGCAGCTGTCTTTTCATCTTACTATTTTTCTTCCTTCACCAATTGAAATATTTATATATTTTTTATTTATACATTAATATAAGATATAATTACCAGTATAGTATATACTCTGTAAACTTTTTATCACTCTTGTTCTTTTATTTTTTAACTGATCTTACTTATTTTTATAAACTCAACTATGATTTATATACTGATGATTCCAAATGTACATTTTTTTTCTGGGCTTCTCTCCTGAGCTGCTAAGAAGATTTTTATTCCAGCTGCCTACTATTTTTACCTGGATGTCCTACTGTTCCTCAAACTTAATTGATAGCTGGTCTCAGTATCCTCCCTCAGCAGTGTAACCCTCTCTACCCATTCAGTTACCCAAATCTTGGTATCATATTCACCTCTTCTATTTTGTTTATCTTTTAATCTGTTTGGTCAACAGTTCCCATCAGTTCTGCTGAAGTATATTTTAAGTCTGTTCCCTTCACTAAATTCTCAGTGCTACTGCTCAACTATATGTTCTCAAGTTCTCTCACTTGGAACTTTGAAATAAGTCTCCCATTTCATGTCCTCAGATCTGATCTGCCATGTGACACCACACCACACCACACCACTGCAAACACACACACACAAACACACACACGGAGTCATCAGTTATTCCCTTGAACAGTCCTCTGCCTAAAAATTTTTAGTGATTTCCTTCTTGCCATCAGTAATTTTTTAGGTAGCTCCATACTGCTTTCCACAGTGCCTGCACCAATCTACATTCCCACCAACAGTGCACGAGGGTTCCCTTTTCTCTACATCCTCACCAACACTTGTTGTTTGTTGATTTATTGATGACAGCATTCTGACAGGTGTGTGGTGATATCTCATTGTGGCTTAATTTGCATTTCTCTAATGATTAGTGATGTTGAGCATCTTTACACTAGGCATTATAATTATATTTTATGTGGTATTCTTTGAGAGAATATAATCTATTATATTCTCCAAGGAGTGTGGCACTTAGTAGGGGTTTATAAATATTTGTTTAATGCTAAAAGGAATAAATGAATGTAATAAACAGCTAAAATCAAATTGCAGATTTTTTTAGCTGTTTTTAAAATTTTGAATAAATAGCTTCTCTGTATTCAAAGAATTTTAGGGCAGCCATGACTGAACCAAATAATTATTATTCTCATCAGCAAATATTAATGAAAAAAAGATTATCTCATTTTTTAGAAAAAAGCTTTTCCTAACCTGTTAGATGGCTGTTAAAAAAATGTGAAGAGATTTCAAGCTCCTTATACATAATTAACTAGCTCATTCTTCCATATTTCAATAATTCATATTTGAAATATACTTTTTTTCAACAGAATTCGCTTTTTAGATACCTTCCTTTAAAGCTGTTATCATTTCACTTTCTGGGTTCTTAAGGGATTTGGGAACTCTATACTTTGTGAAGACAAAATGAATAGTGGGTTACAAAGGCACGAAATTGAAATCACCATTCTAGTATGAGGTAAAGTCCTATTGTTATGGGAAAGGGCTGTTATTAGATTGAAAACTGAATCAGGAGAAAAATCGATATGGGGGACTAAAGTAAAGGGAGTGAGAAAAGAAATATGACATATAGAAAAACCCTTTTCTTTTCATCTGTGTTCTTCAACCCTCCTTTTTAACCCAGTGCCTCATAAAGGCGGGGAGGGTACTAGGCAGGACTAAATGAAGGCTGAGATGATAGCTTAGCTAATAGAGGATGTGAGGTTTGTCATTGCTGACCTTTTGTTTCTTTCTACTTGCCTGTGAACTTGGGTAAGCATCGTAAAGGAACATGTAGTGTACCTTGAAGGTCCTGAGCCTTTGCCTGTTTAAGGCTGAGCCTTGGAGTTGAAGGGAACTTCATGCTCCAGATATTTGCCTGCCTGAAATAGAGGGAATTCAAGCACATAGATATGTTATTTTGTGGAGGAGGCTCCTTCACTGCCTTGAAATGAGAAGGTATTTAAAATACTTAAGCTGTTGAATTGCTAAAATCAGGAAGAGGTCTTGGCTATACAAAGCAAAACACTAAAGTAGGATTAGGATCACAAGTTAAAATAAGGCTTCTGTGAGAAATAGTGGTAGAGTCAGAATAACAGATAGACTGCTTAGGGCAAGGACCATTCATTTTCATTCATCCAGTAAGTATTTGTTTATTACGTTCTCTGTTCAAACCATTGGGAAGACTTTTTAAAATAAAAAAGGAAATGTTACAATTATAGGAATTACCGGTAATTCTTGGGATATATGCAAGGAAGAAATGCTAAGCCTACTAAATCAAACGTAGTAAATATCTTGGCTGCCTCATTTGGAGCTGTTAGACTCACTGGATCAGTAGTTTTTAAAATCATTCCATAGTATCCTGAGAGCCATCTGAGGTACCCAGCTGTCAAAGGGATATGAGCAAGAAAAGGCCAAGCGCAAGAGCATAGGCTCCCCTTTGCCCTCTCCTAAACCTCTATCAGAGTGGACTTAGTTTTTATATATTGTATACATTATAATTTTATGTAATGTTGTGCTTGGGGCCAGCGGCGGGAGGTAACCCTATGAAAAGAACTTTGGAAATTATCTTTAAAATTCCTTTTAGCTTTAAAACTGATTTTGTGACTGTCTATACTCAAATATTCCCTCTAGCTAAGTTTTATGAGTCTTTGATTCTAAGTGTCTCTTAATGCTTCTCTAGCAGATATTTATCACTAAGTTAGGCTCTTTTACATTGACTGAAGCATCAAATAGTTTCCTCATTTTCATAACTTAAGTATCTAGCACACTGTATTTTAAAAGATAGAAATTTCATTTATTAAATAGATTTTATAGAATTTATTTGTTGAACATAGTACAGACAGGTATTTAGCCAGATACCTTGCTGAGGCCTTGTTCTTATTTCAAGGCATGAATATTTGTCAGTATCCACAACTCAGTTTGAGTGTTTTAAGTCTCAGTATTTTTGAAATCTTACTCTAACCAGAGATCAGCAGACTAGTTTGTAATTTCAAACTGCTTTCAATGGTAATACCTTAAATTTCACCCAATATTGCTGAAAACGAAAGAAGCAGAGCATGTTTATCAGTAGTATATTTTCAATAGATGTTTATTTCATTGAAGCATCATTATATTTAATAGCCTGCAGTGTGTATTTTGTTATCTTCCAGTAACACTGGGAGGATAGTATGCAGTATTTCACTGAAGAAAAATTTGAGAATCATTGCAGTAAGGCAGTGCCAAGTTGGAAAATGCTACCTTTGCTTTATCTGCCAAATGTAATTTGAGTGAGCTTTTTATGTCTCATATAGCTACTTTGTCTCTGACCTCTTTGATTATACCTATCTCTTCACTTATTGAACAAATGTTTATTGAGCACTTAATTGTGTTATTATAGGCTAGGGATGAAACAGACTAAAATCCCTGTCTTCATTAAGTTTGTAAGCATCCTTTATTTTCCCTCAGTCTCCAATCTTTAGGGCAGTGATTTTCAACCTTTTTCATCTCATGGCACACATAAACTATATAATTATTAAAATTCTGCATCACACCAAATATATATATATTCAATCTATCAAAAAATATATAATTTTGTGGCCCTGGCCGGTTGGCTCAGTGGTAGAGTGTCGGCCTGGCGTGTGGAAGTCCTGGGTTTGATTCCCGGCCAGGGCACATAGGAGAAGCACCCATTTGCTTCTCCACCCCTCCCCCTCTCCTTCCTCTCTGTCTCTCTCTTCCCCTCCCACAGCGAGGCTCCATTGGAGCAAAGATGGCCTGGGCACTGGGGATGGCTCCTTGGCCTCTGCCCCAGGTGCTAGAGTGGCTCTGGTCGCAACAGAGAGACGCCCCCTGGTGGGCAGAGCATCGCCCCCTGATGGGCGTGCCGGGTGGATCCCGGTCGGGCGCATGCGGGAGTCTGTCTGTCTGTCTCTCCCCGTTTCCAGCTTCAGAAAAATACAAAAAATAAAAAAAAGAAAACAAAAAAATATATATATATAATTTTGATTCATTCACAGTAAGCAGCTAGTGTTGTGTTGGCTGTTGTCATTTTTTATTTGACAGTCTAAGGCAGGGGTCCCCAAACTACGGCCCCCTGAGGCCATTTATCTGCCCCCTCCGCACTTCCGGAAGGGACACCTCTTTCATTGGTGGTCAGTGCGAGTACAGTACTACTTCCGGTGACACGAGATGCATGCGTCACGGCTCCGGAAGCGCATCATATCACTTGTTACGGCTAGCATGGAACCGGACATTGACCATCTCATTAGCCGAAAGCAGGCCCATATTTCCCATTGAAATACTGGTCAGTTTGTTGATTTAAATTTACTTGTTCTTTATTTTAAATATTGTATTTGTTCCCATTTTGTTTTTTTACTTTAAAATAAAATATGTGCAGTGTGCATAGGGATTTGTTCATAGGTTTTTTATAGTCCGGCCCTCCAACGGTCTGAGGGACAGTGAACTGGCCCCCTGTGTAAAAAGTTTGGGGACCCCTGGTCTAAGGCCCTGGTCAGCAAACTGCGGCTTCTGAGCCACATGCGGCTCTTTGGCCCCTTGAGTGTGGCTCTTCCACAAAATACCACGTACGGGCACTACATCGATAAGGAATGTACCTACCTACATAGTTTAAGTTTAAAAAATTTGGCTCTCAAAAGAAATTTCAATCGTTGTACTGTTAATATTTGGCTCTGTTGACTAATGAGTTCGCCGACCATTGGTCTAAGGGAAAAGAGGTCAGTGCCCCCGACTATAAATAGTCATGTACTACATGTTTCGAAAATTCTTGTAGCACATGGTTTGAAAATTGCTGGTCTAAGAGTATCACAGCAAATTTAGAAATATGTGTAAGCTTTAAACTGAAAAATATTAAGCTTTGCTCTAGCAAATGGCTTTTTCTTTAATAAAAATTTTATAGTGCTAAATGTGATTATATAACTTATATTTTGAAATTTGATTTCCTAAAGTCAATATGAAACTAATCAGGACTTTCCTTAAATAGCAAAGCACCGATGTTCATATGGTTAGTGATAGTGATGGAGATGACTTTGAAGATGCTCCTGAATTTGGGGTGGATGATGGAGAGGTATTCGGCATTGCATCATCTGCCCTGAGAAAATCTCCAATGAGTGAGTATTAATAACTTTCTGGGTCCAGCACTTAATCCTCCCTCCTATTGCAGAATAGTGAGCTTAAAAGTTTCTTAGTGACTTTCAAGTTTGGAGAGATAAAATATAGCAAATAGGAATTATTCATTAGAACTAGAGCATATTGAGTTTTTACTTTATTGTGTCCAGCGATTCCCAATGCTTTTATAAAATTCATTAAAAATGCAAGGGAATGTAATTTGTTTCAAATGTATAATTAGCTGTGAATATGTCTCTTTAAACCTAGGGGCTGGTAAACAAATAGCTGAACTTTCTGTGACTATAGTTGTTTCCCTACGTTTTATTGGAGATACCAGTTTTAAGAGTAGTAATATTACTTTTCCATGAATTGTTACCCATCTTTGAAAGATAAAAAGTAAACTAAATGTACTATCTCCCTCACTTCCACTTTACAAGATACATACTATAGAATTATAAGTGATTGCTGTATACATAATGGCTGTTAAAATAAGCCTTTAAATGGGTCATTCACTCTGAAATTACAGAAATCCTGGGTGTAGAAATAGATATATTTGCATTAAATTGACTATTTTTCTGATTAATAGGGTATTAAAATAAATTGAGATCCTTTAAATATAATTTCATCACAAGATGCCATTTCAAGAAAACATCGAAATTCTTTTGATGCCTGGCACATGCTATAAATGCTTATTAGGATTGTGTCAGTTGTATTTTGAAAATTTGTGAGCTTGGAATTTTTCTAAGATTTGATGAAATCTTCTAATGTTTATCAAGTTAAAAATGTCTCCTCAGATATATCACAGACGCTAAAATTTAATTTTATTTCCTCTTTATTGATTAAATATATTTCTTATATGTGGGATTAGATGTTATGTGGTTTGTTTTTTGTGTCTATTTGTTTTGTTTTTTTTGTTTTTGTTTTTTCTTTTGTTTGTTTTTTAGTGCCAGAAAACGCAGAAAATGAAGGAGATGCCTTATTACAATTTACAGCAGAGTTTTCTTCAAGGTAGGGTTAGGACGTTAACTATATAAAATTCATGTTCTTTTAATGCCACTGTGATTTTTCTGGATCTATTTTAATCATAGTTTGATTGTTTTTAATTTCTCCTTAAAATATTCAAAGAATACATTTATCAATGTATATAGTCCAGATAGTGAAACATGTAGTATTTAATGTCGAATAACTAGTTAATCATTTATGCCACTTCAGAGATGTGTTCATCTTATCTCTGTATCTTTATTGAAGCACAATAAATGGATCACTAATTTAATACATATATTGACTATATTCTGAAAGGGCTAGGTTATGAAACACTACTTTTTAGTGTATCCTAAGACAACAAAATAAGCTTTAAAATAATATTACATAAAAAGATAATTTAAAATGTAAGCAAATTTTTTTTTAATTTTTGTTTTGGAATCACTTAGCATTTCTTTTAAGAGTCTAATATAGCATGTTTATATATTGAGATTCTTCTAAGGTGTTTAAGTAAAGAGAATTTCAATATTAAACCCTAAAATTTTATGAAAATAATATTTCTCTTTAATTCTATTTTCCAGTGTAACAGTATAATTTGGAATCTGTAGGATACCATTTTTCCCTCTCTGTTGAACTTCCATAATAATAGAACTAAAATGTTAAGGCCATAGTAGCTAGGAAAATCTAATGAAAGTGGGTAACCAGAAATTGCTACTTATAAATGGCATGGTTTTGTGACATTTATTAAATACATTTGCTAGATGTACTTAAAATTCCAGGGTTCTAATATATCAGTATAGGCCACGAAGAGCTCTAAAAACTAATGAAGCTCATTCTCAAGCCTTTAAATAAATGGTATAATGTTTGATCTGTATGTAAGACACATTAGCTCCAAATTTACTTAAGTCATTGGTTAGACTTGTGAAACTTTGAAGTTAATTTGAAATGTATTTTAATTAACAGACACACTTTTTCCTATAGATATGGAGACTGCCATCCTGTATTTTTTATTGGCTCGTTAGAAGCTGCTTTTCAAGAGGCCTTCTATGTGAAAGCCCGAGATGTAAGTGCAATCTTACCTTTCTGATTAAAAAGGGCATCTCAGGCCCTGGCTGGTTACCTCAATCAATTAGTGTCGTCCCAAACTCCAAGAATGCAGGTTCGCTCCCTGGTCAGGGCACATGTGGGAAGCAACCAATGAGTGTGCACCCAATGAAGTGAAACAAGAAATAAATGCTTTTCCTTTTCTCTCTGTCTCTCTAAAATCAATCAATAAATTAAAAAAAAAAAAAAAGTCCTTCTGAAGGGTTTATCACCAGACCTGAGGCAATGCTTAATATTTTTTGTTTTTTTTCAGATTAGAGACTTGATTTTGTTTCTAGTTCATTTACTGACCTAATCATCACTAAGGTGCCCATTTCAGAGGGTCAGTAGCATGATAGGGTACTACTGGCTCTGCAGGAGGCCTTAAAACGGGGTTTTGTTTTTGTTGTTTGTAGAGAAATAAAAAAGGTGGACATGCTTAGAAGGGACCAGGCTACTTGTTTGTATTCTTTTAAGTTATGTGATTGACAGGTTCTTGCTAAAATATTTGTCCTTCAGTCTTTTTCCAAAATGATTATTCCATCTTTTTTTTTTTTAAGATTTTATTTATTTAGTATAGAGAGGGGAGAGAAAGAGAGAGAGAGAGAAAGAAGGGGGGAGGAGCAGAAAGCATCAACTCCCATATGTGCCTTGACCAGGCAAGCCCAGGGTTTTTTTGAACCGGCAACCTCAGCATTTCCAGGTTGACGCTTTATCCACTGCGTCACCACAGGTCAGGCGATTATTCCATCTTTTAGTATGTATCTAGTAGCTATAATATTTTTTTTCCCCCAAAAGTCACTTTGGGTGGGACAAATAAAGGGTGATGGTAAAAGAAAAAAAAAAAGTCACTTTGGACAACAAGAAGATTCTTCCTTAAACACAGGAATAAGCTTTGTGATCTTGAAATCAAGTAGACTGAAGTTTATAACAGGAATTCAGAAGGCATGTTTTGAGCAAAAAGGTTCTATGCAATCATTCTAAATTGGCAGAGTAGTAGAGACTCAGTAAACTGGTTCCTGCCTATTTGTACAGCTTCAGTTTTTCCCCTTCCCTGCCTTACACTTAATAGATCTAGCAATAATATATTATTTGTATTTTCCCATAATCTGACTCTTTTTTTCATGTTTCCTCAGTCAGGAATGGCTTTCATCCTGCTCTTTACCTGGTGACTCTACACTTACTCTGAGACTTATCCTTTCCTGACATACTCATTTTTACACTGACTACACCCACTCCTGTAGTACTTTGCAGTGATACTTTCTGCTCTTATCTTCACACTTAACACATTGGTTATAAGTATCCATTCTCTCTCTATATATATCCTATTGAGATTTTGTTTTCTTTTTAGCAGTGATTGGGTACCTTATATCCTTATACTACATAGCAGGTACTCTGTATATTTGATGAATGAAGAAAAAAAGAGAGGAAGTAATACTGTGTAGATGAAGCAGAAGGAAAGTTATTGGAATTAAAGAGGGCACAGAATTTTGATAATAGAGTATAAGAATGCTTCTAAGATTTCTAGTTTCTGTTAAACTCTGCCCTAAAGAAAAAATTATCATAAACGGATTTTAAAAATTTAACTCCAGGACAGTAATGACAAAACTTACTAGAGCTATCAGAAAAGAAAAAACAAACAGAAGAAAAAAAAAACCTTAGAGCCATCACAGGCAGTTTAATGAAGGAGATTAAGAAATCTAAACATCTGCCTAACCAGTGTTTACCTGGGATGCTGAGGTCCCATGTTCGAAACCCCAAAGTTGCTGATTTGAGCACCGGTTCATCGAGCTTGAGCACAGGGTCACTGGCTTGAGCATAAGATTGTTGAAATGATCCCCTGGTGCCAGCTTGAGCCCAAGGTTGCTGGCATGAGCAAGGGGTCACAGGCTCAGCTGGAGCTTCCAGTCAAGTCACATATGAGAAAGCAATCAATGAACAACTAAAGTGACACAAGTTTGATGTGTCTCATCTCTCTTCTTTACTGTCTCTCTCTAACCTTTTCTGAAGAAATAAAGAGAGAGAGAGAGAGAGGGAGGGAGGGAGGGAAGAAGGAAGGAAGGAAGAAAGGAAGGAAGGAAGGGAGGGAGGGAGGGAGGGAGAAGGGAGGGAGGGAGGGAGGGAAGGAGAAAGAGAGAGAAGAGAGAAAGGAAAGAAAGAAAAGAAAGAGAAGAAAAGAAAGAGGAGAAAGAAAGAAATATAAACATCAACTGCTTTTTTAGCTTAAGAATAGTGGAATAACCTGTTATAAAGGCTGTTTTAGGAAACTATTTTTAACTCAAATCTATATGAAATGGACATTATTTTTTAAGAAATACATTTTTATAATACATGTTTATAGTTTCCATAAATACACGTTTATAGAAAATACTGAAAAGGAAAATATTCTAACACAGATTAAAGATACATGCTTTTCCGTAATTTGTATTAGATATTTTGCTGAGCATATTTGCTAATATTTAATATGAAATTGAGTCATTATAATTATGTTAAAACAGCTTATTTTTGCCTTTTAATATGATTATTTTTTCATAATTATATTTTATAATATTTTAACTTTTTATTAAAATGATTTTAATATGGGAAAAGTAAAACAATAGTGAAAGCATCCAAATTCCCTATACCTAGATTTAATAATTACTAAAATTTTGCAAAATTTACTTCTTTTATATACAAGCCATTTAAAAGTTTAATGGGGTTTTAAGCTTTAACAGCTTCAAAAGTTTTACTGCTACTCAAAGCATTTTGTATTTAATTAAATATGTGATTTTTATGAATTTTTTTTCTGAAGTGAGAGCGGAGAGGCAGACTCCCGCATGCACCCAACCGGGATCCACTCGGCAAGCCCACCAGGGGGCGATGCTCTGCCCATCTGGGGCGTTGCTCCATTGCAACTAGAGACATTTTAGAGCCTGAGGTGGAGGCCATGGAACCATCCTCAGTGCCCAGGCCAACTTTGCTCCAGTGGAGCCTGGGCTGCAGAAGGGAAAGAGAGACAGAGAGGAAGGAGAGGGGGAAGGGTGCAGAAGCAGATGGGCGCTTCTCCTGTGTGCCCTGGCTGGGAGTCGAACCCGGGACTCCTGCACGCCAGGCCAACACTCTACCACTGAACCAACCGGCCAGGGCTGATTTTTATGATGTTTCATTTCTTCTCTGAAAATGGCAAACATTGACTGGAACACAAAATATATTTAAAATATATTATTGAAGATTTACAAAAGGAAACAAATGTACAAGAATATAAAGTTCCAAATGATTTTTTAAGGTTATAGTTATTAAATGTTTAAAATTATTAAAACTTAAAAACTGTATATTCATTATTTTTTACTAAACCATTTCAAAGTATATTACAGACAGCATATTTTACCCATAAAAACAGGTGTGTGCATTTTCCAAAAATAGTTATATTCTATATCATCACAGTCCCATTATCACATAAAACAAAATTGATAGCAGTTCCCTAATATCATCTAATATCTTTTTAATTTTTTTTTTTTTTTGGAACCACGATCTACTCAAGAAATATGAATTATATTTGGTGTTAGATTTATTAAATCTCTTTTAAGTAAGCACTACCTCTCTATTTTATTTTTTTCATGAAGAAATCGTGCTAGATGACTTATATGTTGTTCCAAATTCTGGACTTGTGTGATTGTTTCCTTGTGATGTTATTTAACTTGATATCTATCTTGGTATTTCCTGAGGAATGGATATGTGGTCTAAAAGCTTTGTTTAATTCAGTTTGAAATATTTTTGCAGAATACTTTGTAAGTAACTTTGAATACTTTATTATAACAGGATTTTTAATGGTTATAGAGTCTCATTGTATTGCCATGTTTTTCATATTTAAGCAATTACTTATTATTAGATATAATCATATTTGAAAGAATACCTAATTATAGCTTTAAATTATTTATTTTTCATTTCATTCTTAGATCAGAATGTATTTGAGGTATATCTGTCTCTGCCTCCCAGCAAGATTGCTAAGCAGTTGAGGTAACCAGAAAATATTAGGAGCTTTTGTAACATAAACTGAAGCTCACAAAATAGAGATAGACATCTTTTAAATCACATTTTAAAAGCTACTGTAAGATGTACTAGGAATATCTTAAACATTACATTTTAAATGAAGATACTAAATATATAAATAACAAAAGAACTTTTACTAAGCGTTTTACGCAGTAAATTGACATTTTTATTCAGACTAATGATTCCCAGAGGAACATAAATTCTTACTTGCTAACATCTGAGTATTTCTGATGAACCAATTGATTGTTTTTGATCAGTACCTTGGTGTTTTAGCAGATGAAAATCATTGGTTCATATAATTAAATGTTTTGCCTCATACTAGATTCCTAGCAAAATCTGCTGACCCCTTTTGACTACTAAACTGTCCCTTCCTCCCATTGTCCAGGGCTTTTTTATTTTCTCATTTCTGTTTTCCAAGTTAAAGATCAACTGTTTATGCATTGATTACTCTATTATTCTAAATTTAAGTAAAACTTATCCACATGATGAATAAATTATTCAATATTAAATCTAAGCAGATACATTTCTTATGGTCATCAACCAAATTATACACATATAATATCAACATTGACATTGTAAGGATAAGGAAGCTCAGAATAGCTAAATGACTTGCTCAAAGACACATAAATGGTAAGTAGTACAGGCCAAATAAGAGCTCGAGTGTCCTAACACAAATAAGTGTTGGTTTATACTATACCACCATACTCATTTTCAATGCTAACTGCTGTATTGCAGAATTCAGTTATCAAAGTTTATATCTCCTTTTCAGATTTTACATTTGAGAGTTAAAAATAAATTTTTTTCAACATTTTTTAAATTTCTGAATGAGTCATTTTTAAGAAAACCGTTTACTGATCAAATATTGTAAGTTAAATGTGACTGATACTGTGGCATTCTTACTAAATTTCTTTCATCTTAAATATCACATGTTTACTTTAAATTGTGGGAGGCACATTAATTTTATCAGGGCAACAGATGAGCTTCAAGCACCAGCATTCTTCACTTCAAGTGAGAAATTGAGTTTCTAGAGTAAATAAAAACAAGATTGAAGGTTTAAATCCTCTGCTAGGCTTTTTGAACTTGTATACTCATTAAATGTTTATTGGAGTGGTGGGATTACAAAGGATTTAGGGAGCTTCATCAACTCGTATATAGTTAATCACTAAGTAAAACACTACATTTGATAAAGTGTTTCTCACAATGCCACTTTCAATCCATCTTAATGAAAACTGCTTCAAACTGATCTTATTTGAGAGCCCTTCTTGGTGAGAGTACTCATAGTTCTGTCGTCTGCCTTTTCCATGAGAAATTTACAATATGGTACAAAGCAGAGCTCCAACTTTAGTAAAACAGATATTTTAATTTCTTGTGTTTAATTAATATATTGTGACAAACTTTGACTTTTGACAATCAAGTGGTAAGTTTTATGACCTCTTTTTTTTGTAACTATTAAGGATGTTCATTTAGTTGAAAGCTATAAATATTGATCACATCCCAAATAGTGTATAGAGGTTTCCTGCCCTTAAGAGCTTGCAGTCTAGTGAGGAAGATAAGACAATATAAACAGCTCTTTATAGTATAGTATAACATGCTATAGAAGCAAAGAGGAGAGGTACTTTATCTACCTTAGAATTTTGGGGAGATCTCTTGAAGTACCTCTGACTGGAATTTTATGACTAATATTTAGGCAAATAACAGAGTTATTAACAGAGGGAAGAAAAGAAAAGAAGATAAAGATGAAGGAGATACAAACCAAAAAATTAATACAGAGACCAAAATATGCAAGACAAAGAGTTGGATTTGGATTGCAAGGCATGAGTCTGGATAGATCAGCAGGGGCCATGACTTGAAGTGGGTTGTGATTCCCAGCATTACCTAGCATTTCAGAGATAATTGCTGAATGATATTTGTTGAGTGAAGCTTATGTTTTATCTTTAGGTAAGTGAACAGTGATTAGCTTCCATAATTAAGGTTGCAGAAGAGTTACCACTGACCACATCATGAATTCCTGGGAATTTCTTAAAAGAGGGTTCTTTTTTTCCTTAAAGCCTTTCCACCTCTCATTTCTGCTACTCCTGAATTCTCTTTACAACAAAAAGTACCCTAGAGAATGATTAGACATTTGTAGTAACTAAAAATCAATTGCAATAAAATTCCCAGTGCCAGGGTTTACCTCCCATGTGAAGGATTGTTCCTTTTCCAGCACCGCCTTGAGAGACTGGGCTTTGATATCAGCAGTCCTGTTACATCTCCTTAGATCTTGACTTCAGAATAGTACTATTCCCAAACATTATACATAAATTAAGGAAACCAGTGCTCAATTTTTTATTTCCCATTGGTAACTGTGTCCCCAAACAACTAATGACCCTGTTTCTAATCTGGGGGTAAAGGGGGATGATGATGTAATGATTATGATATCTACTTTTACAGTGTGATTAGGATTAAATGGGGTGTACCTAACACTGTGGCTGTGGTGCTATTAAGCAGTTGTGAACAAAATCAAGAAATTTGCAACCAGCATGCCACAATGATTTTTAAATCATGCCATACCTGACTTTAGTCAGGGGCACTGACCTCTTTTCCCTTAGATTGTCAAAAATAAAAAATGACAACAGCCACACAACAGTAGCTGTCTGGTGTAAATGAATCAAAATTATACCTCTTTTTTTTGTCACATTGGCAAAAATATTTTTGATGTGCCACAAAATTTTAGTAATTAGGTTATGTGTGTCATGAAATGAAAATTTTTTTTCCTGCTATATAGGAATAAGTAATGTGGTAGCAGTTTGGCAGGATGAATTGAAAGGGAGAAACTGGTGGCAGTGAAATGAGCAGCTGTGTATATGTGTAGTTTGGAGTGTCAGACAAGAATAAAAAAACAGTACAGTAGTAGCATAATGTAATTTACAAACTTTTTATTTAGAGACAGATAGGAACAGAGAGATGAAAGCATCAACTCATAGTTGTGGCACTTAGTTGTTCATTGATTGCTTCTCATATGTACCTTGATCAGGAGGCTCCAGCTAAGCCAGTGACCAGGGGGTCATGTCTGTGATCCCATGCTCAAACCGGTGAGCCTGTGCTCAACCAAGTGACCTAGGGGTTTTAAACCTGGGTCCTCAGCGTGCCAGGTCTGCGTTCTATCCACTGTGCCACTGCCTGGTTAGGCTATAATTTGCAAACTTTTTAACTCCTAAATAATATAGCCTGTTAGCTTTTGTGTACTTTTTTATATGTACATACGTACATATACATATCTTCTAGTATCCTGTTTGTTTTGCACTCTCCTTGGAATGCCTAACAAAACAGAAGAGGATAATACTACTACTTTTGTCGTACACCTAACACTGATGTGTTCTGCCCTTTCTTTCCTCTATAAAGCATTTCAGTAGAATCTGTTTATTTTTTATTTACTTATCACTTATAGTCTTATAAGTAACTATATTAAGAAAATCAAAATATTTCTGATGATAAATAGCACACAGCATTTTTATTAAAGGTATTGGACACTTAATTTTTCTTGCATATACATTTATGAAGAACTCCAAAAATCAATAAGAAAAAGACAACAACACAGTATAAGTAAGCTATATGAGCAGGTATTTCACAGAAGAAGTAAAATAACTCATCAGTATGAAAAGATGTTTCATATTTTCCATAATGTAAGAAATATGAATTAAAATTACACTGATATATCATTTTCAGTTTTAATAGCAGATTTTCTTCTGCATATATATAATACTTAAGCATATAAGAAATAAGATAAATACAAGGACATTTACTATAGCTTACTATAGTTTTTGTTTGTTTTTAGCGAGACAGAAACAGACAGGAAGGGAGAGAGATGAGAAATATCAACTCATATTTGGGGCACTTTAGTTTATTAATTGCTTCTCATCTGTCGCTTGACCAGGGGGGAGGGGCTCCAGCCAAGCCAGTGATCCCTTGCTCAAGCTTAGCAACCTTGGGCTTAAGCCAATGACCACGGGGTCACGTCTGTGATCCTACGCTCAAGCAACAACTCTGTGCTCAGGCCAGCAACCTCAGGGTTTCTAACCTGGTTGCTTAGCATCCCAGGTTGATACTCTATCCACTGCACCGCCACCAGTCAGGCTACAGCATTTTTATAATAGCAAAAAATTGAAAGTACGTTAAATGTTAATTCATTCAATGGAATACCATTTGGCCATTAAAAAGAATGAAGCCACTTTATATATACTGATGAGGAATGATATTCAAGATACATTGTTATGTGGAAAGAGTGAGTTACATAATGTATATATATAGTATGTCTCCTTTTGTATTTTAAAAATTATGTATGTATAGATAGCTAAATACTTAAACCAATCACTTACTATGACTTCATCTGTCCTGTTGGACTTTTTAAGTCTGTATAATATGGCATGTATGGCATATTAGGTAGATCAGTGGTCCCCAACCTTTTTTGGGCCACAGACCGGTTTAATGTCCGAAAATATTTTCATGGACCGGCCTTTAGGGTGGGACGGATAAATGCACAAAATAAAATTATGCGACCAGTGTAAAAACTGGTATTTTTAAATATAATTGTCGAACTTACGAGACGAGCGTCAAGAGTGAATCTTAGAAGGATGTAACAGAGGGAATCTGGTCATTTTTTAAAAATAAAACATTGTTCAGACTTAAATATAAATAAAACGGAAATAATGTAAGTTATTTATTCTTTCTCTGCGGACCGGTACCAGTCCGCGGCCCAGGAATTGGGGACCACTGAGGTAGATGTACATGTCAGTGTTACACTATTACAGATCCCAGTAGGCAGGCTGTCCTCTCTGGATATGGATAATTAAGTGGATGAGACTACATTGATAGCAGTGAAGGCTTTCTGTGATCCATGCATGAAGACTAAGCTAGATACATACCAAGTAGCAACCTCCATGTCTTTTGGCTTCATCCAATCATGGTTTCTATTTGGCCTTCTAAGGATAGGGTCCCCTCCTCTCATCTCACTAATAGATAACACAAGATGGAGGTTTCTTTTTTTTCTTTCTTTTTTTTTTTTTTTTTTTTTTTTTTGTATTTTTCTGAAGCTGGAAATGGGGAGGCAGTCAGACAGACTCCCGCATGCGCCCGACCGGGATCCACCCGGCACGCCCACCAGGGGGCGATGCTCTGCCCATCCAGGGCGTCATTCTGTTGCGACCAGAGCCACTCCAGCACCTGAGGCAGAGGCCATAGAGCCATCCCCAGCACCCAGGCCATCTTTGCTCCAATGGAGCCTTGGCTGCGGGAGGGGAAGAGAGAGACAGAGAGGAAGGAGAGGGGGAGGGGTGGAGAAGCAGATGGGTGCTTCTCCTGTGTGCCCTGGCCAGGAATCGAACCCGGGACTTCCGCACGCCAGGCCGACGCTCTATCACTGAGCCAACCGGCCAGGGCAAGATGGAGATTTCTAAATGACAAGTCAGATTATTTGCCTAAATCCAGCGGCAGCTAAAATCCCTTAAAGCAGTGGTCGGCAAACCGCGTCTCTTGAGCCACATGCAGCTCTTTGGCCCCTTGAGTGTGGCTCTTCCACAAAATACCACATGCAGGCGCTACCTCGATAAGGAATGTACCTACCTATATAGTTTAAGTTATAAAAATTCAGGTCTCAAAGAAATTTCAATCATTGTACGGTTGATATTTGGCTTTGTTGACTAATGAGTTTGTCGACCACTGCCTTAAAGTATAATTCAGGGCCCGTTGAAGGCTGTGTCGTTCTGATGGGCCAAGAACAAATCTATAAATGTGAATCTTCAGATCTTATGGGTTAATGTCTATCATTTTTATGTATGACTAAGGATTTTTTTTAATCAAATAAGAGGAAGAGAGGAAGAGACAGACTCCTCCCACATGTGCCCAGACCACTGTCCACCCAGCAACCCTCATCTGGGGCTGATTCTCTGCCTATCTGGGGCTGATGCTCCGTTGCTCAGCAACCAAGCCATTTTAGTGTGTGAGGTGAGGCCATGGAGCCATCCTCAGTGCCTAGGGCAAACCTGCTCATTTGAGCCTTGGCTCCAGAAGGGGACAAGAGAGAGAAAGCGCACACACATGAAGGGAAGGGGGAGGGGTGGAGAAACAGATGGTCGCTTCTCCTGTGTTCTCTGTCCAGCAATCGAACCCAGGACTTCCGCACACTGGGCCGATGCTCTACTGCTGAGCCAACTGGAGTTTTTATAGTTAACCTATTGTAAGAGTTAGGGTTGGTTTTAGTTGCTTGTAAAAGAAAAATAAAATGGAAGCTAATTTCTCCCTTTTCTTCAGGATGTCCACAGGTAGTCTGTCCAGGGCTGTTCACATCTTAGAGTCAGAACCTCAGGTTCCTTCTAATGAATTGCTCCACTGTGTGGTGCAGTTCAGGTTATATCATGATTCAGTGTGACTAGTACAGCTCGGATTAGCACTTCTGCTTATATTGTCAGTACTTGGTTACATAGCTACCCTTGTTAAAAAGGGAGTCTGAGAAAAGCGTTCTTTATTTCAGTCAGCCATTAATCTAACTTAAAAATAAATAAGTTTCCTCTCTAAAGAAGAAATGAAAAATATTTAGGGACTACTAACCATTTCTGCCACTCCTATTGAATGAGTGGCTAATAGTTACTACAATTCTATATGTTTAAACTCATCTTAGCTCATTTTTATAATTTACAACATTCTTCTTTGAAATTTGCCAGACATTACTTGACAGGATTAGAAAGTTACTGAACATATATGCACCCACAAATCACTGGCATTCCTATAATTTTTCAGGAAGGATGTGATATTATCAATACCTTTTTAATGAAAAATTACTGTTACTTTATCTTTAACTCTTTATTGCTGTGGTTTCCCCACTCCTCAAATATGGAAACAGATGTGATAGGTAGGCTAGGGTTCTTTTTCTCTTCCCCAGTGGCTTAAAAGTGGGAGAAGGGTGTGTTTTTTGACCTTTGCCTTTCAGAGTGGTGATCTCACATTCACACTCCTGTTCTGCCTGTTCATCAGGCCCCTGGTTAACTAGGGATAGTTATTCCTCTCAGAGGAGAAAAGGATCAAAAAAATCCTGCCTGCTCTTTTCTGTGGCTGCGTTTTCAGTCACTGTTACTGTTCCTAAGTATTCACCTGGAAAACCAATGAGATAAGATCTCGGGTCTGGCTGAAACTGCCTACTTTTTTGCCTGTATACTCTCTCAGCATCCCCAAAAAGCTTGGCTGCCTCTCTGCAGTTTGCCATAGTAGCCAATCGTTTGAACTTCAAATTTCCTTATTCATAAAAACTTTAGTCACATATTGTCCTTCCTTAAAGGCACTTCATGACTTGCTCATCAGAGTCTTAACAATGAAGACTGATAAACCTTTACCCAGGGAACCTTTGTCAGCTTATTTTGTGGAGTGATTTTTCTTAGGCTTTTTGCTTGTTTTTCTTAACCTGTGACTTCCATTTGAGAGTTCTTCCTGTGAGACTTAAATACATCTGTGTCCTCAAGATTTCAGAGTGCTGTCCCAACATTTTTGCTTCAGGAAGTGGGAGGGAAAAGACACCATCCTGCCATCTCCTCATTGTGGGTAGCTGGCTGTTTCCTTTTGGAAACTCTCCAGTTGGTTGCTGTCATTGGTCCCGAATTCAGCTCTGGGAGCCAAAAAAAGCAAAATGTCATGATTCTTTTTACAAATCAGTTTGTATTCTGGTTCTTCCTTCTTCAAAAATTACTTTGAAATCTTTGAACACATCAGATGATATCACTGGGCTTTTCCCAAACTTTTATCTTTGCTTTTTCTCTTTTTCACTCTTTATTTTTTCCCACAATAACCTAAATTTAAAATTGCATGCCAAAGTCACAGAGAAGTCAGGTACTATCATCTACTTTTAAAATTTAGTCCAAGATCACCTTCATAAAGAGACAGCCAACCTAATGTCCATGCTTACTCCCTGGGACCTCCTCTGTCATAGCACTCATATCACCACTCCCAGCCAAACAAAGGGTCAGACTTCTGACCTCCAGAACTATATGACACCCAAGGCACAGAAAAGTGAAGTATCATTCCCAAGGTCACACAGCTCGTAGGTGGCAAGGCAGGAATTGAAACCTAAACACTGTGGCTTTATGTTGCCCTACTTCTATTTCCTTGAGTCACCATTGCATGCTCAGCTAGGCCTATGACTATCCATATACAGGGACAGGATTATGGAAAGGGGCAGTGTACTAGAATGATCATAATTAGAGCCTAAATTTAAAGCAATAAATGAAATAGTTACAGAGGACATGATGAGGTACTTGGGGACATTTGAATATGGACTCTAGATTAGATGATATTATTGTAACAATATTAAATGTCTTGGGTGTGACAATGATATTATGGTTATATAAGGGTATGTTATTGTTTCTGAGGAGACAGAACTTAAAGTGGGTGGAAGTGTCATGATGTTCATGATGTAAACAACTTTAAATATTTCAGGGAGAAGCATACAAAGAACGATAAAGCAAATATGGCAAAATGTTAATAATTAATAAATCCAGAAAAAGAATAAATGGGTGTTTATTGTTGTATCAGTGTATCAGTTGTCTGTATCTATAAACCATTCCCAAACTTAAAACAGCAAATAATAGTGATGATGAGGATTATTATGGTGATAATGATGATAAAAAAGAAGGGAAGGCCTGACCTGTGATGGCGCAGTGGATAAAGCGTCAACTTGGAACCCTGAGGTGGCCGGTTTGAAACCCTGGGCTTGCCCAGTCAAGGCACATATGGGAGTTGATGCTTTCTGCTCCTCCCCCTCCCCTTCTCTCTCTCTCTCTCTCTCTCTCCCCCCCTCCTCCCTCTCTAAAATGAATAAATAAAATCTTAAAAAAAAAAAAAAAGAAGGGAAACGGGAAGGGGAATAATAAAGTCAGATCCCAACTTACACCAAGGAAATACTTTTATTTTGAATTTATTTTAATTTACTGAAAAAAGTGACCCATCATTTCTAGAAATTATTTCTCATATCAACTTTAAAATCATTGAACACTCAGATTATGAATATTCTGGTACTCAAAAGGAAACGAGACAACTTCCTTGCCAGTCCCATCAGCAAACATTTTCTGAGTGTCTGTTCTATACCTGGCTTGTTTTGAGAAAGAGCCAGCTCATTTCTTCCAACTCTGTTGTTCTATGGCTCTGTGATGCTCAGTGTCCAAATACAATAGCTATTGTAGCTCAAGGCCAGGTCACATTGGTTGTCATTGTCAGTTTGGCATTTCTTAAGCATCAACTTAGTTCCTTCCTTAGTTCCTCAATTTGTGAAGATTTAGGGAGGCCTTAAAAGCAGGGACACAATTAAGCATCCCAAACACTGTTGCCAGTAGGAGAAATGAAAGTGCTGCATAATCTTCAGTACATTTTTATGGCTATCATTTCTCTTGGAATAGTGTTCAGATCTTTTATGTTGTGTGGATAATTCTGAAATCTTCATCCTAACAGCTACATTTTATTCAGCACCTACTATGGGTAAGACATTTTAAATAGGTAATTTACCTACTTTATCCACAAGCTTTACTACCCCCATCTTGCCCCAAATAAAGCCAAGTGGCAAAACTGAGTTTTAGCACAGAGCTTTCTGTTACTTAAAATTAGTAGACTTTCCTTTAAACCATGTGTCCAAAACCTAGATCATGAAGAGGGAGTCTGAGGAGAGTGTAGCTGGGCTGCTTGCCTTTGTCTACCTGACTTACATCCTCTACCAAATTAAAAAGAACAAATAAAATACAGTTTTTTTAATTCCCCAGCTTTATTTATTATATAGCGCTGTGATGAAATCTTTGCTTTCCTATTCACCACCCTTCCCCCAGATTTTTGAGGGCAAAGGGAACTTTGTTAATTCATCTTTATATTCTCAATGCCTAACGCATAGGTACTCCGCAAATGTTATTGAACTAAATTATTAATGGGCCAAAGGGAAAATGGTTATAGTAATGGAAAACAAAACATTTTCTTATGTTTTTTTCTATGTACTAGATGCCCTTTCTTCACAAAAGCAGTTTTCTGATGTGCTGAACTCAGTTCTCACTGTTTTGGACTGTGTTTAATTGAGCTCAATAAAATAATCAGAAATCTGAGCCTGGGCTTCATTTAGCTACACCTAAAACTTAATGAGATTTATGTAGCCCAAATTTAGTAGCATTTGCATATTATTAAGAGTCTATATTTTGTTCATTATTACTATCATAATAACAGAAAAATTTTTGTTGAAAGCTTGTTATTTTAGAGAGAAAATATTATTTTAAGATTATTCCATCTCCATTTTTGAAAGCGGCTATGGGAGTAAGTTTACCAATCTGAAGATCCTCTTCTGATACTCTTTTTATCATCTCCTTTCTCACAGTTTAGAGATTAAACTGCGAGTTTTGGTGTGTGGTTTTGTTTTTTTTTAGTGTGTTTTGCTGGCATCTCATATTTTAACAGTGTCAGGGGTTTGTGTCCCTTGAACGAACACTGTTTCTCCAGAGCCTTTTTTCTCTCAGCTTCTAGTGAAAAGAGGGGCGAGGCGAGCCAGTAGCTTACCACAAAGCAATGCCACCACAAAGGAAAGATTAAGGGTTTAGAGAGAGGTCAATGTGGGTTTTTCTCTAACTAAACACTTTCCTAAAGTTTCCTTGTGGAAAAATAATGAAGTCATCTCAGAGTTTTTAAAGAATTTTTATTTCTTTTTCATCATCTGCATTCGCTTGTCTTCTCAGCATGGATGTTTAATCTTCCTAGGCTTTGTGAATTGGCCCAAATGAATAAGTGGTGAGCTGTCTCTCTAGGAGCTGGAGGCTTATTCTGAGGGCCTAATCACTGAGTAAACACATCTTTGCCCTCCCTCTCACTACTGCGATATAATAGTCGAGATTCTAGCACAGTAACCTGGATATTGCAGGGACCAATGCTTTGAAATGCAGAATGGTTGATCCCCCAAAACAGACAGTGCCTGATCTTCGCCTGCCTCTTTCTTCTTTTTAAAATTAAATATTGCCAAAGAGATGCTGTTTTATTACTTGATATTGTGCATTAGTGCCCTGGATTTCCAAGTTTAGTTTCAGTCAACACTGCTGGCTGCACTTATAGGGAACTCTGCATGTTGGGTTTCTTAGTAGCCTCTTTGGCACATGTGTGTTTGGTTTGGAAGAGCATTTAAATTAATTCAGTGAGATAGCAATGTAAGTCACTAATCTCTTTCTCAAAGTCTAAATGTTTCATTGCAGTATTCTTGAGAGAAATAGGCACTTTAAAGATTTAACCATTGCCTTTGTTTGGTTAGAAATATGCTGATTTAAAAGTGGACTGCTCTCTTGTTCCCAGTGTCTCATTAAATGTAGTTGCTGAGATACGATCAAGCAGAATTAGAGGTTGACATCCCTCTGTCTATTCAGCTAGAGAGCTCCTAAAGAGGCACCCTGAATTTGTTAGTGCTGCCAGGCTCACGTTCCTTTCCCTAAAACAGCAGATTTCTTGATTCATTTACTAAAAGTGATTTGGCATTGCTGCTGCCATTTGGTGCCCTTTAGGGAGGGGGTTGAAATTAGCATTTAAGTTTTATTTTATCAAGCATGCTGAGACCTGTGCTATTTAAGGGATGCAAAGAAGACTGAAAGTGACCCAACCCTTACACTTGAGAGACTGTCTAAGGGAGGGTACTGGCAAACAATTATAATACTGATGGAATGAAGTAGAGGCCCAGAAAACTTAACTCTGCTTAAGGGAATCAGGGAAGGTTTCACAGAGACATTTGCCTTTAGCCTTAAAGGATGAGTAGGAATTTATCAGCTAATTATCTCTCCAGCAATGTATCTGATTACAAACTTCTTAGAAGCCAGCTACTGTTATCTGCAGACTTCAGCATGGTTTAAGAACCCTGAGTCTTTCTTATTCACCCAATTTATCACCACAACTTCCTGCTGGGAATGCCACAGAGTATTTCAACAAATGCTTGTTGAATGAATGAATGAATGAATGAATGAATGAATGAATGAATGACTTGAAACATGGAAGCAGCTAATGTTCGAGTAGCTGAGCTACTTATACTTAGGAGCCATGTCCTATACCCATTACATGCTGTCTCTGAGGCTCCAGAAGCACTGATGTATGAACAGTGGCCAATCTGGCATCTTCTTATTGTATAAGCACTTTAAGCCTTGCCTATAATGTTGACAATTTACCTCCTGCAATCAAAGAAAGCAGTAGGCTTGGAGTCAATCTGGGTTTCAATTCCAGATGGAATTTAGGGCAAGTCGGCTTTCTACGCCTAAATTTCCTCATATGCTAATAAAGTTAAGGATAATATTTTACAGGTTTATTCTGGGACTAAAGTAGATAATAGGTGTATAACTAGCTGCTTCTGTACCTGTGCTGCCTTCATCTAGTACAAAGTTTACCTTTGAAGAAAATATTTTAATATCTTTTTGTTATTATTATGTGGAGTAATCATCAAGATAATTTCATCAGATAAATTCATCAGACTTCATTAACCTTTCATCAACATGAGCCTCATATTTTGCTATAAATGTTCTTTTGTTTAGTATGTCACACAAAATTTTCTTTATCATCATCACATCCTTATTTAATATAAAAGGAAAGACCCTGAGCTTCCTTGAAAGAATTTCCGATTGCCAAAATTTCCTTTGCCAGAATTTTAGATTGGTTTGTACATTGACTTTACCATAAAATTTAATCTTTTATTTTCTAGTAACTGACTCTTCTTAAACTCAGCTCTTCAGCGAGGTAGCTTAGTTATTAACAATTTAGGCTCTTTAACTGTGTGTTGTTAAAGGTGATATGTTGCATTTGATATTGCTCAATTTTAGTTTTTAGTTTCAGTTATTTTATTGAATGTCCAAATATGACCAGACACTTTTAAGAAACCAAATGTCATTTCTTGAAAAAAATTTTACCAGGCAGAAGGAAAAGAGTAACTGTACATAAGAGAAACTATATTGGACATTTTTCTGAATTATAAACTAGAAATCTATAATTCATGTGAACATTTTTCTATCCTTTCAAATGACAGTAAGATGTTACATGCTCTTAAATAAGACTTTAATATAGAAACATATTCAGGACTTCGAAATTACCTGTAGAACTAAAACAAAACTTCATTTCAAATCTTTTCTTTCAAGTAGAAGAGACTACTCGTTGTTTAGATTAAAAACACGAAAACTGAGAGAATTTGTCATTCAATCTTAATCAGTATATTTTTCTTTCAATAGTTGAATAGTTCAAAATTAATTTATCCTTTAAATTTAAAGTGTGTATTAAATATGAAGAATGGTAGATCTATTTTATTTAAATAAGTGCAGTTCTTTTGCAATTTCTGCATGAGAGGCTTGCACATGTTAACAGGAATCTGTGTCAGCAGTCTGTGAAATGGAACATAATCTTCCCAGCCTCTTTAGCGTTTAAGGAAGCAAAATTATTCTTACTCATAAATACTTTAGGAACTCCAAGTGTTGGGTACTCTTTTGGAGCATAGCATTTAATTTTTATCTTTGCTGCTTATATTGACTGATTATGCCCTTTTAAAATTCAAGAATCTTACATTAATGTCAGTTTTAACTCATCAGGTTTTTTCTTCTCTTTTCAGAGAAAGCTTCTTGCTATCTACCTCCACCACGATGAAAGTGTATTAACCAACGTGTTCTGCTCACAAATGCTTTGTGCTGAATCCATTGTCTCTTATCTAAGTCAAAACTTTATAACCTGGGCTTGGGATCTGACAAAGGACGCCAATAGAGCAAGGTAATAATGTTGTTCACAGGTTATAGTTGGGCTTCTATTTTTTTTAAAAGTCATCATTGTATTTGGTTTCTTATCATCATAAACATTTTTATCCTCAGCATTAAATTCTCTACCTTTATATTTAATTAGATATAAACTATTGTAGCTGACATATGCAGTTAGTCAAAGTTGTGAATTCCTTAACTTGTAAAGATTTCTTAAATTCAAGAGTAACTAGAAATCCAAAATCAACACATTGTTCTCATCTTTTTGCAATAAAATAGATACAGTACATTTCTGTTGTAATATATTGTTGAACATTTAGAGAAAATTGGTGTTTTTAAATAATGTTTAGAAAAGGCAAGGGAAGTCTTAACGTATAACTCTAGTAGTAAGTTTATTTTTTAATAATTCCAGTGAAGAAGGCAGGACATTCTGGACCAGTCCAGTGTAGTTGGGAATAGCTTAACTCTAGCATATGCTAATTGATGTGATCGCTTTATTGCACACATTCTTTTACACACATCTATATTCTCAATAGGAAAAAAATCCCTTTTCTAGCTGTCAGGGTAAATTTACTTAGTTTGTTAATCATGATATCTGTAAAAGATGAATAATTCTTCCTATTTTGCCTATTTGCATTTCTCATCTGAAATATATTTCATCATGTTTAATTACATATGTGGCCATAACATCCCGTGATGCTACTTTGGGTGTGTTAACACAATCCCGATCATAGGCTGCTGGTTAGTAAACAAGGAGATTAATTCATTTTAAGGCACATCTATTGTAGTTAACTAATTTAAATGAATATAGAACAATTAGAAATTAAATAATCTGATTTATCTTTTTATTGTTTTATGGATCACTGAAATTTTGCTCATCATTCAGACTGTGTTTTATGTAAGCTAAATCTGAAAAGAAAGATGATTCTTCCTTTAATGTGAAGCAAAAGAATGTTGAAGCAATTCCTTCATCTAATACTTCATTTCTTTAAGCAAATGGTTAGGAAATTTCGTAGGATGGCTTCGTTCTGCCTTGGAAATGTTCTGTTATACGTAAATAAAGATCCTTTAGCACCTGTATTTGTTTAAATTAAATCAGGCTATTATTCACACTCAGTTAAAGGTGATGAAAAGCAGTGCCAAAAACAGATAAAAATGCAGCATCGAAGGTCTTTCATGAGGCAAAATACATAGACTGGAGACTTGGCTAAATCTTTTGCCATTCACTGGCAGTAAGGAATCCCCTCCTTTCCTTTTATCAACAACTTGATGGAGAAGGAAACACTATTTCTAAACCATCTGTAGTGGCTAAGTTCAGCGGGCTACCTGCTGTTATTTTGTTCTATCCTCCATTTAATTCCTTAGTTCCTTTTATTTTACAATGACAAAAAATTGCAGTGTAGTTTCTTTTGAAAAACAGTGTTTGAGGGGTTTTTTTATGACTGGCAATCAACAGCCATGTAATTGCTTTGTTATGTTTTACTAAAGAAGTCTGTTAAGTAGCACAACTTTGATACACTAGTAATAAGAGTTTGCAGGTTACAGAGACACCTGTGGTGACCAAAGCGACAGAAGCTGCTTATTAGAAAGAGCCAGTACAGCTGTGTCCTATTAACTCCTTATGACACTTTTTTAAAACACAAAATAAAGGCCTTGTTTAAGGCTTTAGAGCTATTTCTCAATGAATCGCAGGACCTACTATGAAGAATGATAGAATATTTAAAGCTACGTTTTTTAAAATGTGGCATCCCATTATTAAGTTACTGTCATGAAAATAAAAAATAAATATAAAAACCTGAAAATAGCAGTATCTAGAAATTTAATTTAATAAACAGAAAGAATGTAATGATTTCTGGAATTTAAAATACTTGACATCCTTATTCAAAATTAAATTCTATTGATAATAATTAAAAACTTTTAAGGAGAGCTATTACATTTCTTTCTACAAAGTAACAGAATTATGTACCTACTTTTCATGTTCAGCTCCTCATTATTACTGTTAAGGCAAATGGGAGAATACACATTTCATGAACATGATATGAAAATTCATTGGAATGGCATATTCCTAAAGGAAAAGAAAAGTGAATTTCCTTTTGACATATGAAACTGTAAATGAATTAATTAGGAAGATATATTTTTCCAAAAAGGGGTTTACTTTAGCCAGAAGTTTCTTACCACCCAGCACAGATTCATCTAAATAAAATTTTCTAATTAAGTTTCATCTCTGTGGTCTTAGATTTTAATCACCACATTTATCCAAAGGTTAATTATGCCATGAAATTTTCTTGCATCATCCATTTGATGTTATTACCACTGAGTAACAAAACCTCAAACTTTCAATTCAGTAGAAGATCTTTGCACTTATATTTATTGATCAGTGGGCTACATATCAAAAGTTGTTAGCCATCCTTTGTCTATTACCAGAGAGTTAAAATGGGACAGATTAATAGTTGGAAATACAGAAGAGATTTCTAGGCATCACAAATAAGGTTGTTACTGTGGGTTTCCTTTTACCTGTGGTTTTTTGTCTTTTTTTATGACAAATATAAAAGTTTGGATATACATTTCTGGTGGATGGCTTATCTGATCCCATATCTGGCTATTTTAGCTGAAGCTAATCATATAAACTTATAGAATCCTGAACCTGTATGCTATTAAGTCTGGATGCTTCCTTAGTGGTTTATTGGGATTACCCTTGATACAATAGCCAGGAAAAATTAATGCCTAAGATGGGGAGGGACTTGCCAAGCAAATTTACTTTTGCTTAAGAAATATTCTGATTAAGCCTACAGAAGCATTAGTTTCCACAGTTTACTGTGAATCTCATGTGTGTTAAATATAAGTGAAGGATATTGAGCTAAGTAAGTGAATGCTTTGGTAGGGTTTCTAGAATGTCAGTTGATATTATGTTAAATTTCCTCATTTCACTAATAAGCAAGAGTAAAAAAGAGATTTCTATAGCATGTCACTCCTTATACACCCCTGTGATGTTGATGTTTTCGGATTTCCCACCTCCAAAATGATTCTAATAACTTTCTAGGTTGAATACTTATGTTAACCAACCTATATCTGTATCAAATGAATTAGAATAATTTCTACATTGATCTTAGAATATTTCAAATATGAATGAAGATATCAAACTTTAGCTGTAAGAATTATTATAGTTGTTCATGCTCCCTAAATTATGATCTTCTAGAAAGGCTTATTAATTTTACTTCTCTTATTTTTATTTGTCTATTTATTTGTCCCAAGAAACTACAAAATTTTAGAAAGATAACTCAATAAGCTTTTGACAGATGAAAGTAATGTGTTTAGATCATTGCTTGTAATTTAAGTATTGTATATTGAAATGGAGGTTCCTTTCTTGGAAAAGCCTGAACATTCTTGTTGGTTGCCATATCTAGTTGGATTTCAGGTCCATTGTTTCTTAAAGCAGCAGGCAAAAAGCCCTTGTTAGTCTTGAGAGGTGCTAAAGGATATAATTTTCTAAAGATCCATTTAAATGGATGATGTCAGAGTAATGGCGGGGTAGGAAGCGATACCGATAAATCTCACCCAAAACTCAACAAGATCTTCAACCAGAAACAGAAAAACCTATCCTTGGAGCCTCCAGATGTTTTGCAATACACCCAAAGGTATGGTCGAGCGAAAAATTGGCTAAATATAAAATCAAACCCTGAAGGAAATAGGGAGTAAGAAATGCCCCGCCTTCCTCACTAACCTAAGCAGGGCGGCTTTCACTGGGAACTGAGAATATAGAAACTAAGGCAGGCAAAGGGGGTGAATAGATCCAGGCCACAGCCCAAACGGCTGAACCAGGCTGTGGCACGGAGATCCAAGCTGAGGAAAAACTGTTCCTGTGGCAACCCGAGCAATACAAGCTTCAAATATGAAGGAGAAATAAAAACATTCACAGATATAGAAAAGATGAGGGAATTTATCATCAGAAAACCCCCACTCCAGGAATTACTAAAGGGGATTCTCCAATCAGATACAAAGAAAAAAAAAAAAAACAAAGCCACAAGTAAAAGCTCCAAGAAGAACACAATAAAACCAAATTTAAATTGT
The DNA here is from genome assembly GCF_036850765.1 of Saccopteryx bilineata. Lineage (NCBI taxonomy): Eukaryota > Metazoa > Chordata > Mammalia > Chiroptera > Emballonuridae > Saccopteryx > Saccopteryx bilineata. Next base: position 251,208,620 of record NC_089492.1, read on the forward strand.
GACAACAACAAAAAGAAAGAGGGGGAGAAGATGGAGATTAACAGTAGCAAAGGACGATGGAGTGCAAAAGTACTCACAAAATAGTGTGCTACAATGAACAGGGTAGGAACCCTTTTCATTACTTAAAGGTAACCACCATTGAAAAAACCACCACAGGCCCTAGCCGGTTGGCTCAGCGGTAGAGCGTCGGCCTGGCGTGCGGGGGACCCGGGTTCGATTCCTGGCCAGGGCACATAGGAGAAACGCCCATTTGCTTCTCCAACCCCCTCCTCCTTCCTCTCTGTCTCTCTCTTCCCCTCCTGCAGCCAAGGCTCCATTGGAGCAAAGATGGCCCGGGCGCTGGGGATGGTTCCTTGACCTCTGCCCCAGGCGCTAGAGTGGCTCTGGTTGCGGCAGAGTGACGCCCCGGAGGGGCAGAGCATCGCCCCCTGGTGGGCAGAGCGTCGCCCCCTGTGGGCGTGCCGGGTGGATCCCGGTTGGGCGCATGCGGGAGTCTGTCTGACTGTCTCTCCCTGTTTCCAGCTTCAGAAAAAAATACAAAAAAAAAAAGAAAAAAACCACCACAGAAGCACATGAGATAAAAAAGATAGCAACAGAGGAAAGGTGTATGGAATACAACCAAATAAAAACAAAAGATAGAAAAACGAAAGAGAAGGATCAAACAAGACACAAAACTAACAGAAAACAATCTATAAAATGGCAATAGGGAACTCACAAGTGTCAATACTTACACTAAATGTAAACAGATTAAACTCACCAAAGAAAGGCACAGAGTAGCAGAATGGATTAAAAAAGAAAATCCAACTGTATGCTGCCTACAGGAAACTCATCTAAGTAACAAGGATAAAAACAAATTCAAAGTGAAAGGCTGGAAAACAATACTCCAAGCAGATAACATCCAAAAAAAAGCAGGTGTAGCCATACTCATATCTGATAATGCTGACTACAAGACAGCAAAAGTACTCAGAGACAAAAATGGCCATTTCATAATGATTAAGGGGACACTGAATCAAGAAGACATAACAATTCTTAATATATATGCACCAAACCAAGGAGCACCAAAATATATAAGACAGCTACTTATTGACCTTAAAACAAAAACTGACAAAAATACAATCATACTTGGAGACCTCAATACACCGCTGACGGCTCTAGATCGGTCATCCCAACAGAGAATCAACAAAGATATAGTGGCCTTAAACAAAACACTACAGCACCTGGATATGATAGACATCTACAGGACATTTCATCCCAAAGTGACTGAGTATACTTTTTACTCCAGTATACATGGATCATTCTCAAGAATTGACGATATGTTGGGTCACAAAAACAACATCAACAAATTCAGAAAAATCGAAATTGTACCAAGCATATTTTCTGATCATAAAGCCTTGAAACTAGAATTCAACTGCAAAAAAGAGGAAAAAAATCCCACAAAAATGTGGAAACTAAACAACATATTTTTAAAAAATGAATGGGTCAAAGAAGAAATAAGTGCAGAGATCAAAAGATATATACAGACAAATGAAAATGACAATACGACATATCAATCTCTGGGATGCAGCAAAAGCAGTGATAAGAGGGAAGTTCATATCACTTCAGGCCTATATGAACAAACAAGAGAGAGCCCAAGTGAACTACTTAACTTCACACCTTAAGGAACTAGAAAAAGAAGAACAAAGACAACCCAAAACCAGCCTAAGAAAGGAGATAATAAAAATCAGAGCAGAAATAAATGAAATAGAGAACAGAAAAACTATAGAAAAAATTAATAGAACAAGGAGCTGGTTCTTTGAAAAGATCAACAAAATTGACAAACCCTTGGCAAGACTTACCAAAGAAAAAAGAGAAAGAACTCATATAAACAAAATTCAAAATGAAAGAAGAGAAATCACCATGGACACCGTAGATATACAAAGAATTATTGTAGAATACTATGAAAAACTTTATGCCACTAAATTCAACAACCTAGAAGAAATGGATAAATTCTTAGAACAATACAACCTTCCTAGACTGAGTCAAGAAGAAGCAGAAAGCCTAAACAGACCTATCAGTAGAGAAGAAATAGAAAAAACCATTAAAAACCTCCCCCAAAATAAAAGTCCAGGCCCTGACGGCTATACCAGCGAATTTTATCAAACATTCAAAGAAGACTTGGTTCCTATTCTACTCAAAGTCTTCCAAAAAACTGAAGAAGAAGCAATACTTCCAAACACATTTTATGAGGCCAACATAACCCTCATACCAAAATCAGGCAAGGATGGCACAAAAAAAGAAAACTACAGACCAATATCTCTAATGAATACAGATGCTAAAATACTAAACAAAATACTAGCAAATCGAATACAACAACATATTAAAAAAATAATACATTATGATCAAGTAGGATTCATCCCAGCATCTCAAGGATGGTTCAACATATGTAAAACGGTTAACATAATACACCATATCAACAAAACGAAGAACAAAAACCACATGATCTTATCAATAGACGCAGAAAAGGCTTTCGATAAAATACAACACAATTTTATGTTTAAGACTCTCAACAAAATGGGTATAGAAGGAAAATATCTCAACATGATAAAGGCCATATATGATAAATCATCAGCTAACATCATATTAAATGGCACTAAACTGAAGGCTTTCCCCCTTAAATCAGGAACAAGACAGGGTTGTACACTCTCCACTCTTATTTAATGTGGTACTAGAGGTTCTAGCCAGAGCAATCCGACAAGGCAAAGAAATAAAAGGCATCCATATCGGAAAAGAAGAAGTAAAGGTATCACTTTTTGCAGATATGATCCTATACATCAAAAACCCCAAAGAATCCACAAAAAGACTACTAGAAACAATAAGCCAATACAGTAAGGTCGCAGGATACAAAATTAACATACAGAATTCAATAGCCTTTCTATATGCCAACAATGAAACAATTGAGAACAAACTCAAAAGAATAATCCCCTTCACGATTGTAACAAAAAAAAAAAAATACTTAGGAATAAACATAACAAAGAATGTAAAGGACTTATATAATGAAAACTATAAACCATTGTTAAGGGAAATTGGAAAAGATATAATGAGATGGAAGAATATACCTTGCTCTTGGTTAGGAAGAATAAATATAATCAAGATGGCTATATTACCCAAAGCAATATACAAATTTAATGCAATTCCCATCAAAATTCCAATGACATTTTTTAAAGAAATAGAGCAAAAAATCGCCAGATTTATATGGAACTATAAAAAAAAAAAAACCCGAATAGCCAAAGCAATCCTAAAGAAAAAGAATGAAGCTGGGGGCATTACAATACCTGACTTCAAACTATATTATAGGGCCACGACAATCAAAACAGCATGGTATTGGCAGAAAAATAGACACTCAGACCAATGGAACAGAATAGAAAGTCCAGAAATAAAACCACATATATATGGTCAAATAATTTTTGATAAAGGGGCCAAGAACACACAATGGAGAAAAGAAAGCCTCTTCAATAAATGGTGCTGGAAAAACTGGAAAGCCACATGCAAAAGAATGAAACTGGACTACAGTTTGTCCCCCTGTACTAAAATTAACTCAAAATGGATCAAAGATCTAAACATAAGACCTGAAACAATTAAGTACATAGAAGAAGATATAGGTACTCAACTCATGGACCTTGGTTTTAAAGAGCATTTTATGAATTTGACTCCAAAGGCAAGAGAAGTGAAGGCAAAAATTAATGAATGGGACTACATCAGACTAAGAAGTTTTTGCTCAGCAAGAGAAACTGATAACAAAGTAAACAGAAAGCCAACTAAATGGGAAATGATATTTTCAAACAACAGCTCAGATAAGGGCCTAATATCCAAAATATACAAAGAACTCATAAAACTCAACAACAAACAAACAATCCAATAAAAAAAATGGGAAGAGGACATGGACAGACACTTCTCCCAGGAAGAAATACAAATGGCCAACAGATATATGAAAAGATGCTCATCTTCTTTAGTTATTAGAGAAATGCAAATCAAAACTGCAATGAGATACCACCTCACACCTGTTAGATTAGCTATTATCAACAAGACAGGTAATAGCAAATGTTGGAGAGGCTGTGGAGAAAAAGGAACCCTCATCCACTGTTGGTGGGAATGTAAAGTAGTACAACCATTATGAAAGAAAGTATGGTGGTTCCTCAAAAAACTGCAAATAGAACTACCTTATGACCCAGCAATCCCTCTACTGGGTATATACCCCCAAAACTCAGAAACATTGATACGTAAAGACACATGCAGCCCCATGTTCATTGCAGCATTGTTCATAGTGGCCAGGACGTGGAAACAACCAAAAAGCCCGTCAATAGATGACTGGATAAAGAAGATGTGGTACATATACACTATGGAATACTACTCAGGCATAAGAAATGATGGCATCGGATCATTTACAGCAAAATGGTGGGATCTTGATAACATGATACGAAGTGAAATAAGTAAATCAGAAAAAACCAGGAACTGCATTATTCCATAGGTAGGTGGGACATAAAAGTGAAACTAAGAGACATTCATAAGAGTGTGGTGGTTACAGGGGGGAGGGGGGAGAGGGAGAGGGAAAGGGGGAGGGGAAGGGGCACAAAGAAAACTAGATAGAAGGTGACAGAGGACAATCTGACTTTGGGTGATGGGTATGCAACATAATTGAACGACAAGATAACCTGGACTTGTTATCTTTGAATATATGTATCCTGATTTATTGATGTCGCACCATTAAAAAAATAAAATTTTTTTTTAAAAAAAAGATCCATTTAAACAATAATACTGATAGAAACAGTGAGATATGCCTGTAATGAAAGAGATGGAAGAGCTAAAAAGAGTTGGATACTAATAAATAAAGAGATCCTACAAATCACTTCTAGAAGTGGCTAAAATATATCTAGGAAAGGTATGTTTCCTTCATGTTTATTCATTGAATAAACATTTACTGAATGTTTTATATGAACCAGGGATGGTGCTCTGCAGTGGGCAAAAAGTTGAAAAAAATAACAGTGCTAATGTTTAAAACATTTGTAGTCCTGTAGGTAAGACAGACATAGAGCTAAAATGTAATATGAAGTATGTTCAAGGTGCTTGAGAGTGTAAATGAACTTCATGCTGAGTCATCCTATGTCGGGGGTCAGGGAGGACTTGAAAGAGAGGGCACATGGAAAGAAGAAATTAGAATTTTTTTTTTCTATTCAGAGATTTTTATATTAGCAGCATTGCTAGTTTATTGGGTTGCAGATATTTGTTATTCTTACAAAAGGATATTGGTATTTTAAACCTCTTTATTAGGTGTCTGAAATGAAGGGTTTTTCTCCCATGGTTTACCTAATTATGGGAGAGAAAAAAATAGAAGGATCTGGCCAGCTAATATATTCCTAAATGATCTGAACAAGATTGAGGATTAGGGCCAACCAACTGGGTTGGGCAGATGATTCACCCCAGTTTTGGCAGATGCTTACAGGCAAACAATGAAGCAGAGATCAGATACTCTTTTATTATTATTTCTGTTATTATTATTGACTTGTTTGAGAGCTTCAGAGAAAGGAAGAAAGAAAGAAAGAAAGAAAGAAAGAAAGAAAGAAAGAAAGAAAGAAAGAAAGAAAGAAAGAAAGAAAAAGAAAGAAAGAAAAGGGAAGGGAAGGGGAAGGGAGGGAGGGAGGGAGGGAGGGAGGGAAGAGAAAAAAAGAAAGAAAAGAGAAAAGAAAGATAGTAGATAGATTTGTTGTTTCACTTATTTATGCATTTATTGGTTGATTATTGTATGTGCCCTGGCCAGAAATAGAACCTGCAACCTTGGCCTATCAGGATGACACTGTTACCAGCTGAGCTGCCCAGCCAGGGCTAGATATTCTTTTGTATTATGTGTAGAAAACCATCATGGATTAAACTAAACAAACAAAATACTTTTAGTGAATAAATTCTTGGGTGATGAAAAGATAATTTCTTAAAATTCAGGATAGCTATCACCTCTCGGGAGCCTTGCCTCTCTCCACCCTGCTCTTGCCGCATTCTGGGTGAAAATGCACATTCTATATGCTCCCACAGTGTCCCTGCGCTAACTATATTGATTGCACTTGTTGCAGTGTATGGTTGTTCTCTATCTCCCTGCTGGATTGTCAGCTCTCCAAGGGAGCTACGTGTATAATCTCATTGTTACACAGTACCTTTTTAAAAGTGTTATTTTGATAAACAATCTCTACTAGGCTTACTGAAAAATGAGAGAGACCAGCTTGGGTAGTTTAAAGAGTATTAGAAATGCAGCTACTGTATATCCCTCTAATTTTGTGATCTTCCCCCATAGTCATTAATAGGACTATTAAAGCAAAAACTCATTCCCTGCAAATAAACTGAAAATATCCACACTGGGTACCATGTCTTCTGCTGACTCTGCAGCACCCAAGAATATTGTAGCCTATGCTCATGAGTTCTGGTGCCTGCAGGCCATCTGGAAAGAGGCTTGAAATCCACCCTAGATCAGTTTATCCAGTGGTTCCAGAGTTTCTGCCCTAGATTTACCAAGTCTCTATGATACCCTTGAAGCAACTGGCATCTCATATTGGGTCATTCTGGGATGGTACTCTGAGCCTTCTGCAGTGGTGGTGGCATTGATTCAGTAAACATGTCCATAAGACCAGAGTACGAAACTGGCTGTCTGGTGAGATATGCCCAGCAACCAGGCAAGTTCCATTTGGGCACCATCAGAATTAAATAGAGACAGCACTGTATTTATACTAATGCTATCTAGCACAATAAAAGCATTAGTTTGCTTTCCTCTGTTAGATACCTGCTGGGTACATGGAAAGATCGGCACACGAGTGCCCTCACTGCTAAGCTGTAGGTTCTTGGCTGAAGCTGCTTTGTCAGAGAAAGCCGCTGAATGTGTATGGAACTGTAAACCACCAGTGTCATCAGTAATAAGTGAGTTAATAGGTAACTAATTAGGCCCACAGGCAAATGTCTCCATTTGTCCATCCTGTATAGGTATTGGTTTAGACTATCTTCATTCTAAAAAACTTAAACACTGAACTGACTAGGATAGTGCCAGCTGGGTAATCAGCCAGCTACCAGTGCTGAAGAATGAGTTGCTTGTATGTAAGATCCTGAGGTGAAAATGTTTCGCACATCAGTGTACATGCTACAAAGTGTTAAATCAAGCATTGCATACCATTTCTAAGCAATGTTCAGAGTAGCTGCAAATGTTCCCAAGGAATTGCTGGACAATGCCTGAGTTACAGAGTTTGCATGTAACATATACGTAGTATTGTGTTAAGTTTTGCATACACACTACCAATGTTCACAGCAGAATTCTATTACCTGTCAATATTAGCTTTTGAACTTAATGCCCTTGGGTGCAATATTTCAGTTAACTAAATTTCTGCTGCTGTGCTGACAGGTACTTGTTAGCCTTAATATTCAATGAAAGTTTTCCACATTACTTAATCTTTGGCAAGAGTTAATTGACTTAAAGTTCTTATTATTAGTAGCTGTCTTCACCTGCACTTTCCATCTCAGTAATTAGCCATATTCACAGCGGCTTACCCTTAATTCCAAACTAGTCAGTAGCTCATGCCTGGCTGAAACCTAGCTGACCATGTTGAGTCTAACCCTACACTCTCATTGATCCAGCAAATATAGCTCAGGTGTGAGGTCTGCATGGGAAACACAAGGAGTGTTCATTTGTGGCTGCTACCTTAGGAACAGAATCAGATTCTACAAAAGTAGCTGATAAAACAGATGGACATGTTGTGGTCAGGAAATTAAGACTTTCAGAGAGCCTTCAATGCCAGACTTCCATATGCTTTTCCTCAAACTTCTTTATTCCCTTTGTGCTACATTTTCCTTCCAGTCGTTTTAAAGGGAATGTATTGCCATCCTAAACATCTTAGGTCAAAGGCTTAATTAATGCTTTAAAATAAAGGTTCCAAAACACCAGGAGAGTTTGTCATTTTCTCCCTGGTTTGTTTTGTGAAGAGGGAGGAGAGAAGGTGAGGAGGAACCCCTCCTGTTCCATGATTACATCCTACCCACTCATTTTCTCCTTTTCTCCTCTGCTTTTGATTTTTAGTGGCGGTCTTAACAGAATGTCAAGATCAATTTGCAGCATGGTTTAACTCAAGGTTTGCGTTCTGCCAGCAGCAATTGTCCTTGCAAACAATGCCGCCGTGTGTTCTTGTAACTTCAGAAGCTTTTAGAAGGATCATGGCAAGGGCAGCATCTAATGACTTTATTAGTGTAGGGTTTCAAATGGACTCAGTAATTGTTCATATCTCTTTGTCAGCAAGTCATAATTACTGCTCAGCATTGTCCAAGGGAGTATTTGTGAATAGTTTTCTAATAGTTCCACAAGGAAGGGAAAGAAGGAAGTGATAAAAGGTAATATATGATTGAGAACAAGCCAGTCTGTATATTGATGATGACTAAACTGTTTATAATACATTCTTTACTCTTGTTAAAATAGAAGATTATCCTTTTAAAGATGTTTTTTGGGATAATTTTAAATTACCAGTTTACAAGCCTTTTTTTACCTGATTTGGATACTTCCCACAACACTACCTAGTCCTATAATCATAACTGTCTGATGAGAATTTTTATCAAATCTTATTTTTCTCATGTACTAGATCTTTCTTGTTACTTGGTATTCTGCCCTTACCAGTTTGTGATGATCTAGTCATAGTGATCTTAGTGAGGTGTAGCTAAGGAATTATTTTCTGACTTTTTTGCCAAAAAAGGCATTCTTTTTTTTTTTTTTTTACTTTTTTTTAATAATAACAGCTCACTGTTTATTTTTTATTTATTTATTTATTTTTATTTATTCATTTTTAGAGAGGAGAGAGAGACAGAGAGAGAGAAGGGGGGAGGAGCTGGAAGCATCAACTCCCATATGTGCCTTGACCAGGCAAGCCCAGGGCTTTGAACCGGCAACCTCAGCGTTTCCAGGTTGACGTTTTACCCACTGCACCACCACAGGTCAGGCAAAAGGCAGTTTCTTTACCCTTAGAACTGTCCTCCAAGCTCATGTCATTTGTGACAGGTGCTTCTATGAAACTATCATTAGCCAAGGGCAAGACTATTACTGTTCACTGCTGCATTTAAAAAAAACAAAGCAGGCCCTGGCCGGTTGGCTCAGTGGTAGAGCGTCAGCCTGGCGTGCAGGAGTCCCGGGTTCGATTCCTGGCCAGGGCACACAGGAGAAGTGCCCATCTGCTTCTCCACCCCTCCCCCTCTCCTTCCTCTCTGTCTCTCTCTTCCCCTCCCGCAGCCGAGGCTCCATTGGAGCAAAGTTGGCCGGGCGCTGGGGATGGCTCTGTGGCCTCTGCCTCAGGCGCTGGAATGGCTCTGGATGCAACAGAGCAACGCCCCAGATGGGCAGAGCATTGCCCCCTCATGGGCATGCCAGGTGGATCCCGGTCGGGTGCATGCGGGAGTCTGTCTGACTGTCTCCCTGTTTCCAGCTTCGGAAAAATGCAAAAAAAAAAAAGCACATAATAACACCCTGAGCCATTAATTAAGCACCTACTATGTGCCTGACAATATATATGAGTTCATTCAATCCTCTATGCATTACCTCATTTAACTGCAATTTTGAAAGGTAAATTGCAAAGCTACAATTTCACATAATGAAGAAACTATTTTTGGCTCATAGAGCTTCTGTAACATACCCAATGTCATGCAAGTGGCTGTACTAGATGTAAATCCCAAATCTACCTGTGCTTTTCTGATACATAATTCTTTACTTCCCATGACCTTGCCAGGCTGGATTATTCAGCAACAAAAATGTACTGAATAACTGTGTGCAAAGTCCTGTGGGGGAAATAAGAAATGGATAAGGCATGGACTTTTTGCTCAGGAACACGTAAATATGAGATTCACCAAATATTAAGAGTGGCGTTAAAATCATTCTCGGTCAGTGTCAGTTTGCAGCCATGCAGGTATTTTGCCCTACACAGGCAGGTCTCGCTTTATTGTGTTTCACTTAATTATACTTCACAGATGTTTTGTTATTTACAAATTGAAGGCCAGGCCCTCCACCAGCAAAACGATTAAAACTTGCTTTATTGCAGTGGTCTGGAACCAAACCCACAATATCTGAGGTATGCCTGTAATATGCTCAACTGATGTCACTCCAGTTTCTAACTCAGCACTACTCAGAGAGCAAAAGGAAAGCTTCAAAAGATAGTATATATATTTTTAAATTTTATTTAGAAAATTAAATTTAACAGGGTGCCATTGATCAATAAGAGTATATAGGTTTCAGGTAAACATTTCTATAGCATTTGAACTATTGATTATGCTGTATATCCATCACCCAAAGTCAAATCATTTTCTATCACCTTATATTTGTCCTTCTTTACACCCTTCCACACATCCCTCTTTTCCCTGCCCCCTTCCCCCGGTAACCACTTCACTTTTATCTATGTCCATGAGTCTCAGTTTTATATCCCACGTATGTGTGAAATCACAGTTTTAGCTTTTTATGATTTACTTATTTCACTGAGTATAATGTTCTCAAGATCCATCTATGTTGTCATAAATGACATTGTCATCATTTCTTTTTTTTTTTTTTTTTTAATTCCGTGAGAGAAGGGGAAGCAGAGACAGACTCCCGACTGGGATCCACCCGGTAAGCCCTCTAGGGGGCGATGCTATGCCCATCTGGGACCCTTGCTTCGTTACAACCAGAGCCATTTTTTAGCACCTGAGGCAGAGGCCATGGAGCCATCCTCAGCACCCGGTGCCAGTTTGCTCTAATTGAGCCTTGGCTGCAGGAAGGGAGGAGGAGGAGAGAGAGAGAGAAATGAGAGGAGGAGGGTGGAGAAGCAGATGAGCGCTTCTCCTGTGTGCCCTGACCAAGAATATAACCAGGGTCATCGGCACACCAGGCCAACACTCTACTCTACTACTGAGCCAAGCAGCCAGGACTGTGCCATCATTTCTTATGGCTGAGTAGTATTCCATTGTATAGATGTACCACATCTTTATCCAGTCCTCTATCAAGGGACACTTTGGTTGTTTCCATGTCTTGGCTACTGTTGAATATGTTTTGATCTGCTCAAAAGCTGAAAAAGGTTTTTGCTCTAGTGCTTCTTCCTATAGAGAGTTTCTGCAATCTTCTCCCTTTTGGTTCTAGTTTTGGCCTTGGAATAAGCCAAACTTCTCTTCTACATGACAATTCTTTATCAGTGTCACTGCAGCTATCTTGTTTGTCCTAATTTTCTTACCTTTTGTAACCAAGTATATTTATTTCTTTCCATTGTTCCTCACATGACGGTGTCTAGACTCAGCCTGCTCCAAAGGTGCCCCGAGTTGTATATAGTGCTCCAGGGGATGTTCTTCTGGTGCTATCCTCACATCTATTCTGTAATTTTATTTATTATTGGCTCCTATTGAACTGGGAGTCAACTACCCTCTACTAGCAGGGGTCCCCAAACTACAGCCCACGGGCCACATGCGGCCCCCTGAGGCCATTTATCCAGCCCCCGCCGCACTTCCGGAAGGGACACCTCTTTCATTGGTGGTCAGTGAGAGGAGCATAGTTCCCATTGAAATACTGGTCAGTTTGTTGATTTAAATTTACTTGTTCTTTATTTTAAATATTGTATTTGTTCTCATTTTGTTTTTTTACTTTAAAATAAGATATGTGCAGTGTGCATAGGGATTTGTTCATAGTTTTTTTTATAGTCCGGCCCTCCAACGGTCTGAGGGACAGTGAACTGGCCCCCTGTGTAAAAAGCCCCCTGGCTTCCTGTGGGGAAGAGGTCTTATTTTATACTACTCTTCATTCACAAAAGAAACATCTCATGTCCCTCTCTATTCTTTTCAGCTACCCTCACTAGTTGATTGAAAAAACAGAAGTCATCAGACAGAAATGAGCTTAATATTGTCTTTATTTAAATGTCTCTTCATCAAAAAAGTCTGTTGAACCTTTCTAGAGAAGGCTTCTCTACCCTTATTCTCTTTCATAGTACTCTCCTACAACTTTTCATAATAAGCTAGTACTTTTGCTTATTTAAAAACATTGTTTTCTGATTCTTTCACTGAGATATAAGCTTCATAAGGGCAAAAATTACATCAGTCTTTTTCACTTTTATTTCTTACTACAATCTCAATAATTATTTGTTGTATAAGAATGCATGAGAGCATAATGGTTAAGAGTATGAATGAGTTTTGGATTTAGTCAGACCAGAATTAGAATTCTAGCCATGCCACAAGGCCACTGTAGTGACGTTGGGCAAGTTGATAAAACATTCTAAGTTGAAATTTCTGTACTGGAAATTGATGATTAAAAAAAAAAAAAAAGACCACATCCTTAGGAGTTGTTTTTAGAATTGAATGGGATGATTGATTTTTTTAAAGTCTGGCAGTACATATATATTTTATTTCTTGCCTCAGAGGAGGCAAAGCCAAGTGGTAAACTATTTGAAATCACTCTCAGTTTAGTAGCATTCCAGAGGTTCAATTTCCTGGTGACAAAGAATTTATCTAACTTAATTTATGTTTCTGAATCTTATTCTAAAAAGGATTTTTAGCTACCTTGTCACATGCCTTATTGAATTCCAGATAGTTGAAGTTTATGGAATGCTCCAGAGTTCTCAGTCTGGTAACCTCATAGTTAGTTGGGCTTGTTATGTTCTAAATAACCCAGTCACCACCTACTGTATTCTAAGTATTCATACACCATTTGTCTCAGTGACTTTTCTAGTTTTATTAAGGAACTGAGATCAGGTGTGCTGGTCTGTACTTTTTGAAAATCAAGGTATTTACTTGTCTTTAAGGTAATATGGTCCTCTGCTCTGACCAGATGGCTTGGTTAGTTAGAGGATCGTTTTGAAGTGCAGAAGTTGCTGGTCTGTCCCCGGTCAGAGCACATACAGGAACAGATCTATGTCCCTCTCTCTCTCTCTTTCTCAAGTCAGTAAATTTAAAAAAAAAATTTTTTTTAAGGTAGTATGGTCATTAGTTGATAGTAATTTCTATTATTCATTCTAGCTCTTTGCTGTCCCATTTGTTCTACTGCCTATCCATTTGTTATCTAGTACAGTATGCAGTAAGCATTCACTGTACTATATTGCTCCCATTTTCTCTCCTACATATTTTTGTCTGATTTTCCATTTAGCATTTATTCTTTTCCTACTTTAAAAATAGATACAATAGCTACACAAGAATAGATACAATATAAAACAGGAAAATAAAAGTAAAATAAGATGGAAACCAATTGAAAGTGTCAAATAATGCATATTTATAAACACTTGGGTTGACTAAAGTTTTTTTTATATAAATACTGACTACAACTCTGTAATTCTGGCAGCTAATGGAGAAAAAAGAAAATATAATAGATATAGCCTCATTTATTCATTTATCCATCTAATATATACTTATTGAGTTCCTGTTATTTCCCAGATATGATAGCCTCAAGTTTATAGTTCATCATTTACAATTCTCATTGTCTGATTAAAGGAAGCCTAATAGTTCAGTCAACATCTCAAGATGTCCTGGCACTAAACCTATCAGTATGATCACTTTTTAAGTGATACAGTTAATCACTATGTTGTTATACCTGAAACTCATATAACATTGTATGTCAACTGTAATTGAAAAACTAAATAATTTTTTTTTTTAATTTTAACTTCCTGGTGCTGAATTTAGGGGAGAATTCTATTACATGCTTTTCTGTTTGACAGTCATTATGGAACATAATTGACAATTATTTTCTACTGTTATTTTACATAAGATAGATTATTATAAGCAGATGTTTCTTACATCAATCCCCTGTGAAAAAGCAGAGGGCTTTATGTTAAATCTTTTTTCAGTGATGGTAATTCTTTGGGGAGCTTAGGTAATATGGTCCTTAAATATTTCATTTTGATGATCTAATTCGTAACAGGTATAGAGCTCAGAGGAAAAGCATACAGAGTCAACCTATTCATTCAACTCTGTCAAACATCAGCTTTCTCAAGTGAGCCTTTGTGAAGTGCTGGGTTGTAATTGATTCTTGCTTGAAAGCTTTGATGAGTTGACTGAAGTGCTATTTATTGTTCTGTGCTGTTGGTCATTTCTCTTTTCAAGACCTTCCTCCTGTGTATAAGATTTCTGTTAACGCTCTCCCACATTTTTTATCCATTAGAATGATAGTTCTTTTCAAATACATAAGGAAATGTCAGGGTTCCAAGAGAAACTGACCAACTCTGAAATAAATGACAGTGAACATATTTTATATAATAAAATCACAGTCTCCAAATTTTGCAGCTGGAAAAAAATCAGAGAATGTGACAACATGAAAAAAATATATTTTATATATATAATTTTTTATTTTTACTTTAAATCGCTATCCTAAAATAGGGTATGATCTTAGTATGCTATTTATACAGACTATAGAATTATACAGTGTGATATAGTGCTAACCATGGTGCCAAGTATAACTCTTTGTTTAGGTAGATGAGTGTGAGATTGCTACTGTAACTTTTATTAGGAACCGTTTTGCCATAGCCTTAAGTTGGGCGTGCAGAAAGAAAAACCAGTTTTGACTCTGAAAAAGGAACAGGTTTTGACATAAAGAGGAAAAGAAACAATATTTATTAACCCACAGACTAATTCTAAAGTAGATATCATTATCTTCACTTTATATATGAAAAAGAAACAATCAGCAAGTAAAAAGCCAGGTTTGTTTAACTCTGAAGTCCTTGTTCTTCCCACAAGTATTACGCTGCTTGCCGTAATTCCTGCTTTCTCTAATGTGTTAATGTTTGGATATTTTAGACCTTTTTTTTTTAACCTCTTTTAAGTCATATTTTCTGTCAGTGGATGGTGACAGGATGAAATTATGTAAAAACTTCAGTATGCTAAAAATTAAGAGGAAAGCTTAGAGTCATGAACTTGTGGATCAATACCTGCTTACTCTGCCGGTTCTAATGACCTGTGGAGGTGGAAGCACAGTAAAAGGGGCTTTGGAGACCACGATAAATCACGCCAACTCTCTTAATTAAAACTCACTTCAAAAGTAGTTGGAAGAGGTAAAGGAAGGTTGTATGGTCAACATTGCCATTGTGAAGATAAAGATAACTGAAGCATGAATTGGCCCATTCATGCAACAAATGCATGTTAGTCACTAGGTGCTAGGAATGCAGAGATGATTCCTCTCCTCCTAATAGCTCTCCAGGGGCACCATCGTGGAACACAAAGTTCTCCCTGAATTCTAAGATCTGGTATTCCCTTCTCTGATTCCCTCCAGCACTTAGTCAGAACCACTAAATCGAGGCCCCTGGTATGTACCATATATGTTTCCTTTTCGGAGTCTTTGATTTACCAAACCCAAAAATATCTTTATTATCTTAAGAACAGAAACCATGTTTTATCATATATTTAGTGGGTCCTTATAAATATTGATTGATTGGTAAAAGGAAGAACACAGAAGAAATATTATCTGGCATTTAACATAAATTTTGCTCTTTTATACAGTCCGTGGAAAATGAATCTTCTCTTTACAGTTCTAGAGAAGGGATTTCTACATTTGATAGAGATTAGATTTAGGTGTTTTCTCTTATCCTTTCCAACTAAGATTTATATGGGGTATTTAAAATAAATGTTTATATTCTTACTAGTGGTAAGAAAAAGACAGCCAATTATCTATTTATTATTGTTGTTCCTCCAAAAAATTAGTATAAATTAGCACCTTATAGATTAGCTACAGACCTGTCATTAAACTTTCAGTGCCTCAAAGTCTTTTCAGTTGAATGACTTACAGATGACAGTAAGCAGATAAAGAAGTTATTTTGGTTTTTTAAATTGTCCACTAATCTGTTGAGACAATTTAGGTTTACTGGTATTGGAAAGTCTTAGCCTTGGTCAGGTGAGAGATACTTTTGAGATTAAATGTACCCACGCTAACTCGATGTTTTCTTAAATTTGGCTGTGTTCTCTGACATGCATGCAATATTTTCATTTGCATGGAGAGGCATTATGTCATCCTTTTAGAAAACAATTTGATAATATGTATCAATAATCATTACATGATTCTTCCTTTTTATCCTATAATTCCACTTCATAGACTTTTTTTTCTAAGGATATAATTCAGGATATTTATCCCAGCATTTCTTATAATAATAATTTTTAAAATACTGAAAAGAAACATCTTGCTTTAAGTTAATAGTTATAAATATGGCAATGTATATATCTACTCAGTGGAATATTATTCAACCATTTCAAATGTTGGTTTATTAATATTGTGTAGAAGACTAAAATACTGTATCCACCTAGACTGTGAGCACCACAAAAAGGAAAAGATATACTTGCACAAAACTAATAAAAAAAATAAGAAATGTGATTAACATTGTGTTTAAAGTTGATGGAATTGATATTACTTGCCATTTTTATTTATATAAGGGGATTGCTATCTTTCAGATTTCATATTTATTTTATAATTGGTTGATATATTCACATTGGTCAAAACTCAAAAGGCATAAAAAGGTAAATAATAAAAAGTCTCCTTACTCATCTCAAAGTTACCTTCCTCAGTGACAATGTTAAAAGTTTCTTACTTATCCATCCAGAGATCATTTAATATGTAAACAAGCTAATATGCTATATTTATTTTTCCCTAGTTTACACAAATTGTAAATATATACTATTTAACACCTTGCTTTTTCCATTAACATTGTATCTTAATATATTTCAAATCAGTTAATAAAGAACTCTTCATATTTTATGGCTATATAGTATTCCTTTAAATTTCAAAAAATTCTATAAGTTATTTAATCAAACCCTATTGATATAGACATTTGAATTATGGTCAGTATTCTGTTATTATAAGCTTACAATAATTGTGCACTTAGGTAATTTCCACATAGAAGTATATTTATAGACTAAATTCTCAGATGTAGAAGTGCTAGTTTAAGAATATAGATGCATTTTTTCATTTTAGTATATACTGGCAAATTGCCCACAAGAGAGTTGGTACCAATTTCACTTTTACTAGCAGGTACAGTAGTAGCCGTTTGGCTATAATCTTGCCAATGCATCATATTGCTAAGTTTTTTTACCTTTACTAATCTGACAGATAAAATTTTTTTATTATAACTTTAATTAGTTAACTCATTCTAAATTATTTTAGTATCCTTTCACATGTTTCTGAGCCATTACTATTTTCATTTCTGGGAGCTGTCTTTATATATTATTTGTTGATCTTTTTCCTATTGTTTTATTAGAGTTCTTCATATACATATTAGGGAAATTAGCCCTTTTCTCCATGATTTGCAATTCAGACATTTCCCCTCTGCTTATCATTTCTCTTTGGGCTAGTTATGGTGTTTTTTACCATAGTCAAAATTGATAATTTTGACTTTTATACTTCATTCTGCTCCAACAATACTAACCCTCTTGTTGCTTTTTTATTTGCTGTTCTCTCTGCCCAGAATTCTCTTCCTGGAGATGGGTGTTGTGTTTCCCTTCTCCCTTCACCATCTTGAGTCATTGATCAAATATCAACTCTGCAGTGAGACTTACCCTGACTACTCATTTTATATTGCAAGCTCCCCTTCTCTGCTTTGTGTTTTCTCTGTCACCAGGAGTTCACAGACTTTAGAGATATTTGTTTGTCTCTCATCAGCTTGCAGCACATCTATAAAGATAAAGCAAGTGAGAATTAACATCTTCTGTGGTAACCATCTCAGGAGACTTGACACTGGGTCTAGTGAAGCTGCCATTGCCCAAATATTTTGGGTATAACTTCTTTAAAAACTGCCTTCAGAGACAGTTTAAAGCAGCGGTTCTCAACCTGTGGGTCGTGACCCCGGCGGGGGTCAAACGACCAAAACACAGGGGTTGCCTAAAGCCATCGGAACCGCTGCCTTAAAGCCTTACAAGGAAGCAGACCTGTGTCCTGAAAGTTTTTAAAGTGTGGAAATGTGGTCTGTTAGCCTGGGGTGGGATTAGCAGCATATTAAAAAAGCAGTTTCCTGGCCCTTACCCCAATTTATTAACTCAGAATCTGAGGGAATGGGGCGGAGGAACTTGCCTTTTAAATAAACTTCCTAGAGGATTCCTAGGCCATGAACGCTTGAAGATCACTCTGTCATGGTCCTTGTTCACCTAATTCAGTTTGAACCAAAGACTTCAGACTGTTTCCAACAATCAAAGCCACTGTCAAGGGACAAAGGGGTATGTGCCAGGGGTGCTGAAGCTTATTCCTAATGGGGAAACTCCAGAAATGAGCTAACAATGGTATGGCATGCAGACTTGTGGAAATGATGTTGCCAGAGATAAAACTCTTTTGCTAGCCTGGTTTGCGCATACCTTCAGTGCTAGCAACTTGGTAAGTCTCACTTCTGTATTAAAGGGAAAGGGGGAGGAAAGGAGAATTTTGTATTGGCAAATAGGTAGATGATCTGTAAGGTACTTTACATTATGTTTGGTTTTTCTACTGATGTACATAAATGTGATTGAACAAACTCATGAATGAATACGTGTAAGTCATGAGGCTTGTTACTATAGCCAAAAATACTAGTTTGATTTGTTACTAACGTGTCTTCAAAAGAAGTAGTATAAGGTTAGCGGCTGCAGCTAAGGAAGTCTATACGAACGATTTACCTCAAACTATTGGATAATACTGAGAAGTCCTGCAGCACTGTTGAATTATGAATTCCTTCTGCTCAGTAAACTTGTTTTGGAGCAATGGTTCACCCATTATCAGAAAGACATTTAATAGTTTAATGGCTCAAGAGTAAGCAGCCAGAAATTTTGATGTTGATTCCTGGTTTTCAAGTAATCAACGTTGTTAAACAGAGCTGCATTAAAAAGGAAATAGTGGTTTTAGTTTTGTATTCACTTTTAAATATGTGAATTTTGTGGTATTGCACAACTACAGCATCTATAATTACATTTTCTTACTTTCCAAATATCGATGCCTGCTCTTTCGTTCTCTGAGTGAAAGAAAAATCAGTGACTGTTTTTATTTAGTCAACAGTTCTTTGATGCTGTGTCTTATTATGCTAAAAAAATAATCTTTTCAGTGTTGGCCTGTCAGTATAAGCTATTATTTTAATCCTGAAAGTTATTGTGATAAAATGTTAAATACCATTATACAGCTAATAATAATGAAACTGTTACCAATTTTAAGGGACGACCATATTCTGAGCACACTTCTGAGTAGGCTTCCTATATCTTACAAGAATATACGTGTTTTAAAGATAAATATTATTCCCACTTTACATCTCAGGCGTCTTTATTTTTATGGGAGTCACACTGAATGTATTATAATATTCATATTCAGGAAGCCAGACATAGTTTTGTGGCCTCCATTTTTCATCAAGTGTGCCTTGTTTTACATTTTCTAGTACAGAGTAGATAGGTGGTGTTTGTGGAATTTCATCACCTTCCCCCTTAAACTGGTGCGTTTCTTTTAGTACATTTTTAATTATGACTTTGATTGAAAGCAACAAAACTATATCCTATTTTGAATTAAAATGAGATTACTTTTTCCCATATCTGATTTATTAGTAATCCCTATTTCCATTAGCAAGTTAGAAAAGATTTATACCTCAGCGACTGAAAATTTTACTAATTTTTCTTTACATTTAAAGGTAAGATTTGTTTTTTAGATTTCTAATAGCAAACTGGTGAATAAGAGCTACTGCTTCTATTTGTTTCTTTACCAATGTCAAAGTTTGAGGCTTCCCACACCCTAATCCCCCATCTCCCAGAGACAAATGAGTTGCTTTATTATACCTGATTTGTGATTAACTGTTTTTCTTGAATTGATTTTCTCAACCCTTCCTTTTTCTTCTCCTGCTTCCCTTCTTCTCTCAATAATGTTACCCCTATAGTGAGAGCATTTGTTTTTTGTGTTTTCAAATTTGTTGCTTTAGCTTTTGGTTTAGGGGGTTAATTAAGCAACCTGTTATTCCCCAAGTAGGTCTATGATGAGTAGGTTGTTTGATTTATTAAAATACATATTTTATAATTTATAAACAGCCATTTCTCCTTGCCAATGAACAGTTGTCTCTGCTTCTTCCTTTGGATTTGAGACTTGTGGAATTCAATTGCTGTAGAAACCATTTATCCCTTCATGATACCTCTCCATGATGAACACCATATGCAGTTAGTTAGGTTGAAAACTCTGGGCTTCCACTAAATGCACTGACACACTTAACCTCTTCTATGGGAAGGAAAGACCATGATTAAAAGAACCACATTGTTGTTTCTCTTAAAACAACTTGTTTTTTCCAAATCTGTTTCTGTTCTAATATTTTGACCTGGATTTTTGCTGCCGGTCATGTGCTGTGAATGCCAGCTTGGTGCTGTGAATGATCTTTAGAGGAAGAAGCAGAGCCTCCCAGCCATGAGAAGGATTTGGTATCTGTGCGGTGAAATTCTTGTAATGGTAGTGGGCGGAACTGACAAGCAGGCAGTTTGTAATGTGTGGCTCTCCGCTGCTCTGTAGGGTCTCAATGATTGCAATTTGAAAATCTCAAAGTAAACATGATTTAGATCTTAGGAAGATTAATCATATTAATTAAAATTTTAACAAAGTCTCTCTTTTATTAGAACAGATTGTTAGTTAAGGCCACTAGAAAGCATCACCTGGCTGAGTGATCCCCATACATTTCTCAGCGGTCTCAAAAAATTAGAATAGTTTACCAATACCTGGTAGAAAACTGATCACTTTTGTTTTTTTAAGTTTACTTGACATCCAATGTGTCTTTGAAGTCTCCCCCTCTCTCTTATAAAATATAAAAATATATTTTATGTAGTTTTAAAATTTTATTTCAAATATTATTGTAAACCAAATAAGATAACTACATTTTTATAATTATATTTCCTTCTAGCTCATTTTCAGAAAAAGAGAAGTTGGGAAGTACACAATTTTCAGGCAAAATTGTCTTGAAATTGAATTCATAAAACTACTAGCCTGCCTGCCTTCCTTTCTTCTCCCCTCCCTCCCTCCCTCCCTCCCTCCCTCCCTCCCTCCCTCCCTCCCTCCCTTCCTTCCTTCCTTCCTTCCTTCCTTCCTTCCTCTTTTCCTTCCTTTCCCTTTCCTTTCTCCTTTTCTTCCTTTCATTTTGAGGAATATTCCATTTAGGTAGTATTTAGTGTCCACTTTCAATGCTAGTTCTGTGATGGGCATCTACTGCACGATATCCATTTAATCCATTAGTGCAGCGGTTCTCAACCTGTGGGTCGCGACCCCAGCGGGGTCGCCTAAAGCTGTCGGAAAATACATAATGCATATCAGGTATTTACATTCTGAATCATAACTGTAGCAAAATTACAGTTATGAAGTAGCCACCAAAATTATTTTTTGGTTTGGGGTCACCGCAACATGAGGAACTGTATTGCGGGGTCACGGCATTAGAAAGGTTGAGAACCACTGCATTAGTGTAATAGCAACAAGGACTTATTTCCCCCCTTTTGTAGGAAATGACATTCCAACTTTTTTTTTTCTACTTCGAACATTTTAGTAAGAAGCGGAAAGAAAAATGAGAGCTTTCTAGTCTCCTGAACTACACATCCCCTTTGAGAAACTAAAACTATATGGTTGTTGGGAAATTTGGTATGGAGGCTTAGGCTGCTTGAAGCACCTTTTATCCCATAATAGTTGTGGAATGTGAAAATCTGAATTTGTGTAGGAGCACTGATATTCCATGGCCAACAATGGGTTTCCTAAGGCCTTGTCATTTCACATTGGCATGAGGTTTGGTTATTGCTGTTCTAAATGTGTATCTGAACCTGCCTCCCAGTGAACTTATTTGCAGCAGTGCTAACTTGTCTTCACATTCTTGCCAACAGTTCTAGTGGCCCACATCACAGTCTAGTTTATGTAGTCACATCACAGGTTTTGTGGAGGATTCAGCCTAAGTTTTGGTGATGAATTTCTGTAGACAAGAAACATATTGCTTTAAAAATTAAGAAGTTTGATTCTGTTTTGAATTTGGTTATCAAATGAATCTGAGCACATGACATTTCAATGCCGTTTGTCTTCTCAAATAGATTTACCTTCTAATGCATGTGATGACAGGACTTTGCTCATCAGCTAGAACATACATTTCAGAGGAGTTGTTACCTAAAATATTATCATAAGGCATAAGAAAACACATGATTTAAGTTGCCTTTCATGAACATAATTAAGAATTAATAAGCCAGTACCAGTGGCTAGTCCCCAGAATTTCCACTGTTTTGCCTTTTGTGACCTGTGTTATTAAAAGTCCATTATTTTTACAGACTTTATTAAATTGGATCTTATTAAAGCATTCTATATTTGCATTTGGTCTTTCATAATTCATTATTATTATGACATTTACTTTTTACCATCAGATCTGAAAACATATCATAAGCTACCCTTTTCTCTTGAAAGAAATGCTAATTTCAAACAGTCCTCTAATAGAAGAGAAAAGCTTTATCAGTTTTTTCATTTATTCTAGATCGTGTTAAGAATACTAATGCTAGACTTCAGTATGCTAATATCTTTGAGATTTTTTTGGTCAAAAGCTTAGAATTATTATTTTTATTCCATACTAAGTATGAAATTAGAAAATTTGCTACTATTGGAGAAAACATAATTCTAAAGTACAATTCTTGAGTCTAAACACTTGTGAAAATGTTGCTAAATCCTGTTTAAATTAGAATAATGATAGTTTAACTTTGTACCATGAAATATTTGTCCTATTTAAGAAATTATTTTCTCTTAAAATTCATTTTATTTGTTTTTCACGTGGTTTAGGGTAGTACAGGTTAGAGTATTTAAGGATCCCGTGCTGTCAACCCCAGACAGCAGGTAAGGTGTGCTGCCTGCTTTTCTGTATGATAATCATTTCTGTAATAGTAGAAAACTCAGCATTGCAAGACTTTACATATTGATATCAAACAAGCTGCTTAATTTTAACATAACTAATAAAACAATGAGTTTTTTGTTGAGGTACTAATAAATGTATTAAACTCTGAAATGAAACTTACTTTAAATTTTATCTCATTTTAGATTTCTGACAATGTGCAATAGACACTTTGGCAGTGTTGTTGCACAAACCATTCGGACTCAAAAAACAGATCAGTTTCCACTTTTTCTGATTATTATGGGAAAGCGATCATCTAATGAAGTGTTAAATGTAATACAAGGTAAAGTACATTTCTTAGGATAGTATAGTATCTTCTTGTGTATATGATAACCTTATAATATTTACCATCAAAACTGATAGTAATTTTTGTACTGGTGAATAATTTTGCATTTTAAAATATAGAATTTCCTTCAAAAAGTATAGGTACTATGAAAAACAAAATATGCTGTAGGAAAATCCAACAGAAACACCTTAATAAAATTGCACAGCCCTTGGGACATAGGATAATCATGTTAAATGTTCAGAATTGCTAAATTCTCTAAACTACCAATTAAGTTATAACCAGTTGTCAAATATGGCATTTCATGAATATATATAATATATACATATAGATGTCTTGCTGTGATGTTGATAAGTTGAAAGAAATGCTTATCTTTAGTTATCTAGAAAAACCTATGGCTGAATATTGTGAATGGAATTGTTTACAGTCACGGTCATTTCCCTCTATTTAAGTGAATCCATGTCTAGGCTGCAACTCTGAGGCATGAAGTTATAGGATACCTGTGAATTTAAACTTAAACAAAAAATTTAATCTTTATTTACATTCTTTATAAAAACAAAAAAATAAGTGAATGATTTTTTTCCTGTTACTCATTTACCTTAAGGATTCATATAAAATTTTGCCCTGTTCATGGCAAAGTTTAAATTGAAAACAATATCTCTTCTCTGCCACAGGGAAAAAGATAATGAAAATAAAATATTATAGTTGGTGGTTCTCAAAGTGTGGTCCGTGGTTCCCAGAGGTCCTCTACCCTTGCAGGGAATCCACAAAGTCAAAATTATTTTCATAATAGTAATAAGATTTTTTTTTTTTTTTTTTTTTTGCTTTTTACTGTTGACGTTTGTACTGGCTGCACAAAATCAATATTGTTTAAAAGCGCTGGCACCTTAGTATGAATCAAGGCCATGACACAAAACTATTCTAGTAGTCATATTCTTCACCTCGATATAAATGCAGCTAACAAAAGTATTACTTTTATTAAATTTTAACCCTTTTTATAATTTGTGTAACACAATGGAAGGTATGGCTAAAGCACTTCTGCATATCTAAGTAAAATGGCAGTCTCAAAGGAAAACATTTGTGTGGTTGCTTGAGCCAAACTAGTCATTTATTTTTATAGATCATCATTTTTTACTTGAAAGTGACTGACAAACTACACTTACACAAACTGGATATTTCCTTTCTCCAGAATAGCAAAGTGAGTCTGCCACATCAAGAAGGAGAACTGACAGTATCTGTTGCCAATGATAAAATTTGAGCTTTTAAGCAAAATGTCACATCTTTCATCTTTAGATTGATAGCTTATGTTAACAAATATAATTTTTTAATATATCTAATTAGGTGTAGTCGACATTCAGAAGAAATACATAACTCAGTGAACCAGTATTTCAAATGCCCAGTGCCTGATGTTATAAAATCACACTTAAGTAAAAGAGCCATTCAAAGGGCAAGATATAGACCAGTGGATCTTAATAAAGTACAAAAAGTTTATTGATACGGTTTCAGATTCCTCACGTAGCTCACCTTGAAGAAACATCCACTTGTCAGTTTGGATATATTAAGAAAGAATGTCTACAATTATCTATTAAAATACTTCTCACTTTTTTGTCTGCATATCTGTGTGACATCAGATTGGTTTCATAAATTTCAACCAAGACACGGTATATTATAATTGGTTTAATGTATATAGAAGTAGATATCAGAACCCAGTTGTGTACTGTTAAACCAGACATTAAAGAGATTTTCAAAAAATGTTAAAACAATGCCATTATTCTCACTAAACTTTTTTCTTTTGGAAAACAAAGTTATTTTTCATAAAAATATTATTTTTCATAAAAATATAATATTCATATTAATACATAAAGGCTTTATTTTGTCACTTAAGAAAATTAATTAAGTACATTTTAAATATTTATTTTAGTTTTAATTTTTAGCACAGTAAATGTTGATAACTATAACCACATGCAATTCTTTAGGAATCTCAGTATTCTTGAAGAGTATAAAGGGATTCTGAAACCAAAAAGTTGTAAAGCTACTGCAGTAGGCTATAAAGAAGAAATTTACTTTGAACTACTTTCTCATCGTAGATCATTAAGAACTTAGGTATAAAGTGCCTATAGTTCAGTTTGGCAGTGAGTCCTTACAGTTAACAGCTGAAGTATAGTTTATAAGCAGTAGTTTAAGCCTGGAAATTAATGGTCAGTATATAGTCATTTCTACACTATGGATGGTATTTTCCCATTGGTGATTTCAGTACCCTCCATAAACTATTCATGCCCTATACTTTGAGTCTTAGGCACTACAGTTTACAAATAAGAAATGTAAACCCAAAGATTTGCCTAGGAGCAAAATCTGCATTAAATATGATCCTAAACTTTTTGCCATTTATCATGTCTGTTACAAATAACCAGTGATTGTGTGTGTGCTGTGCACCAGGCCCTCCCTATGAGGGCCACTACAGAAGTAGTGTTATCTTCATTTTTCAGATAAGGAAATTGATCCTTAGAGAGCTTCACTTACTTATTTGTTCATTTGTTTATTAAGTGAATATTTGTTAAACCCTTCTCATGTGCTAGGTAATTTCTGGGTACTAGATCAAAGTGGTGGAACTAGGGTTATAACTATGATTACAAAACCAGTTTTGCAATCTCAGTGCCATGATACCACACCAACATAATATTTGTTCTCTAGGTGATTTATTGAGAAAGTAGGGCTGATGTGACCTAATTAAATCATTTTCTTTTGCTAAAGACTACAAGTGTTCTTTAACCCTTTGCTGTCAGCGGCCTTAAGGAAAATTGAGAAAAGGACCATTAAAAAATCAAGTTAGTCAAGTCCTGCTCTGGAAGAACACCAGCAAGAATACTTACTATTTGTTGTCTCATTAGTGGCCATTAATGAGACAAAAAGACCTCTCTTCTCAGGCCCTGGAGAAAGATAGACTCTTTGGGCTGTAGGTTTGAAAGAATAGACAAATTGCTATATCTCTCTGAAGCCTCATGGATTTCTTTCTTGCAGGTGCATCCAAAACAAATAACAGGACTTAATGCATTTAGGAAGTGGCACATGTGTACTATTTTTGTTATGGACTTGGACAGAGAATAAAATACCATTAAGGAATATTAAACATTTTAAATATCCTCTTCATAAAAATGACAATATAATCATTTGAAAACAACTGAAAAGGAGAAATATTACTTGGGCAAAAAAGGAATCAATTTATTTTCAGAACTTAAATTACTGTTTGTTTCACCAAAGAACTTTTAGAGATAGAAAATGATTCTAAGTAAACAGTGTATTGAAGTGGCAGAGAGGACAGGCTTAGAGTCAGACTCATGGTTTCAAATCTTAGCCCAACCACTTAACCAGCTTTATCTTGTTTGGCAAGTTACTTGTGCTTTCTAAGCCTCATTTTTCTTCTCTTTAAAATAAAAATCATAATGACACGTTCATAAAATTGTTGTACAGATTAAATG
Organism: Saccopteryx bilineata; assembly: GCF_036850765.1. NCBI lineage: Eukaryota > Metazoa > Chordata > Mammalia > Chiroptera > Emballonuridae > Saccopteryx > Saccopteryx bilineata. The sequence goes on from NC_089492.1 coordinate 251,235,211, forward strand.
AGATGATACATATCATGTGCTTAGCCTAATCACTGGCATATAGACAAATGAAAGTTGTTGCTAGTTAGTATTAAGTAGATATATTTTCATAACATGGAAGAACTTCTGACTCTTATGACTTGTACACTATTACTTATGCTGCTAAAAATATTTTTTTGTTCCCTAAAATCTAAATGTTCTGAAATTTTAGCTGACAATATACTACTTTACTCTTCCTCATTGAATATAAGAAACTTTTCAATGAAAACAAAAAAAATTTTAACTACATAATAGCATACTAGTTTGTACATTTTTTATTGTAGTTATTTCTTATGATTAATTCAGGAATGACTTCCCATTTTATAATAACTAATGTGAAGTTTGGTGATTTCCATGTGTTGCTAGGTAACACAACAGTGGATGAGTTAATGATGAGACTCATAGCTGCGATGGAGATCTTCACAGCCCAGCAGCAGGAAGATATAAAGGATGAGGTAAGGTGAAAGGTTAAGTAGACCTTTACTAGGATTTTGATGAGATAATTTGTCAAGTGATGATGCTTGCCTATGCCATAATTGATAAGTAAGGATGATGAAGATGTATTTCCAGATTAACAGGATTTTATGCCATTGAGTTTACTTTGCAGTCCATTCTTTTCATGACCCTATGACCTAGCAGTTTGTTTAACTTTATGGACATTTATACTTTGCTAGATTTGGCATGGTGACAGGAGGTCAATTTGTAGGAAATTAATTCCAAAACATGTTTCTGGAAGAAACTACCATCCAGGAAAATTTGTCCACTATGTGGGTTTTTCACTCACTTTTAAAGTACTTTTTTATTCTTTTTAAATATTGAGATTGATTAGCAATAAAGACATTTTACATTTGAACATGTTTTGAAGCACTGAGAGCCTGACCAGGTGGTGGTGCAGTGGATAGGGCATCAGACTGGGACATGGAGGACCCGGGTTTGAGACCCCGAGGTCGCCAACATGAGCGCGAGCTCATTGGGTTTGAGCAAAGCTCACCAGCTTCAGCCCAAGGTTGCTGGCTCGAGCAAAGGTCCACTCGGTCTGCTGTAGCCCCCCGGTCAAGGCACATAGGAAAGAGCAGTCAATGAACAACTAAGGTGCTGCAACGAAAAATTGATGCTTTTCATCTCTCTCCCTTCCTGTCTGTCTGACCGTATCTGTCCCTCTCTCTGACTCTGTCTCTGCCACAGAAAAAAAAAAAAAAAAAAAGCACTGAGAATTAGTAAAAAATCTCCAAAATTCTGAATTTTTTAGTCTTTTCAATGTTCAAAATTCAGATGATATAGAATACATGAGCATGGAACCTTAAATGAAATACTAATAACAGCAACACTGATAATGACAATGATAGTCAACACTTACTGAATATTTATAATGTGCTAAGCATTTTATATTTATCATCTTGTTTGGTCTTCAAAACAACCCTGTGAGGTTGTATGAATCAATCTGGAAGGAAACAGATAGCATTTTCAAGCTGAGTTATTTGAAAAGAGTTTAGTAAAGGAACTGTATAAAGATATGAGCAGGAATTATGGAAGTCAACAATGGATTGTACAGAGTCTAGCACTGTGATGGCGAACCTATGACATGCGTGTCAGCACTGACACGCGTAGCCATTTTTGATGACACGCGGCTGCATACCGCATGCCGAGAAGGACGTTTCATCCTCGGCTCCTGCACGGCCAGGTACAGTAAGTAGCCGGAGATAAAACATTTGCTATAGTGTAGACACTCTGTGCCAGAGGTTTGTAGACCAAAACAACAGAACTCTGGCACAGAGCATCTAGTTCTGAGACTTCCAGTTAGGCCGTTAGGGGATCTTTGACCTCACTTCTGGTCAGTGGAGCAGGGAGCAGCAGAATGCTGCGGGGGACGCATTTCTGGGGGCCCTGTGATCACCATTACCAGCAACCACATAACCATAGCAACCATCATCCAGTCTACTGTTCTGGGGTGTCGTGGATTTCGAATTGACCATCATTACTGAGATAAGTGAGGGGAAGGCTGGGAGAGGTGAGGGCCTGGACTATGGGTGCCATTTCCCGCCATTAGAAATAGTGGCAGCCATCTTAATTTACATGAGATGCAACTTGCAGAATTTCAAGACAGCATCTGGGCTCAGGTGTTTGTTGACTTGAGGTCAAAGCTTGAGAATCTGGAAAGGTGCCGCTTGGAGAATCAAGAGGAGTACCACTACGAACAGGAAATTTGGAGTGCCTGGAACCGATTGCCAGATACTTTTAGCACCCTGAAAAATATAGCAATGGCTTTACTCACAATTTTTCCCTCTACATACTTTTGTGAGACCTTATTCTCAGCGTTAAATAATATCAAAACCAACAAAAGAAACTGATTGACAGATGAAGTTAGTAGCGCTTGCTTGGGCTTGAAGTGTACAAAATACCAACAAAATTCAGCAACAAAAAAGTCACTAATAGGCAGGTTAGTTAAAGAATTCCTCCTCCCCCTCACTTATCTTAGTTCATGGCAACCCACACAAGTTAAATAATATCAAGACCAACAAAAGAAACCGACTGACAGATGAGCAAAGAAGTCACTAAGCAGGTAAGTTAAATAATTAGTTTTTGGTTTATTAAATATAGTTACATATTACAATTATACATTTTTGTTATTTAAACTATAAATATCGCAAAATTATGGGTTTTTTCTCAAAGTGACACACCACCTGAGTTATGCTTGGTTTTTTGGCGAATTTTGACACACCAACCTCAAAACATTGCCCATCACTGGTCTAGGAATAAACAGCCATTACCGTCCCTGTGCTTGAAGCCCTGCGAAGGGAAGGTGGTATATGGAGAGGATAACTTCTGATAGAGGGATACAGCCAGCCCTTGGTGACCTGGTAGGGAAGAAACCAGGGAATAGCTTTACTCTCCTTCCACACTCTCATCTCCTGCTAGTACCCCGTTAACCTAATTCATTAGAACCTCCGTGAACAAAAGCTAGGTACAACATGGATACTGAGGGGCAAAAGGGAGACAATCTAACAGACTGGTATTATTATCTATTATCTCTACTTTTCAAATGAGAATACTGAGAATCAAAAAAGTTAATTTGCCCAAGGTCATATAGCTGGTGGACCTACAATAATCTCAAGTAGTCATTAGGGCTTTATCAATCAAGAAATTTCTAGCTTTTAAGATAAAATAAGAAGCAAATGATAACAGGTATTTATAAAATTACTCTTTTTAATTTTGTTTCTTTTTAATTTAATTACAAAGAGATTTCTATAGAACATATAAGGGAGAGTTTGATTTCTGAACAATGATGAAAGATTTCCAGGTATAGTGAATGTTTCCAGTACAATACCCTTTATCTGTTGCAAATGGGAAACGTAGACAATTTTAATGTAACCTTGTACTATTGTATTCTACTTTACTTGTTTGTCTTTCATAAGACTGAGTTTGTTAGAAGAATAAGGATTATACCGTATTTGCATTTGTAACTCTGTTCCCTGACAGTATACTTAGGAGTAGGCACTTTAATAAATGTTTTTTAAATGATTGGGTAAATGAATACTTGGAAGAATTTACATGAAAAAAAGGTACTTAAAAAATAATACTAGAGCCTGACCTGTGGTGGCGCAGTGGATAAAGCGTTGGCCTGGAACGCTGAGGTCACCGGTTGAAGCCCCAGGCTTGCCTGGTCAATGCACAAATGGGAATTGATGCTTCCTACTCTTCCCCTCCCCTTTGCTCCCCTCTTTTCTCTCTCTCTCACTCTCACTCTCATTCTCACTTCTCTCTAAAAAATAGTCTTTAAAAAAATAATACTTGATTACAATGATATAAAACCTGACATGTCCACACTAACAAATGTGAAAATTTGGAGTGTTATAAGTAGTTTGCAGTTTTAATTCTCATTAGATATCTTATGTTGCTGTAAAAATGTTAAGTTTGTAATTTTTCTTAATTCTCTTTCATTTCTCTGAAAGGTAATCAGGTATATGGTAGAAAGATGTTTATCTGTTACTCTATAAATTGACAGTGACATTTCAAAATAATGAAGTACTGTACTTAGTTAGGAATTTGTAGTAATAGGTGTGTTGCCATTTAAGATTATTATACTTATCCTAAAATAGTCATTGATTAACAATAATTTGCTAAACACATTCTTCAGCCATTTGAATGTTGAGTCTCATTAGTACTAGATCTACAGATTATGCTGTAAAATAATATGAGTGCACATTATTTGCATGCATACTCCTAGTTCATTCTTTCCTCTTAATTTATGTTTCTCATAATTCATTGGTAAAGAAATTTACTTTAATTCCTTTAATATTTAGCACAAAATTGAATATGAAGGTTACAGGAAAAATCCCATGCTCCATATAATTGAAATTTTAATTGAAATTTAACTGCAAAAGATAAGGATTTCTCTTTGTTTTTAAGAGTGCCTTCATGAAAATTATCATTCAGGCCTTAAGTAGAGAATTCCTAAGAAAAGCTCTTCTGAGTTTAAAGACTTCTCTTGGAAAGACTATACATAGTTCATAATGACTTGGTATCTGCCACGTGTATGTGACAAGAAGCACTGTTCCTTATAGTTGTGAATTTGCCTTCAAATAAGACATCTTGAACTCCCAGTTAAAATAAAATTCCCGAACAGGTTTGGAGGATGGCTTCCTAGGCCTCAGTTTATTTAAACTTAACCAGTTATATCCATTACTTCCATGATTCTGTTGTATTAGTGCAGCCTAAGATACTCATACTATATAAAACGTTTATTAAATAAAACTGAGTCCATTCTTCAGTGGCCCAGACTGGACTAGCCTTTATATCATTAATTGTTCTATCTCTAACCAGGAAGTATACATTATATGAACCTCTATTTTGACAGAACTGCCTATAGCTTTTTCATAGACATTTTCATTAACAATATGTTTGGTTTTTAAGTGTTTACTGAGCATTTATCAAGTATATAGCCCTGGGCTAGGTCCTGGAGACACAGGTACTTTGCTGCAATGAGGGGCTATTGGCAACAAAAGGATAAGGAGGAAAGCAATTGTCACTACATGACAATAGCTACAATCTACAGTGGTACCTTGACACCCGAGTTTAATTCGGTTCATGGCCAACCTCGTGACTCAGTTTGCTCGTGTGTCAAATCCAATTTTCCCATTTAAATTAATGGGAATACAGTTAATCTGTTCTGGCCCCCAAAAACCACACGAATTTTTTGTTTTATATGCTTTTAAATAAGAAAATGTACTTTATAAATAATAAATACATATACACATACACACATACACATAATAAGAAAGAATGTAAAGAAATAAACTGGTTTATAAAGTGTATTTACCTTCAAGGTCAGGCGAAGATGCTGGCGGAGGGGGAAAGACATTAGCATAACAATTGCTCTTTTACAAACTTATTTGGCCAACATTCCACCCCTTTTGCTCACTTTGCAATTCACACCACAGGCATTCCTGTGCAAGGAATTAGGCACATCACATAAACAAATTAGAGCAACAGCATAAGTCATACAATTTCAACCAGACCTGCTCCCCCCTCCATCAGGGTCTCTCATATTGTCCAAAAGCCACATGTCCATCCAACAAAGAAGCTGATGCCCCCTCTGGTCACAGTCCAAGAGTCAGTTCACACACATGAGGCCTCAGGCCTCCCCCCCTCATCCCTGCCATCCTGGCAGCTCTTAAGATGCTACCCCAAGGGGGAGCACATGGCAATGGCAGCCAACATTTCCACCTCTGCTCCAGAGAGCATGCTGCCATCCACCCTATGTCCCATAATCATAGCAAACCTACCAGGGGCTTAGTAGGTACTCTTTGCTGCTGGGCTTTTACCTTCTGGAGTCTTTGAATGGCAGCTTCATCCCCAGTCTCCTCATCCTCAGAAGAGGAGCTAGAAACACCTGCTCCCACTGACTCAGAGCCACTCCACCGGCTAAGCATGGCTCCAGCTTAGGCTTCTGTGGCTGCCAGCTCTCCACAACTTCCAGGGCAAACTGCAACTCATGAATCTGTAATTCCTTCTCCAGATACTGCTCTCTGGTTCCACAACCAGGAGAACCTAATCTGGTTTTTCGTAGAATCAAAGGTCCCCATGAGTCTCAGTCACCTCTGGTTCCCCATCTGCACACCTCCCTTCTCCTCTCTGCACAAACTGGCGTCTCCTTTAGCACCCTCCCATCTTGGCTTCTCTCTCTTTCCCTGCTGTCGTGAACCAGCACAACTAGTAATTCCAGGTCCTGAGTGGGAAAGGCACGGAATTAAGAGAATACACTTAAAGAATTAAAGAATGGGTTCGGGAGGGCTCTGCAAAGCTGATAGCAGAAACAGAGCTTGCTCAAAAAACACATCTTTGTTTATAGGACAAAATGGGCCATTAGCAAATCAATGAGATCTCTGATTACATTTCCAAGGCAACCCAAGAATTTTACCAAGTACAGAAAACCCCCACCATACATAACATCTTAACTTTACACAAAACAGGATAGAAGAAACTTGCCTTCAGTCTTTCCGGGCGACTTGGGGGTAGGATGAGTATCAGCTAACATGGAGGTTTGGGGAAGGGCTTAGCCTTTTGTAACTTAATCGGGCAAGTGAGGTGGGGGGGTTGGGCAGACTGTCAGCTTACAGCCAGTTCCGCACACCTCAGTCCCCCAAAAATCTAAACTGCAAAAACCCTGTTGGTTTTTCGGTCCCTAACCACCCTGCCATCTCGGGTCCTCTTTCAGCACTCTGCATCCTCTGCTCTTGCTCTGCCATCATGGCTTCTTCTCCTTTTTAAAACTTTTCTGGCACCAAAAACCTCTCCTCCAGCCAATATTAGCATAACAATGGCCATTCCCAAGCAGGAAGATACCTTTTCCTGTACCAGTTGGCCATCTACATATCTTCTTTGGAAAAGTGTCTATTTAAATCCTCTGACCATTTTTAAATTAGATTGGTTTGTTTGTTTTTGTTTTGTTTTGTTTTGTTTTTTGCTATTGAGTTCTATCAGTTCTTTTTATATTTTGGGTATTAACCCCTTATCAGATATGTCATCTGGAAGTATTTACTTCCTTTCAGTAGGTTGCCTTTTCAGTTCATTGGTTTACTTTGCCATGCAGAAGCTTTTTAGTTTGATATAGTCCCACTTGTTTATTTTTGTTTTTATTGCCTTTGCTTTTTGGTGTCAAATCCAAAGAACCATTACCAAGACTTAATGTCAAGGAGCTTACCACCTATGTTTTCTTCTAGGAGTTTTATAGCTTCAAGTCTTACATTCAAGACTTTAATTCATTTTCAGTTGATTTTGTGTATGGTGTAAGATAGTGTTCCACTTTTATTCTTTTGTGTGTGGATGTCCAGTTTTCCCAGCACAATTTATTGACAAGACTTTCCTTTTCCCATCGTATATTCTTGGCTCCTTTTCCCATTTATATACTTGGCTCCTTCGTTATAAAGTAATTGAGCATATATGCGTGGGTTTATTTCTGGGCTTTTTATGTTATTCCATTGATGTGTCTTTTTTTATGCCATTGCCGTACTGTTTTGATTACTATAGCTTTGTAATATATATACTTGGAAATCAGGAAGCATGATGCCTCCAACTTCGTTTCTCTCTTTCCAAGATTGCTTTGGCTATTGGGGGTCTTTTGTGTATGAATTTTAAGATTCTTTGTTCTATTTCTGTAGAAAATGTCATTGAAATCTTGATAGGGATTTTATTGAATCTGTGAGTTGTATGGACATTTTAGCAATGTTAATTCTTCCAATCTATGAGCATAAAATATCTTTCCATTTATTTGTGTCTTCCTCAATGTCTTTTGTTTATAGTTTTAAGTGTACAGATGTTTTACCTCCTTGGTTACATTTATTCCCAAGTATTTTATTTTTCATGCAGTTGTAAGTAGGGTTGTTTTATTAAGTTCTCTTTTGTTTTTAGTGCAGGCAAACAACAAATTTTAATATGTTGATTTTGTAGCCTGCAACTTTACTGAATTTATGGATTAGTTTTGACAATATTTTGGTGAAGTCTTTAGGATTTTCTACATATAATATGTCACCTTCAAATAGTAACAGTTTTACTTTTTCTTTTGCAATTTATTTTTCTTGCCTAATTGCTCTGGCTAGGACTTCCAAAACTATGTTAAATAAAAGTAGCAAGAGTGGGTATCCTTGTCTTGTTCCTAATTAAGAGGGAAAGCTTTCAGCTTTTCACTTTTGAATACAGTGTTAGATATGGGTTTGTCAAGTATGGCCTTTATTATGTTGAGATACATTCCCTGTATACCTAATTTGTTGAAAATTTTATCTGAAATGGATGTTGAATTATGACAGATGCTTTTTCTGTATCTATTGAGATGATTGTGTGGTTTTTATCCTTTATTTTGTTAATGTGGTATATTGTATTGATTGATTTGTAGATGTTGAACCATCCTTATATCCCTGGAATAAATCCCACTTGATCATGGTGTATGATCTTTTTGAAGTATTTTTTAATTTGGTGTGGATTTTCACATTTATATTTATCAAGGATATCAGCCTGTAATTTTAATTTCTTGTAGGATCTTTGTCTAGTTTTGGTATCAGGGTAATGCTGGCCTTGTAAAATGAGTTTGGAAGTGTTTTCTCCTCTCATTAATTCTTCTCTAGATGTTATAGAATTCACCAGTGAAACCATCTGGTCCTGGAATTTAGTTTGTTGAGAAGTTTTAATTACTAATTCAGTCTCTTTACTCTAGTAATCAGTCTGTTCAGATTTGCTACTTCATCCTGATTCATCATAATAGGTTGTGTGTTGTTAGGAATTTTTTCATTTCTTCTAGGTGATCTAATTTGTTGATGTATAATTCATGTTCATAGCAGTCTGTTATGATCCTTTTTAGTTCTGTAGTGTCAGGAACAACATCTCTTTTATTTCTGGTTTTATTTCATTTCTTATTTCTTAGTCTAGCTAAAGATTTATCAATTTTATTTATATTTAGAAAACAGCTGTTAGTTTCATTGATCTCTTCTATTGTCTTTCTAGTCTCTATTCATTTGTTTCTGCTCTGATCTTTGTTATTTTCTTCCTTCTGCTAAACTTGAGGTTTGATTTTCTGTCTCCTTTGAGATATAAAGTTAGGTTATTTGAGATCCCTCCTGTTTCTTGATGCATGCATTTATCGCTATGAACTTTTCTCTTAGAAGTGCTTTTGCTGCATCACATATGTGGAATGTTGTATTTTTATTTGTCTCTAGGTGTTTTTTATTAATCTTTTGATTTCTTCTTTGACTCATTGGTTGTTTGGTAGCATGTTTAGTCTCCATATATTTGTGAATTTTCTAGTTTTATACAATTGGGTTGTGAAAGATGCTTGATATGATTTCAATCTTAATGTATTAAGACTTGTTTTGTGACCTATACATGCCATGGAAAACAATTTGGCAGTTCCTCAAAACATTAAACATAGAATTATTACACTACCCAGTAATCCACTTCTAAGTACATACCTAGAAGAATTGAAAACATAGACTCATATACTTGTACACAAATGTTTGTTGCAATGTTATTCACAGTAGCCCAAAAGTGGAAATGATCCAAATGACCGTTAACAGGTGAATGAATAAACAAATGTGGTCTGTCCATACAAGAAATACTATTATCCAGTCATAATAAAGTTTGAAGTACTTATATGTGCTGCAACTCAGACAAACCTTGATGACTGTAAAATGAAAGATGCCAGACACAAGAGGCCAAATATTGTATGATCCCATTTGTATGACATATCTTGAATAGGAAAATTCATAAAAACAGTAGCATGGAGCTTACCAAGGATGAGGATATGGAGTGGCTTGGGGTTTTATTGTTTAGTGGGTATATAGTTTTTTTGGGGGAGTGATGAAAATGTTATAGAACTAGATAGTGATGATTATTTGTAAAACATTGTGAATATTTGATACTACTAAATTGTATATTATGTATATTTTACCATTTAACATAAGAAAACACAGACAATGCATGTCAATGTTCAGTACTTTTAAGTACAAAGAAGTGACAAATTGCTGTGGGCTGGCAGTATGAGTAGTTGATTCTTGGGCTCAGTACTTGCTAGACACTACTGAGAACTAACAGAGTGGAAAAAATTCAAGCTCTGCTCTCATGAGCTTTAAACATGAGCATTTTATTACTCTATATTTAAATTATAAACTTTTACCTCTTAGGGAATCAAAGATGTAAGTTGAAATACATTAAAGGAGTGAACAAGCAGGTAGTGAATGTATGCTAATGCCAAGCACTTTCTGTAACTAATCTCTTTTAGGTTTCTTCATTATCTTAGGAGATGGTTATTGTCCCCATTTTATTGAGGAGGAAACCAAGGCTTTTAGAAGTTAAATAAATTTTCCAAAGACATACAGTTATGTCAAAACCAAAATAAACACATATATTTTGCATACATCAGGATTCCTTATAAAGCTGAGTAACATGTATATTTAAAATTCATGGGACAAACTGAAGCAGTCCTGTTACCATGATTAGGTAGAACTGGAGTGGGTTGACCTGACAAGTAGGTCAGACAATCTCAGATTCCCAAATATCATATTTACTTGAATAGAATAAGAAAGTTTGTCATAACTGTCTACTCTTGTGTATGAAATAATTATTGCTCACTGTTAAAGAGTTATGTCCACACCTGTTTATTTACATTTGTTGTTCTTAAAGTGCCTACTGATGGATCTATTCATCCATGCTTGACACCTCAGAGTAGAAGTTAATAATTTGTCATGTATGAAACTAATGTAAAGAGATTTATGACAACTTTGGCATTACAATTCAGCACACCTGTTCAGAGCCAGCCCTTCACATTTTTTCTTCCTTTGCCTGAGGTGAAGATTTCTTCATGGATTACAGTAACACTTTTTGACAAGCTTAGACTGGGTGGAGCTGCCTTGTAATGACAGAACACAATTGATGATATCTCAGTAATGCATTCTTTTTTGATTTGGGCTGTCAACATTTATTACTGTTAAGGCGCTCATCGTTAAATAGCTGGCCCAACCTGTCCACTTTTTGTTTTTATTAGCAGTAGAGTCTAACAAAGTATGTTTACTTTCTAAAAACACAGTGTTTGCTAGCTTTGGGGGAAATACACCTCGTTATTGTATTTCCTTTTATGTACCATTGTTTTAAAAGTAGCTATCTTAGTGTTCTCCAAATAAAAATTAAAACCTCTACTTCTTCCAAAGCCTCCTCAAGTGGAAGCTGAGACCTTCCCTCAGTCATAAAACTAATAGGCACCTAAGGAAAAATGTTAACTGAAACTCTCTTAAGGCATATTCTTTAAAAAATTTTTTTGAAGAAACAATTCTTGTCTTAAATATTACACTACCTAAATCTCTTATCTTTGGAGACAGTCACTTCTTTGGTGCTTCCCCTCCCCCCCCCATCCCCCCGGCAGTCTATGACTGTGTTTATGAGAGGGAACTTGGTCATTCTGCCTTTACCTTGAATTTGTGTGCTGTGCCAGATAGAGGGCTTCCACTGATTGGTTTTTTTTTATTGTTGGTTGTTTTTAAAGTCTGAGGGACATTACTTTTCTTTGAGGAACTTTTTAGAGTGAAAAGGCTAAAGTATATTCTTACAAAAGTAGTTTCTTATGTGACATAGAAGACATTAGAAGGAGTGATCCTTATAATCAGGAGAGACTTCTCTGAAGAGGTAAGATTTGACTTCATGCTGGAAACTACAAGACAGATTGTGTGTGCAGAGAAAGTATGAGCAAAAGAATGAAGAAGTTGTAGGCGAGTTGGCCCAGCTTATAAAAAGCAGAGAATTGTATAGAAAAATAGCAGGAGGAGAAATTCAATTGCCTACCATTAGGGTTTTTGTTTTGGTTTGGTTTGGTTTTGGTTTTGGTTTTGGTTTTGGTTTTGGTTTGACGTGAGGGGAGGGGAGGGGAAACAGTGAGGCAGAATCCCACATGTGTCTACTGGGATCCACTCGGCAACCCCATCTAGGGCCAATGATTGAATACCAAGCTATTTTAACACCTGAGGCTGGTGAGCTCCAACAGAGCTCTCCTCAGCAACAAGGGCCACTCTCAAACCAATGGAGCCACTGGCTGCAGGAGGGGAAGAGGCAGAGAAAAGGAGAGAGTGACAGGGAAAAAGCAGGTGATTGTTTCTCCTGTGTGTCCTAACTAGGAATAGATCCCAGGATATCCATATGCCAGTCTGACACTCTATCTGCTAAGCTACTTGCCAGGGCTCCATTAATATTTTTAACAAGTCGCCTTTCCTTTTCAAATTACTTTTCTCTGATTTGATTCTTCTCATGGGGGGGAGGGGGTTTGAGAAATATTTGGTACTTGTCTCCCAGTTACAAATTTGCCTCGACTCCAGTTACCCTTTCCAATTACTTATCATGCCACCAAATGGGCAGTTGCAATATAGTAAGAAAACACAGCAATAGCAAAAAGTACAAAGTGCAGACATGGCACAAAGAAGACTTCTTAGGGAGGAAACATTGAGTCTTAAAGGAAGATATCTAGAAGTTCACCAGATAAATCACTGTTAATTCATTATTTTGGCCCTTAAACCTACACATTTTTATTAAGGACCTGTTATATGCCCACATTGTGCTAAGTACTAATAGATATAAAGGATGACACAGTCCTTTAGATATTCAATGACATGAAAACAAAGGATCCCAGTATAATAATAAAATTCCCATGATGGGAGTATAGGCAGGGTGTTAAATCTGCCTATCAAAATTAGAAAGACCTCACCAGGGAAAATTATTTTAAGCTGAAAGGGGGGAGGCAACATTTTAGTAGCTAGATTTGTAGAGATGTATCTTCTAGAAGAAGGACGGGTACTTTTCCAGTAGATGGCTAGAGTGGAAGACATCATCAGCCAAAAGACGCATTATACTGGACGGAGTAAAAGTAGGTTTATAGTTGTCAGTACATGAAACACAGTTTATTTTGTATTGTTATTAATTATAGTATTATTTTCCATATGAACAACTGTAAATCTACTTTGCCCCACCCTGTATAATTAACTAGAGACGACTTGGTTAATTAGGAAGAGTCTAATTTCAGATTAGCTATTTCACTTCAATAGTAGCCACATATACTTCCCATTTCCCATTATGTCTGTTCTGTCTTTGCAGACCAGTTTTACCATAAAGCTCGCCAAAGTCAGTCAAGGCAAAGAAGAAATGATTCTCCACACTTCACACTACTAAATGGTTGTTGTTGTTGTTGTTGTTGTTACCAAAGTCAGTCAAGGCAAAGAAGAAATGATTCTCCACACTTCACACTACTAAATGGTTGTTGTTGGTGGTGTGTGTGTGTGTGTGTGTGTATTTTAATATCTGGACATACAAAGGAAAACATCCTAGAGAAAATTTTAGCAGACTAGAGAGAACTATTTTAATAGAGGAGTTGCTTTTGGAATTCTCAGCTGTACCTGTTTTATTGAAGCAATTCACTCCTCATGTGTTAAAATACTGTCACCAGCTTTGCACAGCTTTGGGACCTTGGACTAAGGATGCTAAGGTATTCTGATAGAGAATAACAGGAACTCACATCCATTGCTGATGGGAATACAAAATGGTTGAGCCACCCTATAAAACAGTTAGACAGTTTCTCATGTAGTTAAACATACATTTAACACATGCCCCAGCAATCTCATTTTTATTAATTCCAGAAAAATGAAAGCTTATATTCACACAAAAACCTGTACATGAATGTTCTATTTATAATGGCCAAAGCTGGAAACAACTGACATGTCCTTCATTGTGTTTCAGTTCACCTTCAGTTACATGCATGCAGTGGAATATACAGCAATAAAAAGGAACAAACTATTGATACTTAAATGTATTACAGTGGCATTATGCTTAGTAAAAGAAGTCAGTCTCTAAAGGGTACACAGTATATAGTTTTTGTTTGTTTTTTGTGGCAGAGACAGAGAGTCAGAGAGAGGAACAGATAGGGACAGACAGATAGGAAGGGAGAGAGATGAGAAACATCAATTCTTCGTTGTGGCACCTCAGTTGTTCATTGATTGCTTTCTCATATGTGCCTTGTCCAGAGGGCTACAGCAGAGCAAGTGACCCCTTGCTCAAGCCAGCGACCTTGGGCTCAAACTGGTGAGCTTTGCTCAAACCAGATGAGCCCATGCTCAAGCTGGCGACCTCGGGGTCTCAAACCTGGATCCTCCACATCCCAGTTCAACACTGTATCCACTGCGCCACTGCCTGGTCAGGCCACAGTATATAGTTTAATTGTATCATGTTTTTAAAAAGACAAACTATAGGGGTGGAGCACCAGTCAGTGGTTGCTAGGAGTTAGGCATCAGGAGAAAGTCCTGAGGAACAGCACCAGGGATTTTGGGGGATGGGGGACTGTTCTCTATCTTATTCTAGTGGTGGTTACATGTATCTATACATATGTTAAAATTCATAGAACTATACACCAAAAACAATTTTACTATATGTTCACTTAAAAATAAGATTAAAAGCAAGGAAAATAAATAGTTTATAGAATTGACTTATAGTCTTTAGCAAAAGTGTTTTTGTGTTTTTATTTGTATTGCTAACTTTGTGTGCCTATAATAATAGCTAACATTTATTGAATTCCTATTCTTAGGCATAAGACTGGGCTACTTACATTCCTACCATAATTCTTCAAGACAGGTTTTATTATACCTATTTGACAGAAGAGGAACCTGTGGCATAGCACAGTAAATAACTTTCTCAGATCAGATACTAATTAGAAAATTTTTTTCTATATAGCAGTTAGCATGACACTAAATTTAGTGATATAAACTGCAGCCATTGTAACATCAGTTCTCAAGTGTGGTATAGTGGCTAGTAGCATCACAGTCACCTGGGGAGTTTCTGTAGGTTTTTTTGTTTGTTTGTTTTTGTTTTTTAATTGATTGAGAGTCTTCCATACCGTCATCCATAGTGGCTACACCAATTTACCTTTTTAAAAAATTATTCTATGTATTTACGCTAGAAAAATACTACTTAAATTCTGTTGTTCATAAAGCTCTTATATCATGTGCATGTGTTTATATTTTATTTTATTTATTACTTCAACAGTTGTAAAGTGTTTACCTTGAGAAAAAGATAGAATAACTGTACATAAAATGCAAAGAATACAACCTGTGAAATCAGGTATAAGTGAGACAAAGTAGTCCCGAACTAGTTTATTCATACAAAGCACTAGAACTATTCATCTTTGCAACCAGCCCAAAGTATTTGTGAATGCCTCTTATCTGGGAAGGGGGTGAAATCTATACAGCTTTTTTTTTTTTTTTTTAGTAAGAGAGAGACAGACAAGGACAGACAGGAAGGGAGAGAGATGAGAAGCATCAACTCATAGTTCCAGCACCTTAGTTGTTCATTGATTGCTTTCTTATCTGTGCCTTGACCAGGAAGGAAGGACCTTGCTCAAGCGAGTGACCCTTTGGGCTCAAGCCAGCCACCATGGGGTCATGTCTATGATCCTGCACTCAAGCTGAAGACCTCAGGGTTTCAAATCTGGGTCCTCAGAGTCCCAGTCTGATGCTCTATCCACTGTTCCACTGCCTGCTCAGGCCCTATACAGCTTTTTAATCCAAATAATAATTTTAATGTATAGCTATAGCTATCTAATTATTATTTACTAAGAGACTGAACTACAGAATTTCACTTGGAAAGTCAGGACCAGCCAATCATGGAGAACAATCCTTCATATACTTAAGAGCCCTTTCATATTTGCTTCTCAGAATGATAGCCTCTTTCAAGGAAGGAACTAACAAATACCTGCCCACTCACTCTCTCATTCCATGTTGGAAGAACTACATATTCCCCATCCATGTGCTTTCTCTTTAACCACCAAACATGAGTTAGCTGGTAAAATGCTTGCTCTGAATTTCAATCCAATAAAAATCCTTTCAGTGCGTGCCTATCGTGTGCCAAGCTATACTGGGTAACACAGTTTCTACCCTCAGAGAACTGCCACTTATCTCTAACAATGAAACCTCAGTACATGAAGCAATTATTGAATCATTAGGTTCAAAGCAGGGAGATGTAGTCCATAGACAAGTGGAATAGAAGGAAGTGAGTTTGCAAGATTAAGAGATGAGAGTAGACAAGAGGAATCTGAATGGAGATATGCTTTGAATTAGGCCCTGGGTAATTGGAAGAGAGTCCTTGCTTAAAAGTATCTCATTGTCTCATTAGAGCCAACTAAAAGTTAATAGTTAAGAGCTTATAGTGCCATATTACCTGAGTTCAAATCCTAGCTCTGCCACTTAGCAGCTATATAACCTTAATCTCTTTGTGCCTCAGTGTCTTCAATTAGTAATTATTTAATAGCATTAAAGCAGTTGATACATGTAAGTGCTTAGATTCATACCTGGTATCTAGTAAGTACTTACAAAATACTTTCTATAATAATAACATAAACTGAGTTTGGGAGGATGAGTAGGAAGTAATAATTTGGATTAAAAAGGAAGTACATTGGGGAAAACATGGAAATGTGATAAGCATGTAGACGTAAAATGACCTGGGACATATGGGCAATAAGAAGTAATTTAGGAGGACAAGAAGGAGGTGTTGGTAGAAGGAAACCAGCAGAGAAGGGGCTGTAAACGTACATTGGAGACACATTTTGAAGGTACTTCTATGCTCTGCTGTAGAGTTTAAACCTTAAACTCTAGGCGTGAGTAGCCATCACTTCTTTTAAGCAGGAAATGACATGATTATATAAATATTTGTAATTTAGGAAATAATTCTGTTGACTGTGCTATCTGCTTATCACTTTGTTCATATCTTTATGATAGGTGCTGTAATTTATCTTTTTTTTATTTTTGAGGTACAGTGCTTTTCAAAGTGTGGTCCACTGACCACCCATTTACAAATTACAGGTTTTTTGAGTTTCCATGCTAGACCTACTACTGAATCAGAATCTGAGATCGGCTAGATAATCTGTTTTCACTAATTTTCTGTAAAACTAGTGTTTCCTATGTACCTTAAATTTGAGAACCATTGGTTTAGTAAAAAGTACATAGGCCTTAAAAATAGATAGATTTAAATATTAAACCTGATCCAGTCCCTGACAAGCTGTATACGACAGGCAAATTACGTAGCCTCAAGTTCAAGTCTGTTTATGTCAAATGGAAATAATAATACCCTACAAGAAACAGTGTGTGTAAAATGACTAATCCATAATAGATCCTCATATTTATTGACTTCCTTTCCAAGCTTATACTTTTATCTCCTACAATTAGTGAGAAAAGGAGATTATGTCTTATACTCATCCTACTGTTTCCAGTTTCTAACACAAAGCCTAACATATAGTAGGTATGCATACATGTATTATAAATGTATAAATGAATTAATGAATGAATTTTACAGGGAGGGACCAGAGGTCAGGAGACCTATTATGAGACTAATGCTATAGTCTAAGCTGGAGATAACAAGGGTCTGAACCAGAGGCATCATGCTTGAAGAATGTGGTTTTATTCTAGGTTACCAAGCAGTAAGAAGATTTTCTCTGGGTTGGGATAGCCATAACATAAACTCTCACAAGCTAAGCCTGCTTCCTCTAAAGCAGACACTTAAACAGCAGTCCATCATGTGAAACCCTGCCACTAAAGAAATTAGCAAACCAGTCTTAAATCCAGCTTTTCAACTCACTCCCACATACCACTCTATCCAGATGAAAAAGAACCTTTTCTAAACACCTCCACCGGAAATTCCAGAGACTTACACTCTAGCAAAGCAAGACAATCTTAGGACTTGGAAATTACTAGCTACTTGTGAATTCGTCTCTCTGTTTTTTATAGCCCTATGATGGACTATCTTGAAATGTCTCTGTTTAAAATTTTTGTTAACTAGAGTTTAAAATGTAACCAGATTTCTAACACTTAGGCTCAGTCTTTGATATAATAGGTATCAAACCTGGTGTTTTTCGGTATGTAACTTGAAAGAATGTTGAGTGTCGGGTTTGCCATAATCCTATTTCACTGTTTTTGAGCAGTTCATTAATGATTTTACAGGCAAATCAGTTTAACAGATATAAATATATAATGCAAATTCTCACTCATTAGAATTTCTAAGGACCTATGAAGGAAGTACCAGGCACTGCTTGGGACTTGGGACATAGAGCTAAAAAAAAAAAAAAAAGGTCTCTTCTTTTTGTATAGGGTCTGAAAAGAAAAATAAACATGTAAAAAGGTAATGACAACACTGCAGGATAATACAAGGCTGGTGTTACCTGTACAGTCATCCCTCACCATATCACGTTTCACTTTCTGCAGTCTCATTGTATCGCAGATTTTTAAATTGTATACTGTATATCTAATTTTGTATCACGGACTTTTCACTGTATCACGGGATTTTGCGGTACAAATATTGATCGACTTACACCTATGCAACCTACAACCATTCGACTTTACGACCACAATTGCTAGCCACGACTGCTCTGCATCTGGCAGCACAAGTGTTGCCCAGCTGGGCGTATGACAATGCGGACCAGCTTCCGGCAGCACTACCATCTCCGCGTGCACCATTTCAACTGTTATCCCAGACTCGGTACAGCAATTTGTGTTTTGTGTCTTGGATATTTTTCATCAAACCCCTCCCAAGATGTCTACCAAGAGGAAATTGTCTTTGCAAATATTAAACCAGTTGTACTGGTAATGCAGTGTTTTACTTAAACCTGACTAATGTAAAAATAAAATGGTGTAGAGGTGATACAAATGGCATAAAATAAAAAAGAAAATTATGATATATAACAATAATGAAAGAAAATTATGATAAAATATGACTTAAAGATCTTTATAACATCATTTCACAGTACTGTACATATAGCCTACTCAACTTACGACCAAATTGTGTTACAACCAGTCTGTCGGAACCAATCGTGGTCGTAAGTCAATTACTAGCTGTATATAGGTATTTTTATATATTCATTATTTTAATTTTTGTGGTAAAATAAGCATTTTCTAGTCTAAAAAAATTGAAAATATTAAAAATATAAAATATTAATTAACACAAAAGAATATTAAATCAAAATACATAGCATAGAATTTTATATGTCGTTAAAATTACATAGGTTTAAGAGTGTAGAAAGTGTTTAAGAGCTTAAGAAGTACTTATAAGAGTGTGGGAAAGGTTTATAAGAGTGTAGGGAGGGTTATAAAGCCTTAAAATATATATATATAAATAATAAAATAAATATAAGGTCACTACTTTGCAGATTTTCACCTATTGCGGGGATTCTAGAACCTAACCTCCACAATAGACAAGGTACCACTGTCTCCCTTCCTTACCATCTTGCTCTTCTCTATGGAGAGTCCATTCGTAATAAAAGAAAATAAAACCTATATTTGTTTTTCCTGTTCATTTCTTGCAGCAAGTGAAAATAGTATGTTCCTTGCAGCAAATGGAAATAGTGTATTCCAAGTGAAAATCATTCCATGACTATCTCGTACACTGATCCAAGGACTCTTTTTTTAATGTCTGGAAGGAAGAAAATTTAGGAGGGGAAAAACACAATGAGCATTTAGGTTGAAGAGAAGTGAAATGACAGAAAGCTCTAGATGAGGTACCAGGTAGCCTGCATTCTAACAAGCTGTGTGACGCTGGGAAACTCACTTAAACTTTCTGAGTCTCAGTTTACTCATCTCTAAGTGGGTAAAAAAGTCCTTTCCTGGACAACTGAATTAGTGTATCACATGTGAAAGTGCTTTGTAAACTTTGAAATAGAAGACTTTAAAGTGTTAAAAGTCTTAGATTAAAATATAGGGGGGGAAATTCATTAATACTGCATTTTCCTTTGCAAATACTTAGTTAATGGCAGCTTTGATTAACAGGGAAACAAGCTTTTTATAGAATGGTGTAAAAACCATTGGTTTTTTTACACCATTCTGTAAGAAGTGATAAATTAGGCCTAGAACCAAGGAATTCACTGTTATCATAGAGGGGATGAGAACTTTTAAATTATTCCTAATTTCATTTAACAAAATGATCATTTCTTTTTTTTTTTTTTTTTTTTTTGTATTTTTCTGAAGCTGGAAACGGGGAGAGAGTCAGACAGACTCCTGCATGCGCCCGACCAGGATCCACCGGGAACGCCCACCAGGGGGCGATGCTCTGCCCCTCCGGGCGTCGCTCTGTTGCGACCAGAGCCACTCTAGCACCTGGGGCAGAGGCCAAGGAGCCATCCCCAGCACCTGGGCCATCTTTGCTCCAATGGAGCCTTGGCTGCCGGAGGGGAAGAGAGAAACAAAGAGGAAGGAGAGGGGGAGGGGTGGAGAAGCAGATGGGCGCTTCTCCTGTGTGCCTTGGCTGGGAATCGAACCCGGGACTTCTGCACGCCAGTTCGACGCTTTACCACTGAGCCAACCGGCCAGGGCCAAAATGATTATTTCTTTCAGTCTGGAATCTTTAGCACATTTTAGAGCACAGTCCCACCATGTGTTCCTCTATTTAGTTCTCACAGCCTAGGTCACCCAAAAGTAGAGCAAACTTAGGGGCTTGCCCTAAACATCATTCTAAAGAGTCCTCCCTCAAATTAGCTCCCACAACCTGCAACTTTGAATGTGATTACCTAAAGGCAGACAAAGCACTTATGGAATAAGCAGAGTAGTTTCACCAAATAAACAGGAAGAGAGAGAGAAAGAGCAATACCTTTTTGAATTTGATATTTCAAAAAAATCAAAATCAGAGTTTGGTCAGACTTCTGAGACTTATTTTACAGTATAGCATTACTTTTTCTTCTAAGTTGTATATGTTGCATAATATGTGCTTAGGACCTCTAAATATTCTCATTTTCAGCCCTGTGACAACTCTCAGAGCCCTGGTATACAGAGTCAGTGGTTTGGGTGGAATACAGCAGTCAACCAGGGCACAAGGGAAGATGCTTCAGAGCCCTGAGGCTTGTGTTCATGTAATTGTTTATGAGCCTTTCCCCGCTTCCCCTCCTCTACCATTGTCAATTTACCTATAGAAAAATGCTGCTATCAATGAGTGGTGATTTGTCTTAAGTCCTCCCTAGGCAGTCCTTAGAAGAAATTCAGAGAAATGCAACTGTTTGGCTAAGGTTACACATCTAGTTACTAGAAAGAAGAGGATTAATATTAGCATGATGGTGGTGGTGATGATTTGAATAACTTTTATAAAATACCCCCTGAAGCTCCAGATACTATTGCTAGGTGATGTGTATTCATCATTTCATTTCACCCTCCCAATAATTCAGTAAAGAGTTACTTTTCCCATTTTAGAGATAAAATTAATCAGCAATGAAGAGGTCAAGGAACTTGCTCAAGGGCCCTGGCTGGATAGATCAGATGGTTAGAGCATCATCCAGAAATAGAGGCTGCTGGTTCATTCCCTGGTCAGGGCACATACAGAAACAGATCAGTGTTCTTTACTTCTCTCTCCCTCTCCCTCTCCCTCTCCCTCTCCCTCTCCCTCTCCCCCTCCCCCTCCCTCCCTCTCTCTCTAAAATAAATTAAAAAGCAAAGAAAAAAGAAAGGAACTTGCCCAAAGACACAGAAATGAAGTGACAGACCTAGAACTTAAACCAAATCTGTCTGTGTTTGAAGCCCAGGACCTTTTCCCTGTACTGTTCTGCCATCAGGATGGAACAATGACTAGGAGCCAAGTTATTTGGCTGGAAGATGAGGGTCCTGGCTGCAGCACACCATGGAGCCAGTGCTGTCAGGCAGCACTTCTTTTGAATGCCAATTCAACACACCTTTTCAAGCAGTGCCCTCATCATTTATACTTCAAGTGCAGAAAAATGGAAATGTTCCTCTCCCTTCTTTCACTACAGAGAGCTTTGTTGTTACTTAGGTCATGGCTCAGTAGCTGTCAAGATAGCAACTCAGGTGACTTTCTACTGAAATTTTGATACTTGGAATCTTATTTAAGAAGAAATTTACATAACCCAAAATTAAACAATTTAAAGTGTACAATTCACTGACATCTTACACATTCATAATGTTATATCTCTATATATACTGCTCACAAACATTAGGGGATATTTTATTGTTTCATATTCATTTTGAAATATCCCCTAAATTTTGTGAGCAGTATAGTTAGAACAGTTTCTATCATATAAGTAAGCATTCACTAAATGTTTACTACTAATAATCTATCAAGTGCAACTTGGTGGTGTTAACTTATGCTGGAAATTCAGAGATTAATAAAACAGTATTTCTGCCCTCTTAAGTGCTCAGTCTAGTAAGAGAGACAAATATGTACATGTATAATTATAATAATACAGTGTGACTGGAACATAGAAGTGAAGTCATTTCAACCCAGGGGTGGAGGGATCACATGTGAATGCCTAGACACTTAAATTGGGCCTAAAAAATGGGTGTGATTTAGCATGAAGAAGTGATGAAGAGTATTCCAGGCCAAAGATAAGGGTGTACAAAGGCATGAAGGCATGCAAAGCCTGGTCTGTTCAGGGAGTGATGAGAGGGTTGGTATAGCTAGAGCATAGAACATGTGGAAGGGAGAAGTGGACCAGCTTCAGCCCAAAGACATAGTTTGCTGACCTTTCACAGTTTGTGATTGAAAGTAAGCTTCCTTGTCCTATTTTATCTTTCTACCTCCAGGAAGGAGTCTTGACTGGAGAAGTGGCCACAGAATTTAGTATTTATATTTTATCAAAAACCATTACATCATCTTTGTTACATGCCAGCGCACACGTGCACACACACACACCAAAAAATCTCCAGAGCATTAGCTAGACTTCCCATGTAACAGGGCTGCCATATTGGAGAGGAAATATATTTTGTCTTTCTCTGTTATCTTTCAGAGTGTATAAGCTTAGGAGACATGTTCCTGTGTGAGCAATCACCATGTCCATTTGGGAACCTGTTTGAGGAATCTGTTCAAAAGCACAGGTCTTATCTCCTAAACTTCTGTCTGGTTGCTAAAGGATTAGATCCTAGTCCTAGTATTTAACCATTCTTCTGCAACATTGTGGCTGAACTTTCTCCATTTGTGGCTTTCCTAAAAACTAATCCATTTCTGTTAGAAATTTTCATTAAAATTGTAGAATCTGATAAAGGACATCTATAAAAAAACCTATAAGCTAACATTTTACTTCTGGGTGAAAGTCTGAATGTCTTCCTGCTAAGATCAGCAAAAGTGTAGGGATGTCTTTTCACATCACTTCTATTCACCATTGAACTGGAGATTCTAACCAGTCTAATAAGCAATGACTTTTCATTCCCTGTCCCCTTAGTTCCTGGTAACCTTTAATCTACTTTCTATCTCTGTGAATCTGCCTATTTTATGTACTACATATAAGTAAAAACATACAGTATGTGTCTTTTGTGTTGGCTTATTTCACTTAGCACAGTCTTTTAAATTTTATCCATGTTATAGTATGTATCAGAACTGCATTATTTATTTATATTTATTTTGTGTATGTGAGAGGAGAGGAGGCAGAGACAGACTCCCTCAGGTGCCTCAATCGGTATCCATCTGGCAAGCCCACTAGGGGGCAATGCTCTGACTATCTGGGGCCCTTGCTCCATTTAAACCAGAGCCATTTTTTAGCGCCTGAGGTGGAGGCCATGGAGCCATCCTCAGTGCCCAGGGCCATCTTGTTCCAATCAAGCCATGGCTGCAGAAGGAGAGGGGAAGAGAGAGAGAGAGAGAGAGAGAAGTGAGAGGGGGAGGGGTGGAGAAAGAGATGGGCACTTTTCCTGTGTGACCTGACCGGGAATCGAACCCGGGATATCCACATGCTGGGTTGATGCTCTACCACTGAGCCAACCAGCCAGGACTACATTCCTTTTTATGGCTGAATAATAAACAACATTTTGTGTATGCATTCCTATATTGATAGATACTTGGGTTGTTTTCACCTTGTGTCTAGTGTGAATAATGCTGCTATGAATATGTACTTATTGGCATTTAGATCTCTTTAGAGAAATGTCTTTTCAAGTCCTTTGCCCATTTTTGATTTGGATTTTTGTAATTGTTTAGTTGTAGGAGTTCTGGATATTAATCTCCTACCACATATATGATTTTCAAATATTTTCCTCCTTTCTATGGATTGTCTTTTCAGTCTCTTGATAGTATACTTGGATACACAAAAGTATTAAATTTTGATGAAGCTCTACTTACTTTTTTTTAGTTTTAATGCCTCTGCTTTCAGTGTGATACTTAATAAATTATTGATCCAAGATCATGAAGATTTTTACCAATATTTCCCTTTAATAGTTTACTACTTTTGACATAATTTTTAGGTCTTTGATCTGTTTTGAGTTGATTTTTTTAAAATATGATATAAAATGAATGTTCAGGTGTGTTCTTTTGCATCTGGATATCAAGCTTTCCTAGAACTATTTGTTGGAAAAAAATTCTTTATTCATTGAATGGTCTTGGCAACCTTATCAAAAATCATTTTGCCACCTGACCAGTGGTGGCACAGTGGATAGAGAAAGCATCGACCTGGTATGCTGAGTTCCCAGGTTCAAAACCACGAGGTCGCCAGCTTGAGTATGGGACCATCAACATGACTCTATGGTTACTGTCTTGAAGCCCAAGGTTGCTGACTTGAGCAAAAGGTCACTGGCTCGGAAGGAGCCCTCTGGGTTAAGGCACGAATGAGAAGCAATCAATGAACAACTAAAAAAAGTGCTGCAACCGCAAATTGATGCTTCTCATCTCTCCTCCACCCCCCACCCCCACCCCAGCAAAAAAGAAGAAAAGTCATTTCACCATACATGTGAGAGTTTATTTCTAGGAACTCTGTTCTACTGCATTAGTCTAGATATCAGTCCTTGTGTCAGTACCATAATGTTTTAATTACCATAGCTTTATTGTACATTTGGAACCAGGAAATGAGAGTCCTCCTAACTTTGTTCTTTTTCAATTTTTTTTTTTTTTTTTTTTTTTTTGGCTATTTGGGGTCCCATGAGTTTTCGTATGAATTTTAGAATGGATTTTTCTGTTTCTGAAACATCATTGGGGTACACACAGTTGTTCCTTAGAGAGATGTAAATAGTAATAAATACTAGCTGTTAAATTACCTAAACTCTAATTTATAATTCTCTTCATTGCTTTGTGTAGATCCAGATTTCGATCTGGTATTTTTCTTCTCTATGAAGGACTTTTTTAAACTTTCACAATATTACACATCCTGGCAGTTAATTCTTTTCACTTTTGTATATCTGAAAGTCTTTATTTCACCTTCAGTTTTCCTTTTTTTTGCCATTTTTATATAGATCCTTTAATTAATTAGTTTTTAATAATTTTTTTTCTTTTTTAAAAATTTTTATTAATTTTAATGGAGTGACATCAATAAATCAGGGTGCATATGTTCAAATAAAACATGTCCAGGTTATCTTGTCATTCAATTATGTTACATATCCATCACCCAAAGTCAGATTGTCCTCCGTCACCTTCTATCTAGTTTTCATTGTGTCCCTACCCCTCACCCTCACCCTCCTCCGCCCCCAACCACCACACTTTTGTCCATGTCTCTTAGTCTCGTTTTTATGTCCCACCTATGTATGGAATAATGCAGTTCTTGGTTTTTTTTCTGATTTACTTATTTCA
The DNA here is from genome assembly GCF_036850765.1 of Saccopteryx bilineata. Classification (NCBI taxonomy): domain Eukaryota; kingdom Metazoa; phylum Chordata; class Mammalia; order Chiroptera; family Emballonuridae; genus Saccopteryx; species Saccopteryx bilineata. The sequence continues at coordinate 251,260,765 of NC_089492.1, forward strand.
CTCCATATAATGTTATCAAGATCCCACCATTTTGTTGTAAATGATCCAATGTCATCATTTCTTATGGCTGAGTAGTATTCCATAGTGTATATGTGCCACATCTTTTTTTTGTTTGTTGGTTTTTGTTGTGTGTTTTTTTCTCTCTATTTTCTGAAGCTGGAAATGGGGAGACAGTCAGACTCCAGCATGCGCCTGACCGGGATCCACCTGGTATGCCCACCAGGGGGTGATGCTCCGCCCATCCAGGGCATTGCTCTGACGGGACCAGAGCCTCTCCAGCGTCTGGGGCAGAGACCACGGAGCCATCCCCAGCACCCAGGCCATCCTTGCTCCAATGGAGCCTTGGCTGCGGGAGGGGAAGAGAGAGACAGAAAGGAAGGAGAGGGGGAGGGGTGGAGAAGCAGATGGGCGCCTCTCCTGTGTGCCCTGGCCAGGAATTGAACCCGGGACTTCTGCACACCAGGCCGACGCTCTACCACTGAGCCAACCGGCCAGGGCTGTGCCACATCTTCTTTATCCAAACATCTATTGAAGGGCTTTTTGGTTCTTTCCATGTCTTGGCCACTGTAAACAATGCTGCAATGAACATGGGGCTGGATGTGTCTTTACGTATCAACGTTTCTTAGTTTTTGGGGGTATATACCCAGTAGAGGGATTGCTGGGTCATAAGGTAGTTCTATTTTCAGTTTTTAGAGGAACCACCATACTTTCTTCCATAATGGTTATACTACTTTACACTCCCACCAACAGTGGATGAGGGCTCCTTTTTCTCCACAGCCTCTCCAACATTTGCTATTACCCGTCTTGTTGATAATAGCTAATCTAACAGGTGAGAGATGGTATCTCATTGCAATTTTGATTTGCATTTCTCTAATAACTAATGAAGATGAGCATCTTTTCATATATCTGTTGGCCATTTGTATTTCTTCCTGGGAGAAGTGTCTGTTCAGGTTCTCTTCCCATTTTTTTATTGAATTCTTTGTTTGTTGTTGAGTTTTATGAGTTCTTTGTATATTTTGGATACTTGGCCCTTATCTGAGCTGTTGTTTGAAAATATCATTTCCCATTTAGTTGGCTGTCTGTTTATTTTGTTGTCAGTTTCTCTTGCTGAGCAAAAACTTCTTAGTCTGATGTAGTCCCATTCATTTATTTTTGCCTTCACTTCCATTGCCTTTGGAGTCAAATTCATAAAATGCTCTTTAAAACCAAGGTCCATGAGTTTAGAACCTATGTCTTCTTCTATGTACTTTATTGTTTCAGGTCTTATATTTAGGTCTTTGATCCATTTTGAATTAATTTTAGTACAAGGGGACAAACTGTAGTCGAGTTTCATTCTTTTGCATGTGGCTTTCCAGTTTTCCCAGCACCACTTGTTGAAGAGGCTTTCTTTTCTCCATTGTGTGTTGCTGGCCTCTTTATCAAAAATTATTTGACCATATATATGTGGTTTTATATCTAGACATTCTATTCTGTTCCATTGGTCTGAGTGTCTATTTTTCTGCCAATACCAAGCTGTTTTGATTGTCGTGGCTCTATAATATAGTTTGAAGTCAGGTATTGTAATGCCCCCAGCTTCATTCTTTTTCTTTAGGATTGCTTTGGCTATTCGGGGTTTTTTATACTTCCATATAAATCAGATGATTTTTTGTTCCATTTCTTTAAAAAATGTCATTGGCATTTTGATGGGAATTGCATTAAATTTGTATATTGCTTTGGATAATAGGGCCATTTTGATTATATTTATTCTTCCTATCCAAGAACAAGGAATATTTTTCCATCTCATTGTATCTTTTTCGATTTCCCTTAACAATGCTTTGTAGTTTTCATTATACAGGTCCTTTATATTTTTTGTTATGTTTATTCCTAGGTATTTTTTTGTTGTTGTTGCAATTGTAAAGGGGATTGTTTTTTTGAGTTCATTCTCTAATATTTCATTGTTGGCATATAGAAAGGCTATGGACTTTTGTATATTAATTTTGTATCCTGCGACCTTGCTGTATTGGCTGTTTCTAGTAATCTTTTTGTGGAGTCTTTGGGGTTTTCGATGTATAGGATCATTTCATCCACAAAAAGTGATACCTTTACTCCTTCTTTTTCGATATGGATGCCTTTTATTTCTTTGTCTTGTCTGATTGCTCTGGCTAGAACCTCTAGCACCACGTTAAATAAGAGTGGAGAGAGTGGACAACCCTGTCTTGTTCCTGGTTTAAGGGGGAAAGCCTTGAGTTTTATGCCATTTAATTCAATGTTAGCTGATGGTTTATCATATATGGCCTTTATCGTGTTGAGATATTTTCCTTCTATATCCATTTTGTTGAGTATCTTAAACATAAAATTGTGTTATATTTTATCGAATGCCTTTTCTGAATCTATTGATAAGATCATGTGGTTTTTGTTCTTTGTTTTGTTGATATGGTGTATTACGTTAACCATTTTACATATGTTGAACCACCCTTGAGATTCTGGGATGAATCCCACTTGATCATGATGAATTATTTTTTTAATATGTTGTATTCGATTTGCTAGTATTTTGTTTAGTATTTTAGCATCTGTATTCATTAGAGATATTGGTCTGTAGTTTTCTTTTTTTGTGCTGTCCTTGCCAGGTTTTGGTATGAGGGTTATATTGGCCTCATATAATGTGTTTGGAAGTATTGCTTCTTCTTCAATTTTTTGGAAGACTTTGAGTAGAATAGGAACCAAGTCTTCTTTGAATGTTTGATAGAATTCACTAGTATAACCGTCTGGGCCTGGACTTTTATTTTGGGGAAGGTTTTTAATCGTTTTTTCTATTTCTTCCCTGCTAATTGGTCTGTTTAGGCTTTCTGCTTCTTCTTGACTCAGTCTAGGAAGGTTGTATTGTTTTAGGAATTTATCCATTTCTTCTAGATTGTTGAATTTAGTGGCATATAGTTTTTCATAGTGTTCTACAATAATTCTCTGTATATCTATGATATCTGTGGTGATTTCTCCTCTTTCATTTTGAATTTCATTTATATGAGTCCTTTCTCTTTTTTCCTTGGTAAGTCTTGCCAATGATTTGTCAATTTTGTTGATCTTTTCAAAGAACCAGCTCCTTGTTCTATTAATTTTTTCTATAGTTTTTCTGTTCTCTATTTTATTTATTTCTACTCTGATTTTTATTATCTCCTTTCTTCGGCTGGTTTTGGGTTGTCTTTGTTCTTCTTTTTTAGTTCCTTAACATGTGAAGTTAAGTGGTTTACTTGGGCTCTTTCTTGTTTATTCATATAAGCCTGAAGTGATATGAACTTCCCTCTTATCACTGCTTTTGCTGCATCCCATAGATTCTGATATGTCGTATTGTCATTTTCATTTGTCTGTATATATCTTTTGATCTCTGCGCTTATTTCTTCTTTGACCCATTCATTTTTTTAAAAGTGTGTAATTTAGTTTCCACATTTTTGTGGGGATTTTTTCCTCTTTTTTGCAGTTGAATTCTAGTCTCAAGGCTTTATGATCAGAAAATATGCTTGGTACAATTTCAGTTTTTCTGAATTTGCTGATGTTATATTTGTGGCCCAACATATGGTCAATTCTAGAGAATGTTCCATGTACATTAGAGAAAAATGTATACTCTGTCGCTTTGGGATGAAGTGTCCTGTAGATGTCTATCATATCCAGGTGCTCTAGTGTTTTGTTTAAGGCCAATATATCTTTATTGATTTTCTGTTTGGATGAACGATCTAGAGCTGTCAGTGGTGTATTGAGGTCTCCAAGTATGATTGTATTTTTGTTGGTTTTTGTTTTAAGGTCAATAAGTAGCTGTCTTATATATATATTTTTTTTTTAACATTTTATTTTTTTATTTTATTTATTCATTTTAAAGAGGAGAGAGAGGGGGAGAGAGAGACACAGAGAGAGGAGAGAGAGACCGGGGGGAGGAGCTGGAAGCATCAACTCCCATATGTGCCTTGACCAGGCAAGCCCAGGGTTTCGAACCGGCGACCTCAGCATTTCCAGGTTGACACTTTATCCACTGCGCCACCACAGGTCAGGCTGTCTTATATATTTTGGTGCTCCTTGGTTTGGTGCATGTATATTAAGAATTTTTATGGGGACCTGAAAATGGCAGTGGAGTAGGCAGATGCACAGACACCCAGCTCTCACCACCAAACTGGAATACAAATCAATTTAGGAAAAATCAGCATGAAAAACCAACACTGGACTAGAAGAACAGCTCTCAAAAACCAAGGAGCAAAGAAGAAGCCACAACAAACCTGGTAGGGAGCGCCTGAATCTCCCCTGCTTACAGGAACGGAGTGGGTGTTTGAGGCTGAGAGCCCAGAGGGGATCTCACTCCAGGGAAAAGAGCAGAAAATACTGCTCACAGCCACTTGCCTGGCAACCAGGGAGCAAGGTGTGTTGAAAAGACCAGCTTATCTCCCAAATGGAAAGGAGAGAGAGAGACTGTGAGGGGCTAAACAATGCAGGAGACGACCTAAAAAAGCTGACTCATCCATGCTGGAGGTGGCCATAGCTGGGGTAGGGACTGATCCTTCCACAAAACAGTACTGAATTGCTTCCGGATCAGAGATCTCCAGACATCTCTCCAGCTGCAATCAGTGCAACAAGTGCACAGCTGAAAACAAGAAGTGGGGAGGAGGGTCAGTAACTCGGATCTCCATGGAGATCTGAGATACACCTCCCCCTACTGAAGCTGAGAAAACACCCTGCCCCCAGAGAGATTAGTTGGTGGAAGAGGCCTTCAGAGTCTGAGGTTACACCCATCCCATTCCTGGATACAGTTTCAAGGAAGCCCCCTGCTGAGATCAGTAAACAAGACTATCACCTGTTAAAAAAACAAACATCAAAATTTCAAAGCTGCCCAAATCCAAAAGTGGATTACAAATAATAGCTGATACCAACCCAAGAAGACCTAGAAATAACACAATTGAAAACTGGAGGCAGACAACACCAAGCCTAGATTCAACCAACTCTACAAACAAAACACCCAAACACAGATAATGAGAAGACAAGAAAGTGCAATCCAAATAAAACCACAAGAGAAACCTTCAGGAGATGTACTGAGTGATATGGAAATAATCAACCTTCCAGATGTGGAGTTCAAAATAATGATTGTAAGGATGCTTAGGGATCTTAGAACAACAATGGATGGTCATTATGAACACCTAAATAAAGAAATAGCAAGTATAAAAAAAGATATTGAAATATTAAAAAAGAATCAGTCAGAAATGACAAATACAATATCAGAAATAAAGACCACAATGGAAGGAATTAAAAACAGGATAGATAGAGCTGATGATCGAATCAGCGAGTTGGACGACAACTTGAATGAAGGCAAGAAAGCAGAGAAGAAAAAAGAAAAGAGACTCAAAAAGTCTGAGGAAACTCTTAGAGAGCTCTGTGACAACATGAAGAGAAATAACATCCGCATCATTGGGGTTCCTGAAGAAGAAGAAAAAGAACGAGGGATAGAAACTTTGTTCAATCATATCATAGCTAAAAACTTCCCTAAATTAATGCAGGAGAAACTCTCACAAGTTCAAGAAGCACAGAGGACTCCATTAAAGAGAAACCCAAAGAAACCTACACCAAAACACATCATAATTAAAACACCAAAGCTAAGTGATAAAGAGAAAATATTAAAAGCTGCAAGAGAAAAAAAAAGCTATCACCTACAAAGGAGCCCCCATACGGATGACATTCGACTTCTCAACAGAAACAATTAAGGCCAGAAGGGAATGGCAAGAAATATTCAAAGTAATGCAGAACAAGAACCTTATCCAGCAAGGCTATCGTTTAAAATCGAAGGAGAAATAAAAAGCTTCCCAGACAAAAAACAACTTAAGGAATTCATTACAACCAAACGAATGCTGCAGGAAATGTTAAGGAGCCTGTTGTAATCAGATCAAAGTGGGAAAAGAATATAGCAAAAAAGGAATACACCTTTAAAGAAGAAAATGGCAATAAACAACTACATATCAATAATAACCTTAAATGTAAATGGATTAAATGATCCAATCAAAAGACATAGGGTAGCTTCATGGATAAGAAAACAGGAACTGTACATATGCTGTCTACAAGAGATACACCTTAGAAAAAAAGATACACATATATTGAAGGTAAAAGGATGGAAAAAAACATTTCATGCAAATGGAAATGAAAATAAAGCTGAGGTAGCAATACTTATATCAGACAAATTGGACTTCAAAACAAAAGATATAGTAAGAGATAAAGAAGGCCACTATATAATGATAAAGGGAGTAATCCAACAGGAAGATATAACTATTATAAATATCTACACACCTAATATAGGAGCACCTAAATATATAAAGCAGACTTTGATGGATTTAAAGGGCAAGATCAACAGCAATACTATAATAGTAGGGATTTCAATACCCCGCTAACATCACTAGATAGATCCTCAAGAAAGAAAATTAACAAAGAAATAGCAGACTGATTGGACACACTAGATCAACTCGATTTAATAGATATCTTCAGAACCTTTCACCCTAAAGCAGCAGAATATACATTCTTTTCAAGTGCTCATGGTACATTCTCTAGGATAGACCACATGTTAGGGCACAAAAGTGGTCTCAACAAATTTAAGAAGATTGAAATCATATCAAGCACTTTCTTCGATCACAACAGCATGAAACTAGAAATGAACCACAACAGAAAAGCTCAAAAATTCTCAAACACATGGAAACTAAATAGCAGGTTGTTAAATAACGAATGGGTTAATAATGAGATCAAAGAAGATATAAAAAAATTCCTAGAAATGAATGACAATGAGCATAAAACAACTCAAAATTTATGGGACACAGCAAAAGCAGTACTGAGAGGGAAGTTGATAGTACTACAGGCACACTTTAAGAAGCTAGAAAAAGCTCAAATAAACAACTTAACCCTGCATCTAAAAGAATTAGAAAAAGAACATCAAGTAAAGCCCAAATGTAGTAGAAGGAAGGAAATAATAAAGATCAGAGCAGAAATAAATGACATACAGGCTAAAGAAACAATACAGAGGATCAATGAAACTAGGAGCTAGTTCTTTGAAAAGGTAAACAAGATCGATAAACCTTTAACCAGACTCACCAAGAAAAAGAGAGAGTACTCAAATAAAATTAGAAACGAGAGTGGAGAAATAACAACTGACACAACAGAAATACAAAATATTGTAAGAAAATACTATGAGGAACTGTATGCCAAAAAACTAGACAACCTAGATGAAATGGACAAATTCCTTGAAACATACAATCTTCCAAAAATCAATCTGGAAGAATCAGAAAACCTAAACAGACCAATTACACCAAATGAGATTGAAACAATTATCAAAAAACTCCCAACAAATCAAAGTCCAGGGCCCGATGGCTTCACAACTGAATTCTACCAAATATTCAAAGAAGAACTAACTCCTATCTTTCTCAAACTATTTCAAAAAATTCAAGAGGAAGGAAGACTTCCAAGCTCCTTTTATGAGGCGAGCATAATTCTGATTCTAAAACCAGGCAAAGACAACACAAAGAAAGAAAATTATAGGCCAATATCTCTGATGAATATAGATGCTAAAATCCTCAACAAAATATTAGCAAACCAGATCCAACAATATATGGAAAAAATCATACACCATGATCAAGTGGGATTTATTCTGGGGAGGCAAGGCTGGTACAATATTCATAAATCAATCAATGTGATTCATCACATAAACAAAAAGAAGGAGAAAAACCACATGATAATTTCAATAGATGCAGAAAACGCATTTGATAAAATCCAGCACCTATTCATGATCAAAACTCTCAGCACAGTGGGAATACAGGGAACATAACTCAACATGATAAAAGCCATCTATAAGAAACCCACAGCCAACATCATACTCAATGGGCAAAAATTAAAAGCAATACCCTTAAGATCAGGAACAAGGCAGGGGTGCCCCGTTTCACCACTCTTACTTAACATAGTCCTGGAAGTCCTAGCCACAGCAATCAGACAAGAAGAAGAAATAAAAGACACTCAAGTTGAAAAAGAAGAAGTAAAACTAACATTATTTGCAGATGATATGATATTGTATATAGAAAACCCTAAAGTCTCAGTCAAAAAACTACTGGACCTGATAAATGAATTCAGCAAAGTGGCAGGATATAAAATCAATACTCAGAAATCAGAGGCATATTTTATTTTAACAGTGAACAGTCAGAAAGAGAAATTCAGGAAACAATCCCCTTCACTATTACAACCAAAAAAATGAAGTACCTAGGAGTAAACTTAACCAAGGAGACTAAAGACTTGTACTTGGAAAATTACAAACCATTGATAAAAGAAATCAGGGAAGATACAAACAAGTGGAAGCATATACCATGCTCATGGTTAGGAAGAATAAACATAATTAAAATGTGTATATTACCCAAAGCAATCTATAAATTCAATGCAATACCAATTAAAATACCAATGACATACTTCAAAGATATAGAACAAATATTCCAAAAATTTATATGGAACCAAAAAAGAACACGAATAGCCTCAGCAATCTTAAAAAAGAAGAATAAAGTGGGAGGTATCACACTTCCTGATATCAAGTTATACTACAAGGCCATTGTACTCAAAACAGCCTGGTACTGGCATAAGAACAGGCATATAGATCAATGTAACAGAACAGAGAATCCAGAAATAAACCCACAGCTCTATGGACAACTGATATTTGACAAAGGTGGTAAGGAAATACAATGGAGTAAAGATAACCTCTTTAACAAATGGTGTTGGGAAAATTGGACAGCTACCTGCAAAAAAATGAAACTAGATCACCAGCTTACACCATTCACAAAAATAAACTCAAAATGGACAAAAGACTTCAATGTAAGCTGTGAAACCATAAGCATCTTAGAAGAAAACATAGGCAGTAAGCTCTCTGACATCTCTTGGAGTAATGTATTTGCTGTTTTATCTCCACGGGGAAGTGAAATAAAAGACAGGATAAACAAATGGGACTATATCAAACTAAAAAGATTTTGCACAGCTAAAGACAACAAGAACAGAATAAAAGGACAAACTACACAATGGGAGAACATATTTGACATACATCTGATACGGGGTTAATAACCAAAATTTAAAAAGAACTTGTAAATCTCAACACCAGGAAGACAAACATTCCAATCAAAAATGGGAAAAAGAAATGAATAGACACTTCTCCAAAGAGGACATACAGATGGCCAATAGGCATATGAAAAAGTGCTCAACATCACTAATCATTAGAGAAATGCAAATTAAAACCACAATGAGATATTACCTCACTCCAGCCAGAATGGCACTCATCAACAAAACAACACAGAGTAAGTGCTGGCGAGGATGTGGAGAAAAGGGAACCCTCCTGCACTGCTGGTAGGAATGCAGACTGGTGCAGCCACTGTGGAAAACAGTATGGAGATTCCTCAAAAAATTGAAAATAGAACTGCCTTTTGACCCAGCTATCCCACTTTTAGGAATATACCCCAAGAACACCATAGAACGGCTACAAAAGGAGAAATGCACCCCCATGTTTGTGGTAGCATTGTTCACAATAGCAAAGATCTGGAAACAGCCCAGGTGTCTGTCAGAAGACGGACTAGTGGATTAAAAAGCTTTGGTACATATATACTATGGAATACTACTGAGCCATAGGAAATGATGACATCAGATCATTTACAATAACATGGATGGACCTTGATAACACTATATGGTGTAAAATAAGTAAATCAGAAAAAACTAAGAACTATATGAATCCATACATAGATGAGACATAAAAATGAGACTCAGAGACATGAACAAGAATGAGATGGCAATGGGAGTGGGGTGGTGGGGGAGGGGGCTACGAAGGAGAGAGGGGGTGGGGAGGGGGAGGGCACAAAGAAAACTAGATAGAAGGTGACAGAAGACAATTTGACTTTGGGTGAGGGGTATACAGCATAATCAAATGTCAAAATAATCTGGAGATGTTTTTCTCAACATGTGTACCCTGATTTATCAATGTCACTGCATTAAATTTAATTTAAAAAATGAAAAAAAGAAAGAGAATTGTTATATCTTCTTGATTCATTGTCCCCTTAATCATTATGAAGTGACCATTTTTGTCTCTGAGTACTTTTGCTGTCTTGCAGTCAGCATTATTAGATATGAGTATTGCTACGCCTGCTTTTTTTTGGATGTTATGTGCTTGGAGTATTGTTTTCCAGCCTCTCACTTTGAATTTGTTTTTATCCTTGTTGCTTAGATGTGTTTCTTGTAGGCAGCATACAGTTGGATTTTCTTTTTTAATCCATTCTGCTACTCTGTGTCTTTTTATTGGTGAGTTTAATCCATTTACATTCAGTGTAATTATTGACACTTGTGGGTTCCCTATTGCCATTTTATAAATTGCTTTCTGTTAGTTTTGTATCTTGTTTGATTCTTCTCTTTTGTTTTTCTATCCTTTGTTTTTGTTTGTTTGTATCCCATACTGTTTTCCTCTGTTGCCATCTTTTTTATGTCCTGTTCTTCTGTGGTGGTTTTTTCAAGGGTGGTTACCATTAAGTAATGAAGAGGGTACCTATCATGTTCATTGTAGTATACTATCTTATGAGCACTTCTGCACTCCATCGTCCTTTGCTACTATTAATCTCCGTCCTCTCCCCCCCCCCCTTTTTTTGTTGTTGTCACAGTTTAAATTTGGTTTTACTATGTTCTTGGTGGAGCTTTTACTTGTGGTTTTGTTTTGTTTTGTTCTTTGTATCTGGTTGGAAAACCCCCTTTAGTAATTCCTGAAGTGGGGGTTTTCTGATGATAAATTCTCTCATCTTTTCTGTATCTGTGAATGTTTTCATTTCTCCTTTGTATTTGAAGGATAGCTTTGATGGGTATAGTATTCTTGGCTGAAAGTTCCTATCTTTCAGGACTTTTAATATTGGGGTACACTCTCTTCTAGCTTGTAGAGTTTCTGCTGAGAAATCCGATGATAATCTAATAGGCCTTCCTTTATATGTTGTATTCTTCTTTTCCCTGGCTGCCTTGAGAATTTTTTCTTTGCCATTGGTTTGTGCCAATTTCATTACGATGTGCCTTGGAGTGGGTTTGTTGGGGATAAGAAAACTCGGTGTCCTGTTTGCTTCTTGATTTTGAGGCTTTAGTTCTTTCCACAGACTTGGGAAGTTCTCATCTATTATTTGTTTGAATATGTTCTCCATTCCATTTTCTCTCTCTTCTCCCTCTGATATATCTATTATTCTTATGTTAGTCTTTTTGATGGAGTTAGACAATTCCTGTAGGGCTTTCTCATATTTTTTTAATTTTTGAGTCTCTTTCTTCTTCTCTCTGTTGTGCCTAAAGTTACTTGTCTTCTATTTCACTAATCCTACCTTCTATCTGGTCTGTTCTATTAGCTAAGCTTGTTACTTTGTTTTTCAGTTCATGAATTGAGTTTTACATCTCTGTTTGATTTGTTTTTATAGTTTCAATTTCCTTGGTAATATATTTTGTGTTCATTGAGTTGTTTTCTGAGCTCCCTAAATTGCCTTTCTGTGTTTTCTTGTATATCTCTGAGTATTTTTAGGATTTTTATTTTAAATTCTCTGTCATTTAGCTCCAAGGTTTCCAATATATTAAATTTTTTCTCCATAGGTATTTCCTCATCTATCTGTGCTACATCTCTGTCTTTTGTATCCATGATATTTGATTTCCTTTTCCTTAATGGCATCTGAGGGTGCTTTTGTTGATAGTACTTCGTGTTCATTGTGTGGTACTTCTAGACGCTCCAAGGATAGATTTTTCTGTCTCTGATTGAAGAACTTGTTGAAATTTTGGGGAGATTTATCAGTATTGCTCCTCATGGTGCCATTTCTCTGACGTCACCCCCATTTTCACACCCTCAGTTTTCAAAGCTATACTTAGTGGGTAAAGAATTCTATGTTGGCCATGGCCACTTGGCTCAGTGGTAGAATGTCGGCCTAGCAAATGGAAGTCCAGGTTCAATATCCAGTTATGGCACACAGGAGAGGTGTCCATTTGCTTCTCCACCCTTCCCCTACTCGCTTCTCTCTCTCTCCCCTCTTCCCCTCTCCTGCAGCCATGGCTCAATTAGAGTGAGTTAACCCCAGGCGCTGAGGATGGCCCTATGGCCTCCGCCTCAGGCAGTAAAAAATGGCTCCAGTTGCAACAGAGCAAGAGCCCCAGATGGGCCGAGTATCGCCCCCTAGTGGGCTTGCTGGGTGGATCCCAGTTGGGGCACATGTGGGAATCTGTCTTTGCGTCCCCTCCTCTCGCTAAAAATTAAAAAAAAAAAATCTACGTTGACAGTTTTTCTTTCAGTGCTTTAAAGATGTTGCTCCACTGTCTTGTATTTTAAATTTATATCCTGCATGAGAACCATGTAAATATATCTGTATCTGATGAGAAGTCTGCTCACATTTCTATGCTGTTAACCTATACATATTATATGTTCTTTTCTCTGATGGCTTTTAAGATTTTTCTTTCTAGTATTAATTTTACACAATTTGGTTTAGATGTGCCTTGATGTAGCTTTATTTATGGGTTTCTTTAATTAATTAATTTTTTTTACCTGGTCTTTATTTAGATTCTTGGATCTGGCTATATATAGTTTTATGAAATTTTAAAAACTTTCGCTTTTTTTTTAAGTGAGAGTGACAGAAACAGATAGGGACAGACAGACAAGGAAGGGAGATGAGAAGCATCAATTCTTCATTGCTGCACCTTAGTTGTTCATTGATTGCTTCCTCTTAATGTGCCTTGACCAGGGGACTGCAGCCAAGCCAGTGACCCCTTGCTCAAGCCAGTGACTTTAGGCTTCAAGCCAGCAACCATGTGGCTTGAATATCTGAGCCCACACTCAAGCCAACAACCTAGTGCTCAAGCTGGCAAAACTGTGCTCAAGCTGGCGACCTTGGGATTTCAAACCTAGGTCCTCTGCATCCCAGGCCAATGCTCTATCCACTCGATTCACTGTGCCACCACCTGATCAGGCTGGCCATTATTTCTTAAAATAAGTTTTCTCCCCCTGCCCCCTATTTCCAGATTCCAATTACACTTACAGATTGCTGGAAGTTATCTCACAGATAACATTTCCAACTCCCTTCCCTGCTTGAGTCCAAAATAAATCTTTTGGTTCTAATTGGGCCTCTAGGTTACCAAAATGATAAATTACCTTGTCCAGTTCCATATTATTTCATCATTTACAGCTTTGATTTTCACTTTTGTCTGTATTTGTAGTACCTAGGAGTTTCTCTTTCACATGCTGAGTACACTTTAACATTTTTGCTATATTTTATCTATTTATATTGAAAGAATTCTAGGTTATCTTGATCCCTTTCTCTTTAAGGATATATACCAGGGCCATTTCCCTATTTACAAGATCCTACTTATTAAGGGCACAGAGTAGGCTATATATTCTGACCTGGGCATTTAAAAGAAAAATTAAATATATGGTGTGTTTATTTGTGTATGTTTGGTGAGTATTTGAAATAAGCCTAACCACTATAGCCTATTTCAACTTGATAATTCAGAACATTTTATTGGTCTTTTGGGAATATACTGACCGTTACTAATTTTTTAAAAAGATTTCTTATTTGATTGATGGATTTTAGAGGGGGGGAAGCATCAACTCATAGTTGTGTCACTTAGTTGTTCATTGATTACTTCCCATATGCATCTTGCCCATGGGGCTCCAACTGAGCCAGTGACACCTTCCTCTAGCCAGTGACCTTAGACTTCAAGCCAGCGACCTTTTGCTCAGGCCAGCAACCTCAGAGTTTCAAACCTAGGTCCTCAGCATCCCAGATTGATGTTCTATCCACTCTGCTACCACCTGGTCTTGCTATTGTCATTATTCTTAATGGGTTGTTATGAAGTTTGATTCAATAGCTACTTTCTCAGAAATATAGAAGTATACTGAGCTACCTGGTGTGGCACAGTGGTGGGGGGAAACAGACTTTTAGGGTGAGAAAGACTAGGTTTGAATTCTTTTTTTTCTTTTTTTTTGTATTTTTCTGAAGTTGGAAATGGGGAGGCAGTTAGACAGACTCTCATATGTGCCCGACCAGGATCCACCTGGCATGCCCACCAGAGGGCAATGCTCTGCCCATCTGTTGCGTTGCTCTGTTGCAACCAGAGCCATTCTAGCACCTGAGGCAGAGGCCACAGAGCCATCCTCAGTACCTGGGCCAACTTTGCTCCAATGGAGCCTTGGTTGCAGGAGGGGAAGAGAGAGAGAGAGGAAGGAGAGGGGGAGGGGTGGAAAAGCAGATGGGCACTTCTCCTGTGTGCCCTGGCCGGGAATCAAACCCGGGACTCCTGTATGCTAGGCCGATGCTCTACCACTGAGCCAACCGGCCAGGGCTTAGGTTTGAATTCTAATTCCAACACTCTTAAGTTATATAATACTCAGAGTAAGAAATATACTTACATAAAAATTACCTGAAGAATACTCAGAACTTCAGGTATATTACTGTTGAGCACTGATAGTTCCACTATTTTATCTAACAGATATGTAATGAATGCCTGCCATGCGTAAGATAGTACCCTAGATATTATAGGAGAATACAGAATCCTTCCCCTGTGGAATCTTACAGCTCAGGTTGGGAGCAGTGAAACATATACAAATGAGTGTAGCACAAAGCAGTATAAGAGCAGTGATAAGTGTGCTACAGGTGGAAGACTCAGTGGAGGATATTAGTTCTGAGCAGCCTGGCTTCTCACATTAGTGTGACAAAGAATATTTTCATACCAAGCAGCCTAAGCCATCCCCAGCAGCACCTGAGACCTGTTCCTGAACCCGATTATTCAACTCTTCCCCTTCTACATAATCAATTCTAGTCACTTTGATATGTCCTCTCAGATTTAGCAAGACGATCCTTCAAAAAAAAATTATTTATGGGACACAGGAGAAGTTCCAAGAGGCATATCTCCAGGTTATGAGAATCCATTTAGACATGAAATGCTAACCACAACACCTGGGATTTTCTTTTAAAATCTAATCATGTAGAATAATACAGGTAAAGCACCTAACCAGTGTTCTCCAAATCCCAAAATTGGAAAAGACTATAAACAGTACAGTTGGAAAGAAAAGTATAAAATCTACAAGACAGAAAATAAGAAATCATAGCCATTCCCAAGCAACTACCAATACACACAAAACTATGAACATGATGAGTTTAGGAAAATTCATGCTGAGTCAGCCCTTCTGTCTGCGATGGTCAGAGAGGTTTGTGGGCAAGGGGAAGAGCATTGGACTATGGGGAAGAGGGTTAGGGAAGGAAGCTTCAGGGAGACCTGGGTTCAAGTATAAAGTCTGCCACTGACTTAATGGGTAGCCTTGTGTAAATCACATATCTTCATATGATTTCAATTTCTTCATCTCTAGTGGCTTTTTTGGACAATGTTGGTTTATTATCTTTCAGGAAGTAAATGAAAAGCTGGTAGGATTTTGAGTAATAAAGCTGATGGAGCAGGAAGTCTTTCAGGTAGAAAGAGCCACCTTATTTAAGGAACGGAAGGAAAATAATATAAAACTTGAACACTGGGCTCTTCACAGTAAATCAGTAGACTCCATAAAATAAGGATGAAAATGGTCCAACCATGGTTATCTATGTCTTCTCCTGTTAAACTTGGCCTGCCTCCATATCCCCAGTACTAGGGTGATGCCTAGTATATAGTTGGTGCTTAATGAATATTTGTGAGAGGGAAGATAAGTAGAAGAGAGAGAGAGAGAGAGGAGAAAGGAAGAAAGCAAATTAACTGGTTCAAGAAGTCCTCTCACAACAGGTGCCTGATTTTGTGGCAAGGATCTCTGTATTTAATGGCCTTTCATTTTTGCAAGTGTTTTAAAACGGAGCTGTTTACTTAGAATGTTTTTACTATAAACTATATTTGTGCTGGAAAGGCTTCTAGCTGTGGTAGTTTTTAGATGGTTCCTTTGTTGTGTGTACATAGTGTCATAACAGGTCATTTCTGCCCCACTAGTCAGTTTCATTGACTCAAATGGCATGAGCTATATTTTTTTCCTCCTTAATTTTTACTGAAGACAATAAATATTTTATGCCTGGAAAGAGAACTCATTTATTCAACAAGTGCTTATTAAATACCTCCCAGAAGCTAGGCATTGTGTGAAATACTCAGAATATAGAGGTATATAATGTAGACAAGGTCCCTGCCTTGATGATATGCAAAGTGTCATGAAAAATCTCACATTAAATAAATAATTATATGATTATTAATGCAATTGTGATAAACATTTTCAAGAGAAAATACAGAATGTTATGAGAGAAACCTAAACCAATTTGGAGGGGTAGGGTCAGGAAAGTAAGGTAAAATTAAAACTTTAAAGGTTTTAAATATTTTCTCATTTGAAATATAAAAAGATAAGGTTACTCCCATGGGTTATTGATTATATTAGGTATATCTAAATTTAGAAAGATAAACATGTCTACAGAAGCATAGAATCCTTAGAAATTCAATTCTTTAATTTAATAAATGACTACAAAGGGAGACATTATTTACCCCTGAGCACATAGCCTGCTTCTGGCGGGGGTAGGACTTGAACACGGTTCTGTGATCTGCCCATTACTTCTCTCCTCAGTGACTTAAAAAAAGAAGACATTTCATATCAAATATAGATCAGCAAAGGCCAAATAAATCATTAAGGCCTGACCTGTGGTGGCGCAGTGGATAAAGCGTCGACCTGGAAATGCTGAGGTTGCCGGTTCAAAACCCTGGGCTTGCCTGGTCAAGGCACATATGGGAGTTGATGCTTTCAGCTCCTCCCCACCTTCTCTCTCTCTCTCTCCTCTCTCTCCCTCTCTGTCTCTCTCTCTCTCCCTTTCTCTCTCCTCTCTAAAATGAATTAAAAAATAAATAAAAATTTAAAAAAATAACAAAAAAAATCTTTAAAAAAATTATTAAGTAACCACTCTGTACAAACTTGTATATTGAGTGAGGGAAGGAGTTTATAGAGAGTAATGAATTAGTCAAATACAATTGTAAAAAGAAACAGAAAATACATCCTATCAGGCTCATTTTATCATAGTAAAGCTGTAGCATATAAACCAAAATGGGAAATACCCAGTTGGAATTGGTGAAAATATATTTAAAGGAATATTAAGTACAAGTCTCCAAGTAGAAGAGTTTAAAACCCATTTTTATTCATGTATGACATTATATGACATGTAAATTATTCCTGATATATTTTCCCTAGCGTACCCTTTCATCATATAAAGTATAGAAGTTAGCTTCATGCCTGGCCGGATAGCTCAGTTGGTTCGAGCACCTTCTGGAAGCACAGAGGTTGCCGGTTCAATCCTCCATTAGGGCACATACAGGGACAGATCTATGTTCCTGTCCCTCTCTCTCTCTCTCTCTCTCTCTCTCTCTCTCTCTAAAATCAATAGATAATTTTTTTTTTAAGTAAGCTTCAGTCTAAATAACATCTAAATCTTCCTAATTTTTTTCTTTTTTTTTTCTTTTTTTTTTTTTTACAGAGACAGAGAGAGAGAGTCAAGAGAGAGGGATAGACAGGGACAGACAGACAGGAACGGAGCGATGAGAAGCATCAATCATTAGTTTTTCCTTGCGCGTTGCAACACCTTAGTTGTTCATTGATTGCTTTCTCATATGTGCCTTGACCACGGGCCTTCAGCAGACCAAGTAACCCTTGCTTGAGCCAGCGACCTTGGGCTCAAGCTGGTGAGCTTTTGCTCAAACCAGATGAGCCTGTGCTCAAGCTGGCGACCTCGGGGTCTCGAACCTGGGTCTTCCGCATCCCAGTCCGACGCTCTATCCACTGTGCCACCGCCTGGTCAGGCTAAATCTTCCTAATTTTTTATTTGAAAGATTAGGAATCAATAAAATGTCACTATTCAAACCAGAGGTTGTGAAATTGGTTTAATCAGTGAAACTAAAAGGAGTATGAGACTCCAGGGAGAATTTCAGGCTTGAATTAGAGAGCGCACCAAGACAATGCTGAGCCTGTACTCAGCCTGGAGTAAGCGTAGATTGAGTAGGAGAGACAGAAAGTTACAAAGTATTAAGTTAAACCATATGAAATTCCATTTTTATAGGTCAAAATTATTAAATATCAGTGACTTTATGTGATTCAGCCTATTATACAAAATGACCAAAAAGGGATCTATAATCTAACATCAACATGATGTATTAAATTTAAATACATATATATTGACTAAACTCCAGAATTTAACAAATGAGAAGTTTTAGCAGGTTAAATAACTTTTAATTTCAAATGACATCGCAATTTAAATGTAGGCAGATGGCATCATTACTTCAGAAAGTAAAAATATTCTAAAAGATCTTCAATTTATAGAAGTTCTAAGTTATTCACACTTCATGAGTGTGAATTTAGTAAGGAAGTACTTATTTGATAACCAAGCTTTAGTGGTGTGGGTGAACTGAAGTACTAGGGTATTTTGCTTTCAGACTCTGTGCTGACCAGGTATTATTGCCTAGTCCATAATCCATTCCTTAATCCCAACCCTGACAGTTTCCAAGTTTATTCTTTTTTGTTTGTTTGTTTTTACAGAGACAGAGAGAGAGAGAGAAAGGGATAGATAGGGACAGACAGACAGGAAGGGGTAAGATGAGAAGCATCCATTCTTCTTTGCAGCTCCTAGTTGTTCATTGATTGGTTTCTCATATGTGCCTTGACTGGGCAGCTATAGCAGAATGAGTGATCCCTTGCTCAAGCCAGCAACCTTAGGCTTCAAGCCATTGACATTTAGGCTCAAGCCAGCAACCATGGGGTCATGTCTGTGATCCCACACCCAAGCCAGCGACCCTGCACTCAAGCTAGTGAGCCTCTGCTCAAGTCGAATGAGCCCATGCTCAAGCTGGCAACCTCAGGGTTTTGAACCTAGGTCCTCCATATTCCAGTCCAATACTCAATCCACTGCGCCACCACCTGATCAGCCTCCCAAGTTTATCTTTGAAAAATCAGGAGGAAAGTGGAAGGAACTAATTGTGAAAATGAACTGTCAGGTGCTTTGCTGGACAGTTTATATATTAGTGCATTTAATTCTCACAACAACACTATGAGACAAATATTATTTCTATTTTATAGTTGAGGAAACTGAGATCTAAAAAGGTTAAATAGGCCCTGGCCAGTTGGCTCAGCAGTAGAGCATAAACCCAGTGTGTGGAAGTCCCAGGTTTGATTCCTGGTCAGGTCACACAGAAGAGGCAACCATCTCGTTCTCTACCCCTCTTCCTTTCTCTTTTTCTCTCTTTCTCTTCCCCTCCCGCAGCCTTGGCTTGATTGATTCGAGCATGTTGGCCCCAGGGGCTGAAGATCACTCTGTGGAGCCTCTGCCTCAGGCACTAAAAATAGCTTGTTTGTGAGCATGGCCTCAGATGGTTAGACCATCAGCCCCAGATGGGGGTTGCCAGGTGGATCCTGGTCGGGGCACATGCAGGAGTCTGTCTCTATATCTCTCCCACTCTCACTTTAAAAAAAAAAAAAAGGTTGATAACTTGTCCAAGGTCACACAGTTTGTAAGTGGTAGAGAGCTAGGCTTCAAATATTCTTTCACTGCATACCATGCTACTCATCTTACTGTTTATTTACTTATTTATATTTTATACGCCTTAAAAGTGGCTTGTTTACTTAAAATAAATTCACACATGAGTAAAACAAGAGGATTGCCATTTTTAAAAATAATAATAATATGGTTAAACACATTGGAATCTTTTTCTTTCTTTTAAGGATGAACGTGAAGCCAGAGAAAATGTGAAGAGAGAACAAGATGAGGCCTATCGCCTTTCACTTGAGGCCGACAGAGCAAAGGTAGGTTTGGTCAAGGGACTTCTGGATAACGAACTCAGTCCTAACTGGTCTTTCATTACTTAAGTGCCAGCCCTTTTATCATTTTGATCCTTAAGAATGTTAGGTTTGCACTAGAGAAAGCTAGATTCAATTAACAGAATATATTTCTAGTCCTTAATGTATGGTTTGACAAGTTAAAGTTTGTCAAGAATCATAAAAATGAAAACAAAAAGGGGCCTAGTATCTACTTTATTTTTAGTCAGTCTATATATGGTACAAACTAGCAATTTTTTTTTTGAGAGGGACAGGAAGGGAGAGAAATAAGAAGCATCAGGTTATAGTTGCATCACTTTAGTTGTTCACTGATTGCTTCTCATGTGCCTTGACCAGGGAGCTTAAGCCAAGTCAGTGACCCCTTGCTCAATCTGGTGAGCCTGCACTCAAGCCAGTGCACTCACGGTTTCAAACCTAGGACCTCAGTGACCCTGGTGACTCTCTATCCACTACACCACCACTGGTCAGGCACAACCTAGCAGTTTTTAAAAAACTTTTTCAGGTAATTCTAAATGTGCAGTCAGGGTTGAGAATCACTGATTTATTTAATGCATTTTGAGCACCTGCTTCTGTACTGGACATTGAAGGAAGATAAAATGAATAAGGCACAGTTATTCATGCCCTCAAAAGAAGACTCACAATAGGGTAGAGAGTAAATTAAGTCAAAGACACAGATAGCTGTAATACTTAGGCAAGGATCCTAAATGTCATAAGAGAAGTACTGAGTTCTGTAAGAGTTTAGTGGAAAGTTTTTTTAGCTTTTTGTAAAGCCAAGAAGTAGGAATGGACCAGGAAGGGTTTCAAAGAAGAGCTATATATGTGAACTGGATAAAGAGGGGTAGGAGAGAAAAAATCGTACATGCTAGCAGCAAGGAGCCAGAAAGCAAGGGGTGCACAGTAAAGGCTGGAGTGCATAGAGCTTGACATTTGGGTACATGTAACGTAGCAGTAAAGGAAGACTGGAGAAAGGTTGTGGTGAATGTGAAACTACCCAGAGCTACCTAGGTATCTTAAAAGGAACCCAACATGAACAGAGAGATATGCTTTGCTGTTGCTTTCATTTTTATGTTTGTTCCAGAGAGAAATACTTCCATTACCACAGTGTACTTGGGAATGAACTTTTCTTTCCTTTTTTTTTTTAAGTAAGTTACTTATTGAGTGCTGGCTTCTTTTCCCTTCTATCAACAGAGGGAAGCTCATGAGAGAGAGATGGCAGAACAATTTCGTTTGGAGCAGATTCGCAAAGAACAAGAAGAGGAACGAGAGGTAGGACATAACTTTTAGGAAAGTTATTCAAAAGCTAGGTTTGTTTTCTCTGCCTTTGATACTGGGGCTGTTCATCGATCTTAGAACATACTTCTTTATATTTTTCCCAGATTCCTTTTAGTGTGGAAGATCTAACCTTTCCTAATTTGTTGTATGGAACTCTTAGAAAAACTTGACCTTGGACTAGATTCATAGTGTTCTGTTCAATTCCTTTCCCCTCTTGTTGCCTTACAAACACTCCCATCCTTCCTGAATATTGTCTCACCCCCAAAAATACAGAGTTTGTGTGTTTGGCCTTTTCCCCAGGCTTCATTTTACCCACCGAAAGGCACTGTGAGTTACTTATGTAACTTCTTGCACTGGGCCCCTAAATATGGGAAATCTATTTAGCTTGGCTGATTTTTTCACCCATAAGTTCATGTCATCATGTCTATAGTAATATAGAGAATTTTTCATTCACGTATTTTGCAAATTTTTAAAAATACTTAGTACATGCCCAAAATCTGTTAGGGATAGGGATACAGACATGGGTCCTCCTGTCCAGGAGTTCATAGTTTTTAAAAATAGAATTAAAATGCCATTTGTAACATTATGAAAAAGGTTTGTCTGAAGTGCAGTGAAAACAAAGAGAAGGTATCAAATGACTTTCTAGGGTGGCTTCACAAAAAAGGACTTTTCTTTTTCTTTTTCTTTTTCTTTTTTTTCATTTTTTCGAAGCTGGAAACGGGGAGGCAGTCAGACAGACTCCCGCATGCGCCCGACTGGGATCCACCCGGCATGCCCACCAGGGGGCGATACTCTGCCCCTCTGAGGCGTTGCTCTGTTGCATCCAGAGCCATTCTAGTGCCTGAGGCAGAGGCCACAGAGCCATCCTCAGCGCCCAGGCCATCTTTGCTCCAATGGAGCCTCAGCTGCGGGAGGGGAAGAGAGAGGAAGGAGAGGGGGAGGGGTGGAGAAACAGATGGGTGCTTCTCCTGTGTGCCCTGGCCAGGAATCGAACCCGGGACTCCTGCACGCCAGGCCGACACTCTACCACTGAGCCAACCGGCCAGGGCCAAAAAAGGACTTTTAGAACTTTTTTCTGGACATGAGATTAATACAAGAGTCACTTATAAAAAGAGGAAGCCATCTAACAAGTGATGGAAAGGCCTGAAGGGCTCTAACTTGAGTTGAGGAAAACGCCATTAGTCATCATTTTTAGTCAGAGAATGCCACCTCGTACTTATTCAACTCATCTTTTGTGTATGAAAACTGTGCAGAGCACTGAAAGATAAACAAAGGATAATAAAATATTTTCTGCCTGCCAGAAGAAATTACATCTTGTAGGGAAGATGCAGATTGTCTGCAAGTAACAGTTAATCAAGGAAAACTTTAAAATACCACGAGAAGTAAAAGCAAGTTTAAGGGCAAAGTAAAAATCAGTTACAGCTTTGAGATCAGACAACACTTTAGAAGAAGTAATATTTGAGCCCATAATATTCAAATATGTGCAATATTTTACTGTTTGAAAATCGAAGTTTATTCACATATAAATACTTATTGAGTGGTTTGAGACATATATATCATATATGTACAGAATACTATCCTGACAAACTATAGTGTCTGTGTGCTGAGGGGTCTCTGTTATGGAAGGTAGAAAATATTTTCTTGAGCATCTTCTGTACCTCAAGTGCTCTGCTAGCTACTTTATATTTGCTTACTCGTTGACTGTTAAACTACAAAGGCCATGGCCAGCTCACTTAATGTATAGAGCATTGGTCTGGCAAAAGGATGTCCTGGGTTTGATTCCCGGTCAGGGCACACAGGAGAAGTGACCATCTGCTTCTCTTCCCCTCCCTCTCCCACTTCTCTCTCTCTTCTACTCCCACAGCCAGTGACTTGATTGGTTTGAACATCAGCCCCAGGCACTGAGGATAGCTCAGTCGGTCCCAGTGTCAGCCTCAAACACTAAAAATAGCTTGGTTGATTCGAGCATTGGCCCCAGATGGGAGTTGCCAGGTGGATCCTGGTCAGGGCATGTGCGGGAGTCTATCTCACTATCTCCCCTTCTCTCACCTAAAAAGACAAAACAAAAACAAAACCAAGCTATAAGGTTAGAGATTCTTCACCTGACCAGGGGGTGGCGTAGTCAGTGGATAGAGCCTTGGACTGGGACGTGGAGGATCCAGGTTCAAAACCTCGAGGTCACAGGCTTGAGTGCAGGCTTATCTGGTTTGAGCAAGGCTCACCAGCTTGAGCCCAAGGTTGCTGGCTTGAACAAGGGGTTACTCGGTCTACTGTAGCCCCCAGGTCAAGTTACATATGAGAAAGCAATCAATGAACAACTAAGGTGCCACAACAAATAATTGATTCTTCTCATCTCTCTCCCTTCCTGTCTATTCCTATCTGTGTCTCTCTCTGTTTCTGTCACAAAAATAAAAAAATAGAGATTTATCTAAAGTGAGAGAAACAAACTCATTCAGAAGTCACACATAGAAAAGGGAACCGCTGAGATTCTCATCTTGGTCTTTATGACAACAAAGCTCATGCTGTTGTGCTTACTCCATTCCAGTCTAGGG
Source organism: Saccopteryx bilineata (assembly GCF_036850765.1). NCBI lineage: Eukaryota > Metazoa > Chordata > Mammalia > Chiroptera > Emballonuridae > Saccopteryx > Saccopteryx bilineata. Next base: position 251,284,411 of record NC_089492.1, read on the forward strand.
CCATATGCCATTCTCTGTGTCTATAGGAATCACTTATGCAAAGTTTCACAAAAGTTTAGATAAAAGGGGTATCTGTTACTGTGCTTTGGGCTATTTTAGGAAATAAAGTTTAAAAATATAGGACTTTTGCTCTTTCATGTTCTTTTACACATGGTCTCTCTTAATAGCATGTCTTCAACCATTTACTTGCCAAATGTCAATTAACTGTGTATTCTGTAGTAGTTGCTTCCCATATGTGCCTTCACCTGGCAAGCCCAAAGTTTCAAACGGGCGACCTCAGTGTTCCAGGTCGATGCTTTATCCACTGTGCCACCACAGGTTAGGCTGTGTATTCTGATCTAGAGCTTGGAAGCATATGTACTTTCTTCTGGTGATTTACCTCTTTACCCTCAGCTAAAATTTTCTCCCTTTCCAAATATAGGTAAAGCCTGTCCTCTCATTTAGAAGGCTCCGTAAGCATTCTTTAGCATACCTCAATATATATGTTCCAGCTTATAAACATGTAAAAGGATGGGGAATGGGGAAAGGAGGACAAGTCATATTTTGCAACTAGTCATTACTTACACTTGCTCATTCCAAGAAAACAAGTTCAGGCAGTACTATGTACTCTACACATCTCCCCAGAGTGTTACAATTAAAGGCTCTTTTAAATCCCACCATTAAGAAACTTATTTTATATTTATTTTAATTTAAATAAAGTCCTACCCAAATTTAATAGATCGTTTTTCCATGGAGCAGTAGTTAACACGTTTCAGCACACTAGTATGCAACAAACCAGTGGTCCCCAACCTTTTTTGGGCCACAGACCGGTTTGATGTCAGAAAATATTTTCACGGACCAGCCTTTAGGGTAGGACGGATAAATGTATCATGTGACTGAGACAAGCCTCAAGAGTGAGTCTTAGACAGATGTAACAGAGGGAATCTGGTCATTTTTTAAAAATAAAACATCATTCAGACTTAAATATAAATAAAACGGAAATAATGTAAGTTATTTATTCTTTCTCTGCGGACCGGTACCAAATGGCCCACGGACTGGTACCGGTCCGCGGCCCGGGGATTGGAGACCACTGCAACAAACGATCCTTTGGGGAAAGCTAGTATTGTGCAATCTTGAAAGAAATTGAGACCCAGAGAGATTATGCGGTTTGCTTATCATTACCAAACTGGTTGGACGCATCTGTACTAGAAGGCAGGCACCTGACTTTTCGTAGTAATACTGCCTCCTTTCTAAGCAGAAATCCTAACCCATATAATTGCATTGAGGAACAAGAATGGTTTTATTATTATTATCTTTAGTATTTCAAAATCCTGTACAAAAATGAAGTATTGAATAGTCAAATCACCTTAGTTACAGAGAAATACCTTAGTGTTTGGCCTCATTTTGCTGTGTGGTAACTGTTGGAGTGAAATCAGTAAAATCTAGGAAGGCGTATTGATCTGGTCCTTGGCCATGTAAGGAGAAAGGCTTTAAGACTATTCTGAAGAAAAAAAAAAGAAATGATGACAAAAATCTCCCCTAGTTTACTAATTTATATATTGACTTATATCTAAAATGAGTTTCAAGTAACCTACATAAATACTTGCAATCCAAGTGCACTAAAAAAGAAAGAAAAGAAATTGTAATCCAAGCAAATAAAGGCAAAGGTAAGATTAACGTAGTAACAATAAATAATTCATCAGAAGCACCAGATGCATGTGATAGTGTTCTGTACATTTGTTCAAGATGAACCACAGAATTTGTTGTATTCTTCTCTTGGGCTAAAACAAAGGAAAATATGATTGCTTACATCTTTTACTCTGTAACATCAGATAAAGACCAGTATCTTAAAAGGCTACCAGATTTTTTAAGCAGTAAGACCTTAGAAATGTCTCCTGTGGTTCCCTTTGAAGAGGAAGCTATGCAGTATGGTGAATACTATCCCGACTAATCCAGTACCTATAATAGCAATAGCAAGTCATGTTATAAAAGCTTCTTATAACTTTATGTAATTCAAATTCATAAGGCCAGAGCATGATCTAGTAAAAACATCTCTGCAAAGGCCCAAGTAATATATTTTTCTGATAATCCATTTTATTTATTTTTATTTTATTTATTTCTTTTTTAAGTGAAAGGAAGGGAGATAGTGAGACAGACTCCCACATGTGCCCTGACTGGGATCCACCTGCAGCCCCAACCGAGAGACAATGCTCAAATCAACTGAGCTATCCTCAGCGCCCTGGCCAATGCTGGAATCAATCAAGCTACTGGCTATGGGAGGGTAAGAGGGAAAGATGGAAGAGAGAAGCAGTTGGTCACTTCTCTTGTGTACCCTGACTGGGAATTCAATCCAGGATGTCCATACACCGGGCTGACCCTCTATCCACTGAGCCACCTGATAGTCCATTTAAGAAAATAGAATTTATAGGAACTAGAGAAGTGTATGAACTACATACCCTTTAAGAATTCTTTCTTGAATATTATTTTTTGCCACTGAGTTTTTGGTAAATAGAGAAGGTGTTAGCTAAGATTTTTGATTCCCAGGTCTTTTAGTTAGTCATTATTCTGCAAATAATTATTAATCTTCTATGTGCAAAATACTAACTCAGGTGCTATGGAAACTATGTAGTATGAGTGAGACATAGTCCCTGTACTTAAGTAGCTCATTGTCTAATACAGAAGGGTAGAGGGATACAAAATTACTCAGGGAAAAACTATTCAAATAGCACAGAGTGCTGAAGATACTTGGAAGAAGATGATTTCTGCCTAAAGCTAACAGGGCCAAGTTTTGGGGAGTCATAGGTCAGTGAGAATGGGCAGATAGCTGTTGCCTTTTACTGCTAGTTCCCTTAGAAAGGAAAAGTGTTGCATTTTTGCCTATCTACCCAAAATTATTCCTTTTTACATCTTGGTGCCTCAAATATATAGAAAGTGTTAGATAATATTCAAGATGATTAATTGAGAATGGGAGAGCACGAAGTTTGAAGCCTTAGTACTTCCCTTCAGTTTTCTGATTTGATCTTCACAACCATTCTACAAAATGGGTAAGGAAGATAGTATTATAACAGGATTTAAAAGCCTATTTTAAAATTCTTACCTACCTTTTGCCTGGGAACAGCTTAACTAGAGTTATCTGGTGTTCTTTCTACCTATTCCAAGAATGAAGGTGGGATCATGAATAGGTTATTAAAGTAAAATTGCTGCCCTGGCCGGTTGGCTCAGCGGTAGAGCGTCGGCCTAGCGTGCGGAGGACCCGGGTTCGATTCCCGGCCAGGGCACACAGGAGAAGCGCCCATTTGCTTCTCCACCCCTCCGCCGCGCTTTCCTCTCTGTCTCTCTCTTCCCCTCCCGCAGCCAAGGCTCCATTGGAGCAGAGATGGCCCGGGCACTGGGCATGGCTCTGTGGCCTCTGCCTCAGGCGCTAGAGTGGCTCTGGTCGCAATATGGCGACGCCCAGGATGGGCAGAGCATCGCCCACTGGGGGGCAGAGCACCGCCCCTGGTGGGCGGGCCGGGTGGATCCCGGTCGGGCGCATGCGGGAGTCTGTCTGACTGTCTCTCCCTGTTTCCAGCTTCAGAAAAATGAAAAAAACAAAAAAACAAAAAAACAAAAAAAAAAATAAATAAATAAAGTAAAATTGCTCTTTGTAATTTGTGACTTTATCTTATATAAGTTGCTTCTTGGCACATAAAAATAACACCACTAGACTGAGCTATAAGGATGATCCTCCCTGCCACCATCATTATCACTCTCTATTATGCAATTAATATGTGGTAAACTCTGTGCTGAGCACTTAACAAACTTATCTTATTGAATCTCTTCAACAATGTAATAAGATAGTGGCCAATACATAAATACACCTCATTATAATTACAGAGACCATCTATCCACAATTTTTAGATAGTTCCATTTTGAAGTATTCCATTAAAATAGACTAGAAATACTAGTTTCGTGGTATCCAAATCACAACCCATAGACTGATTCTCATACCTAGCAGCAACCCAAAGGTCATATATCTGAATTGTGATTTAAGAACTATGATCATTTGCCTTGACTTACTTTATCCAACGGTGATACTGTGTTTTCAGTAAGCTAGTCAGACTCTCTAGATCAGCGGTTCTCAACCTGTGGGTCACGACCTCGTTAGGGGTCGAACAACCAAAACACAGGGATCGCCTAAAGCCATCGGAAAATACATATGGCTTTAGGCAACCTGTGTTTTGGTCGTTCAACCCCCGCCGGGGTCGCGACCCACAGGTTGAGAACCGCTGATCTAGATGGACTGTTTGCCAGGAGCAGTAAATGCTGCTGAATGGGGTCAGAACAACTGTTCCCACATAGGATCTGTTGTATTCTTTTGATGATCTTATCTGGTACCATGCCTTTAAATACTGTCTATACGTCTGAATTTCAAATTTATATCTCCAGCTCCTCCCTTCTGCTGATCTTTAGACTTCAATATCTAATTTCTAGCCCATCATCTCCATTTAGATTGCTAACAGACATCATAAAGTTAACATGTTATTAACGTACCCTCCCACCCAAACCTGCTCCTGTTTTTGTAAGTAGAAAATCTTTCCTGTTGTTTGAGCCGAAAACTTGGAATCTTTCTTGACTTCCCCCTTTCATGTGAGCATATACTATTGATAATGCCTTCAAAATATGTGCAGAACTCAAATGCTTCTAACTTCACCACTACCACCCTCATCCAAGCCACCATTATCTGTTACCTGAATTACTTTAGTAGACTCTCAGCTTGACTCCCCGCCTTCATTTTTGCCTTTCCTGTATGTCTTTCAGCAAATCTTTTAAAAAGCAATTGGTACATTGCATCACTTCAGAAATTCACAATGGTTTCATATCTCAAAAGCTAAAATCTTTACAGTGATTCTAATCCACATCTCTGCAGATTTTTTTTTTAGGAACTGGCAAAGTAATTCTAAAATTTTTATGAAAAGGCAACAAAACTGGAATAGCCAAAACAATTATGAGAAAGAACAACAAAGTTGGAGGACTCACAGTACCAGAATTTAAGATTTAATATAATCAAGACAGTGTGGGAATTGCCAAATAGATAAATTCCATTGATAAATGAAACAAAACAAATAGCCCAGAAGTAGACCTACACATGGTGAATTGATTTTCAACAAAAATGCAAAGGCAATTCAATGAAGAAAGGAAAATCTTTCCAACAAAGGATGTTGCAATTATCAAAAAATAAAATACAATAAAAACCTTTTAATGTATACCTTGTATCACATACAAAAGTTAACTCAAAATGGATTATAGACCTAAATATAAAACCTAAAACTATTAAAGCCCTAGAAAAAAACATAGAAGAAAATCTTTATGATCCTAAGTGAAGCAAAGATTTCTTAGATCTGATTCCAAACGTGTAAATAAGAAATATCTAAATTAGACTTAATCAAAATTAAGAACTTCTGTTCAAAAGACACTGTTAAGAAATTGAAAAAACAAGCATCAGACTGGGAGGAAATCATATATCTAATGTCCAGAAGATATAACAAATCTCAAAATTCAGTAATAAAACAACCCAACTTTAAAAATGGGCAAAATATTTGAGCATTTTCTCAAAGAAGATATACACAATAGAAAATAAGCATATGAAAAGACCCCATTCCTAGTCATCAGAGAAATGCAAGTGAAAACCACAATAGATACATACCAATTAGAATGGCTTTTTAAAAAGGAAAAAGGATAATACCAAGTACTGGCAAAAAGGCAGAGCATCTGAAACTCATACATTAATGATCGGAATTATTGATAGCTCATCCACTTTGGAAAATAATTGGACACTTTCTTATAAAGTTAAATATACACAAGCCGTATGACCCAGTGGTCACACTCCTATGTACTCACAGAAGTGAAATGAAAATAACAGTAAATTTTGTTTACACAAAAAGCTATACACAAATACTTATAGTGGCTACATTTGTAGTTGCCAAAAACTAGAAACAACTCAAGCATTCCTTAGCTGGAGAAGGAGTAATGAAATTACTATATCTAGACAATGGAATACTACTGATATATTCTACAACTTGGATGAATCTCAAATGCATTACACTAAATGAAGCAGCCATTATATGATATTTTCAATTAAATTTATATAACATTTTGGTAGAGGCAAACTTAGGGACAGAAAACAGATTAGAAGTTGCCTGCAACTAGTGATGGGGAGTTTTTTTGGGGGGGAGATGATGATATTGGCTATGCAAATATATATGTATATTTGTTAAAATTTACAGATCTATACATTTAAAAATATAGGCTTTACTGTATATTAATTATACCTTAATTTTAAAATGGGGATAAAATCATTAAGTGGGCTGCTCAAGGCCATATATGTAATCACCCCTCTCCCTTGATTTCTAACTTCAACTCTTAACTTCTCTGGCCCTTAACAATTTGCTCCAGCCTCATTGGCTACCTCGCTGTGCCTTAGTCAAGACGGGCACCAGAGCTTCACAGTTACTGTAACTTCTGCCTATAATCCTCTCTCAGATCTAATTGTGGACGTGACTCCCTCCCCTTTAGTCCTTTGCTTATTGAGGCTTACAGCAAAGTTGTACCCCTTCCTCCCTTCTACCAGCGCTCTGCACTCTAGATACCACTCATCACTATGTGACACACTGCACATTTTCCTATGTGTGTTTTTGTTATCTTTCTCCCACTCTTCCATTCAACTGAAATACAGGCTTCATGTAAGCAGAATTTTTAGATCTATTTTGTTCACTGCTATTTTGCCATTACCTAAAACAATACCTCGCACATGGAAGGTGCTCAGTAAGAATTTGTGGAATTCATGTTAGCTTTAGCCTACTTCCCACTCTGCTTCAACCATCTGTAAACTATTATTTGATGGTTACTCGTAGAAGCATAGACTGTGTGTGTGCATGTATTTATGTATGCTTGGTGAGTACAAATTTATTGTTAATTATAAGAGATTGGTGTGAGTAGCTTTCCTTTTTTTAAAAAAAGTAATTGTGTAGAAACAGTCTTTTCTGGGTATATATCTTTACTGCCTAATATTTGAAAAAGTCTGTATTTCTCATCCCTTTGATTTGAATGCTCTGAATATTTATGTTTTAGTAACAGAAAGTCCAAAATCAGTTCGTATTTCTAACTTATACCAGGTTTCCTTGTATTGTTAAAAACCTAAAATGCAGATTTAAAAAAAAACACCTTTATAGCATTTTCAGTATTGTTTACTAGGCAAGGCCTTTGCTTTTAGCTATATATTTCAAACTGAGCTACTGATACAGTGTTGTTCTTTTTTGCCAGTTAAAAGACTTGCATATTTAGATCCCAAGATTGCCAACTTACCCAATATCTCTTCATTGTTTGCCTCATTGGACCAGTGGTGTGGGATCTCTGAGGCCTGTTTTCATTCTGGGGAAAAGCCCTAGAAACTGGGTGCATTGAGAAGCAGACATTGTCTGCACAATGAATGGGGTAATGAGCTACTGTTGTTTATTCTTCTGTAGTATAATTGGTTGAGTTCAGACAATAGTGTAGCATCTGTTGTTATACTTTGCAGGGAAATGTCAAAACAGAAAGCAAGCAGACAGGTGTATTAAGGGGAGATTAGGAGGAGAAACCAGGAAATATCACATTAAGTTCTGATTTAAAGTACAGTGTGTCTGTAAGTCAAATAAAAGGAAAACTCTCCCAGTTTCATACCTATTCAGTGCAGTTCGATGTGGGCTCACGCACAGATTTTTTAGGGCTCCTTAGGTAGCTATCCCGTATAGCCTCTACAGACTCGTCACTGACTGATGGCCTACCAGAACGGGGTTTCTCCACCAAACTGCTGGTTTCCTTCAACTGCTTTTCCCACCGAGTAATGTTATTCCTATATGGTGGCGCTTCGTTATAAACGCGCCAATATTCACGTTGTTCTTTGGTCATGGATTCGAATTTAGCGAGCCACAGAACACACTGAACTTTTCTCTATACCGTCCACATCTCTACTGGCATGGCCGTGGGCTGCTCCACTGTATACATGGTGTTACGTCATCATCTGCACATACGCACATGCTGCCACATCATCCTACAGAAACTGGGAGGGTTTTCCTTTTATTTGGTGTAGATTTCACATTTCTATCATCTTTTGTTGCTTTCCTGTGACCGGTCAAAAATGCACCATGACTTTACAGACACACTGTAGGTGCAAAGAATAATGATAATGATATGATAACAACAAAACCGGCTGTCATCCATTGAGCACAGTGTTACAGCAGAGGCTCCATGCTAGGCACTTACTGAGTGCTGGCCATGTGTCAGCACTTGCTAAGTGTTTTATAAACATTACTGCATTTTATACAAGAACCTTTGTGAGGAAGATATTACTGGCTCTATTTCTTATGTGAGGTAACTGAAGTTCTTAAAAACTGACATATGTCTAATGACCAGGAATTGAACCTTTGTCACACCCAAAGCCTATTCCCAATCATACATTACATTTAATTTAAATATTAAAGTTTTTTAAACTGCAGTGTTAAAAGTCAAGATAGTGCCTGACCTGTGGTGGCACAGTGGATAAAGCATTGACCTGGAAATGCTGAGGTCGCCGGTTCGAAACCCTGGGCTTGCCTGGTCAAGGCACATATGGGAGTTGATGCTTCCAGCTCCTCCCTCCTTCTCTCTCTCTGTCTCTCCTCTCTCTCTCTCTGTCTCTCTCTCTCTCTCTCCCTCTCCTCTCTAAAATGAAAAATTTTAAAAAATTAAAAAAAAAAGTCAAGATAGTGATTTACTTTGAGGAAGGTAATTCTCAGAAAGTGGCAAAGGGACTTCTAGATACTTGATCAGAGTTCTATTTATAGGGGTATGTTCTCTTTCTGAAGATATATGAAGTTGTACACTTATCATTGTATGTTAAGTTACATGAACATTGTAATTCAGTAAAAACTTTAAAACAATGACAAAATACATGATTGAACGAAAGATAAAGCTTTATGCAGTGTAACACTGATTCAAATTTTGTTTGTAAGTTTAAATATATATAAAACATGCACGAAAAATTAATGGAGAATACCTGTTTGGAGTGATGAAAAGGTTTTAGAAATAGTGGTCACGGTAACACAATATTGTAAATTCACTTGATACCACCAAATTATACAGTGAAAAATGGTTAAAAAATTAATGGGTATAAACACTCGAGTGATGGCAGTGGCTAACTCTTCGTGGTGAATCTAGAAATTAATTTCAATTTTTTTTATTTAATATTTTTTTAATAAATTTTGTTACTTTTACAATCAGGAATAATGTTTTATAATCTAAAATAAAATAAGGTTTTAAGGAACCATCAGTGTTAGAAAGGAATAGTCAAATGATACCATTTTATAATTTAGTAGATGTGAATAACACTAATCCACAGAGGTAGTTTACCCTAAAAGCAGTTCATAGTTAGCTTTTAAGGGACACAAATCTAGAAAATCAGTCTGAAAAGTTAGTGCTGGAGGGAGTTAGACCTCAGATTATTTAAGCATTTGTTGAGCACCTACTGTGTTTATCACCATACAAAGCACTTCCACATGCACTATTTCAGTTAACATGTTAGTTTATTCCATCTTTAACATTACATGTAGAGCATCTCTTTTTTTTTTTTTAAACTTTATTTTGTTGATTTTAGAGAGAGAGAGAGAGACAGACAGACAGAAATATCAGTCTGTTTCTGTACATGCCCTGACCAGGAATCAAACCAGCAACCTTGTATGATATTCTAACCAACCAAGCTATCTGGCCGAGGCTTGACCGTCTATTTTGTGCTATGAACTCACTGCACTTGGAATAAGAAGTTAAGACATGTTCCCACACTCTAATGTAGGATAATGAGGAACCCAGACATTAACAAGTACCTACAGTCCTGGCCAGTTGCTCGTTGGATAGAATGTTGTCCCAGCTGCCAAAATTGCTCGTTTGAGCCCTGGTCAGGCCACATATGAGAAGCACCTGATGAGTGTATGACTAAGTGGAACAAATTGATGCTTCTCCCTCCCTCCCTCCCTCCCTCCCTCCCTCCTTCCCTTCCTCCCTCCCTCCCTCCCTCCTTCCCTTCCTCCCTCCCTATCTCTCGCTCTCCACCTTCCTCTCTCTTTCTCTCAATTTGAAGGGGAAAATGTTTTAATTATTAAAAGATTACTATGGTACAATATAGGGAATACTATAAAGACATACTACAACTGGAATATAATTTTGTTGTACACAGCATCATGTATTCATTGGGTTATTAATATATGATGGCATTACTAAAATAGTTTACTACTTGAAAATATGCAGCTGAAACTCATTCCTGACCCAGGACACCAATATTAAATAAACTGCTATGTGTCCTGTCCCAAAAAAAAGGCAAAAATAAATAGTTTAACTTCCTATTCTTCTAATTTTTGAACTTTCTTTTGTCTTCATTTCTGGGTATCAGCTTCCTCATATGAAAAATGAGATTGTAAGACTATTTAGTGCAACCTTAAGCAAACATTAACTGAAGCATATTACTATATCAGACACCACACTGGAAACTTTATTATATATATATCATGTATATAATTCCCACCTTTATAATCCCCAAATGTAGATGGTGTTACCCAATGCCTTCAGAAGGAAAATAACCTCAAAATCCAAGAAAAGATGAGCTTTCTCCACATATTCTTAATGTTTTTTAAAAAATACTTTAGTATTAGCCTGACCGGGCAGTGGTACAGTAGATAGAGCATCAGCCTGGGATGTTGAGGACCCAGATTTGAAACCTCGAGATCACTGACTGTAGCGTGGGCTCATCCGGCTTGAGCACAGACTCACTAACTTGAGTGCAGGGTCGCTGACTTGAGCGTGGGCTCATAGACATGACCCCATGGTTGCTGGCTTGAGCCAGGTCACTGGCTTAAGCAAGGGGTTACTGGCTCAGCTGTAGCTCCCCAGTCAAGGCACACATGAGAAAGCAATCAATGAACAACTAAGGTGTTGCAACAAGAGTTGATGCTTTTCATCTCACTTTCTTTCTGTCTCTCTGTCTCTCTAAAAAAAAATTTTTTTTTTTAGTATTAGAACCACTCAGTTCAGGGGTCGGGAACCTTTTTGGCTGAGAGAGCCATGAACACCACATATTTTAAAATGTAATCCATGAGAGCCATACAACAACCCGTGTACATTACGCATTACCCAATAAAAATTTGGTGTTGTCCCGGAGGACAGCTGTGATTGGCTTCAGCCACCCGCAACCATGAACATGAGCAGTAGGAAATGAATGGATTGTAATACATGAGAATGTTTTATATTTTTAGCGTTATTATTTTTTTAATTAAAGATTTGTCTGCAGGCCAGATGCAGCCATCAAAAGAACCACATCTGGCTCGTGAGCCATAGGTTCCTGACCCCGACTCAGATTATCCTAAATGACAGAATACTGTCATTTCTTATCCATACTGGTATCTGAGAAAACTTTGTTTTTCTGTAGGTTATTTTAAACATTTTTAAACATAATATATTTACATAAGCCAGAAATCAAAAATATTAAAAGGTATATTCAGAAAATACAGTCACCATTTCTATTTCTAAAAATTTTTATCACCCCAAACAAAATCTTTCTATTCCACTTTAATGTTAATATATTATCCAGTATTATACAAACTCTTAAGTCATTTCTACTTAGGCAATGTATGTTTTTTAATATAAATGTGTGTGTGTGTTTTGTAAATTCTTCCAATAACTTTAGTTTTTTTCCTAAAAAGGAAACAACTGGCTATTTGATGCCTTTTTCCTCGATCAGAAATACCTGCAGCTTTCAGTTAAAACATACACACACACACACACACACACACACAATTAAATTGCCATTTTTATGGAGGTACCTGTCAATAATATGTGTCATCAAGGTGGGATTTACTTTAATTTATTGCCTATTGGGTTAATACAGTGATTTTCAACTGGTATTCTACAAGAATTTTTGGAACATGCAATACCTGACCATTTACAATCCCTTAGATCAGTGGTCCCCAGCCCCCGGGCCGTGGACCAGTACTGGTCCATGGGCCATTTGGTACCGGTCCGCAGAGAAAGAATAAATAACTTACATTATTTCCATTTTATTTATATTTAAGTCTGAACGATGTTTTGTTTTTAAAAAATGACCAGATTCCCTCTGTTACATTCGTCTAAGACTCACTCTTGATTGACACTTGTCTCGGTCACGTGATACATTTATCTGTCCCACCCTAAAGGCTAGTCCGTGAAAATATTTTCTGACATTAAACCAGTCCGTGGCCCAAAAAAGGTTGGGGACCACTGCCTTAGATTGTCAAATAAAAAAATGACGACAGCCAACACAACAATAGCCATTGAGTGTGAATGCCCTGGTTTCAACCATAAATATGTATATTGGTCACATCACATAATAAGGTTGAGTCTGATTACCTAATTTTTGGTACCAGAAATCCTTATATACAGGTATGGACACCAGATTTTTTTTTAAGTCACTTTGCAGCAAAAAGGATAAGTAATTACTATTACTATTCTTTTTTTTTCTTTTGGTAAATCAATCAAAATTATACCTATTTTTTGTCAGATCAGCAAAAATATATGTTTTTTGGTGTTTTATAGAATTTTAATAATTAGTTTATGTGTGCCGTGAGATGTAAAAGGTTGAAAATCACTGAGCTATTTAAAATAACATATGATTCCATTGTTAAAGTGGTAAGTTTGGTTAATAAATGAGCAATAACTTTTTGATGAGCTAGAAAGCAACAGATTTTTTCTAGTGTCTCTCTCCCCCACTCCCCAGTCTCATCCCTCACTTAGTTTAACACCTGGTTCTGCTCTCCATAGGCCATTCGGCTCTCCTTAGAGCAGGCCCTGCCTCCAGAGCCAAAAGAAGATGCTGAGCCTGTGAGCAAACTGCGGATCCGGACCCCCAGTGGAGAGTTCCTTGAGCGGCGTTTCCTGGCCAGCAATAAGCTCCAGATTGTCTTTGATTTTGTAGCTTCCAAAGGATTTCCATGGGATGAGTTCAAGTTACTGAGTACCTTTCCCAGGAGAGACGTAAGTTCCTATGCCTATCTCTGGAAGTGTGCCCAGATGGGAGATACCCATTATTAGCGCTGGACAACCTAGTCCAAGGACAGTCCCATCCATGATTCAGCCTGCTACAAGACCACACACCACCAGTCCTTCATTGCTCTGTACACCATTCTTTCCTTAGCCTTCAGGGAAGGTGTGGTTTCCGAGGCTAGCAGACAGGTGCACAGTAGCCTATGCTACCATTTAGGTACTAGGTCTTCTAGCTATTTTGCCTGTTCCAGCATTCATACAGGCTTTCCCAAAATCTCATCTCTGTAAACCTCAGAATAAATCTAAAAATTGTATGCTTAACAGCTTAACAGTTAGATCAAGATCAGTGATTTTAAGTTTACTAAAAACAAGTTGTGTTAAAACAAGATTATTTTGTGATTTGATAGTTCTTACTAGCCTGGGATATCAGGGAGGGTAACCTATATTCATTGTGTATCTACATTTCAACAAGACGCTTAATAGTCTCTCCTGGTATTCTTAGGCAAAGTAGACAGGGTACTCTGCAGGAGGTAGATTCACTGCTGATTAAATGGTGGTGTCCAGAAAGTGTTGATTAAGAGACCACCCTCTCCCTGGAGGGAACCAAGAGGTTTAATAACTTTCTTTTTCCAACATTTTTATTGTACAGAATTCCACCTAAAAATGCCTGACAGACATATACAGATATTTTTATAGTGAATATTTTAAATACATTCTCAGTTTTCTCTATCCAAAAAGCAATAAATCTTTACAATTGTCAAATTTTAGGAATAACCCAATTTACAGTTATTTTCATAGTGGACTAAATAGATGGGAAATGTAGAAAACAATGGATAGGCAGTCTTCAGCAAATTAAATCAAAGAAGACAATGTACACAGATTGTACAAATATGCCATGTGCACAAAGTTACTTAAGATACTCTAACAACAAAAAAATATTAATCTGTTAATTCTTAAGTAGTGGTTAAAGATTTAAATAATTTCCATAATAGAGATGATGAGATGATGTCATATGTGGTAAATGATAATTCTTGAATGAACTGTGAGGTAGTTTTACTCTTAGTTATCAGAGAATGGAATGATCATTTTATATGAGGAATGAAGACAAGACTGAAAGCTCTCCAGTGTGGTATTCAAGTCCAAGTTTTGAAAATGAATATGATTATATGTATAGCAGAAACCTGTTTACTACCACCACCACCCAGTATTCTTCTACCTCAGTGTTTTCTTTCTTTTTTAAAAAAAATTATTGACTTTATTGGGGTGACATTGGTTAATAAAATTACACAGGTATCAGGTGCACAGCTCCACAATACATCAACTGTATATTGCGGTGTGTGTTCACCACCCCAGGTCAAGTATTCCTCCATCGCCACCTACCCTCTTCCTGTACCTACCTACCCTCTTCCTCCTGCAGTCCCCACACTGTTGTCTGTGTCTGTAAGGTGTTTTCCTTTGCTTTATCCTTTCACCTTTTTCTCGCAGCCAATTTGACAAGAGGTTTTATATTTAATTTTTATTGCTCACCATACTTATTAGCAGCTTAAATGAAGACTTTATGAGATTTTTGGATTGTGAAAAATAAGATTCAAGAAAACTTTAGCCTGACCAGGTGGTGGCGCAGTGAATAGAGCGTCGGACTGGGATGCAGAAGGACCCAGGTTCGAGACCCCGAAGTTGCCAGCTTGAGCCAAAAAAAGCTCACCAGCTTGGACCCAACGTCGCTGGCTCAAGCAAGGGGTTACTCCGTCTGCTGAAGGCCCGTGGTCAAGGCACATATGAGAAAGCAATCAATGAACAACTAAGGAGTTCCAACAACAACAAAAAAAAAACCTGATGATTAATGCTTCTCATCTCTCTCCGTTCCTGTCTGTCTGTCCCTATCTATCCCTCTCTCTGACTCTCTCTCTATCCTTGTAAAAAAATAAAATTAAAATTTAAAAAAAAAAAAAAAAAAAGAAAACTTTAAGTACTAAAACAATAGACAAAAATAAACCTAGAGAAATACTATAGAAATATAAAGAGATAGAGTATTACATTCAGGGGTCCCCAAACATTTTACACAGGGGGCCAGTTCACTGGCCCACAGACCATTGGAGGGCTGCCACATACAGTGCTCCTCTCACTGACCACCAATGAAAGAGGTGCCCCTTCCGGAAGTGCGGGGGGGGGGGGGGGGGACAGACAAATGGCCTCGGGGCCGCATGCAGACTGTAGTTTGGGGACACCTGCGTAGGTTTAGAAAATTATTATTTTTTAAATATATTTTTATTAATGTTAATGGGATGACATTAATAAATCAGGGTACATATATTCAAAGAAAACATGTCTAGGTTATCTTGTCATTAAATTATGTTGTATACCCCTCGCCCAGAGTCAGATTGTCCTTCGTCACCCTCTATCTAGTTTTCTCTGTGCCCCTCCCCCTCCCCCTAACTCTCTCCCTCCTTCCCTCTTGCGCCCTCCCTCCCCCCACCCCTGGTAGCCACCACACTCTTGTCCATGTCTCTTAGTCTCGTTTTTATGATCCACCAATGTATGGAATCATGTAGTTCTTGTTTTTTTCTGATTTACTTATTTCACTCCGTATAATGTTATCAAGATCCCACCATTTTGCTGTAAATGATCTGATGTCATCATTTCTTATGGCTGAGTAGTATTCCATAGTGTATATGTGCCACATCTTCTTTATCCAGTCTTCTATTGAAGGGCTTTTTGGTTGTTTCCATGTCTTGGCCACTGTGAACAGTGCTGCAATGAACATGGGGCTACATGTGTCTTTACGTATCAATGTTTCTGAGGTTTTGGGGTATATACCCAGTAGAGGGATTGCTGGGTCATAAGGTAGTTCCATTTTCAGTTTTTTGAGGAACCACCATACTTGCCTCCATAATGGTTGTACTACTTTACAGTCCCACCAACAGTGGATGAGAGTTCCCTTTTCTCCGCAGCCTCTCCAACATTTGCTATTACCCGTCTTGTTGATAATAGCTAATCTAACAGGGGAAAGGTGGTATCTCATTGTAGTTTTGATTTGCATTTCTCTAATAACTAATGAAGATGAGCATCTTTTCATATATCTGTTGGCCATTTGTATTTCTTCCTGGGAGAAGTGTCTGTTCATGTCCCCTTCCCATTTTTTTATTGGATTGTTTGTTTGTTTGTTTGTTGTTGAGTTTTATGAGTTCTTTGTAAATTTTGGATATTAGGCCCTTATCTGAGCTGTCGTTTGAAAATATCATTTCCCATTTAGTTGGCTGTCTGTTTATTTTAATATCAGTTTCTCTTGCTGATCAAAAACTTTTTATTCTGATGTAGTCCCATTCATTTATCTTAGTCTTCACTTCTCTTGCCGTTGGAGTCAAGTTCATAAAAATGTTCTTTAAAACCCAGGTCCATGAGTTTAGTACCTATGACTTCTTCTATGTACTTTATTGTTTCAGGTCTTATATTTAGGTCTTTGATCCATTTTGAATTAATTTTAGTACACGGGGACAAGCTGTAGTCGAGTTTCATTCTTTTGCATGTGGCTTTCCAGTTTTCCCAACACCATTTGTTGAAGAGGCTTTCTTTTCTCCATTGTGTGTTGTTGGCCCCTTTATCAAAGATTTTTTGACCATATATATGTGGTTTTATTTCTAGGCTTTCTATTCTGTTCCATTGGTCTGAGTGTCTACTTTTCTGCCAATACCATGCTGTTTTGATTATCGTGGCCCTATAATATAGTTTAAAGTCAGGTATTGTAATGCCCCCAGCTTCATTCTTTTTCCTTAGGATTGCTTTGGCTATTCGGGGTTTTTTATAGTTCCATATAAATCTGATGATTTTTTGTTCCATTTCTTTAAAAAATGTCATAGGAATTTTGATGGGAATTGCACTAAATTTATATATTGCTTTGGATAATATGGCCATTTTAATTATATTTATTCTTCCTATCCAAGAACAAGGAATATTTTTCCATCTCATTGTGTCTTTTTCTATTTTCTTAACAATGCCTTGTAATTTTCGTTATATCGGCCCTTTACATTCTTTGTTATGTTTATTCCTAGGTATTTTATTTTTTTTGTTGCAATCGTGAAGGGGATTATTTTTTTGAGTTCGTTTTCTAATATTTCATTGTTGGCATATAGAAAGGCTATGGACTTTTGTATGTTAATTTTGTATCCTGCGACCTTACTGTATTAGTTTATTGTTTCTAGTAATCTATTTGTGGAGTCCTTCGGGTTTTCTATGTATAGGATCATATCGTCAGCAAAAAGTGATACCTTTACTTCTTCTTTTCCGATATGGATGCCTTTTATTTCTTTGTCTTGTCTGATTGCTCTGGCCAGAACTTCTAGCACCACGTTAAATAAGAGTGGAGAGAGTGGACAACCCTGTCTTGTTCCTGATTTAAGGTGGAAAGTCCTCAGTTTTATGCCATTTAATATGATGTTGGCTGATGATTTATCATATATGGCCTTTATCATGTTGAGATATTTTCCTTCTATACCCATTTTGTTGAGAGTCTTAAACATAAAGTTGTGTTGTATTTTATCAAAAGCCTTTTCTGCATCTATTGATAAGATCATGTGGTTTTTGTTCTTTGTTTTGTTGATATGGTGTATTATGTTAACCGTTTTATGTATGTTGAACCATCCTTGAGATTCTGGAATGAATCCCACTTGATCATGATGTTTTTGTTTTTGTTTCATTTTTCTGAAGCTGGAAACAGGGAGAGACAGTCAGACAGACTCCTGCATGCGCCCGACCGGGATCCACCCGGCACACCCACCAGGGGCGACGCTCTGCCCACCAGGGGGCGATGCTCTGCCCATCCTGGGCATCGCCATGTTGCTACCAGAGCCACTCTAGCACCTGGGGCAGAGGCCACAGAGCCATCCCCAGCGCCCGGGCCATCTTTGCTCCAATGGAGCCTTGGCTGCGGGAGGGGAAGAGAGAGACAGAGAGGAAGGCGCGGCGGAGGGGTGGAGAAGCAAATGGGCGCTTCTCCTGTGTGCCCTGGCCGGGAATCGAACCTGGGTCCTCCGCACGCTAGGCCGACGCTCTACCACTGAGCCAACCGGCCAGGGCGTATTATTTTTTTAATATGTTGTTGTATTCGATTTGCCAGTATTTTTTTTTAGTATTTTAGCATCTGTATTCATTAGAGATATTGGTCTGTAGTTTTTTTTCTTTGTGCCATCCTTGCCAGGTTTCGGTATGAGGGTTATATTGGCCTCATAAAATGTGTTTGGAAGTATTACTTCTTCTTCAATTTTTTGGAAGACTTTGAGTAGAATAGGAACCAAGTCTTTTTTGAATGTTTGATAGAATTCACTAGTATAACTGTCTGGGCCTGGACTTTTATTTTTGGGGAGGTTTTTAATAGTTTTTTCTATTTCCTCCCTGCTGATTGGTCTGTTTAGGCTTTCTGCTTCTTCATGACTCAGTCTAGGAAGGTTGTATTGTTCTAGGAATTTATCCATTTCTTCTAGATTGTTGTATTTGGTGGCATGTAGTTTTTCATAGTATTCTACAATAATTCTTTGTATATCTATGATGTCTGTGGTGATTTCTCCTCTTTCATTTTGGATTTTATTTATTTGAGTCCTGTGCCTTTTTTTCTTGGTGAGTCTTGCCAAGGGTTTGTCAATTTTGTTGATCTTTTCAAAGAACCAGCTCCTTGTTTTATTGATTTTTTCTGTAGTTTTTCTGTTTTCTATTTTGTTTATTTCTGCTCTGATTTTTTTTATCTCCTTTCTTCGGCTGGTTTTGGGTTGTCTTTGTTCTTCTTTTTCTAGTTCGTTAAGGTGTGAAGTTAAGTGGTTTACTTGGGCTCTCTCTTGTTTGTTCATATAGGCCTGAAGTGATATGAACTTCCCTCTTATTACTGCTTTTGCTGCATCCCATAGATTCTGATATGTCGTATTGTCATTTTCATTTGTCTGTATATATCTTTTGATCTCTGCGCTTATTTCTTCTTTGACCCATTCATTTTTTAGAAGTATGTTGTTTAGTTTCCACATTTTTGTGGGTTTTTCCCCCTCTTTTTTGCAGTTGAATTCTAGTTTCAAGGCTTTATGATCAGAGAATCTGCTTGGTACAATTTCAATTTTTCTAAATTTGCTGATATTGTCTTTGTGGCCCAACATATGGTCAATTCTTGAGAATGTTCCATGTACACTGGAGAAAAATGTATACTCTGTCACTTTGGGATGAAGTGTCCTGTAGATGTCTATCATATCCAGGTGTTCTAGTATTTCGTTTAATGCCAAGATATCTTTATTGATTCTCTGTTTGGATGATCGATCTAGAGCCTTCAGCGGTGTATTGAGGTCTCCAAGTATGATTGTATTTTTGTCAGTTTTTGTTTTAAGGTCAATAAGTAGCTGTCTTATATATTTTGGTGCTCCTTGGTTTGGTGCATATATATTAAGGATTGTTATGTCTTCTTGATTCAGTGTCCCCTTAATCATTATGAAATGACCATTTTTGTCTCTGAGTACTTTTTCTGTCTTGTAGTCAGCATTATTAGATATGAGTATTGCTACACCTGCTTTTTTTGGGGTGTTGTTTGCTTGGAGTATTGTTTTCCAGCCTTTCACTTTGAATTTGTTTTTATCCTTGTTGCTTAGATGTGTTTCTTGTAGGCAGCATACAGTTGGAGTTTCTTTTTTAATCCATTCTGCTACTCTGTGTCTTTTTATTGGTAAGTTTAATCCATTTACATTTAGTGTAATTATTGACACTTGTGGGTTTCCTATTGCCATTTTATAAATTGCTTTCTGTTAGTTTTGTATCTTGTTTGATTCTTCTCTGTTTTTCTATCATTTGTTTTTGTTTGTTCATATTCCATACTTCTTTCCTCTGTTGCTACCTTTTTTAAGTCAAGTGTTTTTGTGGTGGTTTTTTCAAGGGTGGTTACCATTAAGTAATGAAAAGAGTACCTACCATATTCATTGTAGTACCCTATCTTATGAGTATTTCTGCGCTTCATCGTCCTTTGCTACTGTTAATCTCCATCCTCTCCCCCCTTTTTTTCTTTTGTTGTCACAGTATAAATTTGGTTTTATTGTGTTCTTGGTGGAGCTGTTACTTATGGTTTTGTTTTGTTTTGTTCTTTGAATCTGGTTGGAAAACCCCCTTTAGTATTTTCTGGAGTGGGGCTTTCTGATGATAAATTCTCTCATCTTTTCTGTATTTGTGAATGTTTTTATATCTCCTTCGTACTTGAAGGATAGCTTTGATGGGTATAGTATTCTTGGCTGAAAGTTCCTCTCTTTCAAGGCTTTAAATATTGGGATCCACTTTCTTCTAGCTTGTAGAGTTTCTTCTGAGAAATCTGATGATAATCTAATAGGCCTTCCTTTATATGATGTACTCTTTTTTTCCCTGGCTGCCTTGAGAATTTTTTCTTTGTCATTGGTTTGTGTCATCTTCATTATGATGTGCCCTGGAGTGGGTTTGTTGGGGTTAAGAAAACTCGGTGTTCTGTTTGCTTCTTGAATTTGAGGCTTTAGTTCTTTCCACAGGCTTGGGAAGTTCTCGTCTATTATTTGTTTGAGTATATTCTCCATTCCATTTTCTTTCTCTTCTCCCTCTGATATACCTATTATTCTTATGTTATTCTTTCTGATGGAGTCAGACAATTCCTGTAGGGCTTTCTCGTTTTTTATTATTTTTGAGTCTCTTCTTCTCTCTGTTGTGCCTCAGGTTGCTTGTCTTCTATTTCACTAATCCTATCTTCTATCTGAGCTGTTCTGTTAGCTAAGCTTGTTATCTCATTTTTCAGCTCATGAATTGAGTTTTTCATTTCTGTTTGATTTGTTCTTATAGTTTCAATTTCCTTGGTAATATATTCTTTGTGATCGTTGAATTGTTTTCTGAGCTCCCTAAATTGCCTTTCTGTGTTTTCTTGTATATCTTTGAGTATTTTTAGAATTTCTATTTTAAATTCTCTGTCATTTAGCTCCAAGGTTTCCAATATGTTAAATCTTTTCTCCATAGATTTTTCCACATCTATTTGTGTTACCACTCTATCTTTTGCATCCATAATATTCTATTTCTTTTTTCTTATTGGCATCTGAGGGTGGTCTTGTTGATAGCACTAATTAGAATTAATAAAGAATAAAAAGAAAAAAAAGGGAAAAAAGAAAAACACCCCACAAAAAAAAAAAAACAGTGATAATTTATTATTTCCCCCTTTTTTCTTTCTTCTCTCGCCCTCCTCTCCCCTCCTTAGGGAAATATTGTGGTGACCTGTGAATTATATTATGCTAAATGAACAAAAACTGCCTATAACGGAGGGCCTGATTTGGGGTGAAGAGTTCAAGGGGCAAAAAAGGGAGTAGGGACCTACTAAATGCAAAAAAACGGAGAAAATCTTAGACAAGTATAAAATGATTTGCTTGTAAGTGATGGTCAGCTAAGAGATATAATGAGAGGGATAAGAGGGAAACAGAAAAAAGGAGAAAAAAATAATTAAAGAAGAAAAAAAATAATAAGTAAAAATCTGTTGTATTAAGTGGAGCAAAGACTAAATACAATGGAGACCTTGGGTTGGGAGGAATGCTAATGAGTTAAAATGCAAAGCAAAAAGTACCCAAAATGCCACAAAAACAAACAAAAGAAAACCAAAAGCAAAAATAAAAACCAAAAAAACTTGATTCCCAAATTAAATAATTTGTTCGTGATTGAGGATTGAATGGGAGGAAAAGTAAAAGGAGAAGAGAAGAAACGAATAGAAAGGAAAAAATAAGAAAAAGAGGAAAACGAAGGAAGAAAAAAAGGAAAAGAAAAAAAAACAAAAAGGGAGAGAGTGAGAGTTAAGGGTTTTGGAGTGTAACCCTAAAGGAGAGTAAGGATGAAGAAAAGAAATAAAATGTAACACTCATGGGTAGTGTAGTTCAAGAAAAGGGAAGCATAAGATGGGCAGAGAATAAATGGACCAAGGTGGAGGAAATAGAAATAATTATAATATAGGCAATAAGATAGAAGAAACAAACAACAACAAAAAAAAAATAGTGGAACAAATTATAAAGTCTATGGATTTTTCTTGATTTTGAGAGGTTAACTTCTTCCTTTTTCTTTTCTCTCCCTCTTCCTGGTCGGTGACTCTGTACCCCAGGCTCTGCCCCTGTGTCATGCTTAGGTAGGGATTTGCAGTTGATGGGATTCTATGGCAATGTCACATAATTGGCTTTAGTCTTGCTGGTAGTCAAGGCTTGTTGGCGTTTGCAGGGTCCAACAATGAGAGAGTTTGCTTTCCCGGAGTCTCTCTCCTAGTCTCCCCTTCCTGAGCTAGCAGCCTGGTGATCCAGCTATGAGGCTGCCACTGCTTCTGCCTGGGGAGTAAGAGGCTCAAAGAGCTGGGAAATCCCCACTCTATCCCCACTCAGCACAAGGCTCTGGGTAAGGCTCTGGCAGTCAGAGCCTCCAGCGTAATCAGGCGGGGCTGGGAATCAATTGTTGTCAAGGTGACTGTTCAGCGCCTAGCATTCAGTTGGACCACTCAACCCAGGCTTTCCACACTTTGTAGCCTGTTTTGGCTGGGAAGAAGAGGAACTCCAGAATGCTCCGAGGATAAATTCTTCTGTTTCTAGTTGATAAACTTGTTGAGATTTTGGGGAGATCTGTCAGACGCACTGCTCACGGCGCCATTTCCGTGACGTCACTCCCAGGTTTAGAAAATTAATTGCTCAAGTTTGGATGGGAAGATTGTACTTTAGCAAAGATTATGGTTGAATTAAGCTGAATATACATTGTGTTTTCTCTACCAACAAAAAGCTAGCTGTATTTTTAGAGATATAATCTTATAATTCCAATAAGAGGATAACTTAATGGTCCAGTTCATCTCTATACTAGATAAACTACCCCTGAAAGAGCCCTTAGACTCCACACAGAAGTGTGATGAAACAGGAGCATGTCTAGAGCAGGGCTGATAGGGAGGTGAGGGAACTGGAAATTGTATAATTTGAGGAACATTTCCTCTAGAGAAGGAAAGGCTGTGGGAAATGTGATTGTTGTCTTCAGCTAATTGAAGGCCTGCCATGTAAAAGAGGGATCTGACTGCAAGCTCCAAGGACAGAAATGATGCTAATCAGCTGATAGTTATAGGAGGCAAGAAAGTGTCCTATAATAAAGTATTTTCTTTTGTTCTTTTTTTTTTTTTAAGGTGAGAAGGAGAGGAGATAGTGAGGCAGATGCCTGCATGCACCCTGAGCAGGATTCAGCTGTCAACCCTATCTGAGGCCAGTGCTTCAGTACTGAGCTATTTTTAGCACCTGAGGCTGATTTGCTCCATCGGAGCTATCCTCAGTGCCCAGAGCCATGCTCAAACCAATTGAGCCTCTGGCTGCGCGAGGGGAAGAGAAAGAGAGAAAGGGGAAAGGGAAGAGTAGAGAAGCAGATGGTCACTTCTCCAGTGTGCCCTGACCAGGAATGAAACCTGGGACGTCCATACGCCAGGCCAACACTCTATCCACTGAGCCACCAGCCAGAGCCAAGAAAGTATTTTCTAAGAGAAAACTATCTTGTGTTGTAAGGTAGTGATTTTTCTATTATTGGAGATAACTCAACACTAGTGAATGATTGCTTTCTGCAATAATATATTAGACAAGGAGTCATTCTTGGTGTTCTTCCTTTATATGGGATGCAGCTTAGACTAGCCTACCTTTAACATACATAGTAAATCTTAATATTCTATGATTCTATTACAATTGAGTAATGTGAGGCTTAGTAAACTGGACTTTATCTAATATTCAAAGCCCAAGAATTTAGTTAATGTTCATCTTAGTCCCTCACACTGGCTGTCAGATTTGCAGGATAGATACAGAAACCAGTGGTATGTGTAGCTCCACCAGTTAGCTACAAACCCCCTAGGGAGCATGAGGATCCTATCACTTTTGCCTAATTCAAGGAGACTATAGTGGTCCCCAGGTACTGGCCTTTGGCCTCTCTCTCACTAGCTCCACCCATTGCTCCAACCTCTTCCTCTTTATTCATATACTATACGATGCACAGACTTGCACAAGGGAGCACATGTATGCACATACTGTGTCCAAGTAACTTAAATTCTGTCACTGTAGTTGAACTCTAAATATGTGAAGCTTAGAAAAGAGCCACTATTAAGGGGTTCTGTATCAGCTGTGTGCTCTGTGATAAACATCTCACCTTGGAGAAGTTACAAAACTTAGGTGCTAGTTAGTCCTCCTCTCCCCTTGTTTTGTTTTTTAATTGTGTACAGTTGACATAACTTTATGTTTATTTCAAGTGTGCAACATAATGATTCGATATTTGTGTACATTGTGAAATGATCACCACAATAAGTCTAGTTAACATCCATCACCATACATAGTTACTAAATATTTTTTTCTTGTGATGAGAACTTTACCAGCCTAGCCCTCGGTTATTTTCACTGCCCTTCTTCGCCTCATCTGTAAAATGGAAGTACTAGAAGAGATGGAGTCTAAGGAGACCTTCCTGGCTTTTAAAATTATACTTTATTTTCTTTCAAATTAATTTTTAACCCTGACTATTGGAGGTGGGATACAAGTAACAATCTCCTAAAAGGATCTGGGTTTTATGATCAGTGTTAGTGTTAATGATTCTTCCCACAGGGTAAAAATGTTGACTGTGGGAAGTAGGGGATTGTGAGTGAAACGCAGAGGGTTCTTGGGCCTGCTACCTGCTTGCCTGGAACTCTACTGATCAAGAATTCAGTGTCTTTGGTGCAGCATCTTAAGTGACAGTATATGGATTAGCCCTAAATGGAGGATCAGTCACTTAATCTTAGAGAAAATTTACTCTTAATTTAGATCCCAATCATGCATGCTTTGTTTTACACTGCTGAACAGTCTTGTCTCCCAATGTCCCTTTCATACCTGACCCCATTTCTACCTCCAACCCTATCCCAAGGGCGATTTAGATTAAGTTTGGCCCAGTTGCCCAGAGGAAAAGTCTAACCAAAGTTTTGTTCCTGTAGGAGAAATCAAGAGCTTAGCAGAATCCAACACAGGACCATTTTAAGGTCCTTGATCAACATGGAATTATCTGCTACATAGTGGTTTTTCTAAAACCCCACTCTGATCATCCTCTTTCTTGTTTAAAAACGTTAGTAGCTTCCTACTGCCCTAGAATAAATACAGACCCCTTAGAATGTTTTCAAAAACTCTTCACAATCTGGTTTATACTTACCTTTCCCAACTAAGATCCTGCCTCTTATTACTTATTTCCACTACCAGAAGCTATGAAATTGCTTACTGTTCACTAACAACACAAGAGACTCTCATTCCTCTGTGCTTTTTTAATTCTGTTCTCTCGCTCTCTCCTTTGAATATCTACCCTTTCAACTTTCCCTAGCCTGTTAGAACTTATCTTTTAATGTGCAGCTCAAATGTCATCCTCTCTGGGAAGCCCTCCCCTTTTCCCAAGCTCCTCACCTATCTACCCATTACAGTTTGTATATTCTTCTCACTAGCACTTGTTCTATTGGTCTGTAATTATTTACACAGACTGTCCATATCGTGTTTATGTCTATCTCCCCTGACCCAGCATGTGCCTCACCCATAAGCATTCAGTTACTGTTGTTGAATGTTAATGACCTCAGGTCTGATCCTAAATCTCTGATTCCAGAATGAACAAGAGAGGTTGTTCCAAATAAAAACAGATGCCCTAAGCCCACCCAGATTCCAGACCTAAACTTAAACATGAGAGCCCACCCAGGACTCATTAGTCCTCTTAAAGCCAGAGGTGGGGTGAGAGTTAATAGCTCTTCATCCTTCTCTGAATGCTTTTTCAAGTCAAATGACTAGTGTTTTTGCAAGGCTATTCTGTAACAGCCATCTGTGTCTGCAAGGATTAGGATCTAATTTGTAAAAGTCATCTTAAATTACAGCCAAACTAAAGACTGTTAAAAAGCACATCTTAAGACCTCACCTCTTTAATAACAAATAACATTAAGACTTAACTCGAGGAGTCTTATTGTATCTTCCAGCATTTCTCCACAACACAGAGACTGGTTTCTCACCGAAGAACCTGTCAAATGTTCTTCTGCACCCCTGCCCCCAACCAAAACAATACTCGTGTTAAGATTTCCCAGCTCTCCAACTATTTACTAAATGTCCGGTGGGTATACCACGAACTGAGCACAGTGGAAGGACCAAAATAGCAGCACAGGCCTCCCCCAGGATGCTGGGAACATTCAGTTATTTGTTTGTGTTTGTTATTTTCTCCATGTTGTTAATAACAGTTACCAAGAGAAGATGCAGTATTCACTTCAGAGCTTTGGTCATTAAGCTCTACTTCTTGGATATGTTAGAGCAGGGGTCTCAAACTCGCGGGCCGCATGTGGCCCGCCGAACAATTTTGTGCAGCCTGCAGACTAATCCACGAAGTTCAAAATATTTTGGATAAAATTAAGTAAACCTAGGGGCCTACTTGTGTTTTTCATTTCTCTAGCATCCTAGCTAGATATTAGCTTAGTTAACAGCAGTTGTGATGCGAACTACAGTTTCTGGTCGTTTTGTGACACTGAGTAAACTGCATGTACGATTGTGCTTGTTGTACTGATTTTTTTTTTGTTTCCAACTGCAGTGAGAAAAGTGTTGCGTAACAGTTGCCTTTTGTAGACCTAGTGCGGCCCGCCAGCCAACCGGCTGTGATCTTGCTCTGCGGCCCACATGCTGAGTTGAGTTTGAGACCCCTGTGTTAGAGCCATGTAGACATCAGTGGCCTATTTGCCTTACTTGGGCATTACCAGTTCGAAGGTAGTGAAATAGTTGAGTCCTAAAAGCTGAGGAATGACACTGATCTCCACTAGGAGCCCAGAGAAAGGGGCCCCACCAGCCCCCTACTTTCCCTCTGGACCTACAGTGGCCCAGCACCACTCAGAGTGAGGCTGTCAGTATCCCTCAACCTTCTACCTATTCTCCTTTTCTCACCCTTCCCTTTCTTCTTTGTAATCCTATATTGCCCTTTTTATCCTCTTCTTCTTTCTACTCATTCCTGTTCCTTACTTTGCTATCCTACAATTCTTTCCTTTCCTGCCCCCTCTGGTCTTTTTTTTTTTGGTCTGTTCATATCATTTCGCTCAGAAGCTTCACTTACAACTGGAAAGTTAGATGTTTCTATTTATAAAATGCAGAATACATTGGAAAGAAGAATAGTAATGGCAGGTTGACTTCAGGACAGATGGCCTGTGTGCCTTGCACTTATGTCATTACACAGCCCCTGTTCTTGTCCCAAAAGACATTTCTTCCTCCAGATCTATAAATGCAAACCCAAAAAAATGGAAAAACATGCATTTAGAAATACAGTTTCACACATTTTGTGGGTATTCTAAAACAAAGAATTAATGTACTTATATTTTCTTCTAACTTCCTAGGGGGGTTTTTCTTCATAAATGTTTTCTTTGTCTCTGTAATGTTTAAAATATCAGGAAAGTGAGTATAAACAAGCTTCTAGCAGGGTTTTTCACAGAGTAGGCCCTCAGTAAAGGTTTCAATGAAGTGTGAGAAAAGCCTTACAAATTAAGGGTACACACATCACTTCCTCTGTCACCCATCTACCTTTATTTTGCTAAGCACCATGCTAAGCACTAAGCTCAACAGGGGGAATACTTACTGGAAAATAATGACACAGTTCTTACCTTTGTAGAACTTAAAGGCTGTACCCAGAAGCTCCTTCTGGATGACGACGTCTGACTTCATCGATAATACAGGAGTATCTTATTTGCCACCATTTGGGTATATAAGTAGTTTAATTTACATTTTATTCATGTATTTATTCTTTCATATATAGCAAGTTATTTGTTGAGTAACCACTCTGCCAGCCACCATACCAGATGCTAATCATACAGAAATAAATTGTTACTGACTTTTAAGAGTTCACATTCTAAAGAAAATATACATCTAAAACAAATGCATACCAAATTGTACCCACACTTAGAAGAATGGGTATTTTCAGCCTTCAGTGACAGAGAAGGCATTACAAAGGAAATAAATTTGACCTGAGCCTTGCATAGAGAAGTGTTGGGTGAATGGAAACACAAAAGCATAGTTAAAAATAAAAATTTGGTTCATAGTTAGACCTGTATCTGAATCCCACTCCATTATGTTCCTGCTCTATGACATTGTACAACTCATTTCAGTCTGCTAAACTTTTATATCTCTTTCTTTGAAAGAGAAATAATATCTTGTTCAGAGAGTTGTGGTAAGAGTTAAATAAGTGAATATAAACTACTGTGTACCTCCCATATAAAATATAGTTTCTGCTATAATTATCCTAAGTGGAGAGAGGCAGTAATGAGGGGAAAGGCTTATAGCTAAAGAAAGCATGGTAGCAGTTAATTCTTTCTGTACAGCAATGGTAGATATTTGTGTTAAAAATATCCAAATCCTCTAACCCAGATTTAAGAATGTATCGTTGGGGCCCTAGCTGGTTTGCTCAGTAGTAGAGCATCAACCCGGGAGGTGGAAGTCCCTGGTTCAATTCCCAGTCAGGGCACACATGAGAAGCAACCATCTGCTTCTCTTTCTCTCCCCCTCCCCATTCTCTTTCTCTCTCACTCTCTCTCTCTTCTCCTCCTGCAGCCATGGCTCAATTGATTTGAGCATGTCAGCCCTTTGAGCCTCCACCTCAGGCACTAAAAATAGCTCAGTTGCCCGTTGCCTCAGATGGGCAGAGCATCGGCCCCAGACGGGTTGCCGGGTGGATCCCAGTCAAGGTGCATGCAGAAGTCTGTCTCTGTATCTCCCCTACTCTCACTTAAAAAAAAAGAAGAATTTATTATTGGAATCATAATAGCTTATATTTGAAAAGGATCTCAGAGATCTCAAAGCCAATACTATCCTTTTACAGATGGAAGGATGAAAGCATGGGAAAAAATATTCTTAAGTCACATGGTCAAGTTGTAACACGGCTGACACTAAAACCAAAGTAGATTGTTGGTTCCTTTTAAGAATCTGTTCATACATTATATATACTGCTCACAAAAAGTAGGGAATATTTCAAAATGAATATGAAGCAATAAAATATCTCCTACTTTTTGTGAGCAGTGTAGTTCCACTTAAAAATTAGAGCCATTAGCCCTGGCCGGTTGGCTCAGCGGTAGAGTGTCAGCCTAGCGTGCAGAGGACCCAGGTTCGATTCCCGGCCAGGGCACACAGGAGAAGCGCCCATTTGCTTCTCCACCCCTCCACCGCGCCTTCCTCTCTGTCTCTCTCTTCCCCTCCCGCAGCCAAGGCTCCATTGGAGCAAAGATGGTCCGGGCGCTGGGGATGGCTCTGTGGCCTCTGCCCCAGGCGCTAGAGTGGCTCTGGTGGCAACATGGCAACACCCAGGATGGGCAGAGCATCGCCCCCTGGTGGGTAGAGCGTTGCCCCATGGTGGGCGTGCCGGGTGGATCCCGGTCGGGCGCATGCGGGAGTCTGTCTGACTGTCTCTCCCTGTTTCCAGCTTCAGAAAAATGCAAAAAAAAAAAAAAGAAAAGAAAAAAAAAATTAGAGCCATCAGATAATAGAACTAGAATATCAGCATTAGAGACCACCTGGTAAATGCAATAAATTTTGGCTCTAAGCACCAATATTTAAAAATATTGTACTTCAGTGACTTTCATGTGCTAATGCCTCTGATACTGCCGTGGGATTGCTTTTCAATTTATATTAGACTGAGTTTGTTTCTAAAAACAAAACAACAAAACCAGAAGAAAAAACTGTAATGGCATTGAACTACCTGTCAATTGATGGTCACTGGCACTAATTCAATACCAACAGGCATCCCAATTTGGAGTGCAGTGAAGAAGAAAACTGTGATGGAAAACAACTCAATTGTGATATAGCATGTGCTGTGGAACAGTTCAATTGTGAAACAGCAAGGCTATGAGGCAGCCCTCTGCTCCTCTGCAATCCTCAGTGGAAAGGAAGAGTGCTTTCCCAGATCCACAAGGGAGCTGGTTTATATGAATAGAAGTTCCCACCCCTGGTCCATGATTGGTCTGTTTGTATGCAGATAAGGACTCCAAATCTTCACAGTTTGATTGGTCCAAAAGGCACTGTCCTGATTGGTCAGAATAGAGACACTCTAGTTGGTTGGAGCTGCACAGCTCTGTATCCATGGGGAAAGCCTCAGTCCTATTGGTTGAAATAGGATTCCAGGACCTCCTTTATTATAAGGGCTGGCTCAGATGGCAGGAGCATATTGCAGGCAGGCAGTTCAGTGCAGGCCTCTCCTTGAAGTGCAGCTTGCATGAGAGGCCCTGTGTGGAAGTGCTGCTAGGCTCTGCTTTTTTAAAATTCAAGCCTAACCCTGGTCAGGTTGCTCAGTTGGTTAGTGTCAACCCAATACACCAGGGTTGTGGATTTGATCCACGGTCAGAGCACATAGGGGCATCAACCAATGAATGTACTGTAAGTGGAACAACAAATCGATGTTTCTCTCCCTCTCTCCCTCTTCCTCTCCTTCTCTCTCTCCCTCTTTCTTCCCTTCTTCCTTTTCCTCTTCCTCTCCCTCTCCCTTCCTTCCTCCTCTCTGTCTCCAAAATCAATAAATAAAAATTTTTTTGAAGATTTAATATTCAACCCCAGTAGTCACCAGGAGGCTTTCTTGGTAAGTGTCTTCTTTCTCAGGGTTCACAAACCTGAGCCCTGCTATGCTTTCAAGATAAAGCAAGATGAAGCATCTAATCAGTGAAATACTTGTTAGTTACTACTGCATACTTCTGAGCTTGTTCCATTCCCCTCAGGTGTGTTATATCTCCATATCTAATTATTTGAGATTCTCCAGTTCCTAAATGATCAAGATTTGGAGAATAAGAACTATGATTGCAGAGTGGGGTGCAATTAATATCTAGTTAGTTACTATATCAGTTCTGCCTCTAAACTTCTCTCAAATCTGTTCTTTTTCTCTCCTTCCCACATATCACTGCCCAAGTCTTCATATCCCAGTTTAAATACATAGCTTCTTAATTCATCTTCCTGACTCCAATCTTCCCTATTTTTTTGAAACATAGAAACATATTTCATCTTTCTCTTATTTAAAAAATGCCTTAGTGGTTCTAATGGCCTACAGGAAAAGCCCAAACTCCTTACTCCAAAGCATACACACCCTTTATAAGCTCACACTGTCTCCTTTTCCTGCTCGGTTCTTCTCACTCCCTCCCACATGTATCCTTACCACATGCATCCCACCATTAAGCCACAATGTACTTCTTGACTAAAAGAAATCAAGATGTCTTACTTACTCCAGTGCACTGTGTATTCACAGAGTTATTTCATTCCTCTTCTTTTGGCTTTCAGAGGTAGCAGGAAAGGTGGAATTAGTGCTGCTCAACAGATGGGGAATGTGAAGGCCTGAGGTGAAATGACTTTCTTGAGAGCATGCATTCAGTTACTGACACTCAGAACTACAGTCTGGGCCTTTCAGTTGCTTTATTTTCAACATTGATGTTATAAGGAGAAATGCTCCTGGAGTATTTTGACCACAGGATACTTGAGTTTGTAGGTTGAAGTAATTTGGTAAACTGTTTACATAATATTTACAACAAAAGTAATTAAATAGCAAAACTTTTAAAAGAATGATGGTGCTGCTGCTTTATTGTTCTATATGGAAAACTCTAATCTGACATAGCAGCAGTCTAATTAAAGGGAAAACTTTCTATTTGGGTTATTCATTTTGTTTAAGAAATGTATTAGTTACCAAATTATGTTTTGATTGTTTTTAAGTAATGAGAAGAACATCCAATGCTTTAACAATGCCTGACAGAGTGAATCAGTCTGGAAGGGCATAGTGAGGTGGTCTTTATGGGATCATTGGAGTAATTGAGGAGATGGGCTAGAGAGGAAAGGCAATGTTACAGGGGAAGGAACATTGGACTGAGAAACAGAACATCATTTATTACTTGTGCAGCCTTGAATAAGGCACATCCCTAACTCAATCTCAGTTTTCTTCTCTATAAAATAGGAATAACAAATTATTTCCCCAGGACTATAGCATGGCTCAAATAAGGCAATGTACATAAAAGTGCTTTGTAAACTGAGATGCTGTCTAAATATAAAAAGTAATGATCATTATGATTATCTAACTGATTAAATGTTTAGGATAAGATTTTCTTAATAATAGTAGTTTTGAGGCCTTACTATACTAGGTATATTATAAGTGCCCTGTATCTCATTAAATCCTAAAAACTATTCTAAAGGTAAATATTCATACTGTCTTTACTGAGATGAGGGAACTCAGGCACTAAAGAGGTTAAGTAATTTGCCTTAACCTAGCCCTAACCTCCCTCAGAACCAGATACAGACCTAAGAGTGTGACTCTAGAGTAGGGGTCCCCGAGCTACAGCCCACAGGCCACATGCGGCCCCCTGAGGCCATTCCCCCACCCCTGCTGCACTTCCAGAAAGGGCACCTCTTTCATTGGTGGTCAGTGAGAGGAGCATAGCTCCCATTGAAGTACTGGTCAGTTTGTTGATTTAAATTTACTTGTTCTTTATTTTAAATATTGTATTTGTTCCCGTTTTGTTTTTTTAAATACGGTGGATGGTAGTGGAGCAACCAAACGGCGCGCGATTGGCCCACCATGAAAGCTGGAATGCCCACTAGTGGGCGGGAGGGACCAGGTTGACCAGCACTGCAAAAGTGGGTGGTTTTTATAAAAAGGTTCACCATGCCTGACCTGTGGTGGCGCAGTGGATAAAGCATCGACCTGGAAATGCTGAGGTCGCCGGTTCGAAACCCTGGGCTTGCCTGGTCAAGGCACATATGGGAGTTGATGCTTCCAGCTCCTCCCCCCACTTCTCTCTCTCTGTCTCTCCTCTCTCTCCCTCTCCTCTCTAAAAAAATAAAATAAAATAAAATAAAATAAAATAAAATAAAATAATAAAATAAAATGGTTCACCATCACAATTGTATTTCATACTGTGGTTACCCAACATTCTAATTTTGCCCGGCCCCGCTCCAGCTGCTAAGGAATAAGGGTTTGTCATTGTCTTTGAGACTGCCCTGACTTCTCATACAAATAATCCTCATAGTACAGTTCATGGGTTCTAAGAGTAGTCAGACAAAGAGGGCAATAGATATCAGAGTTGGCAAAGATCCCTGCTGGCCTGGGTGACCAAGAAAACTTTTTAAATAGGAACTAGCAAGTGAACAAAACTTTTAGATAGATAGGATTTTGGGTGGGCTTATAAACAGACAGCTTGAGGAAAGAAGCTAATGTTGGAATGTTCAAGGCATGGCTAGATGGTGGAATGTAGAGCACATTCGTTGTAATATGAGGTTTGTGATGTAAAGTTCTGAGAAAAGGCTGAGGGGGGTGTTGTATAAAACCTAAAATATCAGGAAAGGAAGCGTGGCTTTGTTCCGTGTAAAGTTTTTTGAGCAAGGGAATGATGTGGCCATTATCATCAAAGTAAGAACAATTACCCATGCATTGCTCCAGTACAAATTTACATTAGCTGACCCATTGCAAGTGCTCAGTAAATGTCAGTCCCCTGATCTCTTATCTCTCTCTCTCTCTTCTTAATTTTTTAAAATTTACTCATTTTAGAGAAGAGGGGGAGGAGGGGGAGCAGGAAGCATCAACTCCCATATGTGCCTTGACCGGGTAAGCCCAGAGTTTTGAACCGGCGCCCTCAGCGTTCCAGGTCGAGGTTTTATCCACTGCGCCACTACAGGTCAGGCTTATCTCTCTATCTTGATTATCTTGGTAATCTCATTCAGTCTTGTGGCTTTAAATTTCATGCATAGAGTTACAACTCCAAAGTGTATATCTCTAGCCCAAGCTCTCTCCTTAACACCAGGCATTTATACATACAACTGCCTACTCAGCATCTCCGCTTTAAGTCTAATTGGCAGTTCAAATTAAACAGTCAAAACATAACTACTGATTCCTACCCTCCACCAAACCTGCTCCTCCCGTAGTCTTCCTTATTTCGTTAAGGGGCAGCCTCGCTTTTTTGTTCAGGTCAGAAACCTTGGAATTATTCTTGACTTACCTTTCTCTCATTTTTTTATCCAACTCATAAGCAAATTCTATTGGTTTTACCTTCAAAATGTATCCAGTCCCTACTTCTTACTGCCTCCACAAAACTTTGATATGGATAAGATTTTTGGTGTGCTGATAAAGACAGAACATTCCCAGCAGCTGGGACAACTAAACCCTAGTCCAAGCCACTGTGTTCCCTGGTCCAGATTATGGTAATGGTGTCCTAACTGTCCACTCTGCCTCCATGCGTAGCCCCCCTTCAGTCTCTTTTTTGAAAAAACAAACTGATTATTTTTTTATATAAGGCAGATTATATCACTTTCTCTTCTCGAAACCCTATAATGACTCCCCTTATAGTTCAGAGTTTTCGAAAGGTCCTTCCTCAAGTGACTCCCTGGCATTTCTGGGACCCCACTCAATCTTATCTAGTCACCCTGGTATTCCTTGCTAGTTTTGAAATACCATGAAACATTTTTTTATCTCCGCACCTTGCACTTAAACTTTCTTCCTGTAGATACCTGTAGTGCTCATGCCCTTACTTCCTTCAGGTCTCTGCTCAAATAGAGCCTTTTCCCTGAGGCCTTTTCTGACCAGCTCACATAAAATAACGGTCTTCTTTCTCTCCTCTCTGCCCTTACCTTCCCACTCTGGCAAACTGACAACTCCTGAGTCTCCTACCCTGCTTTTTTCTCTCCACTGAACTGACCACCATCCGGCATAATATTTAGTTGTTAGTGTCTACCACCTACTATAATGAATCTTTTTGAAGGCAGGAACTTGAAATGTTCTCTCCTGTATGCCTGGCACTTAGAACAGTACCTGGAACTTAAATGAATCTCAGTAAATATCTGTTGAGTGAATAAGGCAAATAACCTGTGAAGTACTAATAATGCTGTCTACCACTCATTGAGTTCCACTGTGTCAGTTACCTGTGCTACGTACTTTGCAAGTATCAGCTAATTGAATCCGTATAACAACCCTGTGAGATTGGTATTATCCTTACTTTATAGTTGAAAAAATTAGAAGCACAAAGAAGCAGATGTCTAACCTATGTCCCAAACCTATTATACCAGGCAAATAAAATTTCCCATTTTACAAGATACAGAAACTAAAACTATAAGTTAAGTGTTTTGAGCAAGATCACACAGCCAAGAAGTAGAAATGAAATATAAAAGTACTGCTTCTTTCTGTACGTCTCACTGGCAGCCCGGAAAGGTGCGCTGACATGGGGAAAGCCTGTGGCCAAAGAGCCAGGGGTGCTGCGCTATTATATTAAAGTGAGACTGCTGAAACCGCAGGAAGAAGGGCAAGACTAGAGAGATACTTCTGTGTACTCTCCAAACACCTAGACTAAGTATTTTGATAAATGTATCCGTAGCTTCTCCTGGTCCCTCTCTGCTTGGAGTCAGGAAGAGTTTTGTTCTAACACTAGCACATCCATCTTTTTGTGACTTTCACAGAGTGCCGTCTTTCTCTTTTCTGTACTTCAGTTCCTTCATTTTTTTAAGTGAGGATTGTGCCATGTGTCCTCACAGATATATTATGATGATAAGATCAAAAGTGATAATGAAAACACTTAGTAAACGTCAGAGGGCCGTGCCATTTGATTTAGCAATGCTGAGTTTCTTTAATCCTTCTCCAGTAAGTTACCATACTTGACCTGTTTCTAGCCTTTAAAAAATTAGTTTTAGACCCATTCCTCATTCTTAATATAACCTGCCCTTTGTCACTTATGTTATAATAGAACCTTCCTTGGAAGAAAGTCCACTATTTACTGCAGTGTCCCTAGGGCAAGAAAAATGTGTTTTGAGTGTGGGCAGTCATGACAGGGAGACAACATGATAATATGATACAAGGAGCCAGATGTCAGGACACGTCCCACAACCTCTAAACTGGCTTCTTCAACTGTTAAAGGCAGGCAACAATAGCCATATATGAGGTAGTTTACGAATTAAGTGAGTTGATTTGAGGACAAGCACATGAAACATGTTAGATACTCAGGACATGTGATGCTTGAAGATATGTAGTCCTTATGCTGAGAATAAATAGCACAGCTCACCACTGCATGTGTCCCTGGACAGGGTGCTGTGTGTAGGAAGAAATACACCGTATCACTTTCAGTCACACTTTTCTTTAAGGAAGCATGTTCTCTCTCCTTCTGTGTTACTGTTTCTACAAACCGTGGCACAATTTTCTGCTTAGTTTCAAGATGAGTTGGGTCTAAACCTTCCATAAGTATGTGGATTTCTGATATGAGTTTTCTTTGAAGTTTTGTGGCTAATTTGGTGAACTCTTCGGTTCTTACAGCCTTTTCCAGCTTTCAGCCAAACAGGGAAATTAATTATTAAGGTCCTACTCTGTGCCAGACACTTCAGAAAATATTCTCTCACTTAGTGTGTATACAAATTCTGCGGTATAGCTAGCAGCCCCATTTTGCAAATAAGACAATTTGAACCTCCAAATCCTATGCTTTTTATCCCAAACAGAAAATTTTTTTATAAAATGTGTCAAGAAGTCCCCAAGACCACCTCCAGGTTTGAACATTTCCTGCCATGACTCAAGCGGAAAGCTACAAAGCAGTATCAGCATAGTGGAGAGGCACAGTGGGCAAAGTCCAGGGGGAAACCAGGCACAGGCTTCCAAGGGTCCTTTCCCAGTGGAATCACCAGGGAGCTTAATTCCCTCAGCAGTGGTTTGAGACATGTGAAAAGTGGCCAAGCAAGGAAGCTTATTAGGGCCTCATGTGCATGGGGGTTTTTTGGGCGCTGATCTCAGAAGTAGGTTCCCTTTGCCTGGCACAAACCAGAATTCCAGAACCCCAGAAGGAAAGCAGATAGTCAGCATAAACTTGAACAGTTTGCACAAATTTTATAAGCAAGCCTTTTTGTTGTTGTTGTTGTTGTTGTTGTTAGCAAGCCCTTTAAAGAATAGCAGTCAGGCCTGCTATGTTAACTTTTCTGCACAGAAAAGTTTTTGCTTTTCCCCCCCTTTATTAGTAGTTTATTAAATATCAGAATGTCTTACAATCAATGGCATCTTAGATTTATTGTCAACATGGTATTTTGGAAAACTAGAGGCAACATTTAAAAATTAGGAAATTATACACCTAACAACACACTTTTCTGTGTTCTCTCTATTAACTCAGAAGGTCCAGCTCCACCAGGTGGCATCACTCCCAGTATGACAGCAGTTGGGTCCCAAGCAGCTGCCCCTTGAACTGAGACAGGCCAGTTCTCTACCATCCCTTCCACCCTATGGTGCTCCTGGACCTTGAGGCTGTGTCAGTTGTCATTTTACCCCCCTTGCTCTTGACCAGGACATCTTTACAGAAAAATTATATTCAGTGGGACCCTATATGCAGGGTGACAACACCTGCAGTCTTGATGTCAATTGTGCTTTTGAGAGATCCCAGACATAGGATCCCTAAACTATTACCCATTAAGGTCTTTCTTAGAAAGCCAGGTGTCTTCCTCTTTGAGTTTCTGTTTTAACCCCCCCCCTTTTTTTTTAACCTGGCCCAGGGCATCAGTTCAAGTACAACACAGTCCTGGCTAAGTTGAACCTGACCGTGATGCCTTCCAGGGCTGAGGCAGTGTGGTGATGGCAGGGTACACACAAGAAATACAATTCCAGAGGGCACACGTAGTAGCCCTGCAAACAAAGTTTCCAATGTTAGAGCACCCCAAGCAGGACATGCTCACTTATCAGGCTTAGGTTCTCAGTCTGTTCAAATAAGTTAGTTCACCCCTTGGTTTCAGAGGGACTGTCCAAAGCAGTCTTTGTTTTGCTGGTTCATGACACTAGTCCATTCACTTCATGAGTGTAGACAACATCTGGAGGTGTTCTGTATGGAAGTGTAGTAGCTGAGGCCGTCTCTTGTGGTCACCACTGTCAGGTGTGATTGTAGACTCAGCAGTCATGTGGAATTCAAAGCATTCACAGCAGCTTGGAAAGGTGGCACGGGGAGTTTTCCATCAGGATGAAGTGAAAGTTTCCAGGAAGTTTTGAAAAGCAAAGATCTTTAATGCCTTCTTACCTCCCCAAGTGCCAGAATGTTTTGTTTATATTGTTTTTCTCCTTTGTTACAAAAATATGTGTCCCATTTTAGCAATCATAATTTTACTTTTTTGTTTCTTTAATTGTCCTCTACTCTCATCCAGACCTTTCTTCTGGAAGGATTATATTTGTAAAAGGGACAAAGATTTTTATTAAAAATTAGTTTTATAAAACTTAAACAGAAAGACATATCATGGTTAGGAATTGGTTAGGACAATATTCTGAATTATAAAAAATTTTCAAAATGAGTTTACATGACCTCACATCCCCTTCATCCTGTTCATTTATCCAGTGAGCTGGCCAGAAAAGATCAGTTTCTTTGTGAGAACAGTAGCATTTAATAATCCAACTGTCTTCCTAAGATGTGTGCCTCAGGAGGGAAGGTAAGAGAGGTAAAGACAAACTATTTATTAGTCCATTGTTGCAAACTGCAACTAATCTAGGAAGTTGAACCCAAGTCAGCAGCAGTGAGACATCCCCCAAAGGAAGGCAAGAGTGTCCATCTGTAAGGAGCAAGCAGAAGGGCCAAGTCCTCGTGGTGCCCTCCCCTGACTTGCAGTTTCCGGCAGGACTCACAGGTTAAGAATGCAGTCAGTTTCTGTATCAAGTAGAAGCCAATTAGCAGCTTGGTTCTAGATGGTCCCATCAAAAAACAAATTATTTCCTGTGGGCATTTTTATGTGACCCCGAGCAGACAGTATCCATGATGTTTCCACAGTTTCAGGCCCCAGAGAGGTGTACTAAATCTCCAATGGTCCCAGCATCAAAAAGTCCTATTTGTAAACCTGTGCTTGCATTCTGTTCAGCACAGCGCATTCTGATGCTGAGACAGCTTACACCAGACGATGTCAGGTGTTAGTTAGGGTCAGGTCCAGACAATTAGGATCTGTGGAGTGAGGATTTCAAAAGAGGCCAGCAACTTTTCTTTAGCAGCCAGAAAGCCAAGATGCTGCAGGGCCAGAGAGCTGTTTTCTAAATTCAAGTGACAGGCAAGGCTTCCCTAAGTCTTTTGGTCTTATTCAAATTTACCTACTCAGAAATATGCATCACGCTGGAAAATCATCAGCCTCTAAAGATCTGATATCTGATTTTATAGGAACTCATTAACAAACTAAAAACTGCTTTTTAAAATCCCCACAGTGCATGTCCAGAATAGTGCCTCTTTTCCATGTTGTCCCCATTTTCCTAAGGCTCCAGTAAGGAAAAATCATGAGTTCTAGAGCCATGTTCTGTTTCCAGTACTCAAAGAGTCTTAATACGAACCCATTCATCAGCTGCAAACTGTAAGGAAATTGTGTTCTAACACATCTTCTTTGCAGATTTCTTTGGTTGGGATGATTCTTCTAGCATTTATGAAATTAGAAGCATATAATGTTTTATATCAATTTTTACTATATATCCAGATAGAACAAACACAAAACAAAATCATTATTAAAAATTCCTGCATCCTTTTGTTTCTCATTGCAAATTTACTCCAACACCTGGCAGTAAATTTATCATTTACAGGGTTACTATTAAAGTTGCTGGGGAAAAGGTAGGGGCTGGAATGCCAAGGAAGTGGAGGCGGGGCAATGCTCAGCTGCAGCGCAGGTAACAACAGCTTAGGTGAAGAAATGGTGTTTTTCTCCCTTTTCTTCCCTCTTGTTTATCTAAAATTGCATTCCAGCTCTGGGACTTTTTTCTTTCTTCCACTTGATAGAGAGAATAGTGGAACTTGAACATTTTTCGCCCATCCAAAGCTCACCTTTGGGAATTCTGGGACCTTTTTTGTCTTGCCATCTGAAAGAGAATGAAAACCGAGGGCATTAAAGGGTGCTTCTTTTCACCCTCACTTTGGCCAGTACAGCCCAGACCAGTCAGGGGAGCCAGCAGGCCAAGTCTTCTGGGATGGAATACATAGTTTTAAAATTCCATAGTCAGCGTTTACCCTTCACAATAGACAGCAGCTCAGCTATTTTCATACCTTGGATGAATGACTCCATATCCATCCAGGCTCCAAAAGTTCATCATTCCCTGCCCCTTCATTCTTTCTTTTCTCAAACAATATTTTCACCATATTTTGATGAGCCAGATCAGGTTCTTTTCAATCCCACTTCTGACACCAACTCAGTGGGGGTGGGTTCCTGAGACCGTTCCAAAGTTTGGCGATTCCCTAGCAAAACATACAAGACTCCGCATACAGTAATGCCCACAGCTATGATGTGTTACAGCAGGAGGATGCAACACAAGATCTGCACAGAGGAAAGCACATGGTGTGAAGTCCAGGAGAAACCAGGCACAGGCTTCTAAGAGTCCTCTCCCAGTAGAAGCACACAAGATGAGCTTAATTCCCCCAGCAGTGATGTGAAACAACACATGTAAAATACTGCCAACCAAGGAAGCTTATTAGGGACTTAGTACCAAGGCTTTTATTGGAGGCTGACCATGTAAGTACCCTTTGCCTAGCACATACCAAAATTCCAGAATCCCAGAAGGAAAACAGGTATTCAGCATAAACTTTGTTGTTTGCATAAACAGTTTGGGCTTAGTGAGCCACTCTTAACAGTTCTGTGAATGGTGAGAACAACCCCTCCAAAACCCAAGTTCCCAAATGCCATGCTTGGGCCACCCTTGCAAGCAGGCCTTTCAAAAGAATAGCTGTTAGGCCTGCTATGTTGACTGTTCTCTGCATGTATAGTTTTAGTTTTGAAGATATTTACACCTCAGATTCACTTCTGGGATTTACTACTAGATATGTAAGTAGAATGCCTGTACTAGAAGGAGTGCTAAGCTTCTGACTTTGCCTCTCCCTTCACTCATAAGAGAATTTAGTCCTGTACAAAAGGTGAATGTGGCCTCAGAAAAAAAACTAATAAGTACCAATTAACCCTGTATTTTCAGCGAAGAGTTTCAAGAGAACCTGAGGGAGACACAATCCCTGGATATGGCCGTCTCTCAGTTTCTAGAGTGCCAGCATCTTCTGTGAAAATTGGCCCAAAGGGCTGCAGCCACTTTTCCTCATAGACGGAGAATGAGGAAACCTGGCTGCTTAAAATAAAGGGGAACTTGTTGGTATTTATTTTTCCTTCCTTGTTTTATAAGCAAATATGAATCAACACTGTAAGGATGATTTATTTAACACTACCCGTTCTTTTCAGTCATGTTCAGAAGCTCTGTAGCCTGAAACAAGAACTTACGTAGGCTTTGGACTCTAATAGACCTGGCTGGGAATTCTGGACCAGCTCTTCATTGAGTGATCTTAGATTATTTGATCTCTTGGTAAAATAGAAGGAACCATACCTACTTCAAAGGGTTATTGTGAGCATTAAATGAGAGAATGAATGTAAAAGGTTTAATACAGCATTTGACACAGTAAGAATTTAATAATGGTAACTGGTGTGATGGTAATGCTGATCATTCCTCGTCTTATCCCCACTTCCTCCTTCCTGTCCTTATTTTTTCTTTTATGTTTTGGTTTCAACAGGACAAAAGGTCTTTGTTCAATATTAACTGTTTGGAAACTACCAGTTTTTAAGTAGGGATATCAAACAGTATACTGTACATACCTAAAAACAAAAGGTTGAGAGTCATTTTCAACTAGAAATATTTATGATTTAATACCTGCCTTCTGTTTGTTTGTTTTTTTGTTTTGTTTTTTTCCATTTTTCTGAAGCTGGAAACAGGGAGAGACAGTCAGACAGACTCCCGCATGCGCCTGACCGGGATCCACCCGGCACGCCCACCATGGGGCGATGCTCTGCCCACCAGGGGGCGATGCTCTGCCCATCCTGGGCATCGCCATGTTGTGACCAGAGCCACTCTAGCGCCTGAGGCAGAGGCCACAGAGCCATCCCCAGCGCCCGGGCCATCTTTGCTCCAATGGAGCCTTGGCTGCGGGAGGGGAAGAGAGAGACAGAGAGGAAAGCGCGGCGGAGGGGTGGAGAAGCAAATGGGCGCTTCTCCTGTGTGCCCTGGCCGGGAATCGAACCCGGGTCCTCCACACGCTAGGCCAACGCTCTACCGCTGAGCCAACCGGCCAGGGCTGCCTTCTGTTTTAACAAGCCACAGATTTGTTTCATAGTTGAAACATTACTGAATTAGTTTCTGGTGTTTTTCCTAGGGTGAGAGATAAGGATTATATCCTTATGGAAATCTTTGCCTCATTTGTGTCAGGGTCCTCTAGTGCCAGAAGGACTCTGTGTAAGCTCATTTAGAGCATTAGCTATACTGTGTCTATTTACCTTTGTACCCCCACTTTCTGGCACAGGGCCTGCACAGGCCTACCACAGACTAGAGGCTCACCAAATTGTTCATGGTTTGAGGATAAATGTATGGATGGCATACACTGTGGAAGATGTGATGATGATTATGACGAGGTCTCAGTCCATAGGCCAACTCTGGTACGGGTGATAAGGCAGATCACTCTAGCCGGCATGGGGGACATCCTGCCAACCTTAGACGCAGCATGAAGAACACACAGATGTAACTGAATATAAAGGTCTGTGCCAGTGGTGCAGATGTGGTAAGCGATGTACCTGATGTTAAGAAATTGCCATTTTTATTTTATAGTGTAGGCTGTGTGAAGCAATATATTGGTTTTTGAATTGAGAAGTACAGTGAATTCTCATTTTTCACGGTAGTTATGTTGTGTAAAATTGCCACAAACAATGAATTAGTGAATATTGAACATTGCTCCTAAGGGAAATAGAGGTTTAAGTTCCTTTGAGCCTCTGGTTACAAATTTTCATCAGCCAATCAATAAATAACCTTGTTTTATGTATGTTTCTATTCAAGACACCTTATTTAATATAGAATATTGATTCATTAACATTGAACTCATGGCCAACAATACTATAAGTCATGCCTGAATATAGCCCATACTTAGTTACCGGGTACTTGCTAGGCACTAAAGTTACAAAGATGTGGCCCTGGCCAGTAGCTCAGTAGATAGAGGGTCGGCTCAGTGTATAGACATCCTGGGTTTGATTCCCAGTCAGGGCACACAGGGTAAGTGACCATTTGCTTTTCCCCCACCTCCCTTTCCCCCTTCTCTCCCTGTTCCCCTCCCACAGCCTGTGGCTCAGTTGGTTTGAGCATGGCCCCGGGCACTAAGGATAGCTCCCTTGGAGTGCATCAGCCTTGCATGCTAAAAATAGCTTGGTCCTTAAGCATTGGCCTCAGATGGGGTTGCTGGGTGGATCTCAGTCAGGGCGCATGCTGAATTCAGCCTATCTCCCTTCCTTTCACCTTAAAAATACAGTGTGTCCGTAAAGTCATGGTACACTTTTGACCAGTCACAGGAAAGCAACAAAAGACAATAGAAATCTGAAATCTGCACCAAATAAAAGGAAACCCCCCCCCCAGTTTCTGTAGGATGATGTGGCAGCATGTGCGCATATGCAGATGATGACATAATACTGTGTATATAGCAGAGCAGCCCACAGCCATGCCAGTCGAGATGTGGAGGGTACAGAGGAAAGTTCACTGTGTTCTGTGGCTCGCTAAATTCAAATCTGTGACCAAAGTACAATGTGAATATCGGCACGTTTATAACGAAGCGCCACCACATAGGAATAACATTATTCGGTGGGATAAGCAGTTGAAGGAAACAAGCAGTTTAGTGGAGAAACCCCATTCAGGTAGGCCATCAGTCAGTGACGAGTCTGTAGAGGTTATACGGGATAGCTACCTAAGGAGCCCTAAAAAATCTGTGCATGAGTACACATCGAACTGCACTGAATAGATATGAAACTGGGAGAGTTTTCCTTTGATTTGGTGCAGATTTCACATTTCTATCGTCTTTTGTTGCTTTCCTGTGACCAGTCAAAAGTGCACCATGACTTTACGGACACTGTGTGTGTGTGTGTGTGTGTGCGCGCGCGCGCGCGCGTGCACACGTGCATGTGTACACACACACACAAAGCTGTAACCAAAGCTCTTATAGATGAGCAAAAAAAGAAAGGTATTTAAAGGTGAAAAATGCTGTCATTGTTGATGCTGGCTACAATGGGAACCCAGGGAACAGGTTAGTAAAGCTTCACAGAAGAAACCGGGTTTTAACAAGTTTTTTAGAACAAAACATGTATATTTCTATTGGACTACTTGATTCAGAGAATAGTATGAACATATTACCTGTCTATATCAGTAACAGGGCTTCATGGCTTGAAAAATGTTCTGAACAGTAAAATGACTTTAGGATAGATCTCTAGGGCTTCGTGGCTTGGAAAATGTTCTAAACAGTAAAATGACTTCAAGATAGATCTTCTTCTTCATCATTAAATATAGCAGATTTTAAAAAAAAAGATTTACAAGTAGATGTAGTGAAAACAGAAAATTATAAGACAAAGAACACAAAAGTATCAAGACAGTGTTGTAGGTTCAACAGTATTCCATGAGGCTAGAAAACCTAGCTTTGAAAGCCCTAGCACCAGATATCACTCTTGTTTATAAATCACTTATTTATTATATGACCATACATTGAACCCTTTTTTTCCACATACTAAAATATCCTGCACTCATCCTTTAAGCAGTCTGCTTTTCTTCGCCAGTCTTGTAGCTAAGTGTCTTGCTCCAGTCGATTTTTTTCTTTTTTTTTTTTTTTTTTTTTAGAGAGAGAGTGAGTCAGAGAGAGGAATAGACAGGGACAGACAGACAGAAACGGAGAGAGATGAGAAGCATCGATCATCACCCTTTCATTGCGCGTTGCAACACCTTAGTTGTTCATTGATTGCTCTCTCGTATGTGCCCCGACCACGGGCCTTCAGCAGACCGAGCAACCCCTTGCTGGAGCCAGTGACCTTGGGTTCAAGCTGTTGGGATTTT
This sequence comes from Saccopteryx bilineata, assembly GCF_036850765.1. Classification (NCBI taxonomy): domain Eukaryota; kingdom Metazoa; phylum Chordata; class Mammalia; order Chiroptera; family Emballonuridae; genus Saccopteryx; species Saccopteryx bilineata. The sequence continues at coordinate 251,329,273 of NC_089492.1, forward strand.
TGCTCAAACCAGATGAGCCCACACTCAAGCTGGCGACCTTGGGGTCTTGAACCTGGGTCCTCTGCATCCCAGTCCGACGCTCTATCCACTGCGCCACCACCTAGTCAGGCGCTCCGATCGATTTTGATGTGGATAATTGGAAGCTGCTGCAGCACAAGGCTTTGAATGTGATGTCTGACATTGTTTGATAATTTCCACTAATTGCTGTCTAATACTCGTTTTCTGCATGCCCTGTAATTTTTATAAACTCCTTGGCAGTTTGGACTTCATTTGAAAGAGTTGCTGAATCTAGTACATCTTTATGACTAATCAGTTGAACATTGCCGTCTTCATAATCATGTACCTGAATCTTAAGAACTCCTAGGCTATATGTAGATGATAGTGAACTTCTGTTGTGATCTCCAGTGACCATTTTAGAAGGTTTTAGGCTGAAACTACACACAATAATGGTTTGTTGCCCATCAATAGTTTTAGCATAAATAGTATGGAAGCCATTGGAATAACGATCTTTCATTACAAAGAGAATCACAGAGTTTTCTCCAAGAGTTCAGGTCTCCATCTACTTCCTCTGGCTGGGGGTTTCTGTAAATGATCAAACTTAAAAGAAATTTTGTTTCACTGTGTTCTATAAGACCTGAACTGATTCATGTTATACTGGGCAAATGCATACACTGCCCCTTCCTTGAGGAGATTGTCGTTATTAAGGAGTAGCTGGACATTGTTGAATACTTCTTTAAGTTCTCCTGGGGATGTATGAGTGATGAATTTAGCAGCTATGCGCTCCTTCTCCTTATCTGACACCAGATCCTTGAAGTAGGCCATCTTGGGCCTCTGTTGAACAAGTATTTTTTTAAAAGGAAATACTACTCAGCAATAAACAAGAATGAGCTCTTAATACATGAAACAACTTGGCTGGCTCTCAAGGGCATTATGCTGAGCAAAAAATTCCAATCTCAAAAGGTTACACATTATATGATTACATTTATATAATAACATTCTTCAATTGACAAAATTATAAAGATGGAAAACAAATTTGTGGTTACCAGGGATAGAGAATGTGGTTTCAGGAAGTGAGTGTAACTAAATTTTACAGTTTTATTCTATACCTTGATTGTGGTGGTAGTTACACAAATCTATACAAGATAAAATTGCATATAAATATTCACAGGCATACACTCAAATAAATACACATAAAAACTGATGAAATGTGGACAAGGCCTGTAGTTTAGTTAATGTCATACCAGTGTTGTTTTACAGATTTGGTATTATAGTTATATTTAAAGGAATGGCCATTTGTCAGGCAGAAATATGAACAAAACCTTAGGAATATAAGCCAGCATATATCTGGGAAATTGCACAGTCGGCTATGATGGGATTTAGGATGTAGTCAGGCATGGAGCAAAATGAAAGAGGAGTTGGAAAAAAAATGACTGAAGGACTTTCTATGCGTGAACCCAGAGATTTTCAACTTTTGTAATCTCATGGCACATATAAACTATTTACTAAAATTGTGCAGCACACACAAAAACCATTTTTTGCTAAACTGACCAAAAAGGTATAATTTTGATTCATTTACACTGGACAGCTATTGTTTTTGGCTGTTGTCATTTTTTCATTTGACGATCTAAGGGAAAAGAGGTCAGTGCCCTGACTAAATTGTCAAGTATTGCACGTTTAAAAATTCTTGTGGCACACTGGTTGAAAATTGCTACATTAATCCAACAAATATTGAGTACCTCTTATGCTCAAGGCATTGGGGATACAGTAGTGAATAGGCCAAAGTTCTTCCCCTCACAAAACCAATTCCAGTGGAAATTTGAACTAATTAAGGTAGGTATGGATGATGAGAAATGTAGGCTTAGAACTGCCAAATAACGAACACAAATTGACATAGCTAATAAGTTGAAGAGCAATGGCTCCACCTAGGTCTTTTGATTCCACATTTCTGCCTTTTTCCTACTGCCTCAAACTTGTTGGTTACAGTATTTTTTATCAGGAAGGATTAGAGTAGGGAGACCAGCTAGGACTATTGCAGTAGAGGAGAGCAGGCTGTGAGAATCTAAGATGGCAGCAGTGAGCTTACAGAGAAGGCAGAGAATCAGGAGGAAGGAAGAATCAGTGGACTTGGTGATTTTCTAGTTATGTCAGGGTGGGAGCAAGAAGATGTTAGAGGTGGCTTAGACGTTTCCAGCCTGGATGGCTAGAGGGATCGTAGTTCATGTGCAGAAATCAAGGAAGACAGGTGAGGAGGTAGATTCAGTTTGGGATTTGTTGTGTCCGAAGTGCTGGAGAAAGTATAGGTGATGCTTTCTGACAGAGGACAAAGAGATTGAAACTGTAAGAGTGGCCAATACCAGAAAAGCCCCTGACTGGGGTGAATTTGAAGGAGATGAGTGATGGAGAAACAGTATGGCCTTGTGGTTCAAAGATTGGGTTCTGGAGTCTCAGACTGACTCTCAGCTCTGCATTTCCTAGCTCTTTGATCTTGGGCAAATTACGCCTCTATGTAGCTCAGTTTCCTCATCATAAGGATAATGATAGTACATATCAATACTTCAAAGGCTGTTGTAAAAATGAAATGAAGTGATACATATAAAGCACCATCACATAGCAGATGCTCAGTATTTTAAGCTATTATGATAAGGTTGATGGCATGGAGAGGAAAAGCTCTTGCTAGAGGTAGAGGTATCAAGAGAGAGGGGTGGAAAAAAAAAGAGAGAGAGAGGTGGAATATGTAAGAAAACCCATTTATGCCCCGACCAGACCAATGAAATACATAAAAGAGTTTAAAATTGTTTGAGGTGATTACAGCCATTTCTTGGAAGCTGGGTGGAATTCAGTCTTAATAAAAATCTGCCAGCCTTGGCTGGTTGGCTCAGCGGTAGAACGTCGGCCTGGCGTGCAGAAGTCCCGGATTAGATTCCGGGCCAGGGCACACAGGAGAGGCGCCCATCTGCTTCTCCACCCCTCCCCCTCACCTTCCTCTCTGTCTCTCTCTTCCCCTCCCACTGCCGAGGCTCCATTGGAGCAAAAGATGGCCCGGGCGCTGAGGATGACTCCTTGGCCTCTGCCTCAGGCGCTAGAATGGCTCTGGTCGCAACAGAGCGACTCCCCGGATGGGCAGAGCATCGCCCCCTGGTGGGCGTGCCGGGTGGATCCCTGTCGGGTGCATGCGGGAGTCTGTCTGACTGCCTCCCCATTTCCAGCTTCAGAAAAATACAAAAAAAAAAAAATTGCCTCTGCTCCTTTCTAACTTATTTACGAAACATTTGGAGTGGTAGGGCTTGATGGCAATGAATACAGCCATTTATTTTTGTGCCTGTTGTATGCACAATCAAGTATATTAGTTCTCTGAAAGAGATAATATCCCCATTTTACAGATAAGGACGCAGAAGCTTAGGAGAGCTTAAAATTCTCAATACCAGTAGTTGATCCCCCAAATTTCCAGTACCATGCTGAACATAAGATGGAGTGACTATTACTGATTATGTATAGGTAGGGTGATAGATTTAAACCTTTAGTAAGTTATTTATTTTTCCCCAGAACTTAATTTTTTTGTTTGTTTTTGTTTGTTTTGGGGGGGGGGCTCATCCAGGATAGAACTTAATTTTTATAAAGTGTTTATAAAGCACTGTAATATTCAAAGTACTATATCAGAAATCAAATAAACTTTTTTTTTTTTTTCCTGAAGCTGGAAACGGGGAGAGACAGTCAGACTCCCGCATGCGCCTGACCGGGATCCACTCGGCACGCCCACCAGGGGGCGACGCTCTGCCCACCAGGAGGCGATGCTCTGCCCCTCCGGGGCGTCGCTCTGCCGTGACCAGAGCCACTCTAGCACCTGGGGCAGAGGCCAAGGAGCCATCCCCAGCGCCCGGGCCATCTTTGCTCCAATGGAGCCTCGGCTGCGGGAGGGGAAGAGAGAGACAGAGAGGAAGAAGAGGGGGAAGGGTGGAGAAGCAGATGGACGCTTCTCCTGTGTGCCCTGGCCGGGAATCGAACCCGGGACTTCTGCACGCTAGGCTGACGCTCTACCACTGAGCCACCGGCCAGGGCCTCAAATAAACTTTTGAAAGCTGTACATACAATCCAATCTGACTTCATTCAGCCATAAATAAAAAATCATTAGTTCTGTGCTCAGTATTCCAGGTGTTAATGCAGACAAGCTTTGCTCACTTAAAGTCTGTATAGTAAACCCACTGTAAATATAAACAACTGCAGACGTGTATATGTGCAGATTAACCTTTTCCAGACACTCACTGTAATTTTCGAAGCCTGTGCTGCAGTTCCAGAGTGCATTAGCACGGGCATCAACATGCTACATCCTCCTGCCCCCTCGCAGTGCCTGCCCCAGCCCTCTTCACCCAGACCACACTCTGCTCTTCACCCAGAACCAGAACCTCAAGGCTTTAGGATGGATTCCTTTCTACAGCTGAGTCCCAAACCTGAAGACTCTTGACATTGCCAAATTTATTCCACTTTCCTTCCTCTAGTTGGCTGTATGTAAGAGCCTGTGTGAACAGGCCTTCCTCATGCCTGCCTATTACACTGTTGAGATGAGAACAAGAAAAAACATCTATTTTATAGATTTTAAAAACCAAGATGCAGAGAAGGAAAGTAATTTGATCATGGCCTAGATCAAGACACCAGAAGTAGAATGGTTAGCCCAATTTTACAATAGTCACAAAGTAAAGTAAGATAGACATTTTGTAAACAGAAAAATAAAAATGTACACATCAAATCTGAAGCTATTTGGGATTATATCTAATACATCTGAGTACAGTGCCTGCTACATAGTAAGCAACTAATATTGGTTTGTTGTTTATGAAAGTGTAAGTCAGTAAAATGATGAGAGTGTAGCATATTAGAGTGAGGCACAGAGGAAAGAGATACATGGAGCTGATTGAGACTCTTGGACTGAGGGAGGTGTTTAGCTCCCCCACTGCCCTTTTCCCTATTGTAGTCCTTTACTGTTCTGAATTGCAGTGGGTGGATTTCCTGCATTGTCTGCACCTGCTTTACAGCCTACTGCCCTTGAGTGCAGAGATGGTGCCTCTTTATAAAGTGTTGATCTCAGTGTCTAGCACAGTTTCTGACATAGTAAACATTCAGGAAATACTTGTTTAGTAAATAAATGAAAAGAAAAAATACTCCTACCTATTCATGAGTCTACTATTTTTGCTTTTGTATTTTCTATCTCACTGGGCAGAAACTTATGGTACCCTTGAGGATAGGCAGGAGAGAGGCCACATTATAGTGACATTCACCGTCACGTATTCCTGGTTTTCCACCTTTCCTCCTTCCTCCTCCACTCCCCCCATAGTCATGGAAGAAAACTCCAAAGTCGGATGTACAGGTGTTTTTTTAATAACCATTTTATTGTCAGCCTCCACCTCCAGCAGAACATTCTTAGAGGAATGACATAGTGGGAAGGGGACTAAGGTGAGAGCCAGGCATCCTGGGGCAGAATTTTGATTTTCCAGCCATTTTGTTGTATGATCGATCTCATGCAAGGTACATGCTTCTCTGGGTCTTGTTTTCCTCTTCTGAAATATAAAGAGATTAAAGCAAGTGCTTTCTAAACCTCTCAGCTCTGATACTATGTGATTCTATGATTAAATGACCTGGATATAGAAAATACCTGCCTCACTGACAAATCTCTTCTGAGAGCTAGAACAAAACCTTTGGCTTCTTGGTCCTGGTGGCTTTACTTAATGACATCTTCTCCTACACCTTTTATATGAGAATGTCTCTGTCCCAGGCAGTTTATGAGGACTTAGCTTTTATTTACTGTAGCTGGAGGCTCCTATAAGCTGGAGCTTTGACAATATTTTACATTATTTATCTGAGCCAGAGCTTAGGATCAGGTGGCAGTTAAGTCACTTAAGGTTATCCAAATGCACTGAAAATGTTGCTTAATAATTCAGAACCAGTTTTCTCTATTTAGAGTATTAAGTTTTTAAATCCTTCTAATTAGCCAATTCCAACAGCAGTTTAGGGAAAAATATGTCCCTTCTGAAAGGGCAACTGATGCAAACTTACTGTCAGTCCCAGTGTCTGTGCAGCAGGACTGACTAAGGCAAGGGCCGGAGAGAGCCAGGGGACCTGCTGGGATGACCTGCTAATACATAGTATCTGCTCATAGTAACAGTTCTGCCTGTTGTAGAGGTGAGGCTGAGGGAAGAGGTCTAGGGATACATCTCCTCTCCACTCCCTTTCTTTGGCTTGGGGAAGGGTCTAGTGAGTAGTGGGGTGCCTCCTCTCAGCTAGTCAGTAGGTAGTCTTTCAGTAAACATCCATTGAATTCAAGCTGTTTCCAGCAGTGGAGTAGGCCCTGGGGATATAAAGCCAGTGAGATCTTATTATATATATGCCCTCAGAACTCACCCTAACTGAGAGACAGACTCATAGACAAGCAATTGCAGAATAACCTGAGACATACAGATGGATAACTCAGTGTGAGACTGTAGCTGACCTTTACGTTAGATCTTCCAGAAATGCATTGCCTTGCCTGGTCAAGTGCTGTTTAAGCAAACAACCTTGTTGATATTACCAGTGCCTCCATTTCAGTTTGAACAGTGACCTTCAATCTGCCAGCAGACCTTGGCTGCCACCTTGTCTGAGGATCCTAAGGTAAAACAAAGGTATCAATGCAGCAAACGTGAATCGACCACATCAGGGCAGTGGATTAGGCACGTGAGGGAGAGCCCACAGTGAACATACACGGCCCCTGTGTTTCAGGAGTGACTGGGAGAAGAAGATACCACTTCTGATTACCTCTGTTAGAAGGAACAGGAGAGATCATTTGGGCTCTGTCGCTTAAACTCTGCCTGGTTTTATGGATGAAGCAGCATTTGAGCTGGTCCTTGAAGGATATGTAAATTTTCAACAGGGAATGAAGAACAGTCAAGTAGGGAGAACAACAAAAGCAAAGATTCAGGTAAGAAAGGCACCAGGCATATTTGGGGGATAGCAAACTGCTCTGATTGGCTGCAGCATGAAGTCCGTGAGGGGATAGTATTTAGAGAAGGAATGTTGGGGCCAAGCCATGACCACTCTTTCAAAAAGTTTAGGCCTAGGTATCACTTACATGATGTATTTTTTTTTCAAAATGAAATAGAATAAACATCTATTTTGCAACTGAACTCTAAAATGTTGTTAGTAAAGGCTTGCTCTGTATTTTTATATGTTCAATGATAGTCAACATTCTCTGGTCTGATCATTTATTCAACAAGCCTTTATTGAGGGTATATAATATACCAGGTTCTTTACTAGAAGCTGGAAATACAGAAACAGGAAACACACAGTTCCTGTCTTTAAGTTACTCGAAAGTGACTTGTCCGAGATCACACAGGTAGTCCAAAGAAGAATGCTGGGGTTTGGGCCAGGTTTGCAATCTCCCGGAGGATGTGTGTTCCCATCTCTCCTCCACTGCTCTAAGCCCTGACCCTCTCTGGGCACAGAGAGCAAGCTGATAGAAAGTGGGTGTGCAGAAGTCTGGCCAGAGGAAATACACATTGCTATCCATTTTCAAGTACCACTTCCTTAGCATCTTTTCTCCTAAATTCTCTTGTTTCTCATCATGGTACTTGTCCTTAAATCCAGGAGAGAGTTTGGGAGTTACTGGTACAAGTTTGGTATTGTACTGGTGCCTGCTGGACCAGCCTTCAAAGAAAACACTGGTTCTGTTCACGATTCTTGCCTTCCAGTTTCATAAGCTTTTGGGCAGATGAAATGTAATAAGAAAATAGCTCCGAGAAAGCCTTGGTAACATTTAAGATAGTGAGCATGCTGCATCTGGTAACTAGAAAATTTAATGATCTCCTGCTGTTTTGGTAATTGGATAAGTAAATACATCAGAATAAATCACACCGGCAAGTCTTTTGTATGTCGTTAGGGACTCAACTCTTTTAACTCCTGTTCAAAGCTCCAGCTCTTGCGTGGTGTTTGCGTGCAGTTACATACGCACCAGCTCTGTGGCCCTGCTGGAGTATTAAATGCTTCCACAGTGCTCACTTGCTCCCTAGCCACTCTGCCTGAAGAGCACCTTGAGCATGCCACTCCAGGATTCTCTGAAGCCAGGGAGTTTACATTTAATAAGACATTCAAGCCCTTCATGATCTGTCTCCAGACTGTCTTTTCAGCCTTGCCTTCCATTATGGATGTGCTATGAACCTTGCCAGAAACACCACCCATTTACATATTGGGAAAATGAGGTCAAAGCAAAGGGGCCTATCCTGTTGCCCTAAGGAACGACTTAAGAATTTTAAGTAGAAGAGAGACAGGATCAGATATTTTATTTAACTTACCAGTGGCAGTGTGAAGGAGACCTGAAGAGAAATGGTCTGTTAGAGCCTATTAATTGTTTAGTAATGTCACCAGCTTACAGATGGGAAATGTGAGTCTTCTGGAGGTTAAATGACTTGCTCAAGAGCATACATGCAAAACTGGGATTCAAAACCGGCCAGTGTTCTTTCTGTCTGCCTCCTAAGTAGGACTTACTTACTCCATGCCTAGTGACAAAGCTCTGCTCAGGCAGTCATCAGAATTGCTTGGGTTTTTAAGATGAGGTAGCTGTTCTGAACCTAGCCAATTAAGAAGCTTCTCTCCAAACACAGTGGTTAGTGTTGTGCACCAATCTTTTTTATACAAGAACCTGGCCACCTTCTATGGTAACAGCCTCTGAAAGTGAGGTATGTTCCCTAGGATAGTGCTTCCCAGCCTTTTCCAAATCACTGCACACATTGAAAAATGTCTGTGTGCCTAGGTTGCTCAGAACTGTCTAGAACACAGCTCTAGCATAGGAAAGAAGAATCCAGATTTGGTCCCAGATCTGCCAGGAATGCTCAGGTAAATTCTTTCCATTGACTAGGCTTTTCTGTCCCCATCTGTTACAGACAGGACCTCTAAAGACCCCCTCCAGCTCTACAGTCACTAAGTCTGTGATAATTGAGGAGCTAGTTGGTGAAATTTGCCCAAATGCTTCAGGTAGTGATATACTCTATTACGGGGGGATACGTGCTTCAGCTATGTGAAGGGGACCATTCTTTTAAGCAGGAGACTTAGAATAAATAGTCCAATGTGTGACTATGGCACTAAAATGATATAGTGTGGTGGTTAAGGATACTCTCGAGCCAGACCTAGTTTCAAATCTTTGCACTACCACTTCCTGCCTATGCAATCTTAGGTTGTATAAACTCTCTGAACTTCTATTCCTCATTTTTAAAGTGGAGGTAGTAGTACTTCCCTCATAAGGTTGTGTAGTACTTATAGTGAACAGTTAGCACCTAGTAAGCTCCCAATGAATGTTAACTGTCATTATCATTATTATAATGTGATAAATGACAGGTCAGCCTACAAGAACAATTCTCATTCCTTGGTCACTTTAGTCTTCCTTGTTCTTCCTTTAAATTTTCATTCATTCTGCCTTCTTCCCACCTAAAAAAAAAATGTCAAGGAAAGAAAATGTGCTGTAGGCACTCTGTGCTTTGCAGCGACAGAAGCCCACCCAGCCTCGCTCTCTAGCAGCCTTGTTGTTCTAGCACAGTTTAATGTGGAGCACCTGTCACTGTTGCCTGGAAACCCTCACTGCAGGACCACTTCTTTTCTGTGATCCAATGAGACATTGGTCCAGAAATTACTCAGGAAGCTAGAATGAAAATAGCCATAGAGTAGTCCCATAGTGGACCCTTCTAGTCTGGAAGTTCCTTTTTTGGGTTTCATTACCACCTGCAGCAATTGCAGAGGAGAATTTGCTAGGAGCTACCGCTGATTTTGTGGATGGTGATGATGGTGACAACAACGATGATAATGATGATTATAATCCCTTATGTTTGCAAAAGACTTTATAATTACAAAAGCCTTTACACCCTGATCAGCCCATGACCAGCAGTTCAGCTCTTACATTCTCTCTCTGATACTTTGTGGGTATAACGTCCTTCTTTAGGGATTCCCAGTTCATCAAAAGGAGTTTAAAGAAAATGGGCAATTAGTGACTAGGACCAAGGTGACAGTAACAAAAGATAACCTATAGGGAACAATAAAACCCATACCACAACAGGAACATGAGCCACACAACACAGCTCAGAGTGCCTGCTTTCTCAATGCCCGAGGGAAAGCCAGCTAGTCACATTAACTGTCTGTTTCGAAGTAGGATCAGAGGTTAAGGGGCAACGAGGGGCAGTGCTGGGAACTCACAAACCCGGGTGCACATTCTGGCCTCATCTTTCTAGTTGTGTAATCTCGGGCAAGTCCCTTAATCATTTTTGATCTCAGAGAATTCATCTATAAAATGGGAATAACAGGAGTACTTATCTCATACAGGTGTTGCAATCATTTAACTAGATAATATATATAGAACAACTAGTATAGTGCTTGGTACTTAAAGTATCAAAGAAATTGTAACTTTGTTGGTATGACATTATTTATTTTTAAACTTGTCATATTTAATAGGCATGTTTGTTAATGAGGTACTAACAGAATAGGTTACTCATAGCATACCAAAAGGATTAGTTATTCCTCAAGTTCAAAGTAAATGCTAATTTTTAACAAAACCAAAAGCAGATATATTCAGCTTGACTGTGATCTGGGAATTTGCCTATGTAGCTTTTGTGCTGTCTACTAGAATAAGAGTTCAGGCTTTGAAATGAAAAGATCTGAGTTCAAATGTTAGCGCCACCAGTTCTAGTTGTATGGCTGCGTACAAGTAATGTTCCTACTATTTGGGTGGCAGTGTTCTCACCTGTGAAAATGAGGGTCAACCAGCCCACCCTCCTAGGAGAGCTCTGAAGGTTAGGTACTGTGGGAAAGTGCTTTGAAAGCTGTAAAATAATAGTCACTATTATTACATACACAGATTTTTCAGAAAGGAGATCATTAGCACATTCATTTTGTGTTCAAATAACTTGGGTTTAAAGAAGCATCTCTTGGCCCTGGCCAGCTGGCTTAGCAGTAGAGCATCAGCCTGGCATGTGGAAGTCCCGGGTTTGATTCCCGGTCAGGGCCCACCTGCTTCTCCACCCTTCCCCCTCTCCTTTCTGTCTAGCTCTCTCTTCCCCTCCTGCAGCCAAGGCTCCATTGGAGCAAAGTTGGCCCAGACGCTGAGGATGGTTCCATGGCCTCCGCCTCAGGTGCTAGAATGGCTCCGATTGCAGAGGAGCAATGCCCCAGAGGGGCTGAGCATCGCCCCCTGGTGGGCATGCTGGGTGGATCCTGGTCAGGCGCATGAGGGAGTGTGTCTGTCTGCCTCCCCACCCCCCCCACTCCCAGCTTCTCATTTCAGAAAAATACAAAATATATATATGAAGCATCCCTTTAAGAATAAGCTCCATTGTAACTTTATGTTACAGGTGGGAAATGTATTTTTGAATCGATTTATGTCCTGATTGGGGGACTCTCTCATCTTCTAATCAAGGCCAAACAGACTTTGAGAAAAATAGACCTGTAACCCTTGTATCAGATTACATCAAATCATGATTGTTAGTACTATGGGGTACTTGGTGGTTTTAGGACTATTAAATAATATATTTTTACTTAACCTAATTCAAGACTAATTGACTAATTGAAAGACATAGGACTCAGGTGTGGATTAAAATGTCGCCTTTTGGCCCTGGCTGGATAGCTCAGTTGGTTGGAGCATCGTCATGAAATGCAGAGGTGGTCCGTTCTATCCTAGGTCAAGGCACATACAGAAACAGTTTGATGTTTCTGTCTCCCTCTCTCCCCCTTCATCTCTCTGAAATCAGTAAAAAATAAAATACAAAGATATATATCACCTTTGTTACTGAAAAGGATGATCAGAGATTGTGGCTTGGGCAATTGGCTTGCTGATACATTCTCTGCCCCTAAATTTTATTGATCTGCCCACCCAGTTCTTGGCACGGCTGGACCCTGCAGGCCCCTTGTACCTTGTAACAGGAGGGCAAGTTGGTTCCAGAAAAGGGAAGGAAATGGGCTGAGTTCGGATTCTTCTTCCTCCCTCACTAACAGACAGATCTCACCCCATGTGAGCAACAAGGAGAGTATCCAGAGGTCCCTCCACATGGCAGCACGAATATGAAATAAATGTTTCATGGGTTATAAGTTTTGCCTTGTTTAATCCTCACAACAACTCTGGATGGCAAAACCAGTCTCAGTTTTATAAATAAAGAAAAACCAGTGAACCAGAAGGTTAAGTAACTTACCCGTGGTTATCAGCTAGCTAGGAGGTTATAGCAATGGGACTCCATCCCACATCTCCCTCCCTAGATTACACTTTTACCATTCCAACCATCGGGAAGCTCACGCCATACAGGGGACATCTACTAGACATAAAGAAGGCATTGAGCCATAACACCTTCCATATGTCAAGTTCTGTGATGGCTATTTTAGCCCCTACAACAACCCTTTCACCCAGTGGGACGGGAAACTGGAGCTCAGAGCATCTTACTGATGTGGCTAAGAGCTGGAATTTGAACCCAAGTGCTTCTGTTTCCAAGCCCAGCTGTAGCCCAGTTAATTCTATTGAGTCACTGTCCCCGCACTTTTAAAAATGTAAAAATTAAAACGTAGAGGATAAAAGTGATGTCCATAGTTGCACCACAAGAACCAGCACTGGAACCCATACATCCGGCCCTTTACATCCCGACATCAGATAGTGTATAGCCCCTGCAGTCGGTACAATGGAGTATGGAGGAAGGAGAGCCTGCTGAAGTCTGAACGATGAGACGGACGATTTGTAGGGGGATATGGTCCATAACTGCAGGGCTGGATTTCCTCATCCCTGTGGATGTTGATTGTGTCTGTGTGGTGTGTATCTGATGGAGAGGATGGGACCTGGTTGTCATTCACATGGGGGTAGGGAGAGATGGAAGGGGTATGGATGAGATTCTAGTGTGTTCTCTGCGTGGGCTACAAGGGGTTTGTAAATTTCCTGCCAGTGTGGCAAAGGGTTGCTCCTGGGGTCGGTTGTGCAGGGCCCTCTCTGCTCACAGAGCTGCCAGCACACCGTCCAGAAAGGGACTGTGAAATCACCAGAGGGGAGCAGGCAAATACGAGAGGAAATGTGAGAACAAAGCTTTTCTCCTCTTGAAAATGCTGTAACTTTTTGAAATCAAATTTTACTCTAAAAGCAAGAATACATTTTGAGAAAGCATTGATGATTTATTGCTGCCCAGTTACACTGAACCTGAACTGAAGGCTGTAACTCATGGAGTGAGAGAGAACCCTGTCAGGCCCCTGTGGGAGGTGGGGGCATTATAGTGGAAATAGTGAGGAAACAAGTAAGAAGGCCCAGGTTCTGCCCCTGCCCCTACCTCTGCCCCTGCCAGGTATGGTATGTGTGAAACCCAGTCTCTGGGTCTGGTTTCCTCATCTGCAGAGTGAGGCCAATTCCCACAGCAGGATTTCCCAGTGTGACTACAGTGCATTAGCCCACACTCTATTAAAATACATTGAGAACCTGAAAAAAAAATTCAACCTAGTATGTTTTTTAACACCTTTTTTTTCTTGGCACAGTTTTAGGTATATAGCAAAATTAAGCAGAAAGTACAGAGAGCTCTCATATAACCACATTCCCACACATGCACAGCCTCCCCTGTCATCGACATCCTCCATCAGAATGGTACATTTATTACAGTCAATGAACCTACAGTGGCATCATAATCATAGTTTACATTAGGGTTCATTCTTGGCGTTGTGTATTCCATGGGTTTGGACTAATGTATAATGGTGAATATCTGTCATTGTAGTATCATGCAGAGGGTTTTCACTGTCCTAAACATCCTCTGTGCTCTTCCTTTTCATCTCTCCCTGACAAATAGTGTTTGGGAGTTTTTTCTTTTACTATTTCCCTAATTTTACCTATTCCAGAATGTCAAATAGTTGGAATCATACTATATGTAGCCTTTTCAGATTGGCTTCTTAGTAATACGCATTTAAGGTTCCTCTGGCTTTCGGTAGCTTGATAGCTCATTTCTTGTTAGCACTTCTTGGTTGCTTTCAGGTTTTGGTAATTATGAATAAAAGTGCCATAAACATCTGTGTGCATGTTTTTGTGTGAACGTACATTTTTAGCTCCTTTAGGTAAATACTAAGGACTATGATTACTGGATTGTCTAGTAAGAATATGGTTCTTTGTGTAAGAAACCACCAAACTGTCTTCCAAAATAGCAATGTCATTGTGCATTTCCAAGAGCAGTGGTTGAGTTCCCATTGCTCTGTCCCCTCACCAGCATTCCGTGCTGTCAGTTCCGGATGGATCTTGACCATTCTAATAGGTATGTGGTGGATCTCAGTTTTAATTTGCATTTCCTGGTGGCGTCTGATCTGGAGCATCTTTTCATATGCTTGCCATTTATCTGTCTTTGGAGAGGTGTCTTTCAGGTCTTTGGCCCACATTTTAATTCAGTTGTTTTGTTATTGAGTTTTAAGAGTTGTTTGTATATTTTGGATAATAGTTCTTTATCAGGTGTGCCTTTTGCAAATATTTTACCAGAGTCTGTTGACAGTGTCTCTTCTTTTTTTTTTTTTTTTTTTTTTGCATTTTTCTGAAGCTGGAAACAGGGAGAGACAGTCACACAGACTCCCGCATGCGCCTGACCGGGATCCACCCGGCACGCCCACCATGGGGCGAAGCTCTGCTCACCAGGGGGCGATGCTCTGCCCATCCTGGGCGTCGCCATGTTGCGACCAGAGCCACTCTAGTGCCTGAGGCAGAGGCCACAGAGCCATCCCCAGCGCCCAGGCCATCTTTGCTCCAATGGGCCTTGACTGTGGGAGGGGAGGAGAGAGACAGAGAGGAAGGCGCGGCGAAGGGGTGGAGAAGCAAATGGGCGCTTCTCCTGTGTGCCCTGGCCGGGAATCGAACCCGGGTCCTCCGCACACTAGGCCGACGCTCTACCGCTGAGCCAACCGGCCAGGGGATAGTGTCTCTTCTTGATGGTGTGTTTCACAGAGCAGAAATTTTTAATTTTAATGAAGTTCAGTTTGTCAATTATTTCTGTCATGGATTATACCTTTCATACAGTATCTAAAAAGTCATCACCATCTCCAAGGCCATTTAAGTTTTTCCCTATGTTATCGTTAGTTTTATATATAGATTTGTGTTTTACATTTTGAGTTAATTTTTATAAAGGGTGTAAGGTCTGCATCTAGATTTATTTATTTGCATGTGGATGTTCAGTTGTTCACCATTTTTTGAACCTAGAATTTTCCTAAAAGTGAAAATATTAGATCCAGACTTTCCTTTATTCAACTGCAAACTAAAAGCATTTCTTTAACAAAATTAAGAAAAGTAAAAATTGTTGATAATAATACTTAGCCTACATGATTGTGAATTAATGGTTATATAAATATCTTACAAACTATAGAACATTATGCATGAATCGCTGCTACTGTAATTTTTTGTATCACTCAGCTCCTGCCTTCAAGTAGCTCCCAGCCTACTAGTAGTATGATATTTATGCTCAGATTTTTTTGGGTTTTGGGGGGGGGGGTTTGAGTGAGAAGCAGAATGGTGTGACCCGAAAGAATCCTAAAATAGAAGTCAGAAACTCTGGGGCAGACTATGGCATCCGCACCTTACCAGCTGTGTGACCTGGGCCAAGTCACTTGACCTCCCTGAGCCTCAGGTTGCCCACCTGTGAAATGAGGGGGCTGGACTGTTTGGCATTGTATTAATAGTGAGAAAATATATGCATTCAAGTTTCCCAGGTATAATGAAGAAAGTGTTAAGATGGGTGAATTTCATTTTCTAACATAAACAAAGTCAGGCCATCCCTCTTCTCTGAGAAGACCCTTCTTCACGCGAGGAATCCCAAAGGTGGGTTTCTCTGTTGATTTAGAGTCAATAATTCAGTAAAGTCCCAAGTAAATGGCAGAACACAAGCTCAAATTGGGTTTTTGTATTTGTATTTTGTAAACATTTCAGGATTTTTTCTCGCCCCTTTACCTTTTGCCATTCTTGAAATGTAGATCTTATATCCTGGAAGCTTGGTTAGAAACAACTCAGATCATCTTATCCAGCTTCTTTCTCCGTGTGGCTCTGCTCTTAGCAACACTCTGGCAGAAGAGTCATAGTTAAGCATGGATTTCCAAGCTAGGTTGCCTTGACTCACATCTTGCTCTGCCTTAATAGCTTTGAGACCTTGGGCAAGTTAGTTCCATGGCAGAGTTCTTTCATCTGTACAATGGGAATAATAATTATTCTTACCTCAGATAACCTACCCCAGAAGGTTATTATGAAAATTATTTTTTAAATGTAAATTGCTTGGAATATGCCTGGTACAAAATAAATGCTCAATAAATGTTAGCTGTTACTATCATCATCATCATCATGCTCTTCAAATTTGAATACTCTAATTGAATACTTCTAGAGACATTAAAGAGTAAGTCACCTTCCTACCCTAAGGGAGCCTGTTGACATGTTGGCCAGAATGTTTCTGGCCATCATGTGCTTTGGAGTCAGACTGAGTTTGAAATTTTATTCTGTCTGCAACCTTGGGTGAGATAAGTCTTGGTATTAGACTATAAAATGGCAATAATAACACCAACTTCACTTGGTGTTTGGAGGACTAGATAAGGTACAACACATACAGCAGTTAGCATGATTCCAGCATGGTAGGCACTCAATAAATGGTAGCTACTGCGATGATGATGATGATGATGATGATGATGGTGAAGAAGAAGATGAAGAAGAACAAGAAGAACAAGAACAAGAAGAAAATAAAGGACAGAAGGAAAAGGAAAAAAGGTAGAAGACGCAGAAGTAGCCACAGCAGCACCTGCTGCTATGTTAGTTCTTCCTGACCAGCTGAGTTCATTTCTTTGCTACTTTACCTCATTGATCCCAGCTCTCCCCACTGAGCTGCACAGAATACGTCTGCTGTCTCCTTGTCAGTCCTTCGGATGTTCACAGAGGGCTGGCACAGCCCCTGCCTGTCACTGTGGCAGCACAACCACAACTTCCAGCACCCTCTCTCCAGGGAGACACCTCCCACTCCCAGCATTTCTCAGAGAACATGGTTCTTAGGACTTTCCTGCCAGGAGGTCCCTCCGGGCATGCTCCACATCCTTCCTTCCAGAGCACGGCAGCATGCTTTCACAATATGGCCACTGTTTTTGCTAGAATGAAGCATGATGTCCTACATCCCCCAGGTTCCCACAGTCTCTTTGTCCACACCAGGCAAATGAAAATGGAAATAAAGATTGTCCTGTTTGTTTTGAAATTTCTGTCTGAAATGACCTTCAGAGAAAAAAAAATTGCTATGATATGGGGCACTAGGTCAGGCAGCCCCAACACAGCCATGTTCGCTGTGAAGCAGTCCAATGTGGCCCAAGCCCCGTGGCAGCTGTAGAAGGGGTCATACATATTGAGGCAGCACCCTGTCAGGGGCAGGGAGTACTTGCTGGGCGTTGGAGGAGAAGTAAGAAGGTGCAGGTGTGAGCTCCAGGAGGTTTTAGAGAAAGCGCTCCAGCATTGAGGTTAGACAACACTCCAGCCAGTAATGGCTACTGCCCACTGAACACTTCCTGGCATGGGCACCGTGCCAGAGTCTTCACCAGCATCATTCCATTTTAGCATCACAGCAACCTCTAAAGGAGAAACTGTGATTATTCCCCTCATACAGATGAGAAAACTGAGGCTCACTGGTGTATAACTTTTTCAAGGTGATAGGGGTAGTTAGTGAGAGCTGGGATTTGAATCTAGGTTTGCCTCATTTTGTTTATCCATTGTACTGCATAGGCAGAACCTTGCCATCCATGTGGCTTTAAATAAATAGCAACCATTTTTATCATTTCTACCTACTCTGAATAGTTTTTCTAGGAATTAAATGGAATAACGTATTTAAAGTGTCTGGCATGTAATAAATGTTCAAGAAATTTCTCCCTCACATCCCAGCTCTCCCACTTAAAGTAACAAGGAAAATCACAACTTTTTCTGGACTTAATTTTCTATGTATAAACTAGGTGTATTTTCTGAACCTCGAACCTTGCATGTTGACAAGTCAGGCAGGGTTCACTTGGGCCTGGGGCTCCAGCCTCCCGGCCTCTTTGTAGCATCTTTCCGCCAGTACACACAGCCCTGGAACAGTTATGATTATGGTTTCTCCCAGCAAGCGTCATATTTACAAACCACAAATAACAAAGCAGAAGATGCCGGAAGAGCTCTGGCATGTTAATTAAGAACAATAGCGGAAGCAGCTGGGCAGAAA
The DNA here is from genome assembly GCF_036850765.1 of Saccopteryx bilineata. Classification (NCBI taxonomy): domain Eukaryota; kingdom Metazoa; phylum Chordata; class Mammalia; order Chiroptera; family Emballonuridae; genus Saccopteryx; species Saccopteryx bilineata. Next base: position 251,347,464 of record NC_089492.1, read on the forward strand.
ATGCCAGTGAGTCAGAAGCAGAGGTAGCATAGCCATTTGTTGACAGAAGCCAGCGGAGTTGTACGTTAATTGGGGAACTAGGTAAACATTTGCCAGCAGCTTGCCCCCCAGTGCATTGGAAGATGGACAGTAGGCTGGGCCCTCCCCACCGCCTCGCCTGCCCATCTGCCCAGAACCCAAGAGATACCAGTAGCACAGCTTTGCTCTGGGTCCCATAGGCAGAGAGGATTCTAGAGGTGGATGTGTCTCCTTAAATGACCCTCCTGGGCATCCAAGTTTCCATCTGGATACAGCTGAAGATAGTGTTCCTCCTTCAGCTCACCAGCCTGCCTGTGACTTGTGGCCCTCCAGGACCCCCCTCTTGTCAGCTAGAAGATAGTGGAGCCATCCTATTAGGTGTGGCTTGAGTAGAGCATAGGTCAAGATTGCCTGCTGTGGTCTCTGCCCATGAGCCCAGAGCTCCTGTATTCGACAGAGCGCACTGCCCAGCCCCTCTCACACACACTTGGGGCTGCCCACTTATTGGTGTCCATCTACACAGTTTCTCACACACACAGCAGCCATTGTTGAATGCCGGCTCTGTGCCAGACACTGTGCTAATTATATATCTTTTCTCATTTAATCCTCGCATCATTCCTGCAAGATTGATACTAACTCCAAAGCCACAAAGCTAATAGCCAACACAGCTGTGATTTAAACCAGAATCTTTCTGATTCCAAAGCCCATTGTCCTTTCCACTAAACCAGTATTGCTCATCGTTTTAAAATTCATGATCCCTTTTGTTAAAGAGGAAGTATTTGTTTCTTTCACTCTCCAATTTAGAAAATGTCCACGTCCCATCCCTGCCCCAGCCCAGGAGGTCAGAACCCTAATTTAGGTTCCCTGTGTGATTAGCATATCCCAACCGAGCCACGATTCTGTCTAGCTTTACTCTCTATAGTTCATATTATAAAATGTTTTTTTAATTTCTAAAATGTCATTATGTTATGACATTGACTAATTTTGTCAGACTAAACAGCCACACACACACGCCCAGCAAGATGATTATGACAAGCCTCCCTGAGGAATCTCCCCGGCAGCGGAGGGATTCATCTTGGTCACGGTGGAGTGGGTGGAGTGGATGGAGTGGGCATCCTAGGGTTTATTACAGGTGGGTTTAGCAGGGAGATGAGCCCTGAAGACTTAATTCTTAGACAAGCAGAAAAGACCCTCCCTGCTGTGTCAGGAGTTAACCAGGAGAGGTCCTCACAAACGCCTCTTGGTTGGTAACCAGCAGCTTTTCCTGTTCTGCTGGCCAGGCTGAGCTGAACAGGAGGCAGCAAACCTCCACCTGCCCAGGAAGAGGTTCCGTCTCCTGAACTTAGGCCTTGAGGCCAAATGCCAGTTCTTCCACTGAACTGGGAGACTTGACCTCTCTGAGGCCTGGTTTCCTTGTTTATACAATGAGAATAACAACACCTACCTTCCAGGGCTATTTTGAGGATGGGATAAAGAAAATGTTCATGCCCACACATACTAGGCTCCGAAAGCAGTGTGCATGGATAGGGTCTGAATGTCACGTGGAGAAAACAGTGCTTGTTCCAGTCTTTTGAATGTGTGTTTTCTTTCCTTTTAGATAACCCAGCTGGACCCAAATAAATCATTAATGGAGGTAAAGTTGTTCCCTCAAGAAACCCTTTTCCTCGAAGCGAAAGAGTGAACACAGCCCAGCAGTGGAACCAGCCATTCCTTGACAAGCCGGAGGCCTGCATCAAGAGAAGGGCTCTTTGCCAACCCACCTACACGCTCGTCTCACTGAATTCAATGTCACACTTCTGCCTCTTGCAAGATTGCTGGAAAAAGTAATAATAAACATAGCTACTTAAAATGTCCCATCCACGAGTATATGTTCCCAACCCTCACAGAGAATTACAACTCTGCCCCTCCCGTGTCCCTTCCCTCACCCTCGTTCAGTGGCTCCTGCACTGTGCAGTGCGTGTGGTCACACAGTAGGGTTTATACTTCTCCAGCGCCCATCTTCTCCCCACTGTGTCCTAGGACACCAGGCTGCTGTGCATTGATATGTCTCATTGAGCCAGGGCTCATACACCTCTGCCTTTTTATTTTCATAACTGGATTTCTACTTTGTCGCCTAATTTTAAGAGGTAGGGGGGAAAATCAAATGGGACTTCTTGGCCTGGAGATAAAACATTATTTTAGGGGGGAAAACATATCATTTTTGGTGGTACTTTCTGACCTCTTTTACTAAGATGTAAGGTTGTGTTTGAGGACTGCATTTGACACATATGCAAGATATTTATTTACTGCTGCTGCCGTGGGTGTTCGGTTCCATCTCGGAGGCGTTTGCCGTTCCATTGCAGCGAGGGAAACAGTTGAAGCACACCGTGTGAATGTTGAGATAGCGTCCAGGGGACCAGTGCCAGGACGTCGGTGTCTGGCCCGGCTGCAGGAAGCTACAGTTAGGTTTGCATCTGGGCACTTGGAACCCCACGGATACCAGCGCCCAGCCTGCTGGTCCTTCAGTGTGCAATGAATACAATCCCTCCTGTGTTTCTTTCCCTCTTTCCTTCACTAATGTGGACCTTGTCACTTCGTGGTTAAGCCCCTTGTCTATCATTAGAGTCAAATCAGAATCGCCAAGCTGCAGCTTGGACTGTGAGACCAGCTATAATAAGGAATTTGTTCCACTTGTTATCCTTTTAATGTTTTAATATTAGATATTGAGCTCCCATCACAAATGAAAGGGATCTCAGTCAATGGCTGAAAATTCTGATTTCATGTATTTAAGAAAGCAAACCTGGGCGCTCGGCTCAGAAGACATGTTGCCTGAACCCACATATCATAATTTGGGGATGATTTAGTATATGTGGACTTTTGTTAATCTATGGATTTGAGGTTTAGAGTTCAGTTCATGGAAGTGCTGTTTATACCTTCACTGACAATGATTTCTTTTGAGCTGTGGAGTGTTTCTCCTTATCTGTTGGGATCCTGATTTGACGTTTTGTACTTGTTCAAAAGAGAGTTTAAGTACTGAGTTTTTTGCCCTGGCACAAGCCACGGTGTTAACAGAAGATTAACCAAGGCAGAGGGAAAATGACCAGAGATCCGCCTGGTTATTTTTTCTCTGCACTGAAGTGGGCATTGGCCAAGAAAATTCCATCTGTGTCTCTTTTCTGATGCCCCAATCAGGTACCTTCCCAGAGCACTCTCTTTAAAAAGAGAGGTATTCCTAACAGACCAGTCTGCGTCTGCCTAGGTGCAGGCCTCCTCTGGCCCAGAGGTCTCTGCAGGACGGCCAGGAGGAAGAGACCCGCTAAGGCTTTCAGCCTGAGCACTTCCTCTCCAGCTCCACTCCACCTTAACCTGTGGCCCGCACGCTGCAGGCGGGCGCACTTGGCACCAGCTCCTCTCCAGGGAGACCTGCTCTGCAGCTGCCATGGGAAGCTACCGCCCCGCCCCGCACTCAGGCCACACTCAGGAACAGCAGCAGGGTGCGGGCGGGCCAGAGGCAGGACTCTGAATTCACTTTCATGTGTATCCTGTTCCATTCGAATTGGGTTTGACACCATCATATTGTTTCCTCTATTGTCTTCACTTCTGTATTCCAATAATATAGACTTTACTCTGAAATTGATTTCATAAAAGTTATTAAATGCTACTTGAATGTGTATGGAGTTCACACACCGTTTTTCAACCCTGTCTTGGAAGGTTCTCCGTGCTCAGTCCCATGAAATCCTTTCCCATAGGCCCCGTTGCTGGGAAAGGCCTCAGGAGGTTCTCACTGCTGACCTGCCCAACCTAGTCTACTGAGCTCCTGCACAGGAGGCCAAAGCAGGTTATGCCTTTTCTTACAAACAGCGTTAAAATGACTAGAAAAACATTAAATGACTTGCTCCCGCCTCCTACCCTTAACCTGCCTGAGGCTTTCCATCAGCCTCCAGACAGCTCTGTGCTCAGTGCCCTGAGGCCCCGTGTTCACAGTGCAGTCCCAGGGCTCCTCGCCGGTCTCACCCTGTTCTGGTCCACGCTTCTGTGTTCCTGGAGTATCACTTGTACACTTGGAGCATTAGTTTGAAGGTGTACGGAAGTATCGCCAGTTTCCCACCGCCCCTTGGAAGGTGCGGTTTGGGGCAGGTTTCTGGTTAGTGGTGCTGTCATGCTCTGGCACCACTATACAGATGGGACACACCGTGTTCTTCCCTGAACTACAGGCATCCAAAGTCTGAGCTGGAGGGGAGCATCTTCTGTAATAGAGAATAGGATTTAGAGTTTTATTAATATTGCTTGGTGATATTAGAAATAGGAGTTTGCAGTTTCATTGTTCCTAGGGTGTGAGAGAGGGTCTTATTGTCTCCATGAGCAGCACCATGGGCTCACTGCCTCCATCCCTCATCCACCTGGTCCCGGGTTCCCTGGGGCGGGATGTGGAATTCTAAGTCCAGGCATAACTCACATAGCTGTCACACTACAGTCTCAGTGACCCTTTCTCATCTCCTTTGATTCTTTATAATGTGTGGTGGGAGACCACACACACTCCAGAGAGCCAGTGCCTTCCAGCTGGAGCCTTGTTGCTGCCACTGGAGGGGAGTAACCTCTCTAAACCTCAGTAACCTAGCCTGACCAGGCGGTGGCGCAGTGGATAGAGCGTCAGACTGAGCGTCAGACTGGGATGCAGAGGACCCAGGTTCAAGACCCCGAGGTCGCCAGCTTGAGCGTGGGCTCATCTGGCTTGAGCAAAAAGCTCACCAGCTTAGGCCCAAGGTCGCTGGCTCGAGCAAGGGGTTACTTGGTCTGCTGAGGGCCCGCAGTCAAGGCACATATGAGAAAGCAATCAATGAACAACTAAGGTGTCGCAACAAAAAACTGATGATTGATGCTTCTCATCTCTCTCTGTTCCTGTCTGTCTGTCCCTATCTATCCCTCTCTCTGACTCTCTCTCTGTCCCTTTAAAAAATAATAATAACAATAAATTAAACCTCAGTGACTGATCACAGGGAGAGCACACGGCAGTTTGCCACGCCTTTCACGCCATCACAGTCCACTGCTGCGAGAGCAGCAGGGCACGGTAGAGCATTCTGTTTTACACACAGGGCACAGGGCTTGCCTGATGTCATACAAATGTCAGCAGAAGAGTCAGGACTCAAGCCCTTGGCTCTGATTTTCAGGTCCACAGCTCTTCTATGAAGAACCTCTAAATCTCACATCCAGGAAGTTGTTGGAATGCCCTACAGTTTTGTACAATTGTGACCAAAAAGATCTGTGCACTTTTCTGGGTGAGGAAATCTGTATTCATCAGATTCTCAGTGGGCTCTACTGATACCAGGAAATGAAACCACCATTCCTCTCATGCAAACTATACCAAACTATTTGGGAAGTTGTAAGCTGTCCATCAAGCCATATTCTAAGGGCTGCAACCCCCAAAGAAGGTGAGAGGCAGCAAGTAGGGGTTCTTGCCTTGAACCTCGCTCTGTGTTTAATGCTTCTTTCTGTCTCAGTCTGCTTTGGAAGATGAGCCTCAACAATCCCAACTGGTCAGACAGCTAGCTCCTATTGGCTGTATTTTGAAAGTTTGGTCTAAGAGGAAATGCCAATAAAAGCCTTGCTCTCCAGTCTTCCGCCTGTTAATGCTTAACTTGTACATGATTAGTTGTGGTTCTCAGTTGAGAGGTGATCCAATGTGTGGTTAAGAGAAAAGCTTCTGGAGCCTTATTGCCTGGGTCCAGGCCACTCCACTTCCTAGCAGTGTGCCTGTGAGAGGTCACCGCACCTCCTGGTGCCTTGGCTCTCTAGCTGTAAAATGGAGGTAACAGTACCTGGTTGGTCATGATGTGAAGATTAAATGAATTAGCAGCCAACAGCTAACATGTAAAGCAGAACAGCTATTACCTGGTCGGCAAACGCATACAGGACTATAAAAGGAAAAGGTGATGGCAGCAATGAGAAGAGGCAGGTTAAGGGAAAAGACACAGAAAATGAAAAGCAGACACACCATGTCCAGGAGCACTGCTCCAGGACCCCCAGGGAAGGTCAGAGAGTCCTGCAGAAAGTGCCACTGTCACTGATGTCCGTAAGGACAAGACTGGGGCATCATGGGACAGAGGCAGGAGGAGGAAGACTAGCTTGCTTAGCACTTAGGATGTGCTCATTCTGTGTTCGGAGCCTTTCGTACATTATATCATATAACCCTCAACAGCCCTGTCAGATGGGTGATCTTGACCCCATTTTCAAGAAGCAACAGGCTCAAAGAGGTGAGGTGGCTGGCCCAAGACCCGCTCCCCTAATAAAGAGCAGTTTAAAGTTTGGGACTTGGGCCTGACTACAAAGTTCCTGCTGCATTTAGGACAACGCAGTGCCACCTTCAAGGAAAGTGTGACATATTACCAAGGCATATCAAATAACAGTTACAATAATAACACTTTTAAAATGTTGATGGATGCAGGCAGTAAAGCCACAATTTTGTAGAAAACTCAGCTCTCCAAAATGACTTATCCCCCAATGTGTCAGGAGCCAGAATTGAAGCCGTTCCTTTTTTAAAGCACCTGCAGTGATTGAAGAAGAGTCGCATAGCTTCTGCCTCTGCCATCTCCAAAACCTATTCCCTGCTCCTTCATCTGTTACTCCACTACCGTCTTTCCTTCAGCCTTTACTGTCCCTCCCCTAGGTTATAAAACCACATCCTGATTGACCTTCCTCCAGTCCCTCCTCTTCTCGACCAGTCTCCACACAGCTGCCAGAAAGCTTTCTAAAGCACCTGCCTCTGCGTGAGGCATTGCTGCTTCGATCCCCTTAAAGGCTTCTTATTGCCCTTCAAATAAAACGCAAACTTTTGGCTTAGATTTAAAACTCCTGCCGTCTGCCCCTCCAACCCTGCCCCACCCCATACCAGCCTCCCCCCACCCCCACACCAGGCGGCAGTACGTCAGCCTCTTGTCCCTGGCTGTTCTCCTGAGGCCCAGAGTCCAGAGTTTTCTTCAATTGTAAAATATATTTTTACTTTTCAGCCTTCTAATTTAATAAATGATCTATATAAAAATAAAAATAAATAAATAAAATAAAATAAAAAAACTCCTGCCGTCTGGCTCCTCCTGCTCCCCGTCTGTATCACCAGCCACGCCCCTCACACTAGGCCCTGAGCTCTCAGAAGTTCCCTGGAAGCCTGTGCCTTCCCTCACCCTGGCCTTGCACTCTGTTCCCTTCTCCCTGCGTATTTCCCCATGACAACTAGACTCCTATCACTCATTCCTCCTTTGCTCCCAGTGCAGTCTGCACTTCCTCCAGGATGCTTTCCCGACCATTGCCACACCCTCCAAGTTAGGTGGCTGTGCTGTACGTCTTCAGCCTGTGCTGCCCTTCTCATAGCACTGGCTCCCCTACCCCCCCCCCCCCGCAACTCCTAGACCAGTGGTGGTCAACCTGGTCCCTACCACCCACAAGTGGCGCTCCAGCTTTCATGGTGGGCAGTAGCGGAGCAACCAAAGTATTGATATAAATAAAAAGATAGGTTTAACTATAGTAAATTGTTTTATAAAGATTTATTCTGCCAAACTTAGCGAAAATCCGACATAAAGTACTTGGTAAGTAATTATTATTATATGCTTTAACTTGCTGTAACTGCTTTATAAATTTTATAAAGTAAAGTTACTTCCCTACTTTATAAATCACCATTACTGTGGAACCGGTGAGTGGTTAGAAGATTTTACTACTAACAGAGATACAAAAGTGGGCGATAGGTATAAAAAGGTTGACTACCCCTGCCCTAGACTGTGAGCCCCCGAAGGGTTTGAGGCACTTCATATCCTCTAGGCCTAAAGAAATGACAAGTACATAGTAAGCACACAGTAAATTGAGATTTATAACTGAATTTAAACCAAAAAATAATATATCCATGTGCTAATAAGCTGGTCACTTCCATCTATAACACCCAACTCATCTGGGAACATTGTGCAACAGAGACCTGACCATAATTATCTGTTTCCCTTCAGAGCCAGCCCAGGGCTTGGCACTTGGCAGTTGTGCTCCCAGCGTTCCTGAGGCAGTTAGTTAATTGGAGCTGGAGCAAAACCAGCTGGAGCTCCCGAGAAGAGACGAGTAAGGGAACCGAAGCTGGGTCCTTGCTGAGCCCTGCACCATGCTGGGGCTCTTGGCACTCTGTCCTCCCATGCCATCCTCTGATCCTGGGGGAAGTCACTGCTATCAGCATCCTACTTGACAGGAAAACTGAGGCTCAGAGAAATTGTGTCATTGTCCCAGAGACACACAGCCAGTAGGGAGAGAAGCTGAGCTTCCACTCTGGATCTGAGCCCAAGGCTCATGGCCGCTGTTTCCCTGATGGAAGAGGCCCCTCTCTGATCTGCTCAGTGACTGTAACTCCTAACCCACACACTGCTCCCCTGTCTTCAGTACTGCCCTTCTCCAGTTTCCCTCCCACCTCTGGAAGGTCCCCTCACAGTTTTCCTGCTCCGCTTGCTTATGAAATGTCGCCAGCCCCTGAGTTCCTGGCTCCACTCTCTGTTCTCCTCAATGTCTCCTTAGATAAGAGGCATTTTGTACTTCTAAGGCTCAGTTAGGATTTGCCTAAGGTAAAAACTCCAGGAGCATAAGGTCCGTGTTGATCTGGTTGTTTTATCCCTCAGCACGGGCCTGTCACTGTGTAGGTTCTTGAAAAAGAGCTGTTGATAATATAGTGAACAGTTATACCATGTTTACTGTATGCCAGGCACTAAGGGCTTTACTTGTGTTAACTCATTTACCCCTCATGACAGCCCTATGGAGTAGGAGCTGTTATTGTCCCCGCTGTAGGAGTGAGCAAGCTGAGGCACAGAGGTTACTTGCCCAAGGTCACACAGCTAGGGAACCAAGGAGCCAGGATTCAGACCCAGGCAGTTTGGCTCCTGAGTTCAGGCTGTTACCGCTCCACCTCCAGGAAGCCTCATGGGCTCTCCAGGACAAGTTAGGGGCCTCCTATAACCCTGCATTTGCCCCTAACAGAGCACTTATCGCATTACTGTGATTATTTACACAGAAATCTCCCCCTATGGACCCTGACAGGTCTGTCATCACTGTGGGCACAGACAACAAACGTTATATGAACGAATGAACTGACAAAACGACCCTGTGAGTGGAACATGCTATCCCTGTTACATACACTAACGTACGGAGGCTGAGAGAGGTGAAACCATTTGTCCAACGTCTCGTAACTACTCTATAACTCTATCTCCACAAAAAAATATTTTTTCCACCATGCATTTCATCAGGCCACCATTTAATTTAAGGACAATTTACATGCCCTTTGCCTTACGAAGGCTGGCTCAGTTTTGACTCACCCATTCATCACGTAGGCTTTTTGCTAAACGTTGGATTCTCAGCCTCCACATTTGGCTCGGAGACCCCAGCCTGGGGTGGATCCACCTATTTCAGGGCAGTGTGGTCAATGCTAGAGGATTTCCAGTCCAAACGGTCAGAAAGGCCTGTAGGGAGAAGGAAAACCCATCTAAGAACTCCGGCCAGAGTCCACCGCCCAACCTGACAGTCAGAGATCTCAGGGTTTAAAAATGCAGGCATCCTACAGGGTGAGAATGGAGCCTGCCCCTCTGGGCTCGGGTCCCCAGACCCCTGGAGGTACTGTCTGCAGTACTTGGGCACAGGCTGATAACATTATAATAGGACTTTTCTGAGGAGTTCGCAACAAAGACAGTCTTATTGAAACTTTTCTCTGTGGTTTTGGAGGGTCAGTCAGAAGTACCTGTAGGGGAACCAGGTGTGGAGACCAGGACCTTTGCTGTATTTCCAGGGGTGGGTACCAAGGCCACAGCTGGATGGAACATCCCTCATGGGAACATTTTCTTGGCTGGGTCTGCATCATTCTTTTTTTCACTTCAGAGCATTTCCCGGTCCGGCAGGTCTATCTTTCCTCAGTCTACAGATGGAGAAACTAAGGGCCAGCGCAGTGAAGGGACTTGGCCACAGCCTCCTTTCTGACATGCCTTCAACCACACGCCCAGTACCAGTGAGGAGCTGGCTTGCACAGATATTGCTTACATGTCTTATTTCCTTCATATAAAAATGAGGTGCCTTTTATGAGTTGTACACACTATGGGAGGTCATGGACACAGAGGACAGAATGTGTTCTCTGGAATTAAAATGGTACAGAACCCATCCCCTGCCTTTGGGGAGTCCCACTAGGAACCTGCAATGCCACAGTGTTCCCCAAAGAGTGGAGGTCCTGAGCAGAGCCAGGTCAGGGGGCTTCCAGCTGGGGGCAGGCTCCAGGCTGCACTGCTCCTTTTCTCCCTGCCCAGTGACCCCTTTGTGCTTCATGGCAAACGTCTGGTCACTACTGGATGCCCTAGAGAGGGTGGCGGGTGGAGTGCCCGGGGAAGGAGATGGCCCAGCGTCTCTTTGGGATCCCAAGCACCTTGGGCCTGCTGGAAGGTCTCTGAGCCATGAACACTGATCCTGGGGGGAGTTTTCAGATTATGGTTCAAGAGCAGAGGTACCTCCTGTTGCCAGCTCCCAGCTTCCCAGTCTTCTTTATTTATTTTCTTCCTTCTTCTTTTCCAAGTGAGATGAGGGGAGACAGAGAGACAGCCTTCTGCATGCACCCTGACAGGAATACACCCGGCAACCCCTGTCTGGGGCAGATGATCTGCCCATTTGTGGCCATGCTCATAACAGAGCTATTTTCAGCACCTGAGGAGAAGGCTCCCCAGAGCCATCCTCAGTGCCTGGGCCAGTGTGCTCAAATCAATTGAGCCATGGCTGTGAGAGGGGGAGAGAGAGCGAGAAAAAGGGGGGGGAGGAAGGGTGGAGAAGCAGATGGTCACTTCTGCTGTGTGCCCTGACTGGGAATTGAACCCGGGACATCCACACGCCGGGCCGACGTTCTACCACTGAGCCAACCAGCCAGGGTCCAGTCTTCTTCCTAAGACAGGCAAAAAAGTACTGAGAAATGAATGATTTTTCTCTCTGGAGTGAAGGCAAAGAGAACCCATTCATCCAACAACTGCCTAACGCATACAAATACCCAATGTACATTGAGTGTTTACTCCGGGTCAGACGCTGAGAAGGGTTTTACAGGAACTGTGTTAGTGAATCCTCAGAAGGACACTATGAACGCTTTATTTTCCCTGTCATCTTATACAAGAGGAAATGTGACATGTGCAGGACTCCAGCTCAGGTCAGCCAGGCCTGGTGACCAAAGATACCAAAGGTACATCCAGGGTGTGTCCGACTCTTGACTGGCACTGGGAACACAGTGTGGTCGGCTCTGAGAATAAAGGGGGGTTGTAGCTGCACAGAAGGAAGTGAAGAAACTCCAAAGCCCAAAAGAACTGCTCCCTCCCACAGACCCATCCTCAGGCCTCACCCCCACATCCCGGTCTCTTCTGTAGACGGAGAGAACAGCTTCATCCCTCCCCCACCTAACTGAGTGACGCTGGGAAGGTTTTTTCTTTTCTATGCCTCTGTTTCCTCCGATAAGAATGAGAGAGGACGATGGATAGTGTGTGGCGGCAGAAAGGGTAGAATGCACGGGCACTCAGAGCTTGCAGGGTCAGCACTCCCCTAGCATGTCTCTGACAGGAGACAGTGGGGCGTCCTGGGCACTGGATCCTAAAGGATGAGAGATTTTCTGGGCCAGTGACTGGCCTGGAGCTGGGAACCCGAGGAAGTATCTGCCCATCAGTGCCACCTCAAGCCTGTGGTCTGAACCACCCATTGTGGCAATAAAGCCAACTGTGAGCCAGCTTCCCAACTCCTCCCCACACTCCAACTCGCAGGAAAGAGATTTAACATGTTGGGCTCCAGGCCAACCAATATGGGGCCCAGCAAGAGAAGTGAAGGCAAAAATTAATGAATGGGACTACATCAGACTAAGAAGTTTTGGTGTTTTTTTTTGTTTTTTTTTTTTCATTTTTCTGAAGCTGGAAACAGGGAGAGACAGTCAGACAGACTCCCGCATGCGCCCGACCGGGATCCACCCGGCACGCCCACCAGGGGCGACGCTCTGCCCACCAGGGGGCGATGCTCTGCCCATCCTGGGCGTCGCCATGTTGCGACCAGAGCCACTCTAGCGCCTGGGGCAGAGGCCACAGAGCCATCCCCAGCGCCCGGGCCATCTTTGCTCCAATGGAGCCTTGGCTGCGGGAGGGGAAGAGAGAGACAGAGAGGAAAGCGCGGCGGAGGGGTGGAGAAGCAAATGGGCGCTTCTCCTGTGTGCCCTGGCAGGGAATCGAACCCGGGTCCTCTGCACGCTAGGCCGACGCTCTACCGCTGAGCCAACCGGCCAGGGCAGACTAAGAAGTTTTTGCTCAGCAAGAGAAACTGATAGCAAAATAAACAGAAAGCCAACTAAATGGGAAATGATATTTTCAAACAACAGCTCAGATAAGGGCCTAATATCCAAAATATACAAAGAACTCATAAAACTCAACAACAAACAAACAAACAATCCAATAAAAAAATGGGAAGAGGATATGAACAGACACTTCTCCCAGGAAGAAATACAAATGGCCAACAGATATATGAAAAGATGCTCATCTTCTTTAGCTATTAGAGAAATGCAAATCAAAACTACAATGAGATACCACCTCACACCTGTTCGATTAGCTATTATTAGCAAGACAGGTAATAGCAAATGTTGGAGAGGCTGTGGAGAAAAAGGAACCCTCATACACTGTTGGTGGGAATGTAAAGTAGTACAACCATTATGGAAGAAAGTATGGTGGTTCCTCAAACAACTGAAAATAGAACTACCTTATGACCCAGCAATCCCTCTACTGGGTATATACCCCAAAACCTCAGAAACATTGATACGTAAAGACACATGCAGCCCCATGTTTATTGCAGCATTGTTCACAGTGGCCAGGACATGGAAACAACCAAAAAGCCCATCAATAGATGACTGGATAAAGAAGATGTGGCACATATACACTATGGAATACTACTCAGCCATAAGAAATGATGACATCGGAACATTTACAGCAAAATGGTGGGATCTTGATAACATGATACGAAGCGAAATAAGTAAATCAGAAAAAACCAGGAACTGCATTATTCCATACGTAGGTGGGACATAAAAGTGAAACTAAGAGACATTGATAAGAGTGTGGTGGTTACGGGGGGGAGGGGGGAATGGGAGAGGGAAAGGGGGAGGAGGAGGGGCACAAAGAAAACAAGATAGAAGGTGACAGAGGACAATCTGACTTTGGGTGATGGGTATGCAACATAATTGAACGACAAGATAACCTGGACTTGTTATCTTTGAATATATGTATCCTGATTTATTGATGTCACCCCATTAAAAATGAAATTATAAAATTAAAAAAAAATAAAAATAAAATGAAAATTAAAAAAAAAAAGAGATAACATAAAAAATATATATATATGGGGCCCAGAGCCAGCCATGCGGCTTGGAACTTGCGCACCGTACACAGCCTGGAAGCAGAAGGCACAGTCCCAGCAGAAAGTGGTGCTGGTGGAAGTCAGAGCAGAAGAACCCTCTGAGGGGAAGATGCCCAGGGTGATGTGTGAGTGTAGCCCGGAAAGACAGATTAGGTCTCTCCCTCCTGGCCTTGTTCCTCCATCATGTCTTCATTTTGGTCGTGCGTGGCCTTGGGGTTACAGGCTGGAAGTATGTGTCTGTGGAAGGGTGGTCCCTCAACGTGCTTCCAAGAGGGGTGGGGGACTCAAACCCGGGCAAATCCTGCCCAAAAGCCTAGTCCTAATGCCCTTCCTCTTCATAACTCCTCCCCGTTTGCTGGGGTCTGGCTTCTGCTGTCCTTCTGGCAGTCTGATTCCAGGGTGGTCAGGAGGTGAGCCCAGAGAGCGCTGGCAACTCGTCCATGGTTACACAGCCTGGAGAAGGCTCTGAGTCTGGGTGGCGCATGGGTCCTGGTGGGAGGCAGTACTAATTCCCAGAACCACTGTTTCCAAAGGCCCCCTTGGGGAGATGGAAGCCAGAGAGAGGAAGGTCTAAAGAAGACCAGCCTACAGGTGCACACCATGCCCAAAACCTCAGAAGGACCTGCAGATCATGTGGACCTTTGCATCATTTTCTCTGAGCAGAATCGCCTGTCTCCTCACTTCCTCGACTTGGTCAATACTGGGTCCTTCCAAACTCAGCTTCCAAACTCAGTTCTCACTAAAAATAATGAGAACTATTTTTAAATGGGTGAGAGAAGGGAGGGAGGCCTGTTTAGTGATAAATATACTATAAACAGTAACTTATGTTTCTGTCATAACCAGTTAGATGTTGTAATGAGTGAAAAGATACCATCCACAATAGCTACATAATATATACCAAGGCATATGTTTAAGAAACAGAAGTATAGGAACAAAATGACAAAATTTACAAAGGGACATAGAAGTCATGAATAAATGAAAGCCATACCTGGTCCTAAATGGAAATATCCCACATTGTGAACATGCATAATCTCTTTCAAGTTAATTTCTAAAAATGACTATGTCAAATTTTCAAAGGGTTTTTAATTTTCTTTTTGAAGCCAGCCTTTAAGTATTCTAAAAATATTCATTCAAAAAATTATCTTTCCAAAACACCCATGAGAATTTTGGAAAAAAAAGAACCAGGAATCAGAGCATGACTTGCTATCCCCAGCATTACAGAACTACAATGATTAAAATAGCAAGGCTGCCGTAAAAGTCAACAGCTCCCTGGAAGAGGGAGCGCTGAAGCCGCCTTAGGCCACCTGAGAGTTTCCTGCTTCGTGCAGGGGAGGGGTGGAGGGGGGATCATTAAGTAGTGCTGTGATAACTGGCTAATCATTTGGGGAAAATTCAGTTACAAACTTACTTGACACCAAAATTAATTTCAAATGAATTGCAGATATAAATGCAAATCATGAAAAAGTGCTAATACAAAATACAGAGGAATGCTCTTAGAAAGTTAGATTTGAAACACTCAAGTATAATACTGTAAATAGAACTAAAGAAAAAGCGAGAGATTTAGCTACATTAAAACTTTAATTTCAGTATAACAATAACAAAACAGGATGAACAAAATAAATGAGAAATGCAGCATATGTTATAGATTAGAGAATACTAGTGTCTTTAATATATAAACAGCTATTACAAGTTAAGGAAAGGAACATCTCTATGCTAGAAAAATAAGCAAAGGACATACACAGAATTTTTTTTAAACCACAAGTTACTAACACATATAGGAAAAACCAAGGAGTAATTAAGGATATGCAAATTACAATGACAAAATACTCTTTTTTCCCTCTGTTCTAACTGGCAATGATTTAAAAGATCGGCAAGATTCACTACTGTTGAGTTTTGTTTGTTGACACAACTTTTCTGGGGGCTATTGGACAGGTAGCTGTCAAAAGCCTTAAAAGCCTCTTAACAATCAATCCTATTTCTAGGAATTTATCTTAAGGAAATAATAAGGCAAATTCACAAAGAATGTTTATTGTAGCAATGTTTATTATAGCAAAATTAGAAACAAACTATCAATTAATAGGAAAATAGCTAAATAAAGGTACATCCATAAAATGAAATGTCAAGTAATTGTTTTAAAAGATTCCGTAGACATGAAACAGTCTATCATTTATAAATAAAAAGCAGGTAATTAAAAGTTTATTGTTGTAAACACTGGTATACAAAAAAGATATATTCCAAATATACTTTTCTGTGTTGTCTAAAATGTTTTATGTTTTGCTTTATCAGAACTCGCAATAGGAATGTTTCCGTTTGGGAAACTAACCTCTCACATCAGGGGCCCTGTCTTGAGTAGGTCTTCCCTGTCGCTCCTCACCCACTCCCACCTCAGCCCTGTTCTCTCAGGCGAGGGACTCTGTCCTCAGGTGGCTCTTTACGGGCCCACCCATCACGGTTGATTTAGCTCCCTCCGGTCCTCAGGGCCTGGGACAAACTAGTGATCGACGTGAGCAAGCATCGAATGAAGGAATGAAAGGCCCCGTTTTCTCATGTTTCCGTGAATAATCGGTAAATAGGATGAACTCAAACTGACTGAAAGGCTCTAGGTTAGGATCCTATCCGGCCAGAACTGAAGGTAAGAAGGGGGAAAAAAGAAAAGAAAACTAAGAGTGGTATTCGGGTCTGAGTCCCTACCCTCCTGGCTCAGCAGCCTTGTGACCCCGAGCAAATTACAGGTCGCTGGACCTTGGCCGACGGGTCTCGGAAACGTGGAGCGCCACGCTTGCCCCAAGGACCGCGCACCGAGCAAGGCAGCACACGCCACGCTTTGGGCGGAGTGGGGGCGCACAGTGGGCACTCAGCAACAGAAGCAGACAGTCTGGCGATGGGCACCGCTCTCCACGCGTTCGGCCCAGGCTCAGATGCGCCCATCTCGGAGACTGTGCAGACAGGAAGCTCGCCGGCCCCGGGCGCCGCCTCTCCCCGCGCCCCTGAAGACGCCAGTGTCTGGTCCCAGGCGGCCCGAGGGCGCCGCGGCTCTGCGCGCGGGTCCGGACCGCGCTCTGGGCGCCGGGGCTTTCGCTCTCCCGCCTCAGGCTGCGCGGGGCCCACGCCCCTGGTGGGCGGTCAGGGGCCCCGGAAGAGGCTGAGCACAGCGAGTCCCGCGGTCCCCGAGGGGGAGGGCGCGGAGAGGGCCACGGGCCAGGCATCCGGCCGCGCATTCTTCCGAACCCGCTCCTGGAACCGAACAGAACCTGGGACTCGGGTCCAGGTTCTCCTGGCACTCCAGGATTCGAGTTCTGCCCTGCTCCCTATTAGTTGTAAGATGTAGGACAGATGATCTCATCTCCCTGAATCTGTTTTCTCACCTGTGAAGTGAGACGGTGACACCAGCCTCTGCCTCGCAGAGGGGCGCCGCTTAAGACCCTGCACCGGCAGCCCGGGCGCGGGGCCCGCGCCGGGGGCGCCTAAGGGCCCACTGCCGCGCTGGGAGAGGTTCTTTCTGGCTGCAAATTGGTGTCCGGGTCTCCAGCCCTGGCCTTGGCTGGATCCGTGGCGTTAGCCACGCAAAAGGGCTGTCTTTTGCGGACTCGGAAGCGGGGACAGCAAACCAGGCTGAGTGTCTCCCTGTCGGCCCGGGGGTGCCCGAAGCTGGGTCCTAATTAACATAGCTCGAGAAAATGTTGTGGCGTGTCTGTGTGTGTGTGTGTGTGTGTGTGTGTGTCTGTGTGTGTGTCTGTGTGTGTACAGGTGTTCGACGTGCGGACAAGAGCGTCCGTGTTTGTGTGGGAAGCCGTGCAGCGGACGGCCCGCGTAGACTCCCCCTTTTCTCCGTACCCCTCCCCGGTTAAAAGTTGTAGCCAAACTGACGGAATCTGGCGCGGCCGAGGAGGAGTGGGAACGGGAGGGGCGATTTCGTCCCGGAGCCACTGGTTTGGGGATAATTACTTTTAATGTCAGAAAGATTTAGTTTAATATCATCTCTATTAGGCTGCCGGGAGGGTAATTAAACGGGATGCGCCGCAGCCGGCAAACAGATGGCGTCTGCTTGCTCCGAGGCCGCGGACTAACAGCGCAAAAGTCAATGCCTCCCGGGTCCCCCCTCAGCGAGCGCCCCCGGCCCTGCTTCTCCTACTCAGCGCCACTGCGCCGCGCCACCAGCACCCTCCCCGCCCCTCACCCTCAAACCCCGCCACCACCCGGGGCTCCGCCAGCCCCATCGCTTTGTTCCCCTCA
Organism: Saccopteryx bilineata; assembly: GCF_036850765.1. NCBI lineage: Eukaryota > Metazoa > Chordata > Mammalia > Chiroptera > Emballonuridae > Saccopteryx > Saccopteryx bilineata. The sequence continues at coordinate 251,365,098 of NC_089492.1, forward strand.
CTTCCTGGGAGAAGGGTGCGTGGGGTGGGGTGGGGTGGGAGCGAACACCGGTGGAGGTGGATTTTTCTGGATGGGAGCGCTCACCTGGGGCCCCAGCCCTTGGCACAGCAAAGGCGCCAGCAAGTGACCCTGAGCTAAGAGAACACGTGTGAGTGAGCTTGTATGTGTGTGACCGCGTGAGGACGGGCTTTCTGCCCTCAGCTGCCTCATTCGTCCCGGAAGTCTGGCTTTCTCTGGCCAGAGTGCAGCCACGAGCAGGACCCTGGAGTAGGGTTAGGTCAGTGGAGGAACAACGGTACACTTGTGTGAGCATATGCTCCTGTCTGGGTATTCAGTCCCGAGGTGGACACTGCGCTTCTGAGTGAGAAACCACACACCAAGGGGATGTCCCAACATGTGGACATACTTTGAAAGCGCTGTGGAGTCAATGGAAATTTCTGAAGGGGTCATTTTGGGGGGAGGGTAGCCTCAGAGTGAGCGCACCCCTTGGGTGGTGATTGCCCGCAGGTGTGAGGGTGTGTCCAAGACTGTGCAGAGTGAGCGCACACGTGTAGGTGTTGTGTCCAGGTGTGAAGCCACAATCGACTGAGAGTAGAGGGGTAGCCCCTGCTACTTAAATCCGGGCGTGCCTTTCCCCACTGCTGTCGGCCCAGCCGGCCACCCCTTCTAGTCTGCTCCCCTCCTCCTGACCTGAGTCCAAACCAAGACTAGGCCCAGAGTGGCCTGGGAGCGTGTGAGTGTCCATCCAGAACGTTCCTCCGCCTCTCTGCAAGACACGCTCACTCGCACGGTCACCCCAACCTCGGGGGCACCAGGAGAAAGGTCGCGGGTCTTGGATCTACTGGACTGTGAAGAGGAGAAAAGAGGATCGGAAGGCGCCTGCTGTAGGTATAGGCAGGTTCCTTCTGGCTGGAATCGTGGTCAGGATGTGTTCTCTCCCCCTCCTAAGAAATGAGGCTCCTTGCACTCTAGGGGAGCTCCGCGTCTCCAAGTCTGAATGCTCAGCTGGACCCTTGACTCCACAGGCTCGCTTGAAGAGGAGTGGGGAAACCTCATAATGGCTTGATCTCAAGAACGAAGAGGGGTGTCTGGGTCACCACCCCCGCCTAAAGCTAGGTTGATTTCTCTAGTTCATTTATTTTGAGGTTTAAAACAATTTCTGAAAAACTTAGTCCAAGGTAGCTCTGAAAGAAGGCGCCTGGCTGTTCCCTCGCAGGATCAGGCTGCGGTCTCGCTTCCCGCTTCAGCGCCACCCCCAGAGCGCAGTCAGCGCACAGATTTCCTCGACCTCATAACCTCAAAGTGTTGGGAGGTGGGGTCTGGGTCCTACGCTCCTGAAAAACAGGTGATCGCAGACTCACTCCCTTACCCTCACTCCCCGTGAGAGACCCCTTTTTCTCTCCCAAGTTCTCAGGCTCCGGCGAGTGGTATTTGCTAGTAGCGCAGGGCCTGGTTTCTGTCGCGGTCACAGACTCCGTCCGGGTTGGAGTCTGGTCCCGGCTGGACCCGCGCTCGGGTCTGGTCAACTTTCTGGAAGCTCTCCGCCCCACTCTTGGCGCACACCATCCTCTTTCTCTCCCTCCTCCCCTAGCCTGGTCCTAGGGTTTGGCGACCCGGAAGAACCCGTACGAGGTTTCGCTGCCTGAGGTGAGAGGCCCGGCCCGTCGCACCTTCCTCCGGGACCCCCAGCCGTAGGCGTCAGAAACGGCAGGCCCGGCAGGGCGAGACCCAGCGGTCCCGCCGCGTGGAAGCGGCTGCGTTCTGAGGCTCCTGGGCCAAGTCCGCACGCCCAGTACGTCCACGCCCCGGACGGCTCCGGCCAGAACCCGTGGACCTGGGAAGTTCGAAAGAACAACGCGGAAACGCACGGTCTGGAGTGGAGAGAGAGAACGATGATGGGAAACATTTTTCTTTTCTCGCTTAAACGAATGTTCTTTATTCTAAACAAGAGAGAAAAGTAGATAATAAAAATGAGAGTGGGAGAACATTAGAACGAGGAAAAGATGGAGAAAAGGCGTTGAGAACCACACAGAGAGAAGTCCCAGGCGATCACGCCCGAGGACCGCGGCATTGATTCCAGATGTTCTCATTAGGAAGGGAAACAAAACCTGAAACCTGTTACCTCCTCTGCGAACCGAGCTGTAACCCAAAGCTGTGACGTCAGGACGGGAGAGGAAGGCGAAAGTTAGAACTGCTCCTGGGGGCTGCCGAGCTCGTCTCCAGCCCTAAGGATGGACAGACGGCTGCGCGTCCTGCTTCCAAGAGGCTCTTGGGGAGAGGAGGCCACTTTTTACTTTCGTTTAAAAAAGAAAACTATTTGTTCATTTAAAACAACAACGACAAAAATAATTCCACTATCACGGAAAAGAAATCGAAACGCCGCGGAAGCAAGGAGAGGAGAGAGTCGGAGGGGCAGAGGGACGGGGTTAGGGGGGCGGAGAAGAAAAAGACGCAAAGCGCGAGGGACACGCGGGGCGCAGACAGGAAGCGCAATCTCATTTCATCTCTCCGGGATCCACTTTAAAAACAAATATCTCAAATAACCACACTTACCCTCCGTGATGCTTTATCGTAACAGGGTTTAAAAAAATAATTTGCGTTTTCAAGCCGTCAGGAGGAACACCAAAACAAGCCCCTGACTACCCCAAATGCATGGGACTTGGGGGCACGTCTAAACAGAGCCGGAAGGAAGCAGGAAAATCGTCTTGGCATTGCCATATACACCCTCCTTCTCCACCCCCGTTTTACCCGCTCCCCCCCCCCACCCGACCACGATAATTGAATTGTCACCTGTCCCCAATTCGCCCCCGGCCGCCAGGGCCACTTGGGAAAGTCGGCCTTGCCAAGCGCCCCCGGCCAGTGCGGGCGGCGCAGCAGAGCCTGCGCCCCAGAAGCCGAGGGTTACACAGGTCTACGTAGAGGCACCGCCGGACACGGTAATTAGGCGCAATTCACACGCCTCCGGCGCACGGAAACTACTTGTCACGATATTTTCAAGGCTCCTTCTTGCCTACTTTCTTCCACTACTTTCCTGGCGCGCCCCTCCCCTCCCGGGGGCACTCAGTGTACCCTTCGGAGTTTCGAATCTTTCGGACACTGTAGAATGCGGGGCTCCCCGGGCGCGGGTCCGGCCAATCAGAGTGCCGTCTGCCTCCCCTGGCCAATGGCAGGCGCCACATTGTTGTCCAATTCTGTCTAATGGAGCCCTAAGGAGCAACAATAGAGCGGGCGGGCGGCTCAGTGAGAGTCTGGCAGTGCAGGGCAGCTGGGGCCCGGCTGTGCGCAGCGTTCGGCGCGCTCCGCGAGGAGACGCGGCGTGGCGAGGACCGGGTGGGGGGTTCCAGCCAGCTGGCGGGTCCCTAAACGGTCCCCCGGCTCCGATTTCCGAAAGAAGGGTTGGACTCCCAAGCGTTCTGAGGGGTTCCGGAAGTTCGGACATGGTGACTGAAGGCGGGTGACGTGGTCACATAAGGGGCCGGGGGCAAAGAGAAGAGGCCAAGAGCGCCGACGTCGCGAGCGGAGCTGGGAGGCGCGTGCAGCGCCAGCGAAGGAGGAGGATCCCTTAGCTCAACGCAGGTAGTTGAGGGCCGCAGGGAGGGCAGGGGAGGAGGCCTGGCCTGAGGCCCCTGTTGACCAAACCCGGGCAACGCTGGCCTTAGGGACTGCTTGGCCCGAGGGGCCTGAAGGAAGAAGCTGAGAGAGTAGAGAGGGGAGGGGTTTAGGATCGTTGGGAGGTGACACCAGGATTCTGTCTCAGGCTCCTGCGGGGACCGGGGAACCCAGAGCAAGCGGTGGAGGAAGCTCGGCGCTGGTGTGTTTGGGCCTTCTTGGCCTGTGGGACGCAGCTGGGACTCCTGTGTTCCCTCGGAGCCAGTTCCAGAGGCTATTCCCCTGCCTCAGCGCTGCCTGCTAAGCCATCCAAGTCCCAGGAACCCAACTCTGATACCAGAATGCAGGTCTCTGCGCCCCAGCCGGGTCCTGCGAGGCCCTAGCGTGGGGAGGGTGCGGCTGACGACTGGGTGCCTGCACCCAGAGGGGAGGAGAGGCAGCGTGCGGTGGTCAGGATCTTTCTCCTGCAATACCTAACTTTTGCAAGACACTTTCTCCTTCCTACTTCTCCAGACTATAATTGCGCCATAGGCTTTACTCCATACTCACCCCAGCCTATGCCTGCAGGTTGTTTTCTTCCCTTCAAGCACACCTCTCTCCTCTGCACGAACCCTGGGACCTAGACACCCGTGTCAGCTGTTTTCTGAGGTCCTCAAGCTAGCTAATCTTTAGACTGGGTTTGTCTATCCAAAGCTGAATTTTCTCTTTAATCATCTTCCTCGGGCATCCTAAATTCAGCTCCACACCCATAATCTTCACCACTCTACAGAGGCCCACACTACGGACTGCAGTTCCCACAGTTCCATGGATCCCTGGGTCCCTGGGCCTCTGGGCCTAAGTTTGCCCCTGAGTTGTTTCCTACCCCTCACTCCACTTCCTAGAGCTATGCTTTCTGTTCCTGGTTTTTCTCTTGAACTCTCCTGCTCCCATCTGCAAAAAACAAACCCAAAAAGCCTCCAGCCCAACCCTTCACCCTTCCACAAAACTGGACATTTCACTTCGGATGTTTCTGTTTTGTTTTGGCATCAACCTGTTGGGTCAAAATATTTTCTCTCTAATACAAGTCCAATCAAACAAATATTTCTCTCTATCCTATCTCATCCCAATGAAGCTAAACTTTTGGAGGGGAATACTATTTTCTCCTTCAAACTCTCGTTACATCCATCTGAACCAGTGACTTTCAAACTTTGTTGTTGTTTTTCCTAGCAGAACCACTTATTCAAACGAAGTATTACACTCAGCGCATACATCAGATATAAGAAGAGCTGTGGTGGGAGTGGGGTGGGGAAGCTCGGCCTTACTACGGCTCCAAAGGCACCTCCTCCTAGAGATTTGACAACCAGTAGCCAAACATCTGCAGCCGAAATTTCCTATCTAATCCTGGTTTCCTCGAGGGTCTGCCGTGGCTTCGCATTCCGTGCCCTCCTCACCGGGAGTCTCTCCCCCCTTCCCACGGTCTTCCACGCCAGGTCCTGACATGGAGCTACGCTCTGAGTTGCCCAGTGTGCCCGGCGCAGCGACGGCGGCGACGACAACGACGGGGCCGCCCGTGGCATCTGTGGCGTCGGTGGCGGCGGCGGCGGCGGCGGCCGCCTCGCTACCCGTGAGCGTGGCAGGCGGCTTGCTGAGGGCGCCGCCGCTGCTGTTGCGGGCGGCGGAGAAGTACCCGCGGACCCCCAAGTGCGCGCGCTGCCGTAACCACGGGGTGGTGTCGGCGCTCAAGGGCCACAAGCGCTACTGCCGCTGGAAGGACTGCCTGTGCGCCAAGTGCACGCTCATCGCCGAGCGCCAGCGCGTCATGGCGGCGCAGGTGGCGCTGCGCAGGCAGCAGGCGCAGGAAGAGAACGAGGCGCGCGAGCTCCAGCTGCTCTACGGCACCGCCGAGGGCCTGGCGCTGGCCGCCGCCAACGGCATCATCCCGCCGCGGCCCGCCTACGAGGTCTTCGGCTCCGTGTGCGCCGCCGACGGCGGGGGGCCGGGAGCAGCAGCCCCCGCGGGGACCGGAGGCGGCACGGCGGGCGCCGGGAGCGCAGGTGAGCGCACTGCCGGGTCGGGGGGGAGAGGGGAACAGGGACGCGGCCCGGGGACGCGCGGCCCAGGGACTTGACCCGGTACTGAAAGAGGAGAATCCCCTTCTCCAAATGTCCGGATTGGTAAGAGTTGACCGCACACCCAGCCCCTAATTTGGGCATAAACACATGAACTCTTCTTTCTCGCTCTCCTGAAGCATTTGTACTTTACTCCTTTCCTTCCCTGCGGGCCCAGTTGTGAACGCTTTAGTCTTATCTCTTAAGTAGACACGTCCCGGCTTCCCTGCTCACTTCGCTGCGTCCTCTCTCCAGCCTGGAAATCCGCTTGTCTTCTCTTTTCCTTCATTCTGGGTTTCTCTACAACGGGCAGTTTTCTCCGTTACTTCTCACTTCTCTTCAGAAATCCAGCCCTCTTCCAAGCCCCCTCCCCTGTCCCGCACCTTCTCGATATGGAAGACACCTAGTTCCTTTTCCACCTGTGGTTCCTTTAATCATGTTCCTAACGCCCTTCGGACAGCCGCGTGTTGCGTCCTGCTCCTTTCTAGCTTCTTTGCCAACCTGTCCCCCGTTTTTCAGAGCAGAGCACTCTCCCTTTCCCGGTGCCCGCTCCTTTTACCCCTGTACTCCCGGCCTGGCCCCACCCTCTTCTTAAAACTCCCTGGGCTTTTTCTGGGGAGGGAGGAAATCAGGCAGACGCCATTGGGGCCCTCGCAGCTCTCAGCTTGGGAGGCAAGAACTTCTTAGGTCTTAATTTTGGAAAGGATGTCTTATAAATAGGGGTTTTATTGTTGCCTGCAGAGAGGTTTGGAATCTTGTAGATGCCGGAGGCTCGTGTATTTACAGGCCGTGCTGTCCAGGGCCAGAGGGCGCCCAGGCCTGGGCTGGCTCCTGGAATGGCAGTGGGCTCTTCTACACAGAGTGTAACATAGGTGGGAGATCTGCTGGCTTCTGTTTGAACCCGGGGCCAGGTCACTTTTCCAGGGCAGGGCAGGGCTAGGGAGGAGGCTGAGGGTGAAGGCGTTGGGGCACAGATGTAGGAAGAAGGGCATTGAACACTGAGTTTGCAGGACACAGGTGGTTGGGTTTCTGGGTGCAGAAAGCGAGCGCTCCCTGGGGGCCGAGGGAGAGATAAAGGGCTGTAGAGACTCAGAAAAGAAGAAATAGTGGGGAGAAAAGAAAGAGCGCCGGCGCCCACTAAACGGGGCTCTGGGAAAGGAAACCGGCTGCGCAGTTGGTGTGGTCGCCTCCTCATTTCCGTTTTTCACATCTTTTTTTTTCTCCCTTCCCAGATGCCAAATTACAGAAGTTTGACCTATCTCCCAAGGCGCTGCTCCGAGCAGGCCGTCTGGGCAGCCCGCCGCCGCCACCCGGGAAGCCCTTGTCACCCGACGGCGCGGACTCGGGTCCCGGGACGTCGTCCCCGGAGGTGCGGCCGGGGTCGGGCTCCGAGAACGGCGACGGAGAGTCCTTTTCGGGGTCGCCCCTGACCCGGGCCTCCAAGGAGGGAGGCGGCAGTTGCCTGGGCAGCGCCGGCCCCGGAGGCGGCGGCGAGGAGGACAGCCCCGGCTCCGCCAGCCCGCTGGGCTCTGAATCCGGGTCGGAGGCCGACAGAGAAGAGGCGGAGGCCGCGCCAGCTCCCGGGCTGGGCGGGGGCCCGGGGCCGCGGCAGCGGACGCCGCTGGACATCTTGACGCGCGTTTTCCCGGGCCACCGGCGGGGCGTCCTGGAGCTGGTGCTGCAGGGCTGCGGCGGCGACGTGGTGCAGGCCATCGAGCAGGTGCTGAACCACCACCGCGGGGGCCTGGCCGCCGGCCTCGGCCCCGCCCTGCCCTCCGACAAGGCCGCAGCGGGCGCGGTGGCAGCTGCGGACGACGGCTGGCCGGGCCGCGTGGACGCCGCCGCCGGGGGACCCGGGCTGCCCGCGCCGCTGCAGGCCGGCCCCGCCGCGCCCCCGCACCACAGACCTTTGCTGGCCGGCGCCATGGCTCCCGGGACGCTGGGCTCTCTGAGCAGCCGCTCGGCTTTCTCGCCTCTGCAGCCCAACGCCAGCCACTTCGGCGCCGACGCGGGCGCCTACCCGCTGGGCGCGCCGCTCGGCCTCAGCCCGCTGCGCCTGGCCTACTCGGCGGCGGCGGCGCATAGCCGCGGCCTGGCCTTCATGGCCCCGTACTCCACCGCGGGCCTGGTGCCCACGCTGGGCTTCCGCCCGCCCATGGACTACGCCTTCAGCGACCTCATGCGCGACCGCTCCGCCGCCGCCGCCGCGGCGCACAAGGAGCCGGCCTACGGCGGCGGCCTGTACGGGCCCCTGGTCAACGGCGCCCCCGAGAAGCAGTAGGGCGAGGGGCCCGGCGGCGGGCGGCCCCACACCCGCAGCCTGCCCGGTTCCCGGGGGCCGGGGGCGCCTCCCCGGCCGTGCGCTCTGCGGTCTGCTCGCTCCGAGGTGGTTCTCAGTTCTGTTTTGAAGGGTGAGGGGGAAAGCTGAGCGCGGGCGCAGCTGCGGGCGGTGTTCTCGGAGGAGGCGCGCGGCTCGGGTCCTCGTCCCCGACCTCCTTCCTCCCCAGGCCTCCCGGACGTTCCGAAGGGGACAGTCCTTGCGAATTCGAAGGCTGCTTCCTAACCCATGTCCTGCCGCTCCCTAGGCTACACCCCCCCCCCGCCCGCGCGCTCAGATGGATGGCAGGACAGTTCCAGAGTTTTCGTGTTTCCCTCTCCCCTTAAAGAATTTTAAATATTTGTTCTAACAAATATAAATGTAGGATGTATAAATCTCTTGGCACTGAGTCGAGTCTTTGGGACACACATATATATCCATATCAGTTGTGAAGAAAAAGGAAACGAGTCCTCCAGTGCACTTTCCTCGTTGCGGTATTTGTCGCTCTTTTTGCTTATGCCGACAAGCATGGGTGTCCTTGGTGCAGTGTGAGTTTTTATATATGTATAAATCTATATATAATCTATACACAATATACAAGCCAGTGTATAATGTTATAAAATGGAATTCTAAGTTATTAATTGTAACCTGTAGGTGACCTCGGTATTAACGTGAAAAAAATCAAAATAAGCAAAAAAAAATTAGACTATGCGCGCATTGTACTATCAGGTTTTATAGACTAAGTATACTGTAAACTCGGACGAACCCTGACCACCTGCGCTCCGCCCGGGCCGGTCGAGGTGGCACCGAAGCGGGAGCAGAGCGACGTGCGGCCGAGCCGGACCCGCCGCGGCCCTCGCGCCCTCTCCGCCCCGGACTCGCCGAGCGCCCGGCGACGGGCGGACGCGGGAAGCGCTGCTGCAGAGAATGGCTCACTTTGTGCTTTCCTTTGCATAGACACGAGCTAGAAATAAATGTTATTTTCTAAGAAAACAACATCGAATCCGTCCTCGCTCCTCCGGCAGCGAGGGGGATTGAAAAATTGCTTTCGGCTCGGCGCCAGGGAGAAGCCGGACCGAGGTCCCGCCGCGGCTCCGGCCCTCGGGGATGCGGGGCAGGGAGCGCGGCTCGGGCGGAGTCGCCTCGCCAGGGCTCTCGGTCCCGGAGCGTCGAGCCTCCTTGGGAACCCTGAGGGGCTGACAACCAGGTTCTGGTTCTCCCCGGGGCGCAGATTGGGTCGTGAACGGCGCGTCTCCCTTCTCAGGAAGCTTTGGGACCAGGGGCGCAGCGGAGGCAGCTGGGAAGGGAGGACGGTCTCCCACAATTAATTTTGGGCAGTACCGGGAGTTATTGGGGGCATTGCGGGGCCGCGCCCCCCCGAGGCAGTGATCCGCGAGTGGCGGTGCGGACGCGCCCTCCAGCCCGATCCCACTGCGCCCCGGTGCTGCCCTCCTCCCGCGGAGCCGGGCGCGCTGTAGGCTCCGGGCCGACCCCCTCCGCCCGAGGTCCGTCCCCCTCCGCCCGAGGTCTGACCCCCTCCGCCCGAGGTCCGTCCCGCTCCCGACAGGGCGATCCCCCTCCTCGGGAAACAGGGCGCCCCCCCCCTCGGCCGGCCCCGGCGACGTCCCAAGGTAAACTTCTGGGGCCGGCTCGAGTTCCGCCAGGCGGTGAAACTTAATAGCAGGACAAGAAAACGCTTTAATAAAGAACTAAGGGCTTTAATAGGGAACTAATTTGATTGAGTTGCCTAATTCCACTTTAATTGGAAAGGGGTTTGGCTGTTTGGTTATAAAGTGCGAGGGTGACGGTGCGAAGTGGGGGGGGGCAGGAGCGAAAGAAGAAAGATGGGGGACGAGAGAGGTGGGGCAGGAGAGGGAGAGGGAGAGAGAGAGAGAGAGAGAGAGAGAGAGAGAGAGAGAGAGAGAATGAAGACAGGAAGGAGAGAAGAGGGACAGGGGAGGAAAGGCCGAGGGAAGAAGAGTCCTTAGAAGTAGCGGCAGGCGCGAGTCGGGGCGTCTGGATGGGAACCTCTGTCCGTCCCGCCGCCTCTCCAGCCGCCCTCCCGCCCCCGCTCCACGTTCCCGGAGCCTCCCGGCCTCTCTCAGCCCGTGTGCAGCCGTCCCCTTCCCGCTTCTGCCTTCATCCCACCCACGAGGAGCCTGACAGGCCTGGGGTCCTAGTTTTCAAGAGGGAACGACACGCGCGGCGGCCCCTGGAGCCCCTCGGAGGGTCCCCGCCGAGGCCGCAGCCAGACCCGGGGGCCGTGTCACTCACTCGCCCGGACCTCCGGAGCTTCGTAGATTTCGTATTTTATTTCACTCTCATAGCAAACCCGAAAGAATCCAGTGAGTTTTATTATGATTATGATTATGATCAACTCCATTTCACAGAGGAGGAAAACTGAGGTCCAGAGTGGTTCAGGGACTTGTCCAGTCACTCGGCGTTCCGGGCCTCTCCCCTCCCCACTGTTCCGGTGGCCGAGTCCTCCTCACCCTCCCACGACGAGCTCTCTCCTGGCCGACGGTGGGGACTCGGCCGAAACGCCCTCCCCTGTTCTCCTGTGGCCCAGAGCAGGACCGCGGCCTGGCCGTGGACCCCACAGAGGCCGTGATCCCAGCTGTGGCTGTGAGCGGCTCGGGGGAGGTCGGCATGATTCGAGTGAGGGAACCAGAGGGGTAGAGTAGTGGGGGCTCTCGGCTCCTCTCCTCCCCGCCGGCGGCTCTCCGTGGCCCCGGCCCCGGGGTGAACACTCGGGGCGCCGAGTCACAGCCTTGACGCCTGGCAGCACCCTGCACCCACGCGCACCCCGACCCCACCGTCCACCGCGCCGTCGGGAAGATCGGGGCCCAGAGTCGCAGGTCCAGGCTCCGAACAGCTGGAGTCAGAACCCAGGAGCTCGAGCCAGGTCGCGAGCAGGTGGCGGCGCGGATGGGGGAGGCGAGGGGAGGTGGGGCGCCGAGGAGGCCGCTCCGGTTCGGGGAGCTGCCGAGGCCGGTGGGAGCGGACTAGGGCCTGAGCTCGACTTCAGGTCGCCGTTGCAGGTGAGGACAGGGGCAGGAACAGCAACTCTTTTCTGCGGGGGAGTGGCAGGGAGATGGGGCCTTTACTGTCCATGTTTACTCTCCAACTTCCCCCTTCTGCCGGACCCGACCCGGCCCGGGCACTGAGCGGACCTGGGCCCAATCTCCTGGGGAGCTCTGAATGTTGGGGAAACAGACTCACCAGGTGTTAGTTGTTTATAAATTATTTTTTTTTCTCCTCCTCCTTCCCCTCTCCTCCTTCTCTTTCTTCATAACAACAGCAGCAGCTACACACTACCGAGTGCCTACTGGCTGCCAGGTTTGTACTAAGCTTGCTCTAATCAGGATCCTGCTCAGTGGGCGAGAAAGGGCATCGAGCTGGGATCCAGGCTCTGTCGCTAGTTTGCTTTATTCATTCATGGACGACTTCAGTCAGCAAATATTTGCTAGGTACTACTGTGTGCCCAGTCCAGTTCTAGGAGCTTGGGATACCAAGTTTTGAAAACAGGCATCATTACTGCCCTCTCAAAATCCACAGTGTGGTGGGGCTGCAGCCGCAACTAAACCGACAAGGAGGACACACTGATCAGGGCCCCCAGAGCCCAGGAGGTACCCATCGAAAAGGAGAGCTAGGTAGGACGCTGCACTTCAGTTTCCTCCTCAATTCAAGAGGCTAATAGTGTCTGCCTCTCTGGGTGCTGTGACGATCAACTCAGGTAATTTGCAGAAAGCTTAGCTCACTGCCTGCTTATGAGGTGTTCATTTTTATTCTTAGGTCCTGAGGTGTAGGTATCGTCCCATTTCACAGAGGGTTAAGCGCCTCAGAGAGATTGAGTGGCTGGAGAAAGTTCTTATAAATCCTCTAAAGTGTTGGCCCTGGCTGGGTAGCTCAGTTGATTTGAGTGTCATCCCAACATGTTAAGGTTGTGGGATCCTTTCCTGGTCAGGGTACATGCATGAATCAACCAATGAATGCATAAGTAAGTGGAACAGCAAATCAATGTCTCTCTCTCTCTCTCCCTTCCTCTCTTTGTTTAAAATCAATCGAAAGAAAGAAAGAAGAAAAAAAAAGCTTCTAAAGTGTCACAGGTTATTGGAGATGTCCTGCTCAGAGCAGGCAGCCACAGAAAAAGATCATCAGATGGGAGAGAGTGGGCCCTGGAGATGCTTCTAAAAGAAAGCAAGGCTGTACCTGAGTCCCGGGGGCACTGGTGAGGGGCAGCATTGTGACCCATGGCAGGAGGTCGGTGAGGGAGTGAAGGGTCCTTGTGGAGGAACGGGTGAAGAGGGACAGGCTGTGACGCTGGACAGAAATCAGAGGTCAGATCACGGAGAGCACGAGGGACCTGGGTGCCAGAGGGAAGGAGTCACCAGCCGCATCATCTGTTGGCCTGTGCTTTTGGGTTGGCTAGATTGTAGGGGAAGGGCTGAACCCTTTGGAGAAGGAGGAGCCGTGAGAAACGGAGGCACCCAGAAATTATCCGTAGGAGAAGAGACAGGGAAAGAAGAGGTTGGCTTCAAGAACTGCTGGGAGTCAGACTCTCGACTATTGATCCACCATGGGGAGTGAACCAAGGAGGAGGACTCTCTGATGGATCTTAGGTGTCTGTGGTGGGTGACTCACTGCTGGTGACACTCAGAGTTATGGGACACTGGAGCACAGCCAAGATTGAAGTGTGAGGAAAAACATTCAGTGTTCAACATACAGCGTTTGAGGGGCTTATGGGACCTGTGGATGTAGACACCCAATAGTACAAAGAGTCAGCATATGGGTGGCTGCAGGGCCTTGGTAGAGATGACGTATTTCCCCTTCATGCCCATAGGACAAAAGACTGCCTTAGTGGTGGCCACAGGGCATGTGTGTGTGTGTGTGTGTGTGTGTGTGTGTGTGTGCACGCGCGCATGTGTGTGTGTGCGCATGTGTGTGCGTGCATGTGTGTGTGTGTTGAGAACCCAGACATTAGAGTTTTGCCTTTTACCATTTCTGTTCATGCCAAGAAAGCTAGTCCCTTAAAAGCATTCTCTTAAAATTTTGCACCTTGTAAAGGTCTCTGTCCTGGGGTAGGACTCTGGGCAGCCTGTCATTGTGACTCCAATTAAGCTTAATCTTCAGGGTTCCCCAGCTGTACAGATAGGTCCCTTTCAACCTGTCCATACCCTCCCCCTCCTGAAGCTGTAGGCTCAGGGCTGTTCTTCCCTCTCGCGTTTGTCCATCCCTACCTCCCCAGGCTCCTGCCTTCCAGCCGCTCAGACTCAGAACAGACCGATGCACTTTCCTGCTTCTTTGTACATGTAAGCCCCTCTTTCTGCAAAGCCCTTTCCTGGCCCTCTACTTTGAGGATCATTCTCACCTCTCCCAAGTCCCAGTGATAGCAATGGAGCTTCAAGTTCAGGATTTGTGGTCTGTACAGGCCCCTTTCAAGGTCTTCAATTTGTGCTTGTGGTCAAGTGACTTCTTTTACTTTTTTTTTTTTTGTATTTTTCTGAAGCTGGAAACGGGGAGAGACAGACAGACTCCCGCATGCGCCCAACCGGGATCCACCCGGCACGCCCACCAGGGGCGACGCTCTGCCCACCAGGGGGCGATGCTCTGCCCCTCCGGGGGGTCACTCTGCCGGGACCAGAGCCACTCTAGCGCCTGGGGCAGAGGCCAAGGAGCCATCCCCAGCGCCCGGGCCATCCTTGCTCCAATGGAGCCTTGGCTGCGGGAGGGGAAGAGAGAGACAGAGAGGAAGGAGGGGGAGGGGTGGAGAAGCAAATGGGCGCTTCTCCTATGTGCCCTGACCGGGAATCGAACCCGGGTCCCCCGCACGCCAGGCCGATGCTCCACTGCTGAGCCAACCAGCCAGGGCCGTGACTTCTTTTTCTTGAAGTTTCAGTACCCAATAAAAATTTTAGCTGCCACAGCCCAGCTTAGGTCCCACCTCTGGCTTCCTGCTACTGTTAACTATTGCTGCATAACAAGTGACCCCAAAATTTAGTGACCTAAGAAAATAATCATTTTATTAACTCATAATTCTATGGGTCAAAAATTTGGCATTCCAGAGTCATTCCTTTGTTCCATAGAATGGTGATGGAAGGCTCATCAGTACTCAGCTGGTACATTTGTTGGTCTGCAGGGTAACAACTTCGGTCACATATCTGGTACCTCTGCATAGATGCCTGGAAAGCAAGGCTCAGCTAGACCACCGATTGCTGCATACACGCAGCCCTTCCATCACAGTGGCCTCAGGGAATCAGACCTTTTACATGTTGACTCAGGTTTCCAGGAGCAGATGTTCCAATGAGCAAAGTGAAAGCTACATGGCCCTTGGTGATCTTGCCTTATAGGTCAAGGGATGTGACAAGACCCTACACTTTGCAAGTGACTGACACCCATGTCATACTGACTTAGAAAGAGAGTTGACCTCCTCCTTGAAGCCTGTCCTCAGGCTTCTGCAGCAAATAGGACCTACCTGCTAGAAAACCAAGCTTTCAAGATAGTTGACTCTTTGCCACTTTCAGGCAATGAGTCACTATCTTGGTTTTAGCATTGTAGGGTCGAAGCTTTATAAAACATGCTACTTGCTTTTCCATTTTATTTTTCAAGGGACAAGAATTTGGGATTCTACAAGTTTTGATTCAAATTCATTTTGGGATAGCTCTGGCCGGGTAGGTCAATTGGTTAGAGCATCATCCCAATATGCCAAGCTTGTAGGTTTGAGCCCCAACCAGGGCACAAACAAGAATCAACCAATGAACGCATAAACGCATAAATAAGATGAACAACAAATTGACATTTCTCCTCTGTCTCAAAAAATTAATATATATTTTTTTAATTTAAAAAATTCATCTCAGGATGTGCCATGATAAGGCTGTAAGATATTATTGGATTGAAGGTTCATTGGCTCTGGTGCTAAGAGACTCAATATTTCTGGGATTTTCTGATGCATTTTTAATTTTGAAAACCTTTTATTATGAAAAATTTCAAGCATATAAAGAGGAGAGAGAAGAGTATAATAAATCTTTATATACTCATCACGTAATTTCAATAATTATTAACATTGGCCATATTTGCTTCACCTAATTTTTTCTCTGAAGAATTAAAAGTAAATTATAGATATTATGAAATTCCACTGTGAAGTACTTCAGAATTCATCTCTGAAACATGAGACATTTTTTAACAAAACCACAATATCATTTATATACTATCAGTATCATATCCCTGGGACCTTTTAGTCCACTGGTTTCTAGCTTCCAAGGTCAGTTTCTGTCTAAGGGCTTTTTATTTCAGAACCACAGAAGAGAGTGGCACACCAGTTTGGGGTAATGAGAGGCATCCTTCTCAGAGTAGTCAGTGAGTGGGTGCATTGTTTGTAGAGAATTTAAAACAATAGTAATACTGACTATTAGTTGGTTTGCTTTGGAAATTACTACCATAGGCCAGTAATTCTAAACAATTTCAGAGATAAAATATTACTCACCTCAAGAAACTCTAGTTGGTGGTCAAAGTTCAAAACAATCTTGATTGTTGAATTTAAATTATGTTTGCACTTGTGCACGGGCATGGGTATGCAGATATATAGACACATATGAAATACTTTTATTAATATTGTATCTTAAATGGTTACGTTATTTTTTATGTTTACATACAGCAACACTGACTTTTTTCATAGTACGTTTCTAAGTTTGAACATATGTATAGATTCGTGTAACCACCATCACAATCAGATTCTGAACATTTCCATCAACCCAGAAAACCTCCTGGGGCTGCTCCTCTATGATCAAAACTTCTCCCCAGCCTCTGAGCCAGTGGTTCTCAAACTTTTTGAAGTCAGGGAACATTTAAAATCCTACAAATAATTGCAGGCACACTGTATACAAATTTCTGAGAAATATGTTATAATAATTAAGTCAAATATTAAAGAAAAAAAAGTCCAAGCATGCTTTTATGGTAATTAAATGAAATAAATTATGACAAAAATTATTTGAAATAAAATATGACAAAATTAAATTTATTCCGACATTAAAAAACATTTTTATGTTACATTTTTTAAGTTATGCTTTTTAGAATTTGTAAAAAAGAGGGGTTAAAAACTTTAAAAAACTACAAAAATGTTATCTTCATATATATATATAGATAGATAGATATAGATATAGATATATTCTTAGTAAGATTTAGTAAATTGGCAGGTCCTGGCACAAATGTGTATTTTCATTTTTGTGTTTATGAGAAACATGAGCCTGATGTGTCCTAGCGATTTCTTCAATGTTTGGGCATCTATTTGAAAGGCAAACTTTCATTTCCTCATCAATACATTGAAGAATTCCTCTCTTTTTACTCTTAATCGTGTTGAGTGCAGAAAACCCCCACCATATATATATATCATCTTAACTTTACACCAAACAAAGGATAGAAGAAACTTGCCTCCAGTCTTTCCAGGGAACATGGGGGGTAGTGTAAACAATCCAACACCACAGCTTAACAGCCTTTTGCAACCTAATCAGGTAAGTGAGGTGGGTTGTTGGACTATCAGCTTACAGCCAATTTCCACACATCTGTGTCCCAGAAATCTAAACTTCAAAAACCCTGTTGGTTATTTTGTCCCCAACAGGCACATATTTCTCTGGAATAACATAGGGCACACCTGGAAATCTTCTAGGGCGCACCAGTGCACCCTGGCACACACTTTGAGAACCACTGCTCTAAGCCCTCGCAACCGCTGACCTGTTCTGCCTTTACAGTTTCTTCTTTTCCAGCATGTTATAAAAATGGAATCATACAGTATGTAGTCCTTTGACTTAGCATAATGCCCTGAGGAGTGTTGAAGTTGTTGCATGTGTCAAAGTTAATTCCTATGTATTTCTGCATAGACTCAATTATTTAGCTGTTCTCTGTTTGTTACTCCACTCACTGTTTTTTATTTTTGTTTTTTTTTTTCATTTTTCTGAAGCTGGAAACAGGGAGAGACAGTCAGACAGACTCCCGCATGCGCTGGACCGGGATCCACCCAGCACGCCCACCAGGGGTGACGCTCTGCCCACCAGGGGGCGATGTCTGCCCATCCTGGGCGTCGCCATGTTGCGACCCTCCTGGGTGTCGCCATATTGCGACCAGAGCCACTCTAGCGCCTGGGGCAGAGGCCACAGAGCCATCCCCAGCGCCCGGGCCATCTTTTGCTCCAATGGAGCCTTGGCTGCGGGAGGGGAAGAGAGAGACAGAGAGGAAGGAGAGGGGGAGGGGTGGAGAAGCAGATGGGCGCTTCCCCTGTGTGCCCTGGCCGGGAATCGAACCTAGGACCCCTGCACGCCAGGCCGACGCTCTACCACTGAGCCAACCAGCCAGGGCCGGGTTTATTTTTTATGGTTGAGTATTTTAAAATAATAACTTTATGAGATATAATTTATATACCATACAATTCAGCTACTTAAAGTGTGCAATTCAATGACTTATAGTATATTCCTATATACTATATAGTGAAACCCTCACTATGATCAGATTTAGAACATTTTTGTCACCTCTACAAGAAATTTAATACTCATTAGCTGACACTACCCACTTGCCCCAAACTTTCCAAATTAGTGTACAGCCACTAATTTACTTTCTGTCTCTACAAATTTGTCTGTTCTGGAAGAATCATATGAATGGAATCAAACACCATGTGGTCTTTTTTGGTTCCTGACCTTTTTCACTTAGCACAGTGTTTTCAAGGTTCATCCATGTTGTAGCATGGATGAGTACTTCATTCCTTTTCATTGCTGAATAATACTCCATGGCATGGATATACCACATTTTGTTTATCCATTCACTTGTTGATGGACATTTGAGCTTTTTCTGCTTTGTGGCTATTATGAATAATACTGCTATAAACATTTGTGTACAAGTTTTTGTGTGAAGATATGTTTTCATTTTTCTTGGCTATATACCTAGGAGTGGCACTGTTGGATCATATTATAATTCTATCTTTAACCTTTGGGGGAACTGCCAACTTTTCCACAGCAACTACGACCATTTTACAATCCCACCAGCAGTGCAATAGGGTTCTAATTTCTCCACATCATTACCAACAGTTGTTATTATTTGCCTTTTGGCAGTGGCCTCTTTTTGTGGTTTTGATTTGTATATTCCTGAAGGTCAATGATGCTGTACTTTTTAAAATTTTTTTTATTTTTATTTATTCATTTTAGAGAGAGAGAGAGAGGAGAGAGAGACAGGGGGAGGAGCTGGAAGCATCAACTCCCATATGTGCCTTGACCAGGCAAGCCCAGGGTTTTGAACTGGCGACCCAGCATTTCCAGGTCGACACTTTATTCACTGTGCTAACACAGGTCAGGCCTCCATATTCTTTTTGACCACTTTTCTATCTTCTTTGTAGCAATATCTATTCAAGTCTTTTGCCCATTTTTAATTGGGTTGCCTTTTTGTTATTGAGTTGTAAAATTTTTTTATCTACAAGCCCCTCATCAGCTAGATAATTTGTAAACATTTTCTCCCATTCTAGTGTTGTCTTTTAACTTTCTTGGTAGTGTCATTGCAGTACTGGTTTTTAATTTTGGTGAAGTACAATTTATTTGTCTTTATTTCCTTTTTTGTTTGTATTTTTGATGTTATATATAAGAAGCCATTGCCTAAACCCGTGATGGTGAACCTTTTTATAAAAACTGCCCACTTTTGCAGTGCTGGTCAACCTGGTCCCCCTTGCTCACTAGTGGGTGTTCCAGCTTTCATGGTGGGCGGTAGTGAAGCAACCAAATGGCACAGAGGTTGACCCACCATAAAAGCTGGACCACCTACTAGTGGGCAGGAGGGACCAGGTTGACCAGCACTGCAAAAGTGGGCAGTTTTTAAAAAAGGTTCGCCATCAGGGGCCTAAACTAAGGTGATGAAATTGTATACTTATATTTTTTCTTTATAGAGTTTTATAGTTTTAATTCTTTTATTGATCTTTGATCCATTTTGAGTTGGTTTTTGCAATATGTGTGAGGTACAGTCTTAATTCATCTTTTTGCATGTGGACATTTCATTGTCTCATTACCATTTGTCAAAAAGATGATTTTTTCCCATTGAATTGTCTTGGCAATTGTCAGAACAATCATAAATGTGTGGCTTATTTTTAAATTCTGAGTTCTTTCTGTTGATCTATGTCTATTTTTATGCCAATACCATACTCTCTTGATTACTGTAGTTTTGAGGTAAGTTTTGAAATTGTATAGAAGTGAGTCCTTCAACTTTATTTGTCTTTTTCAAGATTATCATGGCTATTTTATGTCTCTTGAATTTCCATATGAAAATCAAACTTAGGCTTTGATTTTCAATTTCTACAATGAAGTCAGAAAGTTGGTATAGATCACATTAAATGTTAAATTTGAGAAGTAGTCCCATCATAACATTAAATCTTCTGATCAATGAACATAGGATATCTTTCTATTTAGTTTTTAAAATTTCTTTCAACAAAGTTTTGCAGTTTCCAGAGAACAGAAGTTTGTACTTCTTTTTACAAATTTATTTCTAAGTATTTTATTATTTTTGATGTTATTGTTATTGTAAAATAAATTGTTCTCGTAATTTAATGTTTGGATCATTCATTGTAAGTGTTTAAAAACACAATTTATTTTTATATGTTGACATGTATCCTTTATTCTTGCTAACTCGTTTATTCATCCAAACAGTTTTTTTCCCAGTGGGTTCCTTAGGGTATTCTGTACAAGGTTATGTTCTCTACAGACAAAGATAGTTTTATTTCCTCATTTCTAGTCTGAATGCCTTTTTATTTCACTTTGTGCCTAAGTTTCTTAGCTGGAATTTCCAAAAAAAATGTTGAATAGAGAGGCAAGACTGAACATCCTTGTTTTGTTCCTGATATTAGGGTGAAATCATTCAATTTCTCACCATTAAATATAATACTAGCTGTGCATTTTGGGTAAATGCCCTGTATTAGGTTGAGGAAGTTCCCTTTTAGTACTAGTGTGTTGAGTGTTAATGGTGTTGAATCTTGTCCAGTGCTTTCCCTACATCAGTTGAGATGATGATATGACTTTATCACTTATTTATTCAGGTGGTATATTATATTAATTGATTTTTGGACTTTAAACAAACATTATATTCTTGAAGCAAATATAAACTGGTCATGCTGTATAAAACTTTTTGCATGTTGATAGATTCAGTCTGCAATATTTTGTTGTAAACTTTTGCATTTATATTCATAAGGCATATTGGTCTGAAGTTTTCTTGTGATGTCTCTGTCTGTTTTGGTATCAAGGTATTGCTTTTTTGTAGAATGAGTTGGGAAATAGTCTTCTCTCATCTATGTTTTGGAAGAGTTTGTGAAGAATTGGTATTGATTCTACCTTAAATATTTGGTAGAATTTACCAGTAAAACTATTTGGGCCTGGAATATTCTTTGTGGGTATTTTTTTTTTTTACTACTAATTCTATCTCTTAACTTGTAATAGATGTATGCACATTTTCTGTTGCTTCTTGAGTCAGTTTTCATAGTTTGCATCTTTCTAGGTTGTCCATTTCATCTAAATTATCTAATTTCTACTTTTTAAAGATTTTATTTATTCATTTTTAGATAGAGGAGAGAGAAAAAGAGAGAGAGAGAAGGGGTCAGGAGCAGGAAGCATCAATTCCTCTATGTACCTTGACCAGGCAAGTCTGGGGTATTGAACTGGTGACCTCAGTGTTCCAGGTCGATGCTTTATCCACTGTGCTACCACAGGTCAGGCTATAATTCTTTTTTAAAAAAATTTTGTAAGGCTAGTTATTATGTCCCTTCTTTCATTCCTGATTTTAATAATTTGAGTCTTCAGTCCTTTTTCATGATCAGTCTAGTTAAATGTTTGTCAAATTTGTGATTATTTTCTAAAAACCAACTTCATTTTTGTTTTCTCTATTGTCTTTCTATGCTTTACTTTATTAATTTCCACTCTATTATTTCCTTCCTCTTATCTGCATTGGGTTTAGTTTGTCCTTTTTATTGTTGTGTGTTGAGCATTCTTTATATATTCTGGATACAAGTCCTTCAGGATTTACAAACAGATTCTTCCAGTCTTTAGCTTATCTTCTCATTCTCTTAACAATATCTTCCACAGACCAAAAGTTTTAAATTTTCATAAAGTCCAGTTTATAAATTTTTAATGGATTGTGCTTTTGACATCCATTTTGCCTAACAAAGATTTTCTTTTCTCTTTTCTTTTAAAAATTTAATAGCTTTATATTTTGCATTTAGATCTATGATGCATGTAGAGTTAATATTTGTAGAAGGCATAAAGTATAGGTTTAAACTCATTCTTTTGCATATGGATGACCAAATGTTCCAACACTATTTGTTTAGAAGATTATCCTTTCTTTATTGAATTGCATTTGCACTTTTGTCAAAGGATCAGTTGCCACATTTTTGTGCATTTGTATTGTTTCTGGACTCTGTTTTCTACCATTGATTTATGTATTTATCCTTTTGCTAATACCACACTGTCTTCATTACTGTAACTTTATAGCAAATATTAAAATTGGGTGCCATGACAGAGGACTAAATAGATACTTCTCTAAAGAGGACATACAGAAGGCTAATAGATATATAAAGATATTCAACATCACTAATTGTCAGAGAAATGCAAATTAAAACCAGAATAAGATATCACCGTATACCTGCCAGAATAGCTGTCATCAATAAATCCACAAATGACAGCAGTTGGCAAGAATGTGGAGAAAAGGCAAACCTCACGCACTGCTGGTGAGAATGCAGATTCGTGCAACCACTGTGGAAACAATAGGGAAGGTCCTTAAAAAATGAAATGTGTAACTGCTTATGATCCAGTGACTTCGCTTCTGGGGATTTTTAACAAAACAAAACCCAAACACTAATTCTAAAGAATGTATGCACCTCTATGTTCATTGCAGCATTACTTACAATAGCCAAGATATGGAAGCAACCTATGTGTCCATCAATAGGCAAGTGGATAAAAAAAAAGTTATGGTACATATATACAATGGAATATTATTCAGCCATAAAAAGAATGAAATAGAAATCTTGCTACTTGTGACAGCTTGGATGTACCTAGAGGGTATTATGCTCAGTGAAATAAGTCAGTCAGAGAAAGACAAGTACCATATATAATTTCATTTATATGTAGAATATAAAGAAAAAATAAATTAACAAACAAAATTTAAGCAGACTCATAGATTCATGGCCGGGTAGCTCAGTTGGTTAGAGCATTGACCCAATACGCCAACGCTATGGGTTTGATCCCTAATCAGGGCACATACAAAACAACCAATGAGCGCATAAATAAGTGGGAGGCTCAGTTAAGTTTACTGTCAACTCCCAAGGCTCCAAGCTCTATTGTGAAAACTAGAGGGCCTTCATAGCACAATTTAAAGAAACTCATCTCCTGCAACGGGAAGGCAGACCATGTCAAAAATCAGCCCAAGATTTGATTGTAAGCATGGCTGAGTTACAGAAGAGACCGACTCTACAGCCCTAGTAAGTCCTGGGCTAAAGTCAGAGTCTCAGTAGAGCAGAAGTGAGACCCTGAAACTTGGGATTCAGACTTGAGAAACTCAGACACCCCACACTCTGCTGAGCCCCATAGGTTGGCACAAATGCCTCCCTTCCCTGAGTTGACAATGGACTTAACTGAGCGGGACAGATTCTCTTTCTTCAAGGCTTCTGTGGCAGGTAGTGGAAGCTAATCAGCTCCGCTATCCTTATCGTTACTATTGCTGCCATAGCTCTCCAGTGCTGGGGCTGTTACACAGCCTTCAATTCCCTTTCCACTTGTTCGACTGCCCCATCCTCCACAGGCCAGAGTCGTTAATGGTGATGTTGCTAAAGCATCCCACTTCCCACCAGAAATGAGCTTTTTTTTTTTTTTCCATCTTAGTGATTTTATTCTAGACTCTTTTCCTGAGCTCTTTTTTCCTGGGTCGTTTCTGTTACCAACTGCTTAGTGTGGGTTTCTCCCAAAGTTAATCTGGAGACAAGATTGTGGGTGTAAGCAGTTTATTTGGGCGGTAACCCTAAAGTGGCACAGAGAAGGAGTGTGGAAGTGAGACAGGAAATGGAGAAAAGCTAACAAAGGGTAGGCTAATGAATGGGTTACCTCTGGCATCACTAGGCACTCGGTTCAACTGGGGACCCTTTCAGAGGCGGAGTGGATCACTCCTTAGAATTGTCTCCCTGAGGGCTAAAGCAGGAGGCCTTATCCACCGACTCCATCCTTCTTGCGAGAGCGCTGCTCCTGGGGCCTTAACTCCTCAGCATTTCTGGCCCGCCTCGCCTGTGGCTGAGAAGACTCCCACACTGCAGAAAGTTCTCAGGTGGAAAGCCGCAGACGCTGTTGGCATGCTTGGAAACTGTGCGGGTGACCTCCTGGGCAGCTGAGAGGATGTGGGCTCCAGGCAGCCAGCATCTCCCTTCTGATCCCTGCAGCCTCCTCCCTGGCATCCCATGGCTCCGCTGACCTCGCCACACTGCTGTTTCAAAAACTGGAGTGGTTTCCTGGGTTCTCGGGATAGAGGAGCTGCTGTGCTCCGAGGACCAGTGAAGGCCGGTACTATTAGACCTCGGGGGGAATAATACCGGAACCCCTTGCTTGGAGCATCCTGTGTGCCGGGCTGTCCCCTTGCATCGGTCACCTCATTCTATCCTCTCACTCCCCCCTGTCCTCTCACTCCCCCCTGTCCTCTCACTCACCCCCTGTCGAGGAAGAAAGGATCCCTCTTATCTCCATTCTGTGAAGGAAGAGGGTGGGGCAGGGCTGGGGGGTAAGTGGTGGACTGAGGGACACCTGCTGCAACTGGAGGCCAGGTTTTTGGAGACCAAGCGCCAGCACGAGCCTCTCCTGTACCATCTGCTTGGTGTGCTCAGTGTCCAGACTTTCCTGACAGGCTGGACATTGCGGGTGGGGAGCAAGCAGGACCAAAATCTCCTCTCTTTGTCCCTGAAGGGACAGCGAGCATGTCCAGACCTCCCACCGCTGTCCAGCTCTGTTCTCTGATTCCTGTCAGTAAGCGGCGAGGGTGCGGCAGGCGGTGCTGACCCACCGTGCACCAGGTCTGCAGAGGGCTCGATGGAGGAAAGGGTGAAGAGACCTGATTCTGAGTCATCCGGGTCCATGTGCTGAGTCATGCGATCTTTCTGAGCCTCAGTTTCCCCAAGTATTATATGGAGAAATCTTTCTCAGCAACACTCCACACACTTGGAGACCAAATGTCCATGTCCCTCTTTATGTTGTGAGGATTCAACAACAAAAACATAATAATAATAATAATAATAGTTGGTGTTTATTGAGTGTTGATTATTCTGGGTTATTTAATTCTCACTTCAACCTTGTGAGGTGAGTGAAAAAATCAAGGCACAGAACACTCAAATAACCCAGCTAGTAAATGATCCTAGTGCTAATTCCATGACTTAACGACTGACCTCGTCATCTCTTATCCTCAGTTTATTCCTCTTTGAAATGGGCTCATAATAGGGTCTCACAAAGGGGGACAGCAGCACTTGGCACCTATGAGGAATCTATTACTATGAGTAGGACTTCCTCCCCTTTTTGCTGTCGGATTTCCAGTCTAGCCCTCTCTGTCTCCCAATTCTTCATTTTTCTGCCCTCTTTTTTGGATATTATCTATCCTTCTCTAGGTCTTTCTTTCAGCCTCCTACCTTCTCCCCACCCCATCCCCAAGACCCTCTCGGTTTTCTCCGCCTGTCTTCTGCTGCCCCCGTGTGGCCAGATCTGGCAAGGCCGCCCCTCGCGGACCCCACCCCTCCGCGGGCAGCCGCGCACCCGAGGACGCAGCTGGAGGTGAGCGGTCCATCCAGCTGTGGTACCCGCGCTGGAGGCTCGCTGTCTGCACCCACCTTGCGGAGGGTGTGGGTTTGGCATAAGCCTTCGTCTTGACTAACCCCCTGGGACTCTTCTGACCTCGTCTTGGGGTGGGGGACAGAGGCCTGTCTCTAACCTCGGTTTGCGTGACACCCCAAGCCCTTGGGCCCCGCCCCTTTTCCCGGCGCGGTGGTCGCGACCTCGCTCCCTCCTCAGCCTCAGCCCCAAGTGGAATTCGATGACAACTGAAGGATGATGGTCTTTCGCTAGCCTGGGTTACCCTGCGGACCCTCCCCCACACACTCCGTTGCTTTTCCTTTTCAACAGTTGTAATCGCAGGTTACAACGCGTCGGTAGAGGAACTGATTCGCCTTCACGGCACAGTGCCAACGAGTGGCGGCGCTCAGATTCGAACCCACGGCGCCTCCGAATACTTACACTCCTCAGACCCCTCTCAGAACTTACACACCCTCCCGTCAGAAGCGTGATGAACGTCCTATTCCTACATTATTCGATATGGTTTCACAATATTTAACTCTTTCGTGCTTAAATATATCTTAAAATTACACAAGAAATATATGGTTATTTTAGGAAGATGAGAAAACACAGCAAAGGATTTCCAATGAAGGAAAGGGTCAGACACACACACTCTTTCCTGAAACTCCACCAGAATGACAGCAAACAGATTTTATTAAATATTTAAAGCCACAAGGACAAAGAGAAGGGGAGAGCAGGTGACAGCAGCGGCGTCGGGTAGT